>NW_027122194.1:1200000-2400000 GCF_030686945.1 Centruroides vittatus
GTCAAATATATTTTTAGCATTTATTAATTCATATAATCCCTTTGTATCAATAAGTTAATTGGGGATGAACTCGATATAGATTAGATTTTCAAATTAATAATTGATGAATTTGCATGAAAATAGTTAAGAAATTTATTAAATATAATTAAAATTAAATAATGTAAATCATTTTATTGTTAAAAATAATCATTTTTATGGCTAAAACTTATATTTTAAGTATGTTTTTTAGCTTAATTAACCATGTAAAAGCCAATGGTTGAAAGATCTACAGGCATTTTAAATTGATTGAAAAGATAAAGCAAAAGCTCGAAAATGTCAAATCTATTGATAATAAGCTATAATAATATGTTTTAAAGGTATTTGTTAGCTATTATTATCTATCGTTTCGACAGAATAGGCAATTTAGTCATGTGACCAGCCTTGAATTTTCACCTTGCTATTATCCGTTGCACTTTTCTTTCTTTTTTTTTTTGTGGTCAAAAAATTCTTTGTCGATTCATTCAATTAAAAGTAGTCCAGGCAATTATAGAAATAAAGCAGCGAAGCATAATTTCTAATTAATTTCACTACTATTAATAAGGCTTTTTCTTAAAAATTTTCAGTCACGCTTCTCCATTTCTCAGTTATTAAATATTCTGTAACTTGTTCGAATTTGTTTATGGCGTTAAAAATTAATTTATCTCATTTTAAATCTTTTTAGGGCATTTAAATTATTGTTCAATAAAAGTGGGAGTGTAGTTTTCATTGACGGTATTGTATTGTATTGTAATTATAAGTAATAGAAATTTTTTACTGTAGTTCAATAGGCTTAACAGTAGCTCAATTTATTTTTTTTATACATAAAATAATATTAATTTTTTATAAATTTAGTTAAATAAGCATTTTTAAATTTAACATAAGTTGTTTCGATATCTCAGAAAACATATTTCGGATTGAGAGAGGTGGGAAGTGGCCCGCATTAGTTATAAATGCGGGTCTCACCCCTTTTCGAAAGTCATGAAAATATATTAATAAACTGTTTAAAAACAAAATTTTCACCAATTAGCTAGTAAAATAACTATTTTCTTATATAAAATATTAAATTTTGGGCTCTTCTGTATGTAGATCAGGGTCAAATGGCCCTATTTTTCAGCTTTCTTGGCCTAGTTATGATAAATCAGATCTTTAACTCTATTTAATCTATTAAATTATGTAAGAAATTGTTATTTTTCATTAAAATATTAAAGTATACATTGCATTAATTTTCATTCTTTAAGAATAAATTTTTAATTATCCTTAAAGAAGTTAAAGGAAGTGAAGCTATTGTTAGTTTTTTCTTTTAGCTAACTTCTTTTGATCCTTTTCTTTATACATTTACTATTCGGTAAAGGATTGTTCTAGTTCACAGAAATGAATAACTTTGAGTAAAAAAAATTATATAATTAGGTGCTTGTATCTTTAATGAAATGTTTACATGTGAATTTTATTTTCTCTTCCTCCATTAGTTACTTTCTATGCTTAAAAATGGCTTTAAAATATTGCTTCCTTTAAAAACTAAAATTTTATCCTATTTTAAGTCTTTAAAACAATTAACTTTATATAAAAATTTCGATTTGATAATATAATTATCTCACGCCCTATCGAACGAGGCCATTTGTCGGATACCGCTTATAAAGTATGAAAAGACACGATTTTTAAATAAAATATTATTATTTAAAATATATATTATAATTGTATTATGCAATTTTTAAAATGCTTTTTCATTTTTTTATTATACTGCAGCCAAAAAGTGAAGCCAAAGCTCAAAAAGTGAGTGATCCGAACCTATTCGATCCCTGAAATGCAAAGCCGAACTAGACTAAATCTCTAACTAATAAAAGGCCTTTCACCCTTCACTAAGCAACAATAAGTTTTAAAAAACACGAGATTTAAGTTGTATCATTGTAGAGTGAGGCCTAAATTGTATTAATTTGTTTAGCTTATATGTAAATCTGGCTGTGCCGAGAGGCTTTTGTCATAAACTCTTGGTCTTTTTAATCCAAAATATTTCGATTTTTGCTAAAATTTCGACTTACATAAGCCTCTCATTTTTTAGATTTGTATTAGGCCTAAATCAAAATAATTTATTTTATTTTTTAAAATTCTAAATTATAATAACTTTCTTTTTATTTCACACA
Source organism: Centruroides vittatus (assembly GCF_030686945.1). Lineage (NCBI taxonomy): Eukaryota > Metazoa > Arthropoda > Arachnida > Scorpiones > Buthidae > Centruroides > Centruroides vittatus. Next base: position 1,202,157 of record NW_027122194.1, read on the forward strand.
ATGAAGCATTTATTCATTTCATACATCGTTAACCTCTCTCCGGGCCATTCGTCACGTGATAATTGTAGTTATTTCATCCTCACGTGATTTATAATTTTTAAATTTGAAAACAAATATCGGTTTACGTCACATTATTTTCATTTATTAGATAAATTTCCTGTAATTTAAGCAATAACCCAGCATAAAATTCATTATTTATACATTAAAAAATGGTCAAAAATTCTAATTAAATTTATAAATTTTTATCATTTATTTTATTTTTTTAAAATTCAAATCTAATCGAAGAGACAAAACACAAATAGCTATACAAGTATTAAATATACATAATTTTTACTTTAACGACTCTTGTCGTAGGTCTGGCTCCGGTGACTCCGAGGAGAATCGGTCACCCGTATCAGAACAGGACGCCTCCAAAGAGAAAAAAGCCAAGAACGTCCTTCACCAGGATGCAGATCTGTGAATTAGAGAAGAGATTCCATAAACAGAAATATTTAGCCTCTGCAGAAAGGGCGGCCCTTGCTAAACAATTAAAAATGACAGACGCTCAAGTCAAGACTTGGTTCCAAAATAGGAGGACTAAATGGAGGTGAGACGATTCTTACAATCCTTTTCCTTCCTTAAATCTTATCTATTCTTCAATCACTTTGCTCACCCGATAGTATAGTTTATGTAGGACGTAAAATATGGATTGTCGACTAAGGGTAGATCATCTACAGTTATCGGGATATAGACTCATGACATTATAAGATCAGGGTGCAGTTCATTATGTAAATATTACATACTATGCAATTATAAGATATAGTTAACAGGATTAAAATGTAAGATAAAAACATTTAAAACAATTGAAATTAATAATTTTAACAAGAAATTGTCCAAACTATAATTGTACTGATAATGTCGATAACACAATTAATAGGAGAACAGTAGTTTTTAAATCCATACAACTACGAAAAAAATACCAGTTTTGTATCAAGACTCGTCATCCTTCAATAACTGTAGTAACATTTAAATCAAACGCTAAAAATTTGTATAGTTTCCGTTTTCCGTTGGTAGATAAAATCACGATTCACTTAGGTGTAGAAGTACGATAATCGTTGCACGTGTCACGCCTTTGCCGAATTGCCTTAGCTTTAACTCGACAACAAGCTAGTAATTTGCCTGTAGGCCTATAGACAAATAATCCGGCCAAATCGTTATTCTCCAATTATTCACGATTTTGCTCTTCGCATGGAATCCCTCGATGCCCATTTGTTATCGCGCCATCTAGTGATTTTCTTAATAAGCAAAGTTTGGCAAGCCCCTTTTAACTTATTAATTCGTCAAATGAAGTGTGATTAATAAAATGTATCTTGAACTCCACCCAATTTTTGCATCGTCCTCATTACGTCATCCGGGATAAGATGAAGGGAAGAATCGTCAATCGTTACTTTAGGTGGAGTGCCAATGGAAATGAGCGAATTGCATGACTGACTTTTCTCAGTTGAAGATTTTTAATGACCGTGATTATCCAGGATAGGAATCTTTAATAGAATTATCTCATCCACGATAAGCTTTGGACGCCCTGGGAGGGTGGGGCCTCGTAGCTAACGACTCCCTAATGCTTAAATCTCTAGTTACTTCCCATTGGCGAATTCTGGCCAATAGATAATTAGCTAGTCGACACTCGACACTTTAACCATCTAATTAATTATTAAAACTTTCACTCATTTTGCACAAAGTTTATTCTCGATCCTTCTCGAACGAGATCGATTATCAGCTTTTACAAGTGGAAAGCTATCATTTAGCGTCACGGGCCTCTACAGAATTGAAAGCTAAAATTATTCTATTTCCTTAACTAGGACAATATTAATATGGCCAAACTTCGTACTATAAATGAATGCATTTAAAATTGAAACATCAATTGATAACATGAACACGTTAATCACTAATGAAATATGGATATTGTTTTCAAAATATTACATTCAAAGCGACGTAAAATAATTTTAAGTGCATAATTTTTTTAAGGATTTACATTAAAATTGATCAAATTCTTCTTCGATACTGAGAAATAGATCTCACTCTTCAACGAAGGTTATTCAAATGAGTCTTCGTGTGAGGGACTTTCTTAAACTGAAGAATGAAGACTTTATTTATTCATAACACTTAATTTTAGTCACTTTAATTCTATTATTTTACACTTAGGCATGTGTTTCTAACTAATTAAGCCAAATTCAATTGAACAATTCATGTGAAAATATAAGAAATTCTTAAGTTTATCTCATGAAATCTTAACTTTTAGCTCATATACTTTATTAGGTAATAAACGATAAATTATTCGCTTATTTTTCTTATTTTCCTTACAGGAGGCAGACTGCAGAAGAAAGAGAAGCAGAAAGGCAAGCGGCTAATAGGCTAATGATGTCACTTCAAGCAGAAGTGGTTTCCAAGACTCTGTATGAAAGTGTGAGAGATCCTTTGTGTATCAATAATGCATCGTTGCACGCCCTTCAGAACTTGCAACCTTGGGCCGACGGAACAGGAGGCCCTTCCAATACGTCACCTTCTTCACGTCACCACCCACCCGGAGAAAGACCCACCTATCTCTCACCACCCACTCTGGCCTCCCCTATTTGCTGAAACCAATTGTAAATAGGCTTCCGGCCTAAAGGCCCATAGGCCTTCGAGTTTTTAGTTGTCTCGTGTTGTGCTGTACATAGTTATTTTATAAAAACAAGACTGGAAGAATCCAACCAGTGATTGGACATAACGGAATCACGTGACCATCAGCAAACGGCGGAATGGTCGATGTGATTTTTCACAGTGAAAAGGAAGGTTTTACCAGTTTGTAGACGAATTAGATGATTGTGTGTGAATAAATGTATTGCAACAATCGATGTAGTTAGTCATTTTATGAAAATAGAGTAGGCTATATTAATAGAACAAGGATAACTTCTTTGTCGTAAAAAAAACGACATATTACACTAAAGCAGTTTATATTCTTCGGGTTTAAAATACACTATTTCAAGCTCGTTAATTAAATTCGACCCTTTGTTCTGGATATAAACACACCTTTACTTTCTCGGCATTTCGAGTCACTTAACCCCATATTAACGGCCGTATTCACAACCAAGAATCCGAAGTTAGAAGTTGACCAATTACCATTCACTTTACTTTAGTATGTGAACACTCATTGGTTACCTTCTAACTCCAACTTTTGCTATTTGGTTGTGATATAAGCATAAATAAATAGGTTGTTTTAAAATTAACTTCTATTATCAAAAACTAAAGATTTTTCTAAAAATAAAATTTATAATTTAAATTTTAAAAAGAAAACCATTTTAAACTTTTATTAATAAATAAGCTTAAAGCGTAACTAAGTTGGCCAATTAAGCAAATAATTCAGTCCGTTATTTCTCATAATTTTATAAAATATTTCAAATTTTTATAGGATCCTCTGTAGAGATTAATAAACTTATCTAAGCTATCATCGGCTTATTATTTGCAGACAAGTGCTATTAATTCCTAATTAAACAACAACTAATGCTGTTATACGTCTTTAAAATACTCACAAATAAAACTATAAATCATACATTTCTTCTTAAATATTGAATCTACATCTAAATTTCTTCTTAATGAGGTATTATTAAGCTTAGTTATTAAACAATATAATGTAAAAACTATATTAAAGTAAGGAATATTGTACAGTTCATAAAGATGGTCAGTGAATATTTACAATACTTTATATTCAAGAATCTTCTTTGTGATGATTAAATGCAGTAAACATTTTAAAGGCCTAATTAAAGATAATTATAGTTACTTAAGCTAATGAGATTATAAATGATAGGCTTAGCAAATAAATTTAATGTAACTCTTTTGTATACATAGGCCCTACGTCTTACAAATAAACACTATTTTATTGATGTAACATTGGCATTTTGGTCTTAAAATAATTTTTTTTTTAGTTTTATAAAATTATATATTTACATTTAAGATTTAATTTACTTCCTTCTTATAAATTTCTTAAGAATTTTTGTAGGATGAGGCTTGTTCTTAAACAGAGGTTTACATTTTACATTTGTAAATCATCAAATCATAATATAGGCTATATATATATATATATATATATATATATATATATATTAAATAACTATTTTACATTAAAAATAATAAAAGTTTGGAGAAAATTTTTTTACAAATTATAGATCTAGGCCTCTTATTCTGTACTCAAAATTACAATAAAGTAATGTAATAGCCTTTAATAATTAAAGCTATACGCCTATTGCGCTACACTACTACACTATTCTTCAATCTAGTCTCTAGCTTACTTTAATTAAAAATTCTTAATTAAGATTTAATTATAACTTAATTAAGCTACTAAAATAAAAACTATTCACTAAATTTTGCATGAAAACTTACATTTTCAAAGTTAAATATGTTTTATCATATTAATGCAAGCACTTAGGCCGGCAAATATGATAGTTTTTATATTATTTATAATTGTTATAAATCTAATTATATTAATTAGGCCTAGCGTAAAACAGGCCCAGGCCTATAAATTACAGGACTAAGTCTGCTTTCTTTTCTTATTAAAAATTAAAATAATATACTTTAGTGTCAAAGTTTAATTGCGTTTACGAAATAAGGTTAGTGTTGATTCACGATTTGACCGAAATTTTAAGAATTTTCCTCGCTAAATGATTCACGAAATCATTAAGTTTATGCCAATTAAAGTCATTAGGCTATATCAAATTTGTCATTTCATATTTTATAATGGTTCATTAGCATAAATAATTTTGTCAAAAATTTCTTTTATATCTTAAAATTAAATTTAACTGATTTTATATATAATTAGATATCCTGTGTTCTAATATGCTATAGGATATAATGATATAACTTAAGTGTATAGCCTAAATAAATTACATATGTCTAAAATATTCAGTTAATTAATCTCCTTAACTCAATTAACTCCTTAATTTCGTTTATTAATGCATATAAATTGCATATTTATATGCTAAAATGAGTACCAAATTCTTTAATTATCTATCTATATTCTATATTAAAAAGTTCTATCCCTTCTTCTAAACTCAAATATTATAAAGTAATAGGATTTTTTAAGGTAATAATTAAGATAAGGCTTACAAGGAAAATATTTCCCATTCGCTAGGACTGTAATTAACACACTGTACACCTCGTAATTAGTAAGGATCTAGATAAGATTTTAATTAATATGATTAACAAATTTGAATTATTTAATAATTTATTATTAAAAATATTACAAGGAAAAGAAATTTAATTTAATATTTATATTTAATACTTATCCTTATTCTGAATTATCGTGTTATGCTCGTTTTTTCGGACTTATAGGAATTTATAAGAGGCACAGGGAGCTTAAAAGAGAGTAATCTTTATAAAAATTAGAAAATTATATATATTTTTAATAATTTTATTCAAATTTTAACGCTTAAATCTATTAAACTCGAACTCATTATTAGTTTCTCACTCAATTCATTCGTATTCGTGTATAGAATTAAGCATAGTGACTCGGGTCACTACGCTTAATTCTATCAGTTCTCCTTTTCACCTCTTGACACTTCCTTCAAAGTCAACTACGACCTGGACATCATTTAACATCAATATTTAATATTCTAAGAACGTATATACACCTTGTTAATGCTGCTAATCTGTTAGAAAATTCACAGATATTTCGTCTTTATAATTGTCGAAATGGTTGCCTGTAGGCTTCTTAAGTGAGGATATAATTATTGCAAATGTATTATTAGCATTTTTTGGATTTTTTTTTCTTCCTCTCTCTCTCTCTCCCTCTGTAGAGTAGAAGAGCTTATTATGTTAACATTTGGCAGAACTTACCTGAGAAGCGGAGTGGGTGGATCTTCAGGTTTCTCTTCATCCCGCCTCCTCACGAAGCGTCCCGAGTAAATTAGTTGGTTGGAAGAGGAACCAATGGAATAACAACCAACCATTTTGTTCCACTGTTGACCTTCTGGCCCCAGGTGTAATATACTCCGACTGAAAGGGGGCGAGAGGTGAATCATGTTTTTGGTGTAATCTGCACTTAACTGGTTCTTTTCCTCACGAAATAATGTTATAAGGTCTTTGAACTTTAGTTTCACTTAGATTTATAAAACAATTAACGCTCTTCAATTTAAATTCGTACCTCACCCTTAAAAAATCTGTTATAAAATTCAATTTTTAAAAATTAATTTTTTCATTCAGTCTAATTAATTTTATTTTTTTTCCTCAGTAAAATTATAAAAAAGTCAATGGGAATTAATTGATTTCATGCAAAATATGATGCAATTTGGCCTCTCTAAATCGTTAAAAATGTAACAATTCAATAGAAAAACAGTTTGTATAACGTTCTTTAAAGTGAATTGAATAACAATTCAATTGTTCTATTCAAAAAATATTCACCTTGCAGATAGTTTTGTATTGTAAAAATACCAAAAAACAGGTTTTCATAAGTTCTACTTCACACCAGTTATGCATAAACTGGTATGAACTATCAAACAAGAATGGGATTAAAGTAAGAATATCCGTTAATAAATAATATAAAAGCATAAAAAGTTTTCATCAAATATTCTTTAAGTAATAAAAATATATTATTTTACATTTAAAAAATGGTATATCAACTAGTATTATAGTAGTTTAACAGTTTTAACGTATTTGAAACCGTGTCGGTAATTTTTCTCGTCTCCTAAGGAGACAACAATAGTTTAACAGTATTAAATTGAAAATTTTCCATAAAATAGACTTAAAATTCAATACTAATATATTGTTATATCTCTATAGAGGTAACTTATATCTAAAGGGCCGTGAGAAAGGAGCTGGAAATTTTTCCCGGGCGCAGATAGAACTTAGGGACCTTTAGTGGTTCCTAAGCCTATAAATTAATGTTACTTTTTGTTTAAGTTAATAAAAGAACGTCCTACGTGTTTCGTTTATTTTAAAAAAATGGCGAAAGGGGCCCTCTAAAAGGCAATAGGGGTCTGCTCTAACTCCGCACCCGTAAGGTCCTGTTTATCTATGATATATATTATGGTATATTTATAGCGTATAAAATAATAATGCAAAATTTCTCTTAAATATGATTTCTGTTAAATATGTTTTATTATCTTGATACATTTTAAAATATCTTTGTGTTATAAGTATATATTACTTATAGAAAGTACAGGTATTGATAATTTAACGACATCAAAGAAAAATATTGAAAAATATAATGTTTCGTTGAGTTAATTGAGTAATTGCACGATGCATTTCGAGTTGACAAGTTGTTGGGTCTTGATCAGATTATCAGTCGGTGAAGAAAAACCGTTATTCCCTAAAGAAAGGAAATTCGGCGAGAAGCTGACAAAATCTTTTGCCAAATCTACTTAATTGACAGAATAATGGACACGTCACGAGACAGGAGGGATGAAGAATTTTTTGGGTGGCTCTACTGTTGACTGGGTGTCATACAAGAACGATGCCTATAGGCTGATTAGAATATATTTAAAGTTTATTTTGTAATTAGTCAGACAAGTTAGATGTTTATTATTATTAAAAAGCGTGTAAATAATAATTTTTAGAATACTTTTCGATTAAAGTAATATAATTTTTAGAAAATTCTTAAAAGATTCTTCATACTTAAGCACTTAAGTCTAATTAGAATTTTATAGTTAGAGAGCATAAAAATTAAAAACGAACTTTAAGTACCTTCTGGGGCTACCAAAAATCATTGTGTTGCGATAATTCCTGGTCGTGTTTCATGAAGAAAAAAGTGTTTTTGTCGGTCGTTATTAATAACATGGAAGAGTAAATCGATGAGGGCTCCAGCCAATTGTGGAGAGTCTCGGAGGGCAGAGGTGACAAATTAGCTGGAGCCAGATGTTGACTGGGTTGATCCGGTCTGATTACTGGGAGCAGAGAAACTTCGGGTTTTCATTTCGTCAACAATTCTCCCTCAAGATCGCAGCTTAAATGGATTAAATCTGCATATTGCCTATCAGTTACCTCCATCATCCTTCTTCATCCTCTTTTATCTTTCATTATAGAGAATTTTATTAAAATTTTTATCGAAATGAAATGCGTTCGTTCTCGATATAGCCTATTTCAGACCTTCTGACCACTTATGACTCGGGAAAACCTTGACAAAGCGAATTCCACTGTATGGGAGATGCTCTGTTTGTGTTTTTCTTCTTTAAATCCTTTCAAAACAAAGAAAATTCACTCTTCTTAGTATATAAGACTTTGAATCTGTATCAGCATTGTGTATGACCTTTCAAATTTATTGAATTCCAAGTAAATATTGTTCTACAGAAATATAAAATCAAAATTTAGTATATATTTTTATTCTTAAATTTTGTACAAATAATATGAATTTTATAAAAAGATACATGAATAAAATACTTATTAGATATAATTGAAGGATAAAAAGAATATGTTATAAAGAATCGTCACTGCAGGACGAATTATAAACGAGACTAACTGTAGAATTTATTGTAAAGGGAGAAAAAAATTAATTGTATACAGCATGACTTTAATAAGACTGTAAGATATTAATACTACATCATAAGCTACAAAGAACTGTAACTAAGAGTGTACTGTAAAGAAAAAAGGCTAAACAATATAAACAATTTTTAAAATCAATGAAAATAAAGTTTTAGTTCATAAATTTTCATAGACATAGAATCTAAAGTCAACGATCTTTTAGATCTACCCCTTTTTTGTTCTGGAATTAAAGGATATGAAAATATGCCTAATTAAATTATCTCAGGAATGACGTGTTTCATTATCTAATTCTCTAACAGGACTTAGGCCTTAACACCTTTCTTAATTTCGATCTAAGGCGGATTTTTATTTTAATTTATTAATGACTGAGCCAACGCCCTTAAGCAAGAATTCAATAACCTCACACAATGTTATTCATCAATCATAAATTATCATAATAATACAAATATCAATATATATTTCCCGCTACTATTTTATATAAATATTTATTATTAACTTAAATTATTTTATAAATACTCTCAGTATTTAACGGTAAGGTTACTGTTAAATGCAATAAGAAGTTACTAAATCTCTTGTTAAACTTTATATAAAAATCTGCTGATCTGTACAGAAAATTTAACAAGAGAGCTTAGGGCCTCACACTTCTTACTATTCTGTAGAGGAAAAAGGCCTCTTAAAACTGAGGATGGCAGATTTAGATTAAGCTCTCGAATTTACAGACCTTCAGAAAATCTGTTGCAAATTATTCACACTACTGCATGTCATTGAGAAAATCTTAATTAATCAATTTATTTATTTATTTTTTTGTCAAATTTTAAACATATGCATTTTTAACGCTATTTTGTTTACTTTTTTCATATATAACCTACTTGAAGCTTTAAAAAGTGTAATTGGCTCGAGCTTCTTTCGATATCTGAGGAACTCTCAATATAAACTTATATATTAATATATAATCAACTCTTTAAATTGCGCCACTAAATCTTATGTGGTGCTCAACTGAAAGACCTTAAACAACAAGAATTACTGCTGTATATAAAAGAATGAGATATATGCACATTTGAAGTTTGAGAGTTTGAAAGTCCCATGATTCGGTGATAAAAATGTCCTTTGAAATGCAAAATCGTACCGTGCATTTAATAACTCGCAGAGACAAGCATTCTCTATTCACTTCTTCAGTATTTAAGACAAAGATCCGTTCGCGAGTATTCATTGACGCTATTTAGGAAGGCGCTATACCAAGATTTTACTATAGGTTATATATGTGTGTATGTATTTATGTATGTATTTTTAACTCCACCCTAACTACAACTACTGTATCTCTAACTCTAGCATCACTGTAACTCAAGTCGTAAGTTGGTTCTGATAAATTTCTCCAGATAAAGTTAATTTATATATCAGCCTAACTTTTAAACATAAATTAATATTTTTATAATTTATTAATATAAGCCCTATATTAAATATTATTATCATGAAGGTATATACTACTAATACCAGTATTAAAGCACAGTAAACACGTTAGTGTGCTATTAGTATAGAGCCTATATATAGGGCCTACATATATTATTGTTTAAAAAGTTTCTATGTGACGTGCTTAATATTGCTGTTTTCTATAGTATTGACTAAGCTCTAATGTCTCTACATCCGGAAGGATGTCATACAACATAATATGTTGTAGACTTTTCCATGACTAGTCTGTCGTGTTATATGAATATTGCTCTCTTCCACAGGTGTCATAAGACATAATTGTAAAGGCGTAATGAATACATTATCTATTTTCCACAAGTATTTTATTCCTTGAGAGCATACAATTACTACCACTGTTTCTATTATTATAAATTTGAGAATATATATATATATATATATTTGTTTTATCTACAAATAAATAAAACTTAATTTGTAATAATTTGTAAATTTTCACATCCAAAGTCATCCGTATTTGTAATTTTAGTGATTTAACTTCGCTATCAGTGGAAAAACAGCTTTATTTTCTTAATTTTTTTTTCACTTATAAAAGACTTGTATACCTTACAGATAATAAGTAGAATTAATATGTACAGTACTTTCAGTACTTTATCTAAACACAGATAAAGTAATAAACAAGCGCAAAATAGCTCACTAACTGGTTAAAATATTTACTGCAAGATCTTTCAGTGTCTAAATTAATATCTGTCAATTGAAATGGGTGTTAAGAAGAGTCTAGATGCTTCAGGCTATCAGATAGAAGAAGAAGGGGGGAAAAAATCTATATAACTATAGACGTGTCTCCTTTTTATCAGTATACTCGAACCTTCTTAAATCGACTTTTATCCGAAAATTAGTGAAGAGGAAAACTGAATATTGATAAAAAGTTGATATCTTTTATCGAGGTATCTGCTAATGATATGATCGAAGTTATATGAAGAGACGGGATGAATTGTTGGAACGTAAAAAGAGAAAAGTGCAGTGTGGCCCGTCCGTCTACTAATGTCAAAATGCGATCACGTCAAACTATAATTGATAATGAAGTCAAATGGAGATAAGAATATTATAGATGATGTCCCTATCGGTTTCACAATATTCTTTAAAGAGTCTATAATATATATTGTACGGTTGTAATTTAATAAAATTTAATGAAATTTATACTTTATTATAAGTTATAATGTCATTTTTATTATTAATTATGAATATAATTGTCACTTATCACACTAAGTTATGGTAACCGTATGATAAGCAATTAAAACAATTTATTATTTTAACTGTACTGTAATTGCATATTATCTGTAAGGAATAACGTCAATATTAATAAATGACAATTACTTAGGAACATACTTGTATCTTAAACAATCTTAATCCTTCGTGATTTTAAGTATTGCACTGTACTGTACAAGTGTATGCAGGATAGCTCAGAAGTCAGTTAATTATGTTTTATATTTGTTTGTATCAAATTAATATTCACATGTGAACATTAATCTTATACTGCATTTTTTTCCCACAAATTTAATCAAAATTGATTAAGTTTGTGTCGCTTATAAATTGTTTGAATAAGAAAAATTTAATATTTACAATGGTTAACAAACGGTACAATGATTTTTGAGATGTTCTGTATTTTTATAAAGCATACAGACGTGAAAGAGAAGAGAATTGAATGACAACTCATCATATTTTAATCATACAGGTGTTTCTGTAGAAACTTTGGCCATTTAACTGCCCAATTTTTTCCAGACTACGCCGCCACAACCGAATCAAACCAACGAAAAAGAAAGTTACTTGCAAGGACGACTGTACAGTACGTGAGAAGCCTGGAGATCGAGACGAATTCGTTAAAAATAATATTTTGACCCCTAAAGGGTAATTGGAGAAAATGGAAGAAGATAAGTATCAGACGCCGCCAATGACAGCCTTATATAAATTTTCTTCAAATGTCTGTTGGCATTTCTTTCCATTCGGAAAGAGACCGGATCGATTGTTAAATGTCCCAAAATATCGTAGTTTTGACGATTGACAACTGGTGAAATATACCTGGTTGCAACACAGGTGTTCTCCCTCGGGTGGTGTTTACCTGTCCAATTTCATCCATTTGACGCCGCTCGCATGTCAGGACATTTCACCCGCTGACGACCGATATCGAGTCGTAGAAAGATAACTTAGATGTGTCACAATTCTGCACAAATGACAAAAGATATAGGCGCTTGATGTGTCGTTATCCGTTTCCAATTTCCTTAATTCTATTATACCCGGTTACTTAATAAAAAATGTTTTTTTTTCTTTAAGACTTTCCTCCTTCTTCCAAATATAAATTATTGAAATATTTCAGTATTTTTTGACCGAATTAAACACAATTTAACATAGATTTTTCATGTTGTTGTTCCTTCGGCATTGCGGTAGGATTTTGAGCAAAGTGCTACAATAAAATAGTTAAATGATATAAAATAGATTATAGAAATGTTTATTTTATCAAAATATTGTGCACTTTCAGTGAATTTTACGTCATTTTTATAGTAAAGAAAATATAAAAATGGCATCAAAATACACTGTTTTGATACAACTATGCAGCTTACATAGCATTTAAAGACTACAAAATACCACATACAAATGTTCGTTAACAAGTAGATATAATTTTTTTAAATTTAAACTTAATCACCGAATAAAAGAATAAAACACCCTTATTTTAATGAGCACATGATGCTCATTAAAATAAGTGCGTTTTATTCTTTAAAGCACGTGATGTTCAGCGCGTGCTTTAAAAAATGATTTATAGAAAACTTAAATAATTAATTAAGACATAAATATAAAATACTCAACAATTTTATTGCTATAAAGTTCTTTATTTAAAAATTCATTGGATATTTTATTTAGAAATGAAGAGAATCGTTTGTCAACTGCCGACTTGAAATGTCTAATCGCTCTTCTTGATCGCATTTCTCTCCTTTTATAATTGAAGACATAGAAAATTTATTGTCACTTATTGTAACGATAATGACTTGTCAACTTGTCAGGTGTCGGAGGATTAAATAGAACGTCTCAATGTCATCACTTGATTTGTTTGATTGTTTTAAAATTTAAATTGACATTTTGAATGAAATAAATTTATAAATAACTCGGCACATTCTAAATTTCGTTCTACTTTAATGTACTGTACTTTTTAAAAATTATTATTCTAAACATTCATTTTCTTACTATGCCTCCTGCAGATGAATACGTATCGGGCCTTAATCTTCAGAGGCTCTATTGTGTTCTATAGTAGAGTTATGGCTTAACAATGCGGGCCTTCATATATTATGAAGCACATGACTAATATTAGTACATCTATATTGATATGTAGAAATCTTATAAAAGTATTATTTTGGAAATTTATCTTATTTTCCTATAATGGTCTCATACAGAAATATATCTATCGTCAGCTGTGGAAAAAAAAAAAAAACTTAAAGTAAATGCTAAGCTATGAAGTCTCATAATATGAGCTTCATAGTTTGTGTATAGATAAATAAATTTATTTATGAAATAAATTATTTTCTCCCCATTCTTTAAGTAATAAAGTTTTTAAAGTCGTAAAGATCTCTTCCATTAACTCATTCTGTTTAAATAATATTACGTGGCTTATTCTAAGTAATTTAAATAAAAAATGTTATCAACTTACTTGAAATACATCAAAGCACATGATAAGAAACATATAGAAAACTGAACCTCGTATAAAAATAATCTCCCGACAGACTGATCTCATAGTGGGGAGGGCCACTAGCACAGTTTATCTAAGATTTATGAGTCTTTACCATAGGACCCTAAGACCACGTGTTCTCCTGCGGGCTTCCATAGTAAGAAAATAAATAAATGCACAGAAAAATATATTTTTTTTAAAATACTTTTTATTTCTAAATTTATTTAAGTTCCTTCTTAAATCCCCGCCCGTATTTTTGAGATAGATCGAATGCAAGCAGTTTAGAGATGTATCAGTAAATTTTACTGTTATATGTGCCTAACAGAACTCTATATCAAAGTGGACACGTTTCGAACATCTCTCACAAAAAAATTAATTAATTAATATTATATTACCAAGATTTAACTACCTCGTTCGTTGTTTGTTGTACTTCGTTTACGCATTGCTGCATTGCATCAAGCTTTTTTAATGTTATTAAAAAATGTTATTGTCTTCAATATAATTTCAAATGATTTTTTTATGTTGCATACAGGCATACAGACTACCTGATTGTTTTTTTTATTGCTCTATCGCTAGCGAAACCGTTCTTTGTAATTAGTCGTCGACAGGTCAATCACGCTTTCTCGAGATGTTTGCAACGAATTTTACACAGTTTTCAGAAAATCAGCATAAATATTAGAAAAATATTATTATAATATTAATTAAATACTGTGTAAAAATAAATATTTCGAAAAATAGACGTATATAAGCGTACAGTATAAGTAATTGGTCAGAAAACACTGTTAAAAAAATTTATTTTTTTATAACTATAAGTGAGAAATTTTAATTAAAAAAATATACAATAATATGAACGATAATATAAGCATTTAAGCTTATAATTACTTTAACATTAATAGAATAATTTATAGAGTAAGAATTAATTTATAAATTATGTATACTAATAAAGAGTACTTGAGCAGCAAAATTGTTGAAAAAAAGCTTAATTTTTTCTAGCAAAAATGACAGATTTGAATTAAAAAAAATACATAAATAATATAAATAATAATACAATAGAATTTAATAAAGGCCACCTCCCAACAACAGCCATGCAATCTCCGAACTTCCGATATTTTATTATTCGGAGATTAACTGTATCAGAATTTAAACCTATAATTAATTATAGATTTAAATTAAAAAAAATTATAATATAATTTAATTAGATGCTTTGTATACGCAGAGGTACCCAGAGAACAAAGGAAACAAATTTCTTTAGACCCCGAGAAACTAGTGACCCCTGTAATATGTTTTTTCCTTTTATTTTAATGTAATAATTTAATTTGCTATAGGACTTCCAATATATATTTTTTCTTAGGCCCCCATTATCCTCTGTACAGCTATGTTTATAACTTAGAAGAATAGAGCTATGAATTTTGAAGTTTTATTCTATAAGATGAAGATTAGGATTATATCAATTGGAGAGGATTCAGGAGTATATTTGGCTTGACTCCCGAATACAGTGGAAACTCTGACAATGGAAATTCTAATCTAAATAATCTGCCGAACCTTCTTAGACAATTTAGTTTTTTATTAAAAGAAAAAATATATATAACCTATTCTTACTTGTTCTATTGAGTTTATTCCTATATTTCTGTAGTTTCGCGAGGCGGAGGTCCTATATTTGTGAGTGAGTGATCCGCATCCCATCAAAGATCTTTCAGTTCCCCAATTCTAATGATAATGAATGATTACTGTTCAGAAAATTTTAAATAAAAAATAAATATTTCTTTATCGTCATTATCATCATCATTAGAATTTATTAATTTAATTTGCTTAGATAGTGAATGGCATGTAAAATACACAAATAAAATTAATAAAACTGATTTTAAAACAAATTTATCAATTTTATGTAATAAATTACTAAATTTTTGGCCCTTCAATGCACGGTACCCAAGTTAAATAATTTCTCTTTTGATTATATAAATTTTATTTACTAATTAAACGATTAAAAAAAAGCAATGAACAGATATAATATTTATTTTTGAGTGGAGTGAGAAAAGGTATATATAATTTGAATTAAGGTATATGTATACATGTACTGTATGGTATATAGTATGCATACATTGAAGTATCAATGCTAGAAGATTGTAGTGTGGAAAAATTAAAAATTAAAAAAACATATTTAAGTAAATATATAGTTCTTTGTTACATTTATCAGAGAAAATGTCTAAACAATAAAACCTTTTAACAGTTTCTCTAAAAGATTTTTAAAGAAGAATGATTGCAGCTTTTGTACGCAAACATTAAAAATATTACTAATAATAAGAAAAAAGGGGGGAAGAAGCGGAAGAGATGAAAGAAAAAAAGATGAAAAGGAAGAAGGGAAAATGAGAAAATCAAAGAAGAGGAAGAGGAGAAGGAGCTGAAGAAAGAAGAAGAGGAAAAAAGAGGAAGACAAGTATCGTATTATTTAAAAATATCTCACTAAATTATTTATTTGCTCTTAATATTCACTATGCATAGACCACGATTCGACACTTTTTTAAAAGCTTAATTAAATTCTAATGTTAAAATATATTCTTTTCAATGACGTCACACAAATGAATATTTAAATATGCAGATATATTTTAGCACAAAATATTAAATAATATATTATTATAATGTGAAAGTATAAGTTAAAAATCTAGTAATCACAATAATAAATTCAATAACAATGCGTAGATGCTTGTGGCGCCATCTTCCGATGTTAAATATAATTTATAATTATTTCATTTTAACTTTTTAATTCATTGTAAATTTATAATATAATTATCATTTTACTAATTGTTCTTTTATATTAATAATATTTATGAATTTTAATCAGTCATATAATATTATATAACTGATTAATACATTAATATCTTATATAATATATTATATAACAAATAAACTCTATAGGCCTACAATAGACCCCCGCTTAGAATTTACGGTCATATTCACAACCAAGAATTAGGAAATAGTTGTTAGTTTTTTGGAAGATGACAAAATATAAATGTTTACAAAACCTCGAGCACTTAAAAATTCCTCGATTCTTCGCCAGAAAAAATTTTATAATGGCAATTTGATGGGTCGAATGGCAGAACGGTTTAACATGTCCAGATGGACCACCCGAAAAATTCCTGGTGTTTTCGACCCGTCTGGATGTGGTCTCTGGTCTTCCTCAGCGATAGCCTTAATCGCAAACGTTTTCGGCTCGTTTAACAAACCATTCTCAAGCGTTGAATTACATTCTGTTGTTAGAATACAAAGTTCTAACAGAATTTCGAACAGAATTTCGAGGGGGTTAAGACACCAGTGTACGACAAATGAAAACAACATTAATTTATGCGGATAGGAACTACTACAGGCGCCTAAGTTTTCTCCGGATTCGGGGAAGTTCCCAATTTCCCGTCTCGATGGTTTCCATCACAACAGTCATTGACCTTCCGTCTGAAAACTTAGAGTAATAAACTAGAATCTGCTTTTATTCCTTGCCTATTCCTCTGAAGTATTGCATATCATATATTTTTGGAATCAGGACTATTTGTTGATTTCAATTATTGTACTTCATTCCTAGTAAATTGCTTTTTCCATATAGCTACAATATGAATGCGTCTGATGACTCACCTTTTCCAGCAGCCCGTATGGCTGCCAATAGAGTAATTTCTGAGCTTAAGGGTTACATAGCTATAAATACTAAATGCAAACTCTCCACTCCCTGTCATACCGATTTCATTTTCGATTGTATAAATCGCATAATAAAAATATATGAAGATAACACAATCCTCACTATGTTAACTGAGATAAAAGATAAAGTTGAGAAACTCGATGACAAAACTGATAATATCAAGAAAAATGAAATGATCACCCCTACATATAGTGCGGTGTTACAATCTGGAAGGGCTATCCACCCTGTTTCTTCGAATACCCCAGTAAAACCCTCCAAAGACATTCTTTTAATTTACAATAAAGAAGAAAACAAAAACAGTGAAGAAACACGAAAGATCATTCAACAACAGATTAACCCATCTAAATTAGGCATTGGAGTCGACAGAATTCGTCGTATTGGCGGGGGAGGTGTTGCAATACATTTACACAACAAAGATGATCTTAACAAGCTGGAAAATTGCATACAGGAAACAATTCCGGAACTGGTTGCTAAGAGACCAAAAAGAAGGAATCCTCACATCGTAATCTACTCCACGCCAGCACATCTATCACGTGAGGAACTCCTAACCCATATATACGAACAAAATTATATATTAAATGAAAATTACTCTGAAAAAGAATTTTGTGACCAATTTAAAATTAAATTTAACATGGGACGGAAAGACGCTCCATATATAAACTGGGCGGTGGAAGTTTCACCACAGTTAAGAAAATATTTACTTATGGAGGGTAAAATAAATCTGCAATGGTCTCGCTGTCGTGTAATGGACTTCTGTCCAGTATTACAATGTTTTCGTTGTTGCAAATACGGACACTCAACTAAATATTGTGAGCAAGAAACAATTACTTGTAGCCAATGTGCTGGTGAACACTCGTATAAACAATGTCCCAATAGATCCACAAAACCAAGATGTATTAATTGTCACCACAATAAATACAGCGATATAAACCATAATGCTCGAGACAGCTCCTGTCCAGTTTATCAACGAATAAAAAATACAATAATCGAACGTACTGAATATGGCTTCTAACAACTGCAATTACTTACGTTTTCTACAAATAAATTTGGGGAGAGGAATTTCCTCAACATCTCAACTGGCATCCATCTGTCACAAATACGATATTATATTTATACAGGAGCCATATTGTATACGAAACTATCCGGCTTGTTTACCCACTCGCTATCCGATTCTAAAAGGTACTGATCTATACCCTTGGGCTATAAATGTCATTGTCAATACTAACCTCTCTATTCTACATCGCATGAGTGTATCAAATGAACACCTTGTATGTAACGAATTATATTTTAATAACAACACCTACATTATTATCAATATTTATTGCCCACAGCATGAGGACATGAATTTAATGATTAATAACATACAGAATATTATTAATAAATTCCAACACGCAAAATTCATCATTGTAGGAGATATCAATGCACACTCTCCTACATGGGGAGGAGACCAGCAAGACAACCGTGGAGAAATTTTTGAGGAATTTCTTGCTTCTAACGATCTACAATTACTAAACAATCCACTTTCACCCCCCACTTATGTTTCCAGACATGGTACCACATGGATCGACATTTCAGTTTGCAGTCCTGAATGCATGGGTGAACTCGAGGATTGGAGAGTACACCGTGAAAGTAGCCTTAGCGACCATGCATACATCTCTTTTAATCTAAAAATTAATGACAACTATGCAACCACTACAACTAAGGACAGATTCAACATTGCCCTCGCCGACTGGGACAGCATACAAAATTATCTGTTAAATAACATGCTAGCATATGACTTCAATGACTCCATTGATATAATTGCAGAAGTTCTTGAGCACAACATTCACAAAATTAATTACGCCTGTAATAGGTATATTCCTAAAGGCCGCCACACACGTTCAGGAAATCCTTTGAGGAATAACTGTGCAGGCCTGACCTTGAGGAAATTCAGAATTTCCTGTCGCCCACATACGAGGAGGAAAATCTCTCAGTTAAATTGTTTTATTGCCCCGTAAACAAAAGCTCTCTCCCCGATTTTAAGTCGGTGTTGTCATTTTATTGCACTTAGAAGGGTTCGATTCGTGGAAACAGTGCACGTGTTCAAATCAAACTGCCACTTTGTATTCTTTCAATTTGTCGTTCGACATCCGTTTTGTTTCTCCTGTATAAATCTTTTTTACATTATCGCAAGTACAATTTAATCTCTCAGTTCGTCAGTCGACCATGGCATCTGATGACGACGTACTGGCTATTCTTGGGTGCTTATTGGCAACGAATTGCATTAAAACTCGCAAGAAAAAACATGTGCGTAGGAGTCTATGGTGTAAAGAGTGGCTTTAAAAAAAGAGGATCGTATTTCCATGTGATTGTTAAAAATTTAAGCTTACCTTAATAATTCGAAATACCACAACTTTGGTTTGTATATATCTTCAGTTCCTGCTCCTGATTTAATTGACGCTTTAATTTTTTTAATTTCTTTTCTGTATGCGCTTCTGATGTTGTTTATTTTTTTACAACGCTTTCTTTATTAGCGTTTGGCTCCATTTCTTTTAGTTTTTCAATTAAACGTAAATAAGCAGCTTCTTTCTTGCTTCTATCGTGGTACTCTTTATTTTTTACATGCCAAAGGCATGGTTTGCTCTCGTAAATTTTTAAAAATTCCTCCAAAAATTCACGGGACATTGTTCTCACTACTCAGCGGCCTCACAACTGAACCACACGACTCCACACACGTTCCGGTCGGCCTGCGCAGTCCAAAACTGTGCAGGAAAATCAAATGGTTTTTCGTTTCTACTCCGGTGAACTGTACAGGCCGCCGAAACTGTACAGTTTTCCCCCACACACGTTCAGGAATTCCTCAAGGTCAGGCCTGCACAGACAGGAGAAACAAAACGGATGTCGAACGACAAATTGAAAGAATACAAAGTGGCAGTTTGATTTGAACACGTGCACTGTTTCCACGAATCGAACCCTTCTAAGTGCAATAAAATGACAACACCGACTTAAAATCGGGGAGAGAGCTTTTGTTTACGGGGCAATAAAACAATTTAACTGAGAGATTTTCCTCCTCGTATGTGGGCGACAGGAAATTCTGAATTTCCTCAAGGTCAGGCCTGCACAGTTATTCCTCAAAGGATTTCCTGAACGTGTGTGGCGGCTTTAAAACCTCTCCTAAACATAGATCTGTCCCTTGGTGGAACAGTCGGCTCTCAGAATTACGTAAAATCAACAACCTTCTAAGGAGGCGATTTCAGTCATGCAGAACTGAGCCACACCGAAACCAATTTAAAACAGCAATATTACGACCACTAGGCTATCTACAAAAAAGAAATAAAAGATGCCAAGATCTTATCCTGGCGGAAATACTGTAGTGCTGCCTCCTCCAACCCATGGGGATACCTAACAAAATTATGCACTAACAAACTACGCAAACCCCAAATTTTAACTACTGCTGATCCGGGATCAACGAATCAGCTAATAACTGACAGTTGTCTCCTAGATTCCTTAGAACGGCAAATAGATACCTTCTGCATTAATGACAATGCTGAAGAAGATATCCCATGGCAAAGGCAATTAAAACTGGATATAACCCCGTACACCAATAATGATTATTCTCCAGATTTTACGTATGATGAAATAAATAATGCTTTTTGCAGACTCAAAAATGGTAAATCCCCTGGAATTGATGGCATAAACGCCACAATTGCCAAAAACATATGGAGACTTATTCCCTCTCAAATATTGCAACTCTATAATACCTGTTTAAGCTTGGGGATATTTCCAGCCCCATGGAAAATTGCAAAATTAGTACCTGTCCCTAAACCAAATAAGCCTAATGAACTCAGGCCGATTTCATTACTATCAGTCTTCGGTAAAGTCCTTGAGCGACTAATAACAGATCGCTTAACTTGGCATATTGAGAACAAGGCACTCCTTAGCAACATTCAATACGGTTTTAGGCAGAAAATTTCCTCTTCAGATGCTATTTACGATGCCGTACAAAATATCAAAAATCTACTAGATAACCATAAATACGTGCTCGGTGTTAGTTTGGATATATCTAAAGCGTTCGACAGTGCCTGGTGGCCTTTCGTACTCCTTCAACTAAGGAAAACTGCTTGCTCATCAAATATATATCATCTATTTGCAAATTATCTTCATGGTCGCAAAGCCATACTAAAATATGGAACATGCTGTGTGGAACAGCAACATTGTACGAGGATGCCCACAGGGATCAGTATGCGGACCTCTGCTACGGAACTTAACCTTTAATGCTTTTTTACAAGAAAACTTTGGATATGACTCGCTACCGCCTATGCAGATGATGTGCTAATTCTTATTGGTGGGAGATCTCGTGCAGTATTGGAAAAACGTGGCAACGAGATACTCGAAAAAATATATCAATGGGGAAAACAATACAAATTAAACTTTAATCCGAATAAGACTATTGGAATCGTATTCAACAAGCCACGACAACCCAACTTATACCTTCGCAAACCTTCAATCAAAATGAATAATATGCCGATTAAAATTGAAAAAAGCATTAAATATCTCGGCGTATGGATAGATTTTAGACTTGGCTGGGAAGATCATGTCAAATATATTGCTAAGAGAACAACCTTAATCTTTCATGCTTTCTCACAAATTGCTAGGAAAAACTGGGGACTCACATCAGACGCTATAAATATTATTTATGATCAAATTTACATCCCCATTATTACTTACGGTTGCTGTAGTTGGGGTAACGCCATTCATAAAGTTCACCTACATCGAAAATTAATATCTTCACAGAGGAAAGCACTGATTTTAATAACGAGAGCATATAGGACAACTCCTACTTGTAGCTTACAGGTACTAGCTCGAAAACCTCCAATTACAGAGATTATCCAACTCGAATACAATCTACACCAACTGAAAATAGGAACCAATATTTGCACTTCTACCGGTGAAATTAGATCGGAAAACTATGAAAATCATAGTCCAACTGCTGAAAGTCTACCTCCATACATTAACAACCTATTTCGGATTGATCCTCCCACACAACCCGACTTTGAAATTTATACTGATGGTTCTGGAATCGACGAATCCATCGGTTGTGCTTTTGTAGTCTACGAACACAACATGGAAATACACAATGTAAAAGGCAAGTTACATAAAGCAAGTACGGTATTCCAGGCGGAATTGCTAGCTATATACATGGCTACCTACTGGATCGAACTTTACCAGGAATATAAGAACGTCCATATAATTAGTGATTCATATTCTGCTATTCAACTTCTTCGTAGTAGAAAACCGCACCCTATTGCCACTCGCATTCGTTACTTATTCTACAATTCTACCAATGAATATAGCATCACTTGGACAAGAGGACATCAGGGATTAATAGGAAACGAACGTGCGGATCAATTAGCTAAGGAAGCCGCCAGGGATATGACTACTTGCACTATATATAATAAGATCTGCCGGAGAAGTGTCAGAAAATTATTATACGATGATATACTCCATCGTTGGCAAAATAACTGGACTCAAAAACATAACAACATTACTTTCAAATTCGTACCAGATGTTAAAAATTTCCATGATACATACGAATGGGTTAAACCAAGTTCTCCTCTCACCCAATTTCTTACTGGACACGCTAAATTTTCCAATTATCTTCAGCGTTTTACGAACAAAAGAAATGCCTTATGTGCTATCTGTAATCTTCAAGATAACATTGACCATTATATATTTGAATGCATTTCTCTCGAAACAGAACGTCTCAATCTAAAAATCACTGTAAACAGCTACAATATTGATTGGCCATGTGATCACGACGTCTTCATTAAAAACAAGGAAATCTTCAATGCTTTCTACAAACTCATTAAAAGACACGAAACCATTGCCACACTTGCCACTAGGGACTGACTTACATCGCTTCCTCTCCGTGCAGTGGTTTTCTCCAAATTACTACACTACGCAGTTACTTACCAACCATGGTAAATTTGCAGCCTACCTGCACCGTTTCACCAACAGGGACCCACAAGTCTGCCCGACTTGCCAAGTGGAAGATGGCTCCGATCATTACCTCTTTGACTGCTATACTCTTGAACACGAACGCATGAATATTAGACTCCTCATGGATGAACTCAATATTAGTTGGCCATGCAACCACTCTGACATTTGGGCCAGCAAGGAAATCTTCCTTGCCTTTGAAAGGTTAGCCAGAAGCTTCGGCAACCACTCAATGAGGCTCATCAACAACTAGATTCAGCTGCCGCCATCGGACTCTTCCTCTGCAGCTGGCAGCCTACTCATCACGCGATCTCATTGTACTACCCGTGGCTGTACTACTTACACTACGGTCTGTCTCCTGCTTGCCTGCTGCGTTGCATTTCTTACATCACCATCAGTAATACTGTTCAGCATACTGGACCTTATTAGGATCAACTGATGCATAATAACAACAAGACATGCTGCTGCTATTGCAGTCGTTCACTGCCGCTGGTAGCTCTCCCAAGTACAGGTAAGTACCAAAAATTAATTTTTAGTTCGTGCCACTGATGCCTTTATATATAATTTCAGGGTTCATCAGATAATTACTACTCGCAAACACATGTGGACACGTGGATACTGACTGTGACCAATTGAAGAACATAAATTTAGTGTATCAGAAACTGTATCAATACACTTAATTGGAATAAACACGATACATGTAACAATCATTGAGACACCGATTGAGACCTAATGTCGATCATAGATATAGTGTATCAGAACTCTACTAATACACTTATTTGGAAAGAACACCTCCTATGGTATGCTCTGCTTCAAGACTCTAGTTCTTGAATTCAAGAAACCCTTTTACCTCTATATCTAAGGACTCAACAAGTTTGTGAGCCTTACTCGAATGTTTTCCAAGAACATGCTATCAGGATCTTTGGAACTTTGGAACATCCACTTTACATTCGTTGCAAGAACTTTTGAACAACTAAATGAAATGAACTATGCTAGTCGACAATTCGACATCTCCTGGCGTATATTAATTTTCAGTGCAGTATGCACTATACTATGCACTGCCTTTCTACGACAACCATTCCAGGTGTTCTCTGTATTACGGCATCTCACAATGCCATCGCCATTCGGCCACGTGTATTCAACATATCATCATCTGTACTACGTATCCTGGAATAATAATACGTATATCTACCGCTATTCATACAGGAACACTTGGCTCATTGACTTTCTTTGGTTGCCATGCTTTAATACTATTAATATTTAATTATTTTTTTTTTAGGTTAAGTTGAAATTATTTTAATTTAACTATTATTAATATAATATTGTATCATTCTATCCTAAAGTCTAGTTGGAATGAAATGTCTACTGGAAATACCCTATATTGTAACCTTGTCAGGCCTTCTGGCAGGGTACCTCCACCTCATGCCACTACCATGTATCGTAACAACCTTCGCCATCTATTCTACTCTATCGATCTGTAAACAAATACCTGCAATTCAATCTGTCCTTTCGTATAAATTATGCCTTATGTGACTACTTATTCTTATCCTCTGTAATTCCATTACTCATTGCAACTCATGTAAAAACTATGGTACAACCATTCCATCTAGATGTTAATTCACCATAAATACTGTAAAAATGTTACACTCAGCTATGTTTTGACGGTACTGAGTATGTGCGTATGTGCCTTAATAAAAATTGAAATGAAATGAAAAGAAAAGAATTTCGAACACAACAAATTCAAAATAATGAAAATGTCCTTTAATGTATAGAAAATCAACACATCAGCTTACGTGCTTCATATTGAGAAGCATTTTCGTGACCTGAAGAAAAAGATTTGAAGATGACTATCTTCATCTCCTTTCCTGTTATAATATGATATATAAATTATAAATATGGAGGGTTATATATTCTATTTCAACGAAATAATATCTGAATATTAAACCTTATACTCTAGTAAGGTGTTAATTTTTCTATATATTTAGAGGTTCATCCAGTTGATCAAATATTAAGATAGTTTTTAATTAAAAAAAAAAAAATCAAACCTTTCTACTTCACAAAAATTATTAAATGTGAAACTACTGTCTGCATTATTTTGAACGTTGTTGTATGAAGTAAGGAAGGATGGCCAAATAATTCGAGCTTCGGTGGTATTTACAACAGACTATTTAGAAGCATTAGAAGTTGATGCAACACAGAACGGACTGGTGGCACTTTTCGGTTTTTGCGAAGGTGTCATCAAATCTGTACTACGTGTCTCCAACGTTACAGTAGTAACCGAGTTTTTCTCTTCCATTTTACAGCTAATTCCATTTTTATTTTCTACATTAGATTTTCCAGTCAATTTCTCCGGGTTCTCTACTACGTCAAATTCTTCGTCTTTTATTTTTAACTCTTCGGTTATCTTTTTCGCTATCTGAACTAAAAAAATTTAAATTTTCCTAAGGAATTCTAGACATATTATACATAAGAATATAATTATAAATAAATTTACATAAGTTATTCCACGGAAATTAATTCGTTTTCTTTGAATATTTTTTAACGTTGTGATCAAAATGAATAAATTCAAACTCTATCACGAAAAAAGAACAAAAATTTGATTAGAAATTTCTTGATTTAAAATATTCGATTAAATTATTTTTTAAATATTCTGATGACTTTTAGGTAATTAATAATAATATAAACAGAATATTTTATCTATTAAGAGCAAAGCACATAATACGAAGATATACTAAATATCCCTTTCTTCTACTTCTTTTAGTAGGATGCTCCGTCCTGTAGACCTGTATTAGTCGTTATAGTGGCGAGACCTCTAGTAGTCATAAACTTTTTTATATTCTGTAAAATATGAGATCAGGGCTTGTTGATAATTAGTGGGGTTGATTTTTACTCTTTCTGCCCTGTGGACACTAAGAGGGCCACTTTTAGCAAGCTCATTATGGGTTCGGCCAGGCCCACAATGGGGCGGCCGGGTGATGAAGGACGGGGCCCGACATATCCGGACGGATCACCTCCGAAAAATTCCCGGGGATTTTTTGACCGTCCGGATTCGATCTCGGATTTCTCAAAGTGGTAGGCTGCCATCTTAACCGCTCGGCCATCCGGCCGCATATTTTGGGCAGTCTAGGTGATGATTATCGTGTCGATCTGATCGGGGCGATACCTGCATTTGATAATTAGAGGTGGGCGATCCAGTTCCACTGTTAGAATTGAAACTGTTGGAACTGATCCGGGTGCGGAACTATTCCAACAGTTTCAGTCTGGTCCAACTGTAGCGTAAAGGTCCGTCGGAACCGTTAGGTTAGGCCGTTTCTAGGAATCATTACGTAACGTCGGAATTGCTTAGTATGTTGGACTAGACGGTCTCTCATTTACTTTTATATCCTATATAAAACCGATAGGATATAAAATTTTTCTTTCTATACTTTGTTTTTTGATCGATCTGCTCCAAATTATTCTTGTTTAACTCGGAATCTGAGGAAAATATAAACTATCACAAAACCTGGACACCTTACCCCTCTCCTGATTTCATCCCCCTTATTAACTTCTAAATCCTTTGAAAAATTTGGTGCGAATCGGACATACTTATTCTCTAGGACTGAGGAAAATATGAAATTTGGAGTCCCCACTCTTCCCCTCATTTGATCTCTTCGACACTTCGTGATAAACAAAACGTAAGCAAAATAACCAATTTCTTCAACTAGTATCAAAATCTGTATATACAGTAGTCACCACTGAACTTAGACCAGCAGGCCGCAGTTAACATGCCATCCAGTGGCGTAGCGTAGCGAGGGCGGCGGGGGCGGCCCGCCCCAGGCGGCACTTATAGGGGGCGGCAAAATTTCACAATAAACAATATCATCTTGTAAAAATACCTAAATAAGGGGGCGGCGAAATTTTCCTCCGCCCCGGGCGGCTGACACCCACGCTACGCCACTGATGCCATCCAATAAATAGTTTTAAAAAAGTAGCTTTGATTCATTGTATGAATGTTTTACATAATTTAAAGCAAATATACAGTAATTAATTTTTATTTTTGCTAAATATCAACTTGATATCTTGCAAGTTTAACAAAATTGAGTCAGTCAAACTTGAGTCACAGGCATCAAAAAACAAACCACTGCGTCACCCCCAGCGCCGGATTAAGCCTCTAGCGGGCCCTAGACAAAATTTAAATTGGGGCCCCATTTAAATAAGTTGCTTCTAAACAAATCTTATATAATGTGACATTAGCGTAGCTAGCATGGGTGACACCCGGTGCGGATTTCGTGGTGTCACCCCAAGTCACACCGTAGTGTCACCCTTTTTAACTCTTTTATAAAACACTATTCAATTGTAATATCCTCGCACTCGAGCAACTTGAACGCTATATCGAATATGCGATGTCACGACGTATAAGTTTCGATTTAGAAAACAAATCATAACCATATATCAGGAATATTCCTAGATGGTGCGAGAGATCTCGTAGCGTACATTACTTCTGACGCACGGGTTGCTGTTGACCTTTTTATTTATTTATTTATTTTTTTAGGTAATGGCTAGTCGGGCGGAGCTTAGCAGGAATTCTTAAATACAGCCTTTTCTGTCCTATCGAGTTTCTTGAACAATTTTAACTCGTTTTGAAACAGAGAAATCTTCTGCACTGAAGCCAGGCCCTTCCGAATTACGGGCCCTAGATATTTGTCTACTTTGCCTATTCGATAATCCGGCCCTGGTCACCCCTGTCAATGAACATAGACTACTGCATGTATAATATTTTGTTGCATCACCTTTGCGGCCGAAACACCTCTATACGTTTCGGCATGCTGTTGACTAGGTGTTCACATTCATCTGCCATTATGGAATTCCAGATAGTTAAGATGGAAACTTTTTGTCCTTCGACTGTCAATGGCGTGATTTTTGCAGACGTCTTTTCATAATGTTCCATACATTCTGAATTGGTGAAAGATCTGGCTGTTGGATGGCCAAGGAAAAACTTCTATGTTCTTTTCTGCAAACCACTGTTTTTTTTTCTGCTTGTATGACATGTGGCCCCATCCTGCTGGAAAATACAGGTTCTATTTGGATATAGCTTTGCTGTGGACGGAAGTAAATACTGTTGTAGAATGTTAATGTATTGCTCTGAAGCAAGTGTTCCATCAACAAATGTCAACTGACCCATACCACTGATGCTCATACATCCCCAAACCATGAAGCTGGCAGGAAACTTCACTGACCGATACAACGATGCTCATTAGCTTGACTGGCAGATCGAATGACACGTTTGCTTTTGTCTGTTGCTGATATTTCAAAGTTTGATTTATCAGACCAAAGAATTTCATGCCACTTTTGTTGAGACCAGGAAAGATGTTCTTTGGCTCACTGTACCCGTTTCTTCTTTTGATATGCTGTTAGCAAAGGTTTTTCACATGTGCATAGAACTGGAAGTGCATTTTTTGCAGTTTCTGCGTGTTGTCGAAACATACATTCTTTCCAGTTGTATCATTCCACATTATAGTTACATTCAATACCTGTGGCACTGCGGTTGTTTTTTACGAGTCTTTCAAAACTCCTATCATCAACTTTTAAAGTTTTTCGCTGATGTCCAGCAGTTTTGTTAGGTATAACATGGCCATGGTTAGTGTAATAAACAATAATCTGGTGCACTGTTGTCTCGCTTAGCATTCGCTCTTTTCTAATAGCTCTCTCAGACATGCCACGACTTTGTTTAGCAATGATAGCATTCCTTAAATCTTCTGAAACAGCATTTCCGCTGGTCATTGTAGACAAAATGCAAAGGTTCGCAAATAAAACTAAAAAAGCACCTTACATCATTCACAGAATTACTGCAAGCTAAAGTGATAATCATTGTTTCAGAAATACTGCAATTGTAACATTATTTAAATAAAAATTATCGGCTGACCTATGGTCATTGACATGGGTGACGCAGCAGTCTGTTTTTTGATGCCCGTGACTCAAGTTTGACTGGGTCAATTTTGTTAAACTTGCAAGATATCAAGTTGACATTTAGCAAAAGTAAAGATTAATTACTGTATATTTGTTCTAAATTATGTAAAACATTTGTGCAATGAATCAAAGCTACTTTTTTTAAAACCTATTTATTGGATGACATGTTAACTGTGACCTGGTCTAACTTCAGTGGTGACTACTGTACTTGTTATTAAGGTTGAGGCTTATTCACAAAAAGTGTGGCACTCTATTCGGATACAATCACACAAGGAGCAAAGCTACTAACTGGTTTAGAAGTTTTTTATTGCTTTCAGTTTGTCAAAGATACATTTCAGGCCAGGCCCCTCATAAGTTTGACCTAGTTTGATATTACAACATATTTTAAACCCTTTTATGATCCCCCCGGCAGAATTTTCTGCCGGGTGAGTATCAGGTAGGTACACTCAACCGTCAGAATTTTCTGCCGGCTGAGAACGAAGGCAATAACAACAATTTTTATTTGAACTATACATCTTAGACGCATGCAGTTTTTGCGATTATTTTCTTCTGTTTAAGTTTTACATGGTAATATTTTTTTGGATTTTATTTTTAAATAAATTTGTCAGTATATTTTAAGTTAATTTATCAAGTAAAATTATGAAGAAAATAACTAGACATTTTTGTTGAAAAAGTTTTTTAAACATAATGCTTAATTATTTAATCATCATCACTTGAAACAGAGCAGTCCGTAGGGTAATGGGAACCTGGGGAAAAGTACTGTACATATTCAGGAGCCCTATAGCAATAAATAAGTAAACAAACATTGTATAGGGCAACTTGCTCCTCCACCTCTGCAACCCTGGCATGAAAGAAATTTGAATATGTTATTAAAGGGACAACAATAACAACAGAAAATTTAGATATTGAATATATTGAGCCAGTTTTTGAAATGCAACAAACCATTTGAAATCACAGAATTAAAAGAAAATCTATAAAAGAGAGATCTCTTTCTTCTAACATAAATTCTCTCTTCTATAGAAAATAAAATCTATATTCTATAGAAGAAAGATTTTATCATCTAAATATAAAATTCAACAAGTCTTCTGGAATACAATTTGTTCATTTATTGTTTTATTTTCTTTATTATATTTTTAGTGAAGATATTTTAGTCTTTTTTATTGTTTGAAAAATTTTTCAGAACCCAAAAGATTATTTGTACCTAAGCATCTTTCTGGAGAAGCCCACCCTAGTTTTGCATGTGTAAATGCAGTCCTGCTACTCTAAAATATATATTAATATAAATTTTATATTAAAATTGACTTTACTACAAAATATAAACAAAATCTAAATTTATTTTCTATAAAACAAATACACAATTGTAATAACTTCTCATACATAAAAATTTTCTGATATTGTGGAACAAACATAACTATTGTTATTAATGCACAAACATTTTCTCATTACTGTTTATTTTACAAAATTTTACAATCATTTTTTATTTTAATCTCATGAAAACATAAATATAGTCAACTGACTATAATTAATTATATCTTCCACTTTTGAGGAAGATTATGCTCAGAAAATAATATTTTCTTGATTTATGAAATCAAAATGAAGACAGATCATCATAATCAATAGTGCAGTTATTATTAGCATCACTGTTTTGGATGCATTTTGAGATAGAAAAACCATCATTAAAAATTCTTTTGACTAAATTGTAGCTCAAAGTTTCAGAATTTGATCAAGACACTATCAGCAACATGTGACTAATATGTTCAATATCAACTTATTCTCAACTGTACTCTTGTTAAAATATAAGATTTCCATTTCCTCTAATGTATCTGAAGTTATTTTAATTAATAATTTTATATTAATCTAGGAGACAACACACAAACTATTTTTAATAATCAACAAAATGAGAAACGAGATTTTATCTCATTTCAGAACATTATTTAAAATGAGATTTTACTTCCAACTGCAACCTACAAATTTCAAATATTGACAACTATAGTAAATTATTTGTTGTAATTTTGTCAACACATTGTAATTATTGCACTAAATATGACAGAATGTTAATTGCTAAATATTCCAGAATTTGTTATCACACTCCACTGATCTTTGCCATTATTAACTAAAACTGAAACAAAGTTTAAACTGTATAGTATGGTGTGTAATTAAAGCAATTTGTTTTATTACTGTATTACTTTAAATTTAAGATGCAGTTTTTGCTTTTTCTGAACTTAAATCATTGGAGCAAAATGTCCAGGTGGTCAAGGCAATTAAGGTGTCAGCCAACCTTCTTTGGAACCTTAGGTTGAATCCAGACGGTTAAAAATTCTCAGAAATGTTTCCAGAATAGTCTGTCCCAAATATGTTAGATCTTAGGATCTCAGCCAGGTCCAGAGTGATGGGCATGGCTGAGATCCTAAGCGAAAGCCTTCTTAGTGCCCATGAGTCAGAGAGAGTCAAAAAATATTAAAAGTTGGGAAAAATCTTAAATTTAAGATTTACTTCTAATTATTATTCAAGTTTTCCTGAAAATTTCTTTTTAGAAATGGGATAAGCCTTATATTTGAAGTGATACAGTATTATAATTTCTATTACTATTGTTAGAAAAAAAATTACATTTCCTTTTGAAAATTATTCATCTAAATTATTTAAAAATAAATAAAAGTGTAAAATATCTTGGTAATATGTCTTTTGAATATATAGCATCTTGACTAGGCATTTATCACAAAATTTATTTTTATTAATAATTACAAAAATCAGTGAAGTTCTAATAAAAAATTTCAATATCTTATAAAATAATATATTATTCTATTTTTATAATTATAAAATGTTTAATATGCTTTCTAAATTTGAATTCTCTTTAAAGATTTTTATCCTATTAAAACATTTTTTATTTTTATTAAATTAACATATTATATTGAAAGAGAAGGTACGTAAATGCATGCAAATAAAAATTGTGCTAATCTTATATAATTCAAACTTGAAATGAATTGCAGTAGAGCATCAATTTTTTAGATGAATTATGTTTACATTATAAAATACAGCGTCTAATTCACAATTATAATATTTCTCATTAAATTTTTTCTAGGTTTAATAATATACTAAACTTTTTACTATTTAGCTTATAAATTAATTCCTATTTTATTAAAATTATTGTTTTTTAATTAATTAAAAAACCAGAAAAAGAAACTTGTGGATTTGAAGATTTCATATATTTTTAAATGAATAAAACTTAATATTTAATGTTCATGTAATAAACAAATGATTTTATTAATAAATATTGATACTTATTATTGTATCTTTATTCTATATGTTGTTTTTATCACTGGGCTCTTGTTTGGGGAAAGTCATTTCTTACTCATTGAAGCGTTACTCTTTTTGCACTATTATAAAAAATAAAGAATGTTCATTTTCAATGTTAGATGGCTGAGGAAGCCACGGGAACCAGATTCAAGTCTAAGAAGAAGCTATTTCTTCAGGTTTTGTTCCTCATTACCCCTTCTGGTTTTACATAAATGTCTTTCTTATTCCTGTAGAGTTAGAGATAATCTTTTGGATATTTTTTTAATTAACTAAGTTAATGACTTATGCACTGATAATTTTATTGAGTAATCTGATGGTTGAGGCAGTTAAGACATCAGCCTACTGCTCTGGGGAACACAAAATCCAAACTAGGTGAACAACCCCAGAAGTTTTTCATGGGAAGTCTATCCTGAATATGTCAAGAATTGAATCTCATTACCCAGTACTTCCTTTGTGGGCCTGGACACAATGGGTATGATTAAAAATACTCCCTTAGTGCTTATAGAGCAGAGTTTAACCTGCATTAACTCAGTTTAAATAACAATCAGAGCATCAGAATGTGAACCTACTGATTGCCAAGCCAAATTTCAAACAAATTTATATCTAATAATTGTAATTGCTTTAGCATTTAACTAACGTGACATTCTATTGTAAAAGCAGTAGAACAGATTCTTATCAAAACAACTACATGTCATTACATCTTCATAAAAGCAATTTGTTAAACATTGCCTAAAAATTAAAAATATGCATGACTAAAAATTTTCAATATGAAAGAGCTAATATGTTTTATGTTGATGATTTAATGCATACATAGCATAAAAACATCAACTTTTCTAAAATGAAGTATAGTATTTAGATATGTATTATGAATAATGGAGGTGAGAGTGAAAAATGCTTGATGCAGTGTTTAACCAAATAAACTTTTGTGCCATAAAATAACTAACTAGAATGAAAATAGAGATAATGCTGAATATGCATTAGGGTGGTGCTTAAAATAGGAAAAAATAAATCAAAAAATGATGAACAACAAAAAGAAAAAACAAGGCTCAAGTATAAGATATATTAGTTTCCCATATGTGAAATATGTGGCTTATATGAAGAGATTAATAAAGAATTGCAAAAAGTCGACATAAAACTTGCACCTAAATATGAAAAACTGAAATCCTGGTTAAAAAATAAAAGCAGTATACAGCAAAATAGAAAAGAGGAAAAAGAAACAAAGAATGTTGTTTACGAAATTCCATGCACTTGTAATAATGCTAGTATTTACATTGGAGAAACAAAACGTAAGCTAAATGTCAGATTAAAAGAACACATTGCTGACTTAAAATACAATCGTTTACATTCTGTATTTCATGATCATTGTCTACTTAACAATTGTAACATAAACAAAGATGGTGCAAAAATTTTATATAAAGAAAAGAATGCTAATAATGGGAAATTTAAAGAGGTGTAGCTATCATAAATTCCAAGAATTGTATAAATAAAAATTTAAGTATAAATATAAACGAGAACTGGTTGAAAATATTATAGATATAAAATATAAAACATTTTTTAAGAATTTTATGGAAAAATTTGAAGTTTGTTTGACTACTTTTGGCTATGAAGATAATTATGTAAATTCAGATCGTCCCAACCAACCAAATATGCAAATAGTTAACAAACAGCAGCACAATAATGAGTGACGTACCATAAAAAATAAGTTTCTTGATTAAAGTAATAAGTTTTCAGATTTAGTGTTATATCAAGACAGAACTAAAATGAAGTTCGTCAATAAGAAGATAAGAGATCTGTTGCATTCAATTCAAAAAGTAAGACCTAATATCGGATACGTTTAATACACCGAAATTTATAGCAGAATAAGCTTGTATGTTTATATATTTAAAAAAAAAATTTTTATATTTTAATCAGCTGTACGTGGATTCTGTACATTTGTCACGGTAAATTTGACATTCGAACTTGTGCTGTACACGCACACCCTTGAGTTCAAGGAATTAATGGTACGTCTCAAGATAATTTCTATACAATTTATTGGTGTATATTGTATGATTTAGAATACTATATATATTATTTTCTATTAGTTGACTGAAGAGGGGCAAAATGCCCAAAACGAGTGAATGTACCTGTAAATAACAATCAACTAATAAAGGTGGAAAAAGCCAGGTGTTTGATAAATAACATGGTCTTGTGTTCAATGCTCAAAAAAAATAAATTGCTTACTTTTTTGTGGTCCTACCCTACAGAACTATTCCAACTGGTCTCAAATTACTACAGAAGAAATGTAACTTGATATATTAATATTAGAGGTAGCTCAATGACCACAAAGTTTATAAAAGGAGTGATTTATGACAAATGAAAACATACAAGACCTGTTTTGGTAAACCAGACTTGTTTCACTTTTGAACAATTACAAACAAATTAAATAGTCATGTGGACTACAATATTAAAAAACTTGATGAATTACAAACCAAAATGAAACGAAAAAATTTTTAAACATCACAATTCATAAAATTTGAAATTTTCAGTACTACGTTCAATGTAACTTTATCAGTTTATTTTGGTAGAGGCAGAGAGTGTCTCTTTATTGCTATCTGGATAAACTGCCTCCAACTGATCCCTCACTAGTTACTGTGCCTGAACTTGTCCATACAAGCCAAATATCCAATAGGTGCTGATGTAAACAGTATGAGTCACTGAGTCAGCCTCAACCAGAAACAAGGAAAAACATTTGCAGCAAGACTTGATGATGTCAGCAAAATAAAGATCACAAGCCATGACAGAAATTAATTCTGTGGGAATGTCATGTAATTAACATGTGATTAATTTAATAGTGTATTTATTGAGATGAACAACTACAGTTTTACAAAATGTTGTACTAAAATGGATATATTGTGGTTGAAGCTTGTGATTGCCATATGCTCATCCTTACTATTTGGAACCTATAAAACTTCAGTGATGTTGAGCTACCAGTAAATATTCACCAATGGAATAGATTTTTGGCACGAATGTTTTCTATATATATTGGAATGGAAACATTTAAAAATAGTGAAAATAAGATCCACCCTAATATGCATGCATCCTTATTTTTGTAAGGCTCATCTAATTCCTGATAAAAATTTTTGCATATTTGTTAACTCAATTAGTTTTTATGATAAATTCTACTTGTTTTTTTATTTTTGCATTATACATTCAAAGCAAATAACTAACAATATTAATGATAACTTTAGAAATATGCTTATGCTGATTTGCTGAATAGTATTGTTAAGAGTTGAATATACAGTATAAGCATAATTTGCATAATGAGACATTAAAATTATAATTAATAATACTCTAAAACAGATGCATATGAAAACTGTTAAAATGCACTCATAAAATACAAACAACTGTAAGAATATGAATAGATTACTGATGACTAACATTTATATTTATGAAAAAAATTCAAGCTAAACTTTGATTTAGCATATTATTTAAAATTGACATTAAATTAAGTTTGGTGATAAACTGAAGACTACAATCAGAATTCTACATAATGAGATCTACATATAAGTTTGAGTTTGGGAATTTGAATGTCATGTGATTTAGTAAAAGCAATGCTGTTAACAATGCAAAATTGTGCAATTAATAATTTACAGATATTAAAGGATTTTATATTTAATATTTATAAGAATACAGTTCTCATTAGTGGTGCTATATCAAGATTTGATTGTATATAAAAATAAATCTTCAAAATCTTTTAAAACAGTCTGTTTAAAATTACTTCATTCAAAAGTCACCAAATCAAAAAACATTTTACGATTTATATTTCTTTTATAATTCAAATTTTTTAATTACAAAGAAATTTTTAAAAATTTTTTATTTCAGAAACTGTTTTGCTTGTTTAAATCAGTGCTCTTCGACCTTGGATCTTATATCTTGGATCTTATATCAAGTTGATGTAATAGTGTAAACCATGACTAGCAGAATAGTGTAAATCAGACTAGCAGAAAATTTCCTGCCAGTCTGCAAAAAATTTTGTAAACTGGCAGGAAATTTTGTAATAACAAAATAATAAGATTTTAAACTTGTAATTAATATAAACAGGTTTTTATTTATTTTTTTTATTATTGAAATTGTTTAAATAAAGTTCATTATAAAAATTTTATTAAAATTTTTAGATAATACTACAATTACTATATAATAATAATAAAAAGAATTTATAAAATAATTACGTTTATGCATGACAGTTATCAAATGTGTGTCAGTCTTACGATAAATCTCCGGAGACCTCTTACATCCCTGCTGTTATACGTAGTAGGTGTTGCAGTATTGCATCATCTCACTTATTGGTGACATGTAGCAAAAATTCTTATTTTACTGCAGCCACTCAAGAGCAAGTGATTGACATGTGAAGGAAAGCAACACCATTGCAATACACAGTAACCAGTGTCTTGTTATGACCAGTTAAGACAGTTATGCAGTTTAAGTCTAAGAAAATTTATCTTTAGTCTTCTGCCAGTCCACAAAACGTTATTCCTATTTTTGCAGGTCCACAGTTATTAAAAGGTTGAAGAACGCTGGTTTAAATCATCACAAGAGAAACAGATATTTATATTGATTCTTTATACACTATTTCTTGAAATATTCTTAATAAAAAAAATTATAAATATTTTGAAATTGCTTGCCAATATAAACAAAAAAATTTATAATAAAAACATATTAATCATTTTATTACAAACATAGGAATGAGTTAAATGTCAACAGTTTTTATTCAACCAAAAATGATTTTTGTTAGAGCATTTTTGTCCTCCTATTTCCCAGTTTTGTTACCTTAATGGAAGTAATGTGTTGAGCTGTTTACTACTTTGGTCAAAAGAAATACAGTAGCTTATTGTTAATTGTCATCTGCTAGCAGATAAGCAAAGGATTCTTTGCAAAACACTATATAAACTGGTAATAGTACAGTAGAGTTCGGAAACTTGACATTCTGTAAAATTTGTCATGTCATTCAAAAAAAGAAGTATAAGCTAATATCTTCCCCTATAACTTAACATTAAGATCAACTAAATTATTGCTATTCATTGGCAACACTTTATAACAACATCAATTCAACACGTTAACAAGGAACATACCCTTTTTTCCAAGATACCACTACAAAAATATCACAATGCAAATATCACTAACACAAAAATAGCCAAAATTTTTTGTAATTAAAATTCAACTACAAATAAAAATATTCACTATTTGTATGTAGTTAATATATATATGAATTTCCACATATAATATCTTTACAAAAATCCCGCTACTTAAATTAGTATCATCACTTATAAAACTCATCATTTGCAGTAACTTGTCACCTTCTTAATCCATATTAAGTTGAGTTTGTAGAACTCTACTGTAATATAAAAAAATTGTTGAATAATCAGCATTAAAGATGGCTAAAAACGATTGTTGTCAATAAATGTTGCATGATTGAAGGCATATATGCAATTTCAATTATCTTTTTATCAAAATAAATCAACAAACACCTTTTAGGGTGTCAGGATTCACATTCATTTAGCAAACGTTTTATCTTTTTATCAAAAGAAAAAGCCAATAAGTGCATTTATTTTGTTTGAATGGTTTACACTATTACATCAACTTGATATAATTCTTAATCTTATAAGAAAGTGTAATAATGACATCAATTTTATGTGAAAGTATATATTATTTATACAAAACAAAAGCATCTAATATTTAAATTTGAGTAAATGTGAAAAAAATATATATTTAATAAAATTTATGAATTTGAAAATCTTATAAGAAGATGAAACTGTTCAGATCTATAAAGTATCAAAAGATTTTAAAAAGTTTATTGATAACTTGACTATCCTTTTTTCTACTTTTTAGTTAATAACTAATATTATAAGCCTACAATGTCATTAGTATGAATTATTTATAAACAAGATGAAAGTATAAAATTATCTTATGCATTGTTTTACTACAGAGCTTGAGAGAAACTAGAGAGTTTAGACTAGTCATAAGTATGGGACCTATCTCCTTCCACAAAAATAACATGAAAAAAATGAATAAAATAAGTAAAGTAAATGAAAACAATTTTTTTATCTTACTGGATGAAAGTAAGTTAAAATTTCATATTTAATATAAATAGACTTTATTACACATACATAGAATATTATTACAATGAGTAATTATTTATTGTGACATTATGACAATGTCAGCAATTTTTAATCATATTTTTAATTTATTTAATTTAAAATATATATTCTTCACCTCAAATTAGTATTGTACTGTACTGTACATCATACTTTTCCATTAGCAATGGAGTTGTGCCAATCATCTATCTAACTCCATTCAGGGGAAAATTTTTGAATTGAAATAATGTGACTTCTGGTTTGCATTGGAAGTTTGTAAATAGTTAATTGGGACCTCCTGTCCCTAATCTTTCTAGATCTGACCCTGACTTTCATGTATCTAACTCCATTCTTGAGATTAAGAAAGGACAGATGGATGTATAGATGACAGTGAGAATTTATAGGTCTTCAATTTTTTCAAATTGCAGCCCAATGAAAGGGTTATCACACACATTTTCATTTTAATAATATTCTATGTATGTGTAATAAAGTATGTTTCTATTAAATATCTTAAAAAAGAGAGATTAAAGACTTATTATTAATTACAATTTCATATTGTATTTTTTTTTCCCATAAAAGACTAAATTTGGAATTCTTTGAGTCCAATGCTGCTAATCTGTTCTATCTTATTTAGTCAATTGCAATAATAATAAATTTACACTGTATAATAAAAAAAATAGTTAACATTTATGATTTACATGTACTGTACTCTTCTGAATAGTACTGGCATTAGGATTTTCATTATGCAAAAATGGAAGTGGGGTGGAACACTGTTTTAGTGGGGGTGCAAATTTTATTGTCAAATAAACTAATTTTTAAAACTTACTGATTGATTTTATAATAAAACATGTAAATGAAAATTTTAGTGAGAACATGTAATTTATTTGGCAAACAATCAATTCATATTTAAAGAAACTCCCTTGATTATTCAAATCTATCTATAATGATATTAAGTGTTTCAGGATGAACGATGGTGAGTGAGAAAATCTTAGGATGGGTGGCAGCCCACTCTTGTACTATCCATGCCCCTAAAAAATAATTTTGATATTTAATTGTAATTGTACTGAACTTGTATTTCCAAGTAATCATATACAATGCAAATTAATTAAACAAAATTATTTTTAAACTAAAAACTACATTATTTTCCCAAATATCATACAGAATACTGTATTCATTAATGCTATTGAAACATTTAAGTGAATTTCTGTATATAACTGGTTTAAATGTTAATGATAAAAGTTATAGCAGTATGTCTAGAAAAGATTATATATCTGTATCATGTTGCAATTTTTTAACTTATCATTATCAAATTTTAACTTAGTTATATGCTAACTTAGCTACACTATGCATTCCTTTATCATAATTATCAAAAACATTTGAAAACAGTTTTGATTAAATTTTCTACACCTAATTATTATTAAAAATTCTTTGCATATGTACAGTACATTCACCTTTTTCATCTTAATCATCTTAATAAATGCTATGGATTTTCCCCCTACAATTTTGAAACATTAGCCAAAATTACAAATTCCATAAAATTCCATGCTATGCAAAATTACAAAGTTTTGCATAATTTTTTTATTTTTGAAAAATTTGAATTTTGCAAAAATTATAAACAGTTATGCCTTATTTCTTTATATACAAGGCACATTCAATAGCAAACTGTCATTAAAAGGTGGAAAGATGAGCAAAAGTACACTAAAAGACACACAAACTTCCAAATCAGAGGCGACAATAACTATGTTAGTAACATTGTTGATGTGTAGTCCACATCTCCAGCAGTGCATAAAGACAACACCACACCACTTGCTTTGTGCATTGCTGTAGAAATGCTGCCATTTTATCAATATGTTGTATTATGTTCTCACACATCAATAGTGTTGCCACTCACAGTTATTGTTGCCTCTGATTTGGAAGGTTAGTGTGCCAAAATTATAGTTTTGGTCATCTTCCCAACTTTTAATGACACTTTTCCAGTTTTCTATTGAATGTGCCTTGTACCTTACTTTCCATTTATTTCCTTT
Source organism: Centruroides vittatus (assembly GCF_030686945.1). Taxonomy (NCBI): domain Eukaryota; kingdom Metazoa; phylum Arthropoda; class Arachnida; order Scorpiones; family Buthidae; genus Centruroides; species Centruroides vittatus. The sequence goes on from NW_027122194.1 coordinate 1,242,810, forward strand.
ATCTTTTTTCCATTTGGAAGGAAAAGATTATGTTCTTGTTTATATTCATTAAAAAGTTAAATTTAAATTTTACATAATTTATTATTTCACAATTGTCTGGAAGTGAAAAATATTTTAAACATTTCTATTCTGTATTAGATATTAGAATATAAGTTCAAATGAATATACAAGGCAGCCAGAAGATCAATGGCTATTAATTACAAGGACACAGAGACCATCTCACCTACTTGAAAGTCCTTTTACAAAGTGCATTAATTGAAAGCTCCTCTATCCTTGCAACAGTACAGACAATAATTCATTTGAACTTATACATATGTGTCATCTATGACCCACTTTATTGCATCCAATAAAATTGGTGTTAGAGTATTTGTGAACAAGAAATTAAGATGTATCCCAAATAATTATCAACATATGTTGTTTTAAAATTTAAAAAATACTAGTTATCTAGATAAAAACAATGTTTGTTTTTAATCATGTTTATTACACAAATTAAATGCTACAAAATTGTATCTTCCATATATTTTGTTTTAAATTGGCAGAAAGAAATTTTACCCTGTACCAAAAAATTATCAACTCAAGTAAATTAAGTGAATTACATATAGAAAATGAGAATTAGTAACCAATAAAATTATTTAAATTAGTTTAAATATCCAATCTTTCATACATTTAATTAAATTTTCAAAAACTCTGTTAGAAATTTGATTTTCCTGAGGAACCTCCTTTCCACTGCAAAAATTTGCTTATTGTTGAATTGGCTCTATTTAATCTTCAAGCTATTTCACTTTGGGAAATGCTTTCAACTGTCCAGGCATCAATTTTGTCTTTTTCATAATCACTTAAATCATATTTTTCACCCATAGTAGCAAAACTTTCCAATGCTTCAAATGTGTCAAATATTTACATATAATGGAACAGGAACAATATAAATATGAAAATGCAAACTGATGTGCATATATGTTCCTAGAAAGTATTTTTAACAGTTGATAATTTATTGGGACAGGGTAAAACTTTTTCTGATAATTTTAAAAGTAGGGAATATACAACTTTGGAACATTTCATTCTTTCAATAAACATAATTAAAAACAACATTTTTATCTAATTAATATAACTGATGGTTTTAAAAAAACTTTAAAACAACATATGTTGATAATTATTTGGGACACACCTTATATGTGTAGGCTACAATCAATTATATTTTAAGTTAAATAAAAAAATATGAACAAGTACAAGAATACTATTTAAAGCTACATATAAAAACTTAGATTACGACATCTTCTGTAGAAGGAAAAAAAATTGTTTCTAAATTTCATGTTACTATATTGAAAATGTTTTCATCAGAGTTAAACAAATTTCAAAAAAAAATTTTTAAAGTTTCTTAAATATAGAAAATGTACTCTATAATAATTATAATAATAATTGTAAATGAACTATATATTATTAATACATAGTTGTTTTTAATCATGCAATTCAACAACTTTAATTTGAAATAGTGTCAAAATTGTTGACATCATTTTGAATAACCTTTTGTTTATGTACTTTTTCTAATAGTACAATTAGTTAAGTTCAAAATAAGATATACAGCGGAAACTCAATTATCTAAGCTGGATGGCACCAGGAATCATTCAGATAAATGAAATTTTGAATAATCGAGAAATTTACTTGTTTGTGTTTTGTGTACATCAAGCATTATGCATTTGAAGTTTCATGAACTAGCAATTACTATATTTGAAAGTAACATTATGTATGCTAATGTAATGTTAAGTATATGGCCTAGTTTCACAACACTGCAATCATCAGATGATGCAGTGATTCCAGTCACATGTATTATACAATGTGGTTTATACAATGCTAAATGTTCTGTTTTTATTTATTTATTTATTTTTGCAAACTGTTTTGGATAATCAAGTTTCTACTGTATTTTTTATTTTGATTGTGGAATAGAATTGATAAACAGAAAATATTTTAAATTAATATTTTAAAAAAGGAATTTATTATTTTGAAGATACAGCATTTTTTAATTTATAAAAAATGATATTTGATTATTCTTTGATAACTGGACATTTTTAAACAAAATTTTAACTTTATAATTAAATACCAATATATGAATGAAAATTTTTATATTTTAATTGATACAACTGAAAATTTGTCTAAAGGTCAATTTTATCATAAAAAAATATGTAAACACATACAAACTTAATATATTAGTTTTAAGCATTTAAACTGTAAACTTTTTAATCAAATATATTTTGTATATATATATATATATATATATATATATAACAAAAATTTTCATATAAAGTTATGAATAACAAAAGGGTATAAAAAATAAAGTTAAAACAACTGAATATGAATTATATAGAATATCAAGTAAAAAGTTTACTTCTGAGTAGACTTGGTAATGTCAAGGAGGAGTTTCAAATGTCATCCTTCAAGTTTAAAGCAAATAAATGTTCAAGACTTAAAGGTTTTCTTCTAAAACACAGAAGGGCAGCAACAAGTACAACTAGCTAACAGCATGACCAAGTTTTACATTATAAGTAAACTTTCTTTGATCAGCAAGGTATATTTTAAATATTCTATATAAACAATATTCTATTAGCAGTTTATTCAATAAATTGTCATTTTCTTGTAAAAATTTCAAACTCAACTAAAAAGAGATGCTCTACTGAATTACAAAATTTAAAAAACTTACATCTTTAAGCTCTATGGAAAGTTAAAATTGGCATATTTTTCCCTGTTAGGATAAATTTAGTTAGAAAAGATGGAAGAGTGTTATTAACACTAAAAGTTACTCATCCAAAAATTTACTTTAAAGCTAAATAAAAATGAAAAATGATAAATATATTTATAGAAATTTTTCAATATAAAACTGATTAAATCCATGAAGTCAAATTTGTTTATTCATTACTGTTCAAAGGTCTCCGTGGCCAAGCAGAATATTTTAACAATTTTTGAGCAGTATTGCTCAGATTTTCTAATTGTAACATAATGGGATCCATATATGTTTGTAACCATTCATCGATGGTATATTTATCATAAACTTCAGGCATGATATTTTGCATGAATGTATAAAGTAATGTTGCATTGGTCTGTATTTCACCCAATTTCCGCATGCCTAATTCAACATGGGCTGGACTAGAAAATGACATTTGTATATTATAGTCACTCATCCATCCAACAACATGATTATCCTTCATCATTTTCATTATTTGATGTTTTAGTTGCTGTAGTCGCTGCATTCCTTTAAAGACTTTTCCACCAGGATAATTGCAAATTACTTCATCAAAAGTATAATTACCAGATAAAATCAAATCCCCATTGCAATGTAAAATGTCATGTAATTTGTTTTGGTCCAAGAATCCATCTTTCAAATATAATAAATCTGCAGCTAATGATGGTATTGCTGCTGCAAGAAGCTCACATAAAACAGCAAAGTGATCATATCGCTGCCATCCAGTTAAAATAATACCACGAAGAGGAATCTTTTTATGAAAAGTTTGCAAAAAGTTCATCCAAGAATGATGATTTTCCAAATGATATGATATGTTTGTAAGAAACTGATTAGGGCCTGTTGCACCTTTAAAGGCACTAGCTACCCATATACCTGAAAACATTAATTGATACTTTTCCCAAATTTCTTGTGTCAACTTAGCTTCAATATTTGGGCCATATTGCCATACCATGATTTCAACATATTTCCATATTTCAGAAGCCTGAATTATGTCACTAGAAACATGGCGGAACATATCATCCCACATGATTGGTTGAACATTATGTTTACTTTTAACATACTGAGCAACAAATTTTACATGTTCTAAAAACAACAAATCACTATTCATTTGTTTAGTTGTCATTCTATGTTGACAAAGATCACACTGACCTATGTAATACACTTCGTCACAACCAATATGTAACCATTTTATTCCTGGATGTAAAGATATAATTTGATCAATCATATGGGTCAGTAATATTTTGGAATTATTTTGTGATGGACAAATAACTTGTGGATAAAGTGGCACTTCTCTTAACTGTTGATATTTTATTTGTTTTAATACAAATTCCATATGTCCAAATGTTTGAATTAGAGGTATAACTTCAAGCTTATTTAGCTGAGCAAGTCGTAAAAGTTGCTCAATTTGATTTTTGCTGTAGGCATTATGTGCTGAGAGAGTTTCAATTGGTTCCCAATAAGGTAACATGTCTTCATATTCTATAAGCAGTCCAGTAGCTCCAAGCGAGTGCAATAATGGAAATAATTGAGAATAATAATTTATTGTTGGAGGAGCACCTTTTAAATCTAGATGAACAATTTTATGAAGCAGAAAACTTGTATCAGGTTGATTTCTTTCTCCATTTGTGAGAGATTTAAATGATTCAATTTTATTTGCAAAATTTAAATTATCACGCTTTAACTGTGTGCTTCGACGAATATTTTGATTAATTCGAGCATGAACTTCAGCTTCTCTCAGTTTCTGATGTTCCATATGATAATGTGGTTGTGTTACTGGCATTAAATCATTTATATTTTCCATGGGGCGAAGCTTTTTAGGTGTTTGAACTTTATTCACTTTATTTGTTGATTCAACATCTTGTTCACCATTTAAAGTTTTATAAAGAACTAAAAATATTATAGCTGAGCTCCCAACTAATAATATATAAAATCTGAATTTTGCCAACATGTTTATGCCAATCATAGAATTAAATTTTAATATTTATAAATACTTATCATTCTCTTCTGGTAACCTAAAAATAAAAGAAAAAAATTATTATTATTATTATTATATTATTAATTTCAAAAAGAAAAATAAATACATTTTACCCATTTCTCTTATATAAACTCAACATTGTTTATAACAATCCAACAAATAAATTATATTAAATATCAGATTATCAAACAAAAGTAAAACTTGCAAGAAGCAGCAGAGAAGTTTGACAGCATTGGGACCAGCTGCTTAGCCAGCTCACAGCATTGCAAGTCTCAGCATCAAGCTTCAAGCCAAACTCATGAATGCTCATGAATTTGCATGAAGTTAAGGCTACTTCTTATGATCATTAGTATTTTCTAATTCATAATTTTATTTAATTTCAAAAAAATTTATTTAATAAAAACAAAATTCATTCTAAAATTAAAACAAACAGCAACTTAGAGTTTTAATACACTATTGCCCCTGAATAATATAGATTTTCAAAACAAGATATATCTTCTGGATACAAAGTTTCCATCTATGGTACTTAGTCTGAAATAGTTTATGTTACAAAGCAAATATGTTGAGAGTATCACATAATATACAAATGATTTAGATTAATCAGCTGAAATGGAAATACAATGATTTAGTTTGTTTTAAAATAAACTTTTAAAACTAAAATCATACTCAAAAGTCTACTTCCTTTATGCAGTTTGCTGTCTTGAGTGCATGAAATCATGTAGAGAAGTACCTCACAGTTTCACACACCTATTTTTGACAGTATCTAGCTGCTGACATTTTGAGTATTTTAACTGGACAAAAACCATTTTGTACTAATTTTAAGACATTCTATGACTGTCATTTAAACTGTGTTATCTTTCATAGGAGCTAAGATAGAATTTGGTTCCATTGTAAGGAAGTTCTGGGATGCATGGCAACTATGTCATCAAATAGTCTACTACTGATTGCCTACACAGTGGAACCTCGCTTTATGAGCACCTTGCATAACGAGTATTTCCATAATGGGCAAAGCAAATTGTAAAAATCATGACTCGCTTAACAGCAATGTTTTGCATAACGAGTGACCAGGAGAGGAAAAGTACTGGGTTGTGTGCATGCTCCATTAGTTTGTGTTTAGCACACGTTCTGCTAACATCTTAGTGTTGCTTGTGATCACACATTTTTTTCAAACTTGTGTTCACACATATTACGTTTAAACATTAAGAATAATAGTTCATTATACAGTATAATAAATACACCAAATGATATGCAAAATTCTTAGGCTATATAAAGGCTATAATTAAATATTAGAAATTAAATAATTTGACTAGAGGTAGGCAGTTATGCTGCCATCTCGTATTAAATTTAATGACCAATTCAAAATTAAAGATTATTTATTTATAATTATTGAATTTAATATGAACTGGAAGCATAACTGCCTATCTCTAGTCAAATTAATCAATTAATAATATTTAATTACAGTCTTTACATAGCCCAAGAATTTGACATATTGTTTGGTATGTTTAATAAACATATTATCTATGATTTTTTTTTGTTTTCTGCAAATCAAATTCTCATTCCAGGTTGGTTCATTCCGCGCTAGAAGAAAAGATGATGATTCACGCTCTTTAACAATGTATATTGTATAATTTTCTTTGGATAAATGTTATATGTAAAATATTTGTGTATTTTTTTCGGCATGGCACACATTATTGTATTTTACATTAGTTTCTATGGAAAAAATTGTTTCGCTTAATGAGTGTTTCACATTACAAGTAAGATTCTGGAACAAATTATGCTCATTAAGCGAGGTTCCACTGTACTCTTATACACTTTTATTTAGCTAGTACAGAGCAGAAGCAAGATAGAATCTGGTTCAATGTTTTTATATATATCCTATATACTACATTTGTAAGTTTTGTAAATGTCGATTCCAATTTCTAAAGATGAAGATAATAGATATGTCTTTAGCAATGACTTTAAAGGGGAATTAAACATATAAAGAAATAGTTGGTCAAAGCAATAACTGAATAGCATTACATGCTAGCCAATTCCTAAATTACTGTCTATCTTAAAACAAATTCTTTCTCTTTGTTATGTTGTTTGTTCCATTGACACAAACATAAAATATGTAGCTTTCCCTTATATCAAAAGTTTTTTTTTGAAGAAACAAATAAAGATTTTAACAAAGAAAATATAAAACTAGCTCCAACCTACAAAAAATTGCAAAAGAGAATGCAAAAAATAAAGCTTGAACAAGGTGACAAGACAGAATATATATATATATATAGCACAACAAATGTTGTTTATTCCATCCCATGTACTTGTGAAAACCAAAAAAATTACATAGGAAAAACAAAAAGGAAAGAAGAAGTAAGACTTAAAGAACATGTCGCCAATTTAAAATATAGAAGAGTAAACTCAGTCTTTTATGATCATTACACAATAAATAATTGCAATATTAACAAAGAAAAAGAAAGGATTTTACACAAAGAAAAAAAAATTGATACATAGAAAATTCAGAGTTTTGAAATTATAAAAAGTCAAAAAAATAATATCAATAAAAATTTAAGTATAAAGATTAAGGAAAACTGGTTAAAAATATTATGTATTAATATGTAAATTAGAAGATAGGTAAAAAAAAAATGCAAAAATTCAGTAAAAAATGTAATAATTTAAATTTATGTAAAAAGTACGGGGATACTATATATTACCACCTATGGAATTTTGGGACTTTGAGTATATATCTGAACTGAGGGGACCGAGACAAGTTCAACGATACCCTACTTTTCGAGCGGAGACAAAAAATAAGAAAGTTATCATACTGTTTTAAGGCTTTCATGCAGACGGCACCATAGTTGCTAGTGTTGCCATCTTGTGGTAAAGTCTGCAAACAAATGAAAACAAAAAAACACTGAACGGCAAGAAATTGCACAAACAGTCGAATGCCACTTCTTTTTTTTTTCTTTTGTTCAAGAACTACCGTGAATCAATAACTAGTGACGTTGAACAATCGGTGGCCTGCTGGCAGCTCCCCTCCCGGGGGGAGTCCGTCGGGAGCACAAACAGTCGAATGCCAGTTCCTTTTTTTTCTTTTGTTCAAGCATCGCGACTCCCAATTGTGATAGCGCAGTCGGCTCGTAGTACTAGCCGACCGCGAGCGATAGCGAGACTGAGGGGCTGTAGCCCCTGAGATCGACTAGCGAGAATGTGCGAAAAGGACTTAACTCAAACTGTAGACAATCAGTGTGCTCATGAATCAACATCTGCCACTGTTGAAGGTATATATGGCCGACTTGCCAGACTGCCTGTTAAACACGCAATAGGCTTAGCGGAGAGAGCAACACAATTCCCGATCATCGCGTGATCACTGAAAAAAGTACGATAACTTTCTTATTTTTTGCCTCCGGCCCAAAAGTAGGGTACCATTGAACTTGTCTCAGTTCTCTCAGTTCAAATGTATACTCAAAATTCCGAAATTCTATAGGTGGTAATCTATAGTACACCCAAAAGGACAATAGATAAATATAAAAGAGAATATTTTAGTATATAAATGCTTTAAAAAAAACAAAGTGCATGTTCATATTCTATTATGCAGCTGATAAAAGAGGGGTGTATGTCCAAAATGCATATTAGTGTATAAGATATTCCTGAATAAAGAGTGATGTTAAAGATGCCTGGTATCTACCTATCCACTCAGTTGTGAAGTAAAGAATAATTAATAGAAGACACGGTTTCAGAATAAGTCAAATTTTTCTGTTAATTGTAAATGGTTATATAAGTATCTAGGCCAGTGGTTGTTAACCAGTGTTCCACAGAAAACTGGTGCTCCATGAACTTAGAGAAAGTGTTCTGCCAAAATTTGAAAATCAGTGAAAAATTAAAATGGTTATTAAGATGAAAAAAAACCAAAGCAAAAGTCATTGTTTTTAGTTTTATCATCTTTACTTGTACTTATGTAGGCTTTTATTCATTTCTATTAGAACATGAATCAAATCTGCTTTTGTGTGTAGCGGAGCCTGTGTGAAAACAGTTAAATGACAACATCCGAAGTGTATGGACATGTTTCTTGCTATAAAGGTTACTGTTATTTTTGTTTTTCTTCAAGTAAGTCCAATCTTTGACAGATTATCAGTGTCATAAAATGTATTGTTTTGTAATTGTAGGTAGAAGTTGAAGTTCATTTGTGATAAATTGGTCTTCCAGAAATTAAATAGCTATAATTACCTTCCAAAGAATTAAAAATAATTATTCAAAATGGCAAAATAGACAAATTTCTAAAAGAAAAATATGATTCTGGCATTGATAGTGCTAGTGCTAGTGCAAGTACAAGCAATACCAATAATGATACTCAAGATAGGGAGAACAAACTAAAAAATGTTAATAGACAATATTCCTGTTGACTACAAACACAATATAGTGCTTTCGACAATCACTTGGCTTTTCTTCTCACTGTTATTTAGTTGAGTATCAAAACTCTGTTACGTATCAATACTCAACTAAATAGTGCTCCTTCAATGATTGGTTCTATTAAAGGATTTATTACTTTTGCAAAAAAAAAAAAATCCTAATAACATATCTACACCCTGAATCACTTGTCTCAATAACATTACCTACAACATTAAAATCCATATTAGACCAAATTGTAAATATGGTAAATTACATCAAATCACATGCCTATTTAAAAAACTGTGCATCTTTGGAAGCTCAGCATAAATCTTTACTTTTACATGAGGTAAGATGGTTATCATGAGGTAAAGTGCTGAACTGAATTTTGGAACTTAATGATAAATTGTCAACATTTTTTTCAAAAAAACAGGAATGATATTTTTAAAACATTTCTTACAAATGATACTTGACGTATTGAAATGACATATTTAGCTGATATCTTCAATTATTTAAATAATGTGTATACAAGGTAAAAACGAAAATATTCTAACATCCACTGACAAACTGTCAGCATTTCAAAAAGATAGCAAGGTTGAGGCCAAAGTTTTCAACACAAAAATGTGTATGTCGGACATTCAGCATCACTTTCCTGTAAGCCTAGAAATTTGACAATGGTGTTTGGAAAGTCAGTGGAATCGTGCTCGACATTCCAAATGCCATTGTCAAACTTCTAGGCTTACAGGAAAGTGGCACTCAGTGTCCGATGTAAACATTTTTGAATTGAAAACTTGGGCCTCAACCTCGCTAATATCATTTTGGAGAATGTGCATAATTCAAAAAAGGGCACTAGACACTTTTCCTTCAGTTTAAAATAACAATATTGATGAAATGATTCTTATTATAACACAACATCTAGCATTATTAGAAGAAAAACTTGCAAAATACTTTCCCTCACTAAATATAGAAAATTATGATTGGATACAAAATCCATTTTCTGCAGTCAACACATCAAGTTATGAGTTTTTATTACAAGAAGGGAAAGAATTGATTACAGATCAGTCAACAGACTGTACTCTCAAAATGAAATTTTCTGAAATAACAGTTGAAGAATTTTGGATTTCTGTTCAAACCAAGTTTAAAACTATTCCTGAAAATGATTAAAATTTTATTACAACTTACTACATCATACTTATGCGAGCTGGGTTTTTCAACATTAATAAATATTAAGACAAAGAAATGTGAAAGGCTGACAAATATAGAAGAAGAAATAAGAGTAGCTATTTCACACATAAGACCAGATATTAAAAATATTTTAAAAAGTCATCAGGTCCAAATATCCTATTAAAAACTTATGACAAGCTTTTTTTTTTTTTTTAATTTTATTACTGATTGTTATTTGCTCTTGACTGATATGTAAACAGTTATGTATGTGATTTTAAATATATTATGCAATATTAAAAATATATATGCTGTTTTATTTTACGACTGTGTTCCACAAAATCTTGTAAAATTGTAATTCTGAAAAGATTAAGAACCACTGATCTATGCAATCATTTGGAAATACTTGAGGTGGAGCACAAATTTCATTTTATACAACACCTGCTGACACATAACTTCTGCATAAAACAAAACAGGGCAATTCAAAAGGGCTTTACACTTTTCTTTTTAAAAACTTTTTCTGCCCTTTGGGCACTAAGAGGACCTCTTTAAGCAAGCCCATTATAGGTTCATCGAGGCCCACAGTGGGATGGCTGGGTGGTGAGGGACAGGCATGACATACCTGAATGAACCACCCCCCGAAAAATTTCTGGGGATTTTTCAACCCATCCAGGTTCAATCCCAGGTCCCCCCCAGAAAGGTAGGCTGCCACCTTGACCACTTGGCCATCCTGCCAACAAATGGGCTTTACACTTTTGAATGCATATAGAATTTTAATCAGAGGACTTATAATGTCTCCACCAAATGATAAACCTCTATAAGTTTTTATGTCCAGCATTTTCTCAAAAAAATTTTCCAGGTCAAAGGATTGGTCAAGCAGGGCCAATAACATAGTCATCTCATTCCAAGATTTTCCTCTTGATTTTTTTTCTTCTGGGGTTTCATTAAAGATCTAGTATTTATTCCACTCTTGCCTGCAAATCTTATTGAGCTCAAAACATGAATCACCATCACAGTTACCACAGTGACAACAAATATGCAATTTCAAGTTTGACAGGAAATTGAATTTATGTAGGATGTCTGTCATATCACAAAATGACTCTCACATCACACTGAAATGACTTTCAGATAAAATTTGATGCATGTTTCTGTAAATTAATACATCAATTGATTCTGTAAGTCTTCTGATTAAAATTCTATATGATTTAAAAGTTGTAAAGTCCTTTTTGAATCATAACATATAATAATTTAGCCTGAAAAACAAGTGAGAATATCCAAATTGTTTTAAAAACACTTCAAAATGCAAAGTTATCCTGTTTAAGCAGTCTAAAAATCTTTGATATTCAAGCAGAAGTGTGTATATATATGATTTTGTTATCATTTTATATTATTATGCTAAAATATTACAAAACAAGACCATCAAATTACATTGACAAAAAAGAATGATATAATTAACAATTCACTGCTATCATCATCATCATTTTACACAGCATTAGAAAATTCCCACATCATCAACTTTAAAAATACACTACCATAAATTTTATTTTGAATAATAAAAACATTGAAAATATTCAAAATCCAATCTTTTTTAAACAAAAAAATGCATTTTAATTTGACATCTTACTTCCTTAACAATGAAAGTGCACACTCACGACAGATCTTTCCTTGTTGGCAACTGCCGGAGCCAAAACATTGTTATTCACCTTGTCAACGAATATATTTTTAATCAAAATATAACATACCAGTTTGTATTTTAATATAAAAAAATTAAGTGTATTTAACTTTTATCAATTTTTTCATATTGATATATAAAACCGATATAAGGCAAGTTGATATCTTAAATAAAAGTGTATTAGAATATATGTACTGTATATTTAACTCTGCGTTACTACAGCCAGTCCCAAGCTTGGATAAAAGGAGAGCGTATAATCCCCTGCAGAGGGATTGTAAAATCAGACGTAAAATTACACAGCCTGTGAATAATATACAAAGTGTTCGGTATCCCTTAGCATCCACAGTTAGGTAAATGTTTTCGGTTTGTTACGAGCTAAGAGACGTCATCATTACATGTATTTATGCACATAAACATGCAATTTATATAACATATGCATATGTATAGATTTCAGTAGATTACTTGCAATGGGTTTTAAAGCAATTTATTATGAAACTACTGTATATATTTATAACTTATTGTATTAATTAATGCAATTCAACAATAAGTTATGCAATGAATTTTAATTAAATTGTTAATTTATCTATTTAAGAAAAAAATAAAAAATGAAACCAGAAATGAAAATTTCAAAACTAGAATTCGGAAATATAAAATTCATAATGGTAATTACATTTAATTATATATTTAAATATCTGAAAAATAAGTCATTTTCAAAGGCAATAATATGTTACATTAATTAAATATGAACATATTTATCATTTTAATGATATTTTAAGTATAAATCATATAACATATGTACTTACGTGTATTCATTAATTTCCACTTTATCGATCCATGTCAAAAACCAGAAAAAAATAAACAAATATAAACTTTAAAACCGGTTTCCGTGACATACATTCATCTTCCCTTCTCCGCTTAGTTCCAACTATTACTACATGATGGCGTTAACTACACACACATATATATATATATATTTATTTATTTATTTATTAAATAAGATTTCATATATATATTTAAATAATTTAAATTTATTAAATTAAAAAACTTATATTTTTTATTAAACACGTATATAAAATTACGATTGCATTTTTTTTACCAAAAAATTAATATATAATTTTAAGAATTTTATAATTTACCGTTAAGTGGCGCTGTGATTTTATGGCGAACTTTGCAAAATCGAAAGTGAAACATTTGAAACGCTGATCCAAATGGGGAAGTATTTCTGTGGTGTAGAAGGGTAAATTATTGTTATTTTATCGTAAATAATGCTTAAATATATGTTTAAATTACAGTATTTCCGATGAATTATTAAAATTTATTTGTGTGTTATGTGTACTGTACATCTGTCAAAACAATGGTAGAAGTTACCTTTATATACCTGTATATATATATATATATATATATACGTAAACAAAATAACTTAATTAAAAGCAACTTATACCTAATTAAACTGTAAACATGCAATTTATTTTACAGCTTCGACTTTGTTATGATGAAATAACATTGATCATTTGAAAAGCATACATCTAAGTACAGCCACAGCTATAGGAAAATGCTTGAAATTCTTTTCTCATTATAAGTTGTAATGTTGATTGAAGTAATAATGAGTAATTTATTTGTTAATTCAGGATGAAATCATTACGTCAGGAAATATCTCGTTATCTGATACAAAAGGAAGTTTTAAATGACATTGTCAACTGTAGGTTTAATTACAGAAATAATAAATTGGAGTCTAAACTTCACAACAAATCTAAAAATATAAAAACAGAAAGCAATGAAATGTAATTTATAAATCAGTGTGCCTGTGTTAAATTCAAGTTTTTTTTTTTTTTAATCAAAATATGTCTATACTTATTTTAGCTATATGAGTCAAGGTCTTATATATATATATATAAAACATGCTTTTGGAATGTTGGTTTAGTTTTTATTTCTTGTTTTATAATGTAGAGTTTACCAGTTTGAAAATAACTATAATATCTCAAAAATATTTGTTGTTTTGATGATGATGAATTTTTAATTTTTTGATAAGATTTAAAATTTGTTTATGTATAATTGTTTGATTAGTGTCATTTCAGCCAATTAAGCATTTATATGGTAACACACTGTAATTGTGATGTGATTCAGAAAAATTTTTTTTCTGTTTTTCATCATTTTTATAGTTATTTTAAAATATATCATAAGTATTTAAGGTTGAAAACATGCTATTTTATATAATTCTGAAGAAATATCCAGGAATCACCCGGGCTTTTTTATAGTAATCACCAATCCATTTGCCAAACACTATTTATTCGCCAAAATAGAAAGTTATTAACCGGGTTACTTTTTCACTTACTGTGACTTTTGTACCAACCAAAAATGTAAGGATGACTGATAATATAAAAACTGCAGAGTTTTTACCATTGATTTTCTCAAGCAACTTCACTTTTGCTTACTAATGGTAAAATTGTATCGGACCAAGACTGATTCATTTCTGTGATACTCTTTTTCACGAGTAACTTTTTTTTTCTTCCTTCATGGATTATTCTGTTGCTATTTGCCACACTAATTGCTAGATGAATAAAATTTTCCCAAATTGAGAATTTTGCGACAGGCAGCATCACTCTTGATATCAACAATTATTTACAATAACTTTTTATTGCTTTTATGAAATTAATAATAGTAAAAAGAAATATAATCAGATTTTGTTTGTAAAATGTATATATTGCAATCTCAGAGGCTCTCAACAATACTTTTTGCACAGACAATTAGTTTTTTTGAGAATGTTGTCAGCATGTCTGTTGTCTTCATTATTTTCCCTCTTTTCTCTCCACTGCTTCAAACAATTATATTTTGAAAAATATAGTTTTTTTGACATGTATGACATGACAAATTGTATGATTTGTTTCCAGATATGTTTAAAAGTTTCAAACCTTCAGAAGTTTTTCTACAAATTATACAAAACATTAGAGGCTTGCCATTAACTTTCTTACATGTAAATTCATATTTTAAGAATTCTGCAACTTATTTCTTTTCCAAATTTCATCTGATTTGTAAATGTGAGAAAAGCCTTGAGTTAAGGCAGAAATACAACCTTCTCAGTCTACATGAATGTGATTCGGTAGAAGCTATGTATAAAATATTTCATTGGGCAACATATCATTTTGTCTGCAATTTATACAATTATGTTTTAAAGTTTTTTGATACTTAATTGGTTTTGTATTATTCGTTGTGTTGCTTGTAAGCTGCACAACTCCCTTTGTAACAGGCTGAGGCCTTGACTAATAAAATTGATTTGATTGAAGAAAAAAAAAAAAAACTTATTTCTTTTTTCTTATAATTGTTGTTTTTGCATAATTTTTTATATATTAGTATGACTTTGTTAATAAACACATGAGTCATCTAATTTTTTTTTTTTTGGATTATGTTTAACAATCAGTTAAGTGTTGTCTATACTTTTTGTAAAAAAAATATTGGTATTTTTAAAGATATTTTGAGCAGAGTAAGTATGATTATGAAAAATGTATGAGTTGATGACCCTATTTGTAACCCTATAATTGGAAATTGCTGTTCTGTGTTCTGTGGGAAGACAGACCATCAACTAATCATATAGCAAGTGAAAAGTGATCAAAAGTACAAAATGGGTACTATAAAATAAATTATTAACTAAGATTATTTTTTTTTTTACATCTTTGCACTAGAGAATCTGATCAAAATTGTCAAAACCACACACTGAACTTTTGGCTGTCAGCTTTTTTGGCCATGATGGCAGTTTTTTCAAAATTAAAGATTGGGTTGATGTTACTGTAGATGGCAAACCCTTTTATCAAATACTTTATTATTTTAATGTATTAAAAACATTTGTTAATAATTATATCAACTTTCTATTAATTTTAAAGTTATATTTGTCAAAAATATTTTGCTTTGTATTTTTCCACTAGAAAAATTAATGTAGTAATCATTGTACAAGTAATTTTCTTTAAATTAATATTAATTTTATTTATTTTTATTAGACAGTGATCTGATTACTTATTATAATTTGCATGTATATATATGCATAACTTGAATGATAGCATGATAAGTATTATATATTCTAATTTTGTGGTTAAATTTCTTAAACAGAGGTGCTTCTTTTTCTAAAGTGGTTTTAGTAAATGAGGATGGAAATGTTCTTTGTTGGGAAGACGGACCATCAACTAATCATCTAGTAAGTTTTTGATTTTTAAACTATTCGGTACCAGTATATTTTCATTATAATTAAATAACAAATGACCATTTACTTTAAAATTATCACTGGACACAAAAAATTTATTTTAAAATCATTAATGAATAATACTTTTATTTCGAAAATGAATGAAATTTTGTACCACATCTAAATAATAGAAAATTCAAACTAAAGTCAAAAAATAAGAATTTATTAGGAATATACTGTTTGGCCAGTTTTGACTAACAGTACTTAGTTTACTGACAGTAATTTATTTAAAGCTATTTTGGAGCATATAAATAAGCGATATGTATATATTGTTTTATATAGCAAGATACTTGTTAATTTGTAATGCATATAAGAATATTATAGATGTTATGTAATTTCTTGCCATATACAGGGTGGGCCAATGAAAATGAAACGGCAGAGTGTTCGTGTTCGTCCAAGCAAATCGCTCAGACAGGTTGATTTTATTCTCGAGGGGACATCTTTTGCAATAAATTTTTTGCAATTCTGAATACAACAGACAACAAAAATTTTAAAAACTCATTTATTTTGTATTAACTAAACAAACATTTATTTCGAAAAAAAATGTTTGTTTAGTTAATATTCAGATTCGCAAAAACTTTATTGCATAAGATGTCCCCTTGAGAATAAAATCGACTTGTTCGAGCGATTTGCTTAGACGAACACAAACACTCTGCCGTTTTGTTTTCGTTGGCCTACCCTGTATAATGCAAAAATACTATAATTAATAACCTTAAATAAGAATTCTTAATTATTTACTTTCTGAAGTGTTTTTGAAATTATAGTTTATCTTTATGAAGTCATATTGTATTTTAGTCATTAAGTTCAGAAAACAAATTAAATAATTATAACAGTTTATTAAATTGTGAATTCTCAAATGCACATTTTTCAAATCACAATTACAAATTCACAACATTGATATACAATAATTTCTAACTAGTGAAATTGGGGAATTAATCAAATTTATCAGAAATTCACACACATTGAAAGTGTGAATTATTATTACTTCTAAAAGTATTATTGACAATCTATACTTCAGAGAATCTTGACTAATTATTAGTCATATTTTCATATTTAACTTATATTTACTAACATTAATATTATATTCATTATATGAAAAAATTCAATTAAATTTTCATTACCCATTTATATCCTCAGTTTATTACATTTCCTCAAATCTGTCTTAAGGAGTTATATTTATTCTCTGTAAAATTTTTGGGAGGAATTTTTTTCATCATCAGCAGTATATTGTGCAGATATTTAATTATAAATGTTTAAAATTTCTATCAAACTAAAAAATGTCAAATTCATTTTCATTTGTTAAGTTAACTTAAAATTTAAATTTTTTCTTGAAACCACATATAAAACACATAATGAGGGTTGATCAAAAAGTAAGGTTACAAGACCAATATTCCTAGAATTTCGTTTGTTATAGAGAAATGAGAAGTGTGCAGTAATTCCAATACATGCAGTTGGCAACTGTGTGGAGTTTCAGTCACCCACCACCTACAGTGCTAGTTGTAGGTAAACACAAATGGCGACTCGTTTGGAAAACTGGTCTTGTAAAGAAATCCGCTCAGTTATTTGATTTCTGTGGGCAAAACATGTAACCGCAGCTGAAATTCACTGGCAGCTGGTAGAGGTTTATGGAGAGACTGTAATGTCTCATCAGCATGTTGCAAAATGGTGTCAGAAGTTTGCGGCCGGTAGAGAAAATGTCACCGACGAGGATTGCAGTGACTGACCCAGCATGGTATCAACAGATGTCAACACAACTCGTGTGGAGAAGCTGATTCAGGACAACAGGAGGATCATGGCTGGAGGAAGTGAAACACTTCACGACAACTTGGCTGAACACACAAGGACAGATTTTTACCAGGAGGGAATTTTCAAACTTATCACGCGAAGTGACAAGTGCCTAAACCAATATGGAGACTATGTTGAAAAATAACCTAATGTATGTACTATCAGTTGGCTGTATTGGTTGTATGAAATGAAATGTACACTTTTCACTGTAGGCTTTGTAGCCTTACTGTTTGATCTTCCCTTGAGTATTAAATATCTGTATAGTGTACCACTGATGATGGGAGAAAATTCTTTTTGAAAACATTATGGAGAATAAACCTAAGGGATTTGAGGAAAGTTTTGAGGTAAAGTGATGAAGTTAATAAATAATATGGAATTGCTATTTCCTTGTATACAAGATTCTTGATTCTTTTTAAAGTCAATGATAAAACAAATTCAAAAATAACTTCTATTTAGAGATTTTAAATAGAATAAACAATCTATTTCTTTAAAGAAGCATTTCATTTTATAGAAAAATTTAAGAATATTTTTCTAAAGATTGATTCTGAATATGTTAAATAATATAATTTGGTAATTTGGTTGTGTTATATTGTAATTGGCATATATTTATATACCATTGTATTTTTTTTTAATTAGTTAATAATGTTTTATGAAATAATTTTTTTATCTTTATTGTGATCAGTATGTTGCCTATTGATATCATTTAAATTCAATAGTAAGTTAATATGAAAATATATGTCATGCCAATACTTTTATTATTTATCTTAATACTATAAATAAAAGTTAGTTGTAATTTTTTATTAAATATTTATAAACATAAATTGTAATAATTTTGTATACTTATTTTTATAATATATAGCTTGTAGGACTTGAAGAATGTCAGAGAAGGATATATGTTATGGTAGATAAACTTAAAGAGAAAGCTGGAATTGGGAAAGATACAAAACTTGATGGAATGGTATGTTATATAATCTATCCTAGTAGTAATGAGTATAATTTTAAATTATTTAATTGATTAATTTGCTCTTAAATGAAATAAAAATAGTTTTTAGGAAATATAATATATAAATACTTTACTTGTGACATAATTTTTATTTGCTGATTTGGGATAATATTTAATCTCTTTTTTTACTTATAAAAGTATTATTTTTTTTTTAATATGCAATGAAAAATATAAAACAACAATCAAAATAAATTTTTTAATGAATTTTTTGCTTTAAATTCCTATGAAGTTTTCTATATGAATGAATCATATATAATCTAACATAACTAGCAAAATTTCCTGTTAGATTACTAAAAGATTGTTATACTCTAATAAACTGAACTAAAAGATTTTTAAAGTACAACTCAAAACTATCCTTTTATGTTGTTTTTCCAGTTATACTGGATAAACTTCAAACAAATCAAAACAAAACTATCAAACAGTAACTTATAATGAACATATGTTTTCAAGCATCTGAAATGACCACTAAATTGTTTATTCTAAAATCTAAAAATGGTTCTAAATGTTTGTTCATTATAAATTACTGCTGAATCAAACATTTTTTTTTTGAATTTTTAAGATATCACAATTATTTCATAGCATAATCAGTACTCTCAATCTAACTTTAATGTTTTAAAGTAACATACATTATTCACAAATAACTTTTGAATATTTTTTATGCTATGTGCACTATTTTTTAGTAGTTACAGAATGTGCCCTACTAGAAATACTTTATTGTAAAATCATACCATAAAATTTAATAAACTATTTAAAATATATTTAATGAAAGGTTTCTTTTAAATTGTGATTTTTCTTAATTGTTTTGAGCAGTGTAAAATTTGATGTTAGTGATGTTAGTATTCACAATTTTGAAAAATGCTTATAAAAGATATGAGCAAAATTTTAATTTTTAAAGGAACATATTAATTATTAAAAATTATTTTATATCTATTAGTAATTAGATTATAATTAATAAATAATTTTGTCATAATTTATTAGATTGCAGATAAACTATTAAATATCAATTATACTTTATGAGTTAAAATAACAAACTACTTCTTGGAGATCAATCTGAAAAACCTTTCATCTTTCACACAAATTACTTTTGAGCCAGTGGAGCTCATCTTCAGGGACTTCACCCTAATTAATTTTTAGTTTTGAATAAATACCCAAGGAATTTGATGCTGTGTATGTTTTCAATTTGTTTTTGTTCAATCTCCTTGGGCTGAATTCTTTGGGAATTTCTGATTAGATGGAGATCTGAACAGTGTAATTGGCAATGCATCTGAATGTTAAGTGGCAGTTGTGGATTCCAGTCCCACTTTGGGCAAATTCTTTTCTTCCAGAATTTTCTAAATTATTTAATAAATATTAATTTTTTAATTATTAAATTTAATAAGAGATGATGACTAATGTCTATTTCTATTGCCAAATTAGTTGGTATTTAATAATTATTAGTAGTGGTAATATAACCTGATTTAATCTGGCAATTGTTTGACTTTAATTCACTTGATTGTTAAATTATAATAAATATAGTGTTATAAATGTGCTGTGTTTTAAATGTTTATTTTAAAAAGCTATGATGTAGGGATGGATTGTTATTTAATAACTTGATAATTTGAAAATAAAAATAACAGCCAATCAATAATTTTTTTAACATGCTAATTTAGTTATCTAACATGTTGTGCATTACTGTATAAGTAACAACTGGAGAGTACTCAGAACATCAAATTGTAGAAAAAGACTTGATAACACATCTATACTGTTAACTTGTGGAATTTGGGTTTGTGCTGGTCAATTTGTAGCATTCACCTGTTGGAAAAAAGATTTTAAATGGTTCTATTTCATCCGACTTTAAAACATGCATACATGAATCACCAATTTTAGTTGGCCAGGTAATTTACATTTTGTAGGCAGGAGAATTAATTTGAATTTTTTGAATTACCTGGAAATGGAAAGTTCTTTACTTTTGTACAAAAAAAATCTGTAACCTCAGACATTGTATAAACTTATTAATTTCTTATATTTAAAACTTCAATATAGAATTTTTGTTAATTTCATAAATTAATTTAATGTTTATTTTAAATACAACAAGTTTATTATTTTAGGGTTTAGCTTTGAGTGGTTGTGAACGAGAAGAAAGTAACAGACAGTTTGAGAAATCATTATTGAAAAATTATCCTCTTTTATCAACTTCGTGTGCCGTTGTTAGTGATACTGTTGGTTCCATATTGACAGCTAATCCAAATGGTAATAAAAAAAGCATTAAAAATTTAATAATTAACTAATATATAACAATATTAAAAGTAAGTAGTATCTATACACAGTTTGTGCTTTATTGGAGTAAAACATTCTAAATAATTCCCAAATATTTTTAAGTCTTTTCAGTTCATTATCAAGAACTCAAAGGACTTTAGAATATTTGGGCTCCAATAAAACAGCAACTGCATATAACTGTTACTTGTTGAGAGAGATTAAAACTCACTTATATTAAAAATAAATCAAAACTAATTTTTTTAACATGCTAATTTAGACTGTGTTTACACTGTCAATGACAACAACAGAAACCAATGTTTTTATTGTTTGTCTTTGTAAAACATTCATACTAGTCATTGTTGTTGCATTTTTTGTCTTAGTCATTTGTGGTGTGAAAGTTAGCCAAGATTCAACATTTGTTGTCATGGTATTGGCCAATTGGTATGAACTTCCCAGAATTCTTTTGAACAAGATGGAAGAACCACTAATCTCACATGTTAAAGAAAAAAGCCCTGGAAAGCTTAAAAAATGGTCAAAAGTATTTGGAGATAAGAAAATACTTTAAAAATTCTTTGATGTCTTTTAATGTTTTTTTTTTTAATTCCTAGATTAAAGGATGGAAATCTCCTCATGTTTTTCTCTGAATAGTTATAGCTATGATTCACCATCAATATTTTGATATTTTCCTTAACAACAGTAATAAATTCGGCTGTCAATGTCAAAGAATTAACATTTTACTCTACATATTCAGTTTTAAAATAGAGATGAATCCAGTCTAAAAGTGCAGAAATCCATGGAATAATGCTAAGTGCAATGTAAATTGCATATTCTCTAACACAAAAAAATAATTAACAGTATACTTTGACAATGAACAAATATTATCAAAGACATGCTGTCATTATCATTTAAGATTTATGGTAGTTGTCATTGACAATATGAACACAGCCTCAAACTGAGAATAATTAATTCATTATTTAAAATTAATTTTTATTTCAATAATTAAATAATATAAATATTTTATATTAGTTATAATTAATTTTAGAAAAGAACAGAAAATATCCTTAATGTGTAAAGATTTTTGAATATTTGTATTAGAAATGATACTGAATTCTGCTGATACAATTGATACTTTTATCTATTCATACTCTACAGATGTTGGTAATAAATGAAAGCCTAAAGGCCTTCACTTTGTTCACTAACCATTTAAATTCATATATAAAGAAATAAAAATTTACAAATTGATATATAAGATCTAGTCCCTAGGGCTTGTATTCTAGCCTTGTGTTTAGGAAGAAATTTGAATACACCTTGAATAAATTTTTATTGTATAGAAAAATTGCCATATTGAAAAAATTGTCCCCAAATCAACAACTGACTTGAATGTGCAAGCAATATTGCCAACTCTGGTGATAAATTGCCAGATCTGACAATGCTGTTTTATGTTGCTCATCCATTGCTACAGAGTGTGCTTTTGAAGGGTACATCAAATATGCATTATTTAGAGGATGTATTAACAAAACTTGTATGTCATTTGCCCAGTAGTGACAAATCACATGCAGAGAGGATACCTTTTCTACTGTAGGTTAATTTTCTACAGCATGACATGTCTACTGTTGTATTCAAATGCTTACTATGGCAAAATGATGTGAAGGTTGCTTACCAAAAAGAAAAAACTGAACAGCTTTTATTTGTCAAGAACAAGAATTTTCTAAGATACAAAAATTTTTTACATGAATTCTAGCCTTGTGAAAGATTGTATGAATTCATACAATCTTTTCTTTAGACTCAGTGCAAGTGAAAAGAAAATATGAATTATTTGTGAATCTTTCATATTACATTAACAAAAGACTCACTTTGAACAATTTGACATGTGCGCAAACTCACTTCAAAGTTAAACTTACAATTTAAGTTAAATTTATATGATTATAATGTAACTTTATTGTAACTTTTTATAATTTAAATGTGAACACTCCTGCTTTATTTCTCATTTTGTAAAGATTGATTTGTTTTAAAATGATTTTTTCTTGATATTAATGTATAAATTTAAATTGATCCTGTTTGCTGAAATAATAATTTTCACTTGCAAATAGAGATGTTTTGCAATATAGACATCTGATACCTGATCAGATGTAGTTAAATTTATAATTTTGTATGTATAACGTGAATGAAGTATTCAAGTTATACATACAGAATTATTTGTAGCAAGAGAAAATATTCTAGTATTTAATGCTAAGAATAATGCTGAAACAGTCATGAATCAAGGAAGTAAGTGACATTCAATGGTTAATTTTTCAAAATCATTAATTCATTTTAGATTTTAAATTATAAATTCACTTAGTATATTCTCTAGATTAGCAAATTTGTAAAAAAGTTTGTAATTTTATCAGTAAAGTTGTATATAAGTTTGTTAAATATTTCAGGTGGTGTTTGTTTAATTGCTGGAACAGGCTCCAATTTACTGGTTCTAAATCCTGATGGAACAACAGCTCGCTGTGGAGGCTGGGGACATTTGTTAGGTGATGAAGCTTCAGGTAATAATTTAATTATATAAACGTTTATAGGATGATAATGGCTTTACAGAACAGTTTTTTTAGACATAATACAGGACAGATCATTTTGTACACATTTAAAAATAATAAATACATTATGTTTAATGTAGAGTATATTTTAAAGTTAAATTTTTTTTTTATTTGAGAATAGATAGAGCTTTAAGCATTATTGGAAAAAGCTGTTTAGAATATTGTCATGCTGTTAAATTTTATGCTTTAATTATACATAATAAAATTGTAAAATCATTAAAATTTCATCAAGAATAGTTTTTATGAACTTTATATACTGTATCTTGTTCAAATTT
Source organism: Centruroides vittatus (assembly GCF_030686945.1). NCBI lineage: Eukaryota > Metazoa > Arthropoda > Arachnida > Scorpiones > Buthidae > Centruroides > Centruroides vittatus. The sequence goes on from NW_027122194.1 coordinate 1,266,819, forward strand.
AATTGATTAGAGAATAAATCAAATTACAGCATGATTTTTTATCATTAAACATCTTACTAATTTAACTTATAGCTGAAATGCAGTAGAACCTGATTAACTGAGGTTCTGTATTATCCAAAGCAAACCCATAAGTGAATACACTACTTTTCTTATACTATAATTCATAAAAGAAACTTTAAAATGATAACATGTATATGACAATGAGCGAAGTGCCCCCTATGCTTCAGCACCACAGATCCGAAGGGTTGACATCAAGTTGGCATTGACTAGTTTGTTAGGACTGACACCACTGTATCTTAAGGACAGACACAGAAACCTTTTTGCGCAAGCGGTTGCATCTACACTTGGATCTGGGATAGAGATGGCCTGAGACAATTGGAAGAAGTGCACATTACTACGAATTGTTAAAATTCACAATATCTATTTATTTACGTAGCAATAATATACAGAAGTTGGTTAAGCTGGCACTAATTTTGTATAATAATTATAGAAAAAACTAACTCTTATCATTAATATCGCAGGTCCCTAACCTTGAGAAAGAGAGAGTGTTTACATTCATTTGTGCATTGGTAAATAAATATCTTAGTTGGTAGAAGTTGGTTCCTTTTCGGAATCAGTGGATCAATGTATACTCCTGGTCCGCAAGGTTCGAAAGAAGCTTCAATGAATCGAAAAGGATGAAAGTCTTTTGATGTCTTGAGAAGGGCAGGGGATGGGCAATGGCTATTTAAATGGTATTGGGCACGAACACTAGTCCAAAGGTGGCGAACAAATGATGACACAAACTCTGTCGTGTCATTGGACCTGTTTTTTCATTCTGGAGGTCTCCCCTTACTGCTCTTGCCCTTTTTTGGTATTATTTAGTTCTATGGTCCAATGGAAATTTTTTTGTTAGTTTCCGGTGACACATTCGATGTGTTACCTTAAACAAGGAAGCAAGTCCATGGGAAAAGTTTTAATCATATCCTTTATAATTTTTTTTGTCAAGTCCGGGCTATCACATGTATTACAAAATGATTTGATTTTGTTACTTTCTATCATTTAACTTCAATCTGAGACAAATCATCCATATTAAAGGTAACTATAAAAATACAAATTTTTATTCTCAAAATTATTAAATAATTATACTGTAATGTACATGTATTAGCTGTACAATAAATAATGTAAAAAAAATTATTCTTATACATGATTAAATTCACTAAGATGTAAAAAGCGACTTAAAACTGATATACCATATAAATCTTTATTTGTAATTTTTAATCCAAAATGACTGTGGCCATCCATTTTATCAAAGTTTTTGGTTATCTGAGATAACAGTGATTCATATTACCTCAAGTAGTTGGGTTCTACTGTAATCTGTTTATTATTTGTTAATGGCAAAATTTAAGTAGCTATTTTCTCACATTGCTTTGAAATGTGAAAAAATTTATTAGAAAACATTTATTTCCAAATTAAAGAATGCAAAAATCATAAAAACAAATTATGCAACTACAAACACTTTTCAAACAATACTTTATAATTTTTTAAACAAAATATATGGAATTTTAAAACATGCTTAATGCCTGAATTTTTGTACAAGGGCTTTCATAAAGTTCCTGGAAAGTGGTTATTATTCATAAACAGAATGCTATATTTATAATTAACTGGTGTGAGCATAAACTTGTTAAGACTTGTTTTATCATAGTTCAATAAAAATGGATGATAAATGTATGTATGCTTGTGCTGTGGTAATCAGTGAAGCTGTAACAGTATGTTTAAAAAGAGAACAAAAAGATGTGTCAGGGTAAGATTAATGTTTGCAAAACATGACTAGAGAGGGATCCATTATTACTTGCTTTGAGAATTGCAATGCAAACTTTTAAAGATATGAAGAGCTACAAGAACTACTTGAGAATGGATGAAGATATCTTTAAGTTCGTAGCTTTGAAGTTATCACTCTTTATTTAAAGGCAGAATATACATTTAAGAAATTAAGTCAGCATGGATGAGAACCCTATATTTACACTTTAATTTCTGGAAACAGAAGAAAGTTATTCAATTTTGCAATTTACTATTCAATGCATCCAAACCCAGAAACATGAGGCTATTTACCATTTGATGAAAGATGAGTTTTTGTAGATAAAATATAGACACACATAATAATTTGTCATTTCTCATTTACTATAAATAACAATACCAAACTGGTTTTAAAATTATTAAATGATGTTGTAAATACAATTGTTCCTTAATGAAAATTAAACTCATATGCACAATTGTCACTTGTTTTATTAGCTATATATATGAAGTTATTAACTGTATGTAATGAATTAACATTCCTTTCTTAAGGAAAGAAAGTTGAACAAATATGATCTAAATTACTTTTCAAAATCTACAATTGACCAGGTTGGGCTGTTGATGATGCTAAAGAATGACTTGCAGTCTTTGCATAGCTCATCATATTCTAATTGTACAGCAAAACTTTAAAAGGAAAATACTTTTTGTACTTTCCTCTTAGCTTGTCATAATATAAGATCATATCTTGCACTATGGATGTTGCATAATTTAGACATTATAACTTCTCTAAAACTAATAGTTGAATCTTGTGTCTGTTGAGTTTTTTGCCTTTCTTTTTGAATGTTTGACATTTCCACTGTAGTATTTGATGCTTGAAGTAACATACCCGTAGTTTTTTCTTGTTAGTTGTTGCACAATGCAATGTGTCTTCATTTTCTGTGCTGATTGAAGGCAAGATGTAACAGTCAAATTATAACTTTTCTTTTTAGTCATTTAATCTTAAAAGTAATAAATACTGATAAATATATGTACAGATATTTATTTCATTTCTATAAACATGTTCTGTATTATATGTAGTTGTAATGTACTGTACCTTCTATGAAGTAAATAAATGAAGTTGTCTGTACTTTCTTTCATTTTTTCAACAAATATTAGCTTTTAAACTTACTCATTTTCTTCACATCTATCATTGATGGTTTTAATTGCATTAGCAGTTTTTTTTACACTTGTCTTTTATTTCTGTTTTCATTGTCTAGATCAGTGATTCCCCAACCTTTGTTCCATGAAGTTATACCCAATGCCCCTAACCCATTTTCTCTTGTATGAGAAAGGATTGGAAATATTCTTAGGAAAACTTTTCTATGAATCTCACACTTTGTTCCTTTACCGTATGTTGTTCTCAACATCTGGGAACCATTAAACGCAATGTTAACTCTTATCAGTTTAACAGAGGAAAGGGAACGGCTGTCAGTGATCCTAACTTTTGCCTTTGGTCACCGTTCAGTACCCCGCCTCCAGCACCCCCTAGATTTACTCAGCGCCCACAAGGGGGTGTTATTGCCTACTTTGAGAAACGCTGGTCTAGATGCTAACTATTTCACACCATTTCATGTATATTTTTCTTATTCAGAAATCAACAATTTATTGAGGAAACCTGCAAACAAACTTGCTTTCTGCATCTTGTTTTTAAATTTTCAAATCTCTGATAAAAAATAATAGCTGTCTGTTATCTTTTATAAAAATGACCTATTACATTGTACAAACAGCTTTATATAAAAAATATTTTTTATATAAAAGATCTTTGTGAAATGTCTTATATAGTGTATTACAGTTATTACAACTGCCTTAAACATTATTTCAGATGCCACTTAAAATTTATGTTTTTTTTCTTTTTTGTTATTGTATTATTTTTTTATCATTAATTTTATTGGTTTTGTTTTTATATTTATAAGTGCTATATTGGCTTTTTTTTGTTGCTAGGCTTATTATATCATCAATCAGTACAAGACTAATTTAGAAAATCACATTTCAAATCAAGAGCTCTAAGAAATAAAATGCAAGAAGCTTGTTATTGAATTGGTTTTGTTTTCTTATTTCTGTTTTAATGCAATACTCATATATCTATAATATAAATTTATTTTTATATTTATATTATTAATATTAAAAAAATATGACAGATACAGATTTTAATCCAATATACAGGCAATTCTTGACTTTCAGACAACTTACTGTTTTGTATATGATATTTTGATACCTTTACTTCATTATTTTTGTACACTAAATTACATTTTTATACATTTTTGTTCAGCAAACAAAACTTTTTGTATTATCATGTGGTGGCATTTTCAGATATTTTTCATTTTGATGCTATAAAACTCATTTGTGAAAATTAATTTTTGTTGTCTATTTTCTGTTTAAAGATTGTTTTAATGTTTAAATAATGTTTTTGCTTTATTACATATTTAGTGTAAATCATTAAAATTTTGTTTACTTTAATAATAGATTTTATAAGTTGTCTAGTAATATTATTAATTCCCTTTATAACATGCAACTCTATTGTTTGACTTTTCTATAAATTTTACTGTCCTGGCTATAATGTATATAACGTAGGAAAGTATTGTAATTGTGGCAAATGTAACTCTGGATTTTTTCAAATCTCCAAAAAATAAAAAAAAAAAAGGAAAAAGATTCTGTGGATGTGTTTGCATTGGAATCTATTTTATTTAATATCTCATGATAGGGTAAAGATTAACAATGAAATTTGGCATGGTAACTTGTATAAGGACATTGATGCTATTAAATTTTGGTGGGTAAGGCCAAGAGGGAGGGGAGATTTAGGGAGTCATGTATCTCAAGAGGATAGGACTTAATGAAGATTTTATTAGTTATTAACATTTACACTTTTTGACAAGACTGTCTTGTTTATAAAATTGTATGTCCTGCTATCTTACCAGCTTAGAGGTATGAAGGAAATTTATGTCAGGAGTTGAAATTTGGCATAGGTGTCCAAATCATGCATGCATAAAAAAAACCAGATTTGTAGGTAGTCAGGGGACCGAGAACTGAAACACAATAAAATACAGAATGGCGACACTCTACAAACAGGCAGTAATGCGAGATTTGTGCATTCGTTGCTGGTTGGTAAGTTGGAAATATGAATATTGTGAAATAGAATTTTGTCAAACACATACGTTGAAAAGTTCGAAAAGCGAATGTTGCTAAATCGAATTTTGACAAACGAATCTTTGAAAAAACCCACTTACCTGTCCCATGTTATTCCCCACATATTTCTGGTTGCCACATGCTAACCTTGACTGATTGACCGAAGATAAGTTATCTTGTTTCATCATCGGAACTTTTTGAAACTAGATGGCACATCATTATAATTTTATATTAAAACTAACTTCTGAAATAGAATTATTTTTTTCTTTTTACATTTATTAATATATATATTTCGTTTGTGCAAAATAAAAAATAATTGCAAACGATACAATAGCCACCATTATTTTTTTCAAAAACGGGAAATTTTCGCATTGACAAAAATTCAACTGGGGCGTCATGCAACGGAGAGAAATTTCAACATTCGATAGGTTAATTTCAATGAAAATGCATTGTGGAAGACCTTGTGGTTGTGGCTGTGGCCAGCAAAGTTTGAATGATTGTGCTCAAAACCAGTGATACCAAAGTTGATTGGAAAATGAGAACGAGACCCGCCATGAGCGTCGAAGTGATCCTGCTTAGTAGTGAGTCTCTGAGACATAGTCTTGTCCCAAATACGGCCTTGCTGTTTTATTTGTTTTTTTTTATAACACTTTCCCCTACTCTCAAAATTAAGCCTTTTTTGCATTTTTATAATAATTAATAATGCAAAAGTTATTTTTTAATAACATCTCATAACAGATGGAATTTCACACAATTTTAACTGAGCTAGTGTCATAGTGTTTTTTAAGAATGCATTATGTTCAAAAGTATGCCTGTAAACCAAATAATCAGAATTTACAGACTATGTTTAGGTTTTATCAATTATTATTAAATTATAATTAATTTTATTTTTAAATTTACATATAGGATTTTGGATTTCACAGAAAGCAGTTAAAACTATATTTGATACTGAAGATAATTTTAACCCTTCATCATATGATATATCTGTTGTGAAAAGAATTGTATTGGATCATTTTCAGGTAATCCTTTTATAAATAATTTTGATTGTTAAATATATCATATTTAAAAATTGAATTTTATAATGATTTTTTTTATTTTTGTCTTTAGTATAAATTTTAAAAATTAAAGGACAATAAACATTTTTGGTTTTTGGCAGTTATTTCTCTTTTGACAATGTATCATGGTTCCAAGTTTGTAAGTTTTTATGATTAAAAAGATTGGACTACAAACTCAAGATTGAATTTTAAAGTAAACACTTGGCTTTATTTCCATCTCCATTTAGTTGATACGTGCCATTTGCACGTTTTGGGCATAAAGCACCTCATCAGTCAACTAAATGATACAATATTTAAAATATTACACTAAATATCTAACAAAACTGAATTAAAACAGGGTATAGTTCTTACCATAACCATGTTCAATCTGTTATGCATACAAGGTTTTTACCTAATCAACACATACAACTTATTTTTACAATAAGTGAAGTAGTTCCCCTTACATTAAAATCTGATTAGTATAAAAAGAACAGTGTGTAAAAATACAAACTGTATACAATAGAAAATTCTTTTAAAAATTGGAAGTAAAATAGCCGTTTACCTGCTATATCTAATTGTTTGCTTATTTCACAATATCCAACTATTACAATATCTAGGAAGTATAGATGCAATTACATGTATATTTCAGAAAATGAGTGATTTTTCAGAGGCACTTGAACTCCTTTACATTATTGTCTTATGACTGTATCTGCATCACTTACTGCACTGCAGTTTAGTACTGATTTGCATATTACAGAGATATTATGAGTGATAACAACAGTATAACTTTTACAGACAATTAGAATCGACATTAATATATACTGCATGGTTTATAATATTTTCAGCCAGTTTTCATTTATTTTTACACTTAGATTTTTATTGATACAGTTTTTGGCTATTAAAATTGAAACACTTTCCTTGAATTTTCTATTATACATGTTCTTTTCTTTGTATAAAATTTGAACATTATTTTTATCCATATTAGTTGTTTAATAAACAATGGTCGTGAAAAACAGAGTTTAGTCTGTGATATCTGAGGTCTGCAATGTGTTCCTTTAATCGTATGCTTAGTTTGCATTTAGTTTCTCTTATATAGAAATTAACTATATTACAGGTACATGGTATCTTATACACAACGTTCTTTGTTTCTTGTTTTTATTGTCTGCTTTTTTATTAGATTTTATGAGTCTTAATCTATTTTCTAGTTTTTCATATTTCGGAGCTAGTTTTACGTTTATTTTTTGTAAATCTTTGTTGATGTCTTCATATAATCCTTTTATATATGAAAAACTGATGTATTTTATGTCCATATTTATCATTTTTTATTTTTTGCTATTCATTTTACTATTTATCTTGTTTTCCCAGCGATCAATTAAACTATTAGGATAACCATTGAGAACAAATTTCTTTTTTAGTTCTTTTATATAGACATTTGTATCTGTAAAGTTACTAGTTCTAGTCATGATTTTTATATATTCCATTTTAAAGATGTTATGTTTTATATATAAAGGAATGTTAGAGTCATATCTAATTGTTACATCTATAGAGCACTGCTTTTTGTAGGGTTTAAATTCCACGTTGTTGTTATTTCTTTGTATTGTAACGTATAAATAATTTATACTCGTATTGGCTTTATTCTCTTCTTCTTCTGTAAACTGTATTTTTTCATTTATGCTGTTTATGATTACTTCTATATTATTGATCTTAGTTTCACATTCATTGTATATTATTAAAATATCATCAACGTAACACCTGTAAAATTTTATCCCCTGTATTTTGCTTATCTTCTCATCTATATCGATCATCACTATCTCCGCCAATTTTGGTCCTACCACTGAGCCCATACTAATCCCGTCATTTTGAGTGTAGTGTTCACCTTCCATTTCAAAATAGTTACTGCTATACAAAAAGTTTATTAGGTCTATTATTTCTTGTTTTACATTAAGTTTTTTTAGTTTCTTTTCCACAATATCCCATACCATTGAGGGGTACATATTGGTAATATCTAAACTGGCTATTCTAAAGGTGTCTTGTATTGTTATTTTTTTAATATCAGTTAAAAGTTCCTCTGTACCATATACAGTCAAACCTGTTTTTGTGAGGTCTTTTTCTGTGCGATTTTTTTTGTGCGGTATATGAAAATTTCAATCAAATTGGAACATAATGGACTCCTGTAAAATTTTTAAAAACTCTATTGGTTGTTTTCTATGACATCAGCAGGTTTTTTCATTTTTTATTCGGAAAAATTTTTTTCTCATAGGTTGATTTCGGTCCCCTCTTATTTTAATAGCATAAAAACCATAAATATTATGTTATATTTGAACAGATGTGGTAAGTTAGCTCCCCTCCAGTTTTAGACTGCAGGTGTGAAATCTCACGCCTTGTTAAATGAAATAACACTTCCTGCAGCTATATTTATCAAATAAAATCATTATTTAACGATTATTTTTAACTTTTTAATGTTAGATTGGTATTTAAGTGGAAATAATTAATTAATATAAAAATTAAAATTTTTAGAGGATTTTTTCCCCCATTAGGTGTTGCAGAAAAAGGCCCAAGGAGTTAAAAAAGCAATTCCTAGTTATTTCGTACAGTTTTGAGTTATTTTCTATGTGAGACTTTTTTTATGCGGTCCCTATTCACAGCATAAAAAAAATATTTTTTTAATTGTGTTGTGAAAACTATTTTTTATAGCCACTTGTGAAGTTTCCCGTGATTTTTTTTAATGCATTTTCTTTTATGCGGTCCCTATCCCCCGCACAAAAACAGGTTTGACTGTATTGCAAATCTTGAATTTTGGTAAGCTTTTAATTTTTGCTTTAAAAATTTTTTAAAGCAAAAATTAAAAGCTTTTATAAAGCATACATTGACAAGATTTTTTTTAGATAGAGTTAGATAACCCAATAAATAGGATTTAACAATTTGGAGGGCTTATCACACCAAGGCCAACAGAAAGAATGACCAGATCTTTTACAAAAAAGTTAGTCTTTAATAATCACATTTCAAATTTAGGTAAGGATGTATTTCTGGTACAAGGACCCCTCATCAGCTTACAAACACATGGCATCAACATAATAATTATAATACTAATAGTTAACCAATACAAAGGAATATCTGATATATACAGTGCAAGATTTTTTTTATATCATGAATAATCAAAGTGAATCTTAAATTACAGATGTTTCTAGGGGTACTCTATCATGTATTCAGACTTCTTTCTTTCTGCAAATATATGTTTAACAAATTTCTGAATTTACATTCAAAAGTTTAAATTCTAAGAAACATCAAACACATAATTGAAAATATTTGAATTTTTAAATCAAAATGTAAGTAGAATAAAAAAAGGACAAGTATTAATAATTACACTTCTACTTTTAAATATGATAAAATGTTGTAACCAATTTGTATGTGATAGTAATGCTTCAGTCAAACTTCCTTCTTAGGACTAAAGTTTTACAATCTTTGGAATTAAATTATATATTTAATAAAAATATTATGTTTATTTATTTGTTTTTATTCTAAACTATTGATAATATAAAAATGAAAATTACTAGAATTTGATTAATATATTGCCACAAAGTGGATATTTTTTCATTTGGTGGAAGAACCAGTTACTACATGAGTATCAGAAGAGAATCATCACTGTAAGTCTAACATGAAGCTGTCATTCTTTACAAAGATTGGATTCAGTGTTGAATGTCATTAACTTTCTAACGACACCAGCTCAGTTTAAACATCTCTAACATGGCTTTCAAATCTGGAAATATTGCTAGTGAACAAAGCTTGGATCCTGACATTGACTATTTAACTCACCAGTTATCATATATGTTTCATAATGCTGTCAAGAATTCTCAGTCTTTTGTTGTTGAGAGAAACAAAGGTGCTCATTGTTGGTTAGTAGAACGTGAGATAGTTATCTAAGAGAACAAGTGGAATGATAAGATAAAGCAAGGCAATGTCTGTTTTTTCCTAGAGGAAACCACTTGATATGAGTTTGCATTAGTGATGTAACGAATATTCGGTTACTACCCAGTATTTGGCCTATTCGACCTATTTTTCGCTATTCGGCCAAATACCGAATATTTAAATCACTATTCAGCCGAATACCGAATATTTAATCACTATTTGGCCGAATACCTAAAAACAGGAGTAAGAAATAACAAAAACACAGTAAATTAATCATTTTGGAAACTTTTATTAATGCTAAACATTAAATTATAATTATTAAAGTTAATAAGAAATAACGTCTAACTCTAGTAAATTATTTTGTAATTAAAATAATAATATAGCCTTTATCTAGCCTGATATCTTATGGCATTGATGGCATGTAGGTTAGAATGTATCAGGCATTAGTGTTATTGTTTAGTTAATTATGTTATATTTGTACATATTTTGGAAATAATTATGTTATATTCGTATTCTTGTATATTTTAATATTTTTTACGATATTTTAAAATGATTTACGAAACATTTTATTGAAACTTATCATATTTAATGAAATAATTATTTATTTCTAGAAGATGGGTAACTACTATATAATTTATTTTATATATAAAGTAAAGAATGAGAATTTCTCATTATATGCAAAAGATAACATTTGAAATCATGTTAATTTTAAAAATATTGACAAAAACAATAGCAACAAAATTTCACAAAACTTCACAAATAGAAACCACCTAATAATATATTTGAACTGTTTCACATCTGGGGAGAAACTAGACCATATGTCCCCACTAAAGTATATATCCTTAGGGTACTATTCAGTCTACAAATACGTTGTAAAAATAAAATTTTACTGCTTAATTAAAGAGTTAGAAGTTATTTTATTTACAATCGATCTTTTTAAGTTAAAACTTACATCTAAATACCAACAACTGCCGAATCATATCGGGCTATTTACAGCTATTACATAAATTATAAACCAATTTGGCACTAGAGGTAAACGTTAGGCTCCATCTCATATTAACTTTAATAATTATAATTTAATTAATTAATTTAAATAATTTAGACCTACTGGAAGAAAAAATCGTAGTGACATCGGGCCAATAGAGAGCAGGGTGTGCGATCTTTGCATAATGAGGTTTGCGTGCTAATTTTTATATGTGCGTTAATCAAGCCGAATAGTTTCGCCGAATATTCGGCCATTTGGCCATGCTCCTGGCCGAATATACTATTCGTTACATCACTAGTTTGCATACAACAAGAGCCAAATTTGGGTGACTGGATAACATTCTACAATATTTTCTGCATCACCTTTGGAGCCTATTGAAAGAAAGAATGCATGATGAGAGACTTCACCAGGAGACCTCAGTGGAATGAAATCTTTGCTCTTAGTGATGTTCACTTACAAAAACTCTCAAAAGGACACTATGAGTTATTCCTACTTCATAGGTATCATATTACAGCTACTGCAGATACTTTACTTTGAATACAAGACACATCAGAAAATTGTTCTGCATCTGTGTAAAATCAGTTGATGAGTCTTGCAACTTAGCCCAAGTGTATACATTAATAGCTCAAGTATATGACTAGAAACATTATGATACTTTCCGTCACTGACGTTGTGAATATTATATCAACCAGGTGACTTAACATAGATTTACATGTCCAAATGAAGACCAAGACATGATGTGAGACTTCAGATTTTACAAAGTATACTGACATAAATTATGAAATTGACCCCATTGCTCCTGCTGGAAGACATCATATCTTTCAGAAGATAGTGCAAATTATCCAGATAAAGCCACAAATACCTCAATTCCCCCATATTGACCATAAAATGCCCTAATGTTTCCAATGGTACCATGCTAAGGAGGTGAAAGACCAAAATGTGGATTTTTCTTTATTGGCCAGGTTGTCATCTAATGGGAGAGGGCCAAGCTGATGTTTTAAGAAACTATTCAAATGGAAGTAGCATTTGTAGAATCATTCCATTCTGGGTCTTTTTTTTTTTTACTCTTTCTGCTCTGTGAGTATCAAGAGAAGCTTTTTGCCAGACCATAATAAGGCAATCAAGTGATGAGGGATAGGGTTCAACATATCTGGGACAAACCAGTCACCTAAAAATTCCAGGATTTGATTCTGGGTCTCCCAGAATAGTAGGCTGGCAACTTAGCTTTGGCTGTCTGATGTCATTCCAGCTCAAATCAGATAACAATCTTTATTTGATGTTTTTCTGAAGTTCAAATATTCAATATGTACGACTAGTTACTTTTGAGTTCTCTTTGCATTTTAATAAGTTGTTCTTTTGTTTTTTTTAAATTTATTAAATAAATTTGTTTGGTTGTCAATAAAATCATCATCATTATTTGCTTCATAATAGTATAATTATTTTTATTATAAAAATTAAATTCCAACAGAAACAACTTTCATAAATTGTAAATAGTTTTCATATACAAATGTGTTATTTTCATATATAAGTAATACTTTTGATTGTTATAATGTAGATTGAAGGTTAAGATATTTATCTTCAATTCCAATATTTAAACTTGAGTTTCTTTATTCAATTCATTAATATTTCTACTTCTACATTGTTGCGGCTGTCTGTAAAATATAACATCAACAAAGCTTGGAAACTGTGGAGTTTAGGTTTTATGTATATCGTCAAAAGTCTGTATAAAAGATATTGTCTGAGTAACATTAATATTACTAATAACCTTTTATATCAGCAAAATATTAGTAGATATAAATTACATTTTCATTTTTTTCTAATATCCAAAATTGGAACTTTTCCTATACAATTGTGTTCTGCCTTTTTTGAAAACCATTTTGTTCAAAATTTACTATTAAAATTTGCTCAAAATAGTATTGAATAAGGAAGTTTAATTATAATGATCTGCTATATTTTTCTAAGTTATACTATTATTGTTGTTACAATTTGTAAATTGATAAGACTTCAACAAATTAACCTGTCAAAATAATTTTTTGGAAAACCATATTATTTACCAGAATAAGAGCAGATCTGATGTGCAGGATCTTGAATTCCATTGCCACAGCTAAGTGACAAAATTATGGTGGCAGTAAGCAAGAAAATAGAACAGAATAAAAACTTTGAAAATTCAAATGTTACATCATATGACATCGTGTGACCTTTTTTTCAACATCTCAAATTTCTCACAAAAATATAGGAAATTTTAAATAGATTATAATAGTTTAAATGTATAATTTTCTAATATATGTTTTATATATATATTTACTTTCATAATAGAATTTCCTTCTTGCAAGTAGATTAATAAATGTTGACTCTATTCTTATTCTAGGAAAGACTAAACACATTATTTATTTGCATCAAGTTATTGGTCTGCAATTTGACAAAATTGTAGACCTGTTAATTTCCACTGACATCTGTCTGTCTTTCCTTAATCTTGAGAATGGAGTTAGATAGATGAAAGCTTAGGGGCAGCAGGCCATGATTAACTATATACACTTTTGGTTTGCACCGGAAGTTACGTGGTTTCAATTAAAAAAATTCTCCCTGAAAATGATTAGATAGATGACTGACACAACTCTATTGCTAATAGGAAAAGTGTGATGTAAGGGGGCAAGACTACTGAGTTAGAGAGCATATATTTTAAATTAAATTAATTAAAAATTACAGTCTGGCATTTGACAGTGTCACAATAAATAATTGCTTGTATTTCTGTTATAATGTATTAAAGAGCTGTTTTGAATTAAAATTAATTACATTATTATTACTTTTTTAGGTTGAAGATAAATTTGGCCTCTTAGAACATTGTTATGTAAATTTTAGTAAAACATTTTTTGCTGGTCTTTGTGCTAAACTTGCAAAAGGTAAATTAAATAATTAAAATTTTATTTAAATATTTAATAAATAAATTTGAATATAATCAAATCTTTATATAGTACCACAGTCATAAAATGTCAATGTGAATATTAGTGAGTGGATTTTCCTCATAAATATTAAATACAAAACCCTTCAATATCTGAATTACTAAATTATGATTTTCACACATTTAGTAATTCACTTTTAAATTCTAACTTGAATGTAGATCTTATTTATATATATAATTCTTATAATTTGAGATACTTTACTGTAGAGTTTAATTTGATTTAGTGCCAGTATCAGAAATAAACAAATGCTGGCTCTGAATTGAGGTTTGAATATACTGTATTTACTCGCATATAAGATGACCTCGCATTTAGAACAAAGTGTGACTTTAAAGATCAAAATAAAAAAAATTAGATTTATTAATACAATTCTAATTTTACTTCATTTAATTACAAGTAAAATATCAAATGAATATAAATACATACATTGTCCCACAAAAATTACTGGCATTTTAAACTATAAGGAAAAATCTTGTAAAATCAACAACATAATTTGTTCATGTAAAGCCAGACAATTGGAAATATTTTTTTGCCAATTCTTAACAGTCGAATCCACTCTCTGTCGATTACACTTATGAGTTTCTCCGAATTCTGATTTCCAAATAATCATCTGTTTTCATGTGGGAACGGATTAAAACTTATATCGGGCTCCCGTGTGATTTTGGAATTTCAATCTGGAATTCAATTCAAAAGCCTTGCTGTTTCTATTGCTATTCATCTTTATTCCTGACAATATACAAGAAAAATTTAAACGACCCAGACAAAATACTTATGTTTTTAAATACAAGAGGGTAAGCATTCAATAAAAAATGCGAATACACAATTCACAAAAATTATTTGCAAAAACGCAAAGAATCTTTTGCTTGCGCATATAGGATGACCTAGGAATTTGAAGCTGTGATAAATGAATAAAAACCTCATCTTATATACGAGTAAATATGATATTTACTTGAGAATATTGTAACTTAAGTTTTTAAAATTAGTTTCACTTCCCTGTTATAAGAATCTTCAGTTATTTATTTTAAAAATGCCTAAAGACTCTTACTCCCAAAATACAAACAAAAATGAGTGAGGAGGTTAACCTGTAATTTAACATAACATTGATTTAAACTTTTGAAAAGCAGATGTTGTCTTTAGTTGATACTGTTTATATGTACTTAAACATTTGTAAGTTGTATCTGCTTACAAATATAGAGAGTTCCACACCTGGTTGAAGTAAGTGGGAATGAGCATTTGTAAATGTGAAGATGGAAGTAGCAAAGGAGGTATACAAAGACAGAAGTATTCAGAAGAGTCTAATAAATAGATGTGTATGATGCATGTGATTCCTCTTGCCTCTACCCACTTCTGCTAGGAAATGGGCATGATGATATGTATGTTGTTATTAAGTGTTAATAAATAGTATCAATTAAAAGTAGATAATCTTTTGAAAAAGCAGAGGATCTCTTAAAAAGAAATGAATTTTAATGAACATTGAGAGGAGAATGAGGAAAGTTAAAAGATCCATTCTCAAAAAGAATCCTATATTAAAAGATTGAAACATACAGAATTATTCATCTAAATATATATAACTCAAAGGTGACTGACTGACTGACATAGTGATCTATCAACGCACAGCCCAAACCACTAGACGGATTGGGCTGAAATTTGGCATGCAAGTAGATGTTATGACGTAGGCATCCGCTAAGAAAGGATTTTGATCAATTCTACCCCCAAGGGGATATTTGGCATAAAAGATAACATCTAGGATTAAGGTTTTTATGTCCAACAGATGGCGCTAATTTCCGACGACCTAAGTTTGCTTTTCTGTGAGGCATTGTTTTTCTGTGAGAACGGACTAAACCAGATCATTTTCTATCTATCTATATAAATAAAATATAACGTTCGTTTGTTCCTACCGATTCGTTTGAAATTTTGACACAACGTTGCATTCGAATACGCACGTGTTTTTTATATAATATACATGTCGAAATTCCCCCCACTGGGGGAAGAGGGACAGGATTAAGGCTTACTGTGAAGATCTCGGCTTCTATTTATACTATTTTGCATGCGGTTTTTTGCGTTTTTAATTGCGTTTTAATAAGTTACGTCAACAGAATATACACTAAAAAGGGATATTTCGATATTCCCCAGCGGGGAAAGGGACAGGATTAAGGCTTACTGTGAAGAACTCGGCTTCTATTTATACTATTTTGCATGCGGTTTTTTGCGTTTTTAATTGCGTTTTAATAGGTACGTCAAGAGAATGTACACTAAGAAGGGATTTTTTTTAAATTTCCTTCACGGGGGAAGTGTTATACATTTATAATAGATACATTTTGAGCCACAACAACGTGTGGCCGGGTCAGCTAGTTAATCAATAATAATCTAAACATTACCAGTTTTAAATTAATTATTCTTTTTTGTTGTTTTAATTATATTAAATATTATTATTATTATTTTAAAAAAATTAAATTTGAATTTAATTTATTTGTGATTAAATAGTTGCAACAGAAGATGAAGATCCTTTGTGTTGCTTTTTATTTAATGAAGCAGGAAAAGCACTTGGAAAACATCTCATTGCTGTACTTCCACAGATCCATCAAGTAACTTTTTGTTTAAATAATTCATTATTCCTTTAAATTATTATTAAACATACAATATAATACAATAAATATAAATGTTTTTCTTTCTTTTAGAGTTTATTAACAGGGAAAGGTGGTCTTCCTATTTTGTGTGTTGGTTCTGTCTTCAAAAGTTGGAAACTTTTACAAGAAGGTAAAATTTTATAATTTTCTCTTTAATTAAATTATTTGTTTTCTTTTAGATTAAAATTCTATTTCCATTCATTTACTGGATGATTTTGTTTTTGAGAACAACACATTATGTATATATGTTACTGTATATATAATTTTTAATTTATATCTTATAAGTGAAATGTCAGTATATTGAAATTATGGGGACCATCAAAATATTTTTATTTAAAATACAAAATAAAATTAAGCAATGGGATTGATTATCTATTTATAAAATTGATTTAGATGTATAACTATAATTCTAAAAATTGTTCTTAAAAAATTTTATTTTACTTTTTTCCTTTTTTATTCAAATGCATCTTGCCAGCACAATTTGGCTTGATCACTGGATATTGATACTTGTTTTTACATCAGTGCTTTATACTTTACAAAGCCATCCCAGCATGCATCAACCGACATTCCTGTATTTAAATTTATGTTGTTTACATGTTTCGTTATGCTGTAGTGTTCTTTTATGCAACATCTAATTACATTATTTTCTTTATACATAATATTAATATCATTTCTATCAATTTTACAGTTAAATTTACTACCATGTTGACACCAAGGAGATTCCTTGTACTGTACTTTAGATGTATAGCTGCTTCATGTCTTTTCCAGCTTTCATTTGGTTTCTCCTATGTAACACTTTGGTTGAGAGCACATGCATGAGTTTATATATGATATCTACAATACAATATTGAGTTGTTGGTCTTTTTCTTTCCTTTACTAAAAACGAAATTCATTACATTAGATAACCTATTTTTTGAGAAGCAATAATGTGTGTGAAAATATTAAATTTGTTTTTATTTATTTATTTATTTATTTTAATATATTTTTCATGTAAACAATGGACATTGGGAAGAGGACATAAGAAGAGTGTACTTGAAGGCTATAATAACCTTCAAGTAAACACCTATGTCCTCTGAATTTTAATTTTTTTAAGAAAAATTTTAGAATTATAGTTAGACATCTAAATCAATTTTATATTTTTGTTATATTGAAATATAATAAAATAATGCAAGGATAAATCATATTTTTAAATAAATTGGTTCCCTATAAATACTAATAGATAAAAGCAAATTTCACATTTTTAGAATGTAATTTATATTAAATACAGAATAAAAAATTATCAAAAATAACAGGAGCAAACAACTAAAATAACAATGTAATGGTACCAATTAGTTGGAATCTTCTCTAATTGTTGTTATTTCTGCTTGAAGCCATTATTTTCTGTTTACAGGATTTATTGAAAAAATTAAACTTCTTTACTGTGACATATTTCAGAAGACCATCAGGGACATCTTTTTATGTAATTCCTTTTTGCGCATTATCTTGTAGTTTTCTTTCAAACAGAATAAAAAAATTTTTTTTTTCTCATAATATTACTCTACAGTTATTTCTTTTAAGTTTATCAAAATGAAATCACAACTAAGGATTAAAATTAGTGTTGTCAGATTGTTTGACATAATAGTCATCATTTACTAAAAATGAATAATTATGCATTTACAGATTTCATTATTATAATAAAAATTCTTTCCATTATGAAAGAATAATTTCATGTTTAACAAATAGCATTATAATGAAAATTTCAATTTATCTGAAACATTTTTGTATTGAGCTGAATAGAGAATTCAAGATAAAATTTGTTATATTGAAAATTTCATTAAACTGGTTTTTGTTATACTGACATCTCACTGTATAAAAATTATATTATATACAATTGTAAAATGTATAAAAGTTATGAATTTTTAATTATTTTTGTGTTTTTTTTTTTTTTGGTCTTAAAAATTCATTTGCTCCATAAAAATGTGATAAGGTAGTAATCCCATGCTATACAGCATTACTTAGTATATTTATATACATTCATACTTATTTACATCTCCTAAGAAACAAGTCATTTAATTTACAGTTTTGTTCAATTCATATTTGATATCCAGCAGACATTTTTAATTATGTCTGTATTGATGCTTATGACACGTATATTTGGATGTGTAACTGAGAATGGCTGCTAAAAATAGTCGAAAATGTTAAAAAAATTTTGCTTTATATTGAAGATTTAGTTCATATTTACTTCTAATACTCAGTTATACATATTTCATTAATTGAATGAAAACTATGATTTGGTCTTATGGTATCCAAGTTTTATCAAAAATATATTAGTTTAAGAGGAGTACAGTATATTAGCAAGCAATATGGGTGTGCAGCCAAGCAGTAATTTACTGTTCATCACATACAAATTTTGTTGCTGCATAATATGGTCTTTACCCATAACTGTCATTTTGCATGTTCAATAACTTTACTAGAATGTTTTGAGTGGTTATTAAGTTTTGTTATGTAAAAAACTGAAGTGCAAATGTTTAAAGAAATTATTTGCAATGTGAGTTAGTGTTGCTTTTGTTAAATTTTTTTTGTTTTTTAAACATGTTATACCAATCACATGCAAAACAACTGATGGATTTGATGATGAAAAAATTAAAATACTATGTAGTTTACAGCCCGACGAAAATTTTATTCTTAGTAATGTTTGTTCTGTATAAATTTAGATGAAAAGTTAGAGTTATCAAAGAATGTAGATTTAGATCCTACTTTATCTAAAGTAAATAAAATCTTTACAGAAAAAAAATTTTCTTTAAATGGACAAATAAGATTTATATTAGAATTGTCCATATTTTTTACATTAATCTTGACATGTTTATCTAAAATTGCTGACTTTTATATAAAATTAATTATTAAAAATAAATAAACTGAGAAAGACAGATCTATTGTAATCTTCTGACAATGTGTATTTGTATCATTTACTTGCATTCACATATTTATTATATGGAGGAAAAAATTTACATTAAAATTTGTTAATAAACTGTGTGTAATTACATCTAAACAATCAATTGTTAAAATCAGCTGTTTAGATGACTAACTTCGAACTCTGAATTTGAATGATGCTTTGAAGTTTGAACTGTGCATGCAGTGAAAAATGCACTTGAAGCATAAATGCTATCTGTTGTGTGCGTGTGTCCAAGTTGTCTCTTGCTCTCGTGTTATGTTCATAAGTTTTTTGTTTTTTTATCATTTTATTTTTTGTGAGTTTTGTTAAAAATCACACAATACTATATATAACCATTTCTTCCTGTAATTTTTCTTCATCAACAGCTTTTAGGCACCCCATACATTTTGTATCTTTTAGTTTAAAAAAATACCATTGAAGAAATTTTAATGTTAAGTTAGTACCATCTTCCCCATACACATTACAAATTGTTTTTATTGTTTGTACAGCATTATCTTCTTTTCAAAACTCAAAAAGCATATTGGGCATATGCTTTTTATCTGAAAACATTGATGTTAATTTAAATTGAAAACTTATTCCTTTGTTTTCTTTATTTGAAAAACTTATTCCAACAAAATGTGATCTCACATTATTGCTAATGTGAGATCACAGATTGTGTTCTTTATAATTGAATGTTATAATTAAATCACATACCTATGTTAAGTAATGACAGCTGTTAATATGCAAAAACTTTCTGTTAAACACAATATAACCAATAAATTACTTATTAACCATGGCATTTGAGAAGTGTATGAAATCAACTATCGAAGAGGAAGATTGTAATATCGATGATTGAAATGAAAAAGGAACTTGCCACAAAGCATAAAAGTGACATGCATGTGGTGGATCTTGTGGCAACATTTAAGATTCCAATGTCTATAATATGCAACTAGTTAGTACTGTAATAAAATAAAAATTCCATTTACATATTTTTTGTTTTAATTTATTATTAGGATATTTGATTGTTAACTTTACTTTAAATTACATGTATTTGCTGTTTTAAGTTTATCCAAGTGGATATTGTTTAGGGTCTGGGAATGGATTCATTGACCTTTCCATTATTTATAATAGAAAAAATTGCTTCAGAGTTTGAATGACCTACTGGAATTAATTAAATTCAAACTATGAGGCACCACTGTAATGAAAATAACTACCAAAAATTAAATTTTCATTAATTGTTTAAATTCTGTGATATTGTATCTTTTAAATTGGAAATTTTTCATTAATTAGCAAGATTACTTCACAGTAATATGTCCATTACTGTGAAGTAATCTTGCTAATTTAGGATAATCCTAATCAGTTATAGATTCCAACTTGAAACTTTTAGAAACAATATGAAAAAAAAAAACCACTTTTGTAAGTCTACTCATGGCAAAGATGAGATGTTCTAGGACTTCTTCCATGAGTTCATTTTAAATAAATCCTATACATTCAGATTGAATAAAAGTCATATGCAAGAATTCATTTGATTATAATAAAAATGAATATAGTTACATAAGCCTGGGTTACTAACTTAAGTTGGTGAAATAGGTTAATAATAAGATACATGTTACTCAACTATCTCAATTTATATTCTAAGCACAGAGCCTAAAAATTCTCTAATTAGACCCCCCTCTTCCAAGACTAATTCTTGCACCCATTGAAAAAGGGTAAGATCAACTATATAACTATCGGTCTTTATTGTACACAATTTGAAGAATTTTTAAAATGTGTTAGATCAGGCACTTGTGAGAAACTTTGTAAATATAAATCAAATACTATAATATAGCAGAAGGGTTAGAAGTACAAAATAATCTAATAATCTTAATCTCTGCTGTACACCAGGCTCATCTGCTAGTAAAAATATATTTTCCAGTCTTTACTATTGTACCAAAAAAAATTTGTCACTCAGGCTTACATAAGTCAGGAACTTTTACTATATTCATTTTTGTCATGAGTAAACTTCCATATAACAACTCATTTGATTAATCCAGCGGTCGGGGGAACTGGGATAAAAATGAAATTATTGGGAGTAATAAGGAATTTCTCCAAAACTCAGAGTAAAAGTTTTCAATGAAATTGTGTTCCAAAATGATAATAAATAATAGACAAACCAAATAAAATTATTTTCAGTGTAAAATGATTCAATAAATAGTTTAATTTAAATTTGTATTGATTTTCTCCTTTTCAAAATGAGGGGGGTAATGTTGACTTACAAATATATTTTGGGGTAATGGCTAAAAAAGTTCCCTGCCCCCTGGATTAATCTGAATATTTAGAATTTACCTAGAAGTATACATGTATTTATTACAGACATCTCTTAACCTCTCTGCAGTTACAAGTAAACTAATTAACTTATATAATATTAGCAATTTAAAATGTCCAGTATTATCTAACCTTGTTTTGTTACACACACAATTCTGTCCTAATTTCAATGTTTTTTTCATGTAATATTTTAATGAAATTTGTTTTTGCATTAATTGCATTTATTGATGTAAGTATTGAAATACTTAACTTTTAAAAATTAGAATTTTGACTAATTTCAGGATTTCACTCAGCTCTTGATGGAAAACTTCAGGAATTCACTCTTCTCCAATTAACTGAATCGTCTGCTCTAGGTGCTGCATATTTAGGAGCAAAAGCCACAGGTTACGATCTTCCTTTGAAGTTTAACAATCATTATAGAATCCGTTATCATTTTAAAAATTGATTATGTACAGTAATTTTTTTGTACATTTTTATTATATTTTGAAATTTATTTGTATACAGAATGTATCATCATTATTTGTAATATAATATGTATAAATCTCAAGAGGTTTTAAGAAATGTAAGGAAAAGAAATGTTTTGTTTTCAGCAAGTACTGAGAATCTCAGACTAGTGCCTTTTTTTTAAGGTCATACCATATACAAATTATGTAAATTGAAAACCTGAATGCAACAAATACACAAATCATGTTACTAAAATTTTTTTGACAGATATACTTTGATTTTGAGACAGTAATGATTATTTAGACCTTAGTAGTACTGCGATGTAAGATGGTAAAATACATAATACATGAAATATCTTTCATTATTGGAATTGGGGAAGAAAAATACAATAGGATTTGCTTTAAAAAAAAAATGGCACAAACCACATGTCGATAACACTTCATTCTTTGTATTCTACAGCAGTATGTCAAATGTGGATAGTTTGTGGCCTGGATGAGATTCAAATTTATTTGGAAATATTTAAAAAATGATTTATGAAACATTCATTATTAACAGTAACAGTGGCCTTCCCATTCCTCCTTTTCTGGGAAAGCTTTTAATTGTTTTATTGTCTTATGTATTGTTCCCTTTGTAAAAAGCTATCCTATTCTTTCCTATAAAAGTAGTTAACTGTCTCAACTGATCTTGCCTTTTTTTTTTTGGTCTTAGCTACATCTAGACAACTTCTAATTTTAGTATATCGACATATTAAACATATTAATAAAAAATAAAACACACCATACCCTTTGTGGGTGGGACTGGGGGTAACTTTAAATATTCAAATGGGACTTTCCAATTTTTTTGTACTTGTTATTTTTCAATAAAGAATCTAAAATTTTATTGTAAACAATTACTTATAAACTTTTTAAACTAACATTAATCAAAATATTTTTCAAAGAAACTAAAAACTTAAGTTATATGCTGTGTTATGGCAGAGATCCATGTTTTCTTTTCCCACACTGCTAATGTACTTAATCATCCCAAATATGAAAGGCAGAAAACAGACAGGAAGCATTCTGATGAAAGGTGCCAGCTTATGAAACAAAACCCTAGTGTTTGTGCTGTAGGTTTCATGCATTCCTCTCAAATATTTTTTGCATTCTGGGTGTGTGGCTGTTGAGAATAAACAGTTACTATTGGAAGATGAAAGTTGAATGCATCAACCTGTGATTACATCTACTTGTTGGAATTGGTCATGGATCGCTGTCAATGCAATCTGAAAATAACCAACCATTCAGGTGTTTTAACAATACTGACCATAGATTATGGACCAGATAGCCGACTCCCATAGACTCAATGGTAGTCGGTCTTAGGATCCTAGTGCCCTCACCGGTAACAGGCAGTAACAACTATTCATTAAATGCATTTACTCCATTCAAAATTACAATTCTATTAATTAGAATTAATTTTAAAAATAGAGAATGTTTATCGAATTTGAAGATTAATTTGAACTGATGCATTTAAAAAAATTTGATAACTAAGAGGGTTTTCTAAATAATTCAATTTTATTTTTTTATACAATGTAATAATTTTGATTTTGTAATGGTCAATAGCAAAAGCAAGCAAAACAGTATTTTTAATTAATTTGAAAAATCATATGAGGGTGGTACTTTATTTTCAGTTAATATAAACTAAGTAGATGATATTGTTAAAATTAAATGTCATATCTTTAATTTGTCCATTTCTATTATTAAATAAATTACATATTTATAATTGATATTTTGATTTAATTTTATCAAATCTTGAAATTCTAAATATATGTTTTAATTATGAATAATAAAAGCTTATTATAATTTTAAAAAGGATATTTTTAAAATCAAGATGGCAGATTCCAAGTCATTCATATTAACAATATCTTCTACTTATATCATATTAACAGAATATATATACCTACCTTACATACTTGAAAACTTTATTTTTTATAAGACACAATATTTGACTAGACAAATCCTTTAAGAGTGATAATCCTTACTGAATGAAGTCTCCAAACAAACAAATGGTTTTGTCTGTTACTAGTAAGGATGCTATGATGAACACTTTAAGAATCATCTGCCCATAATCTGTACCACTACAACTAATTGACATTGAGAATTATAGACACGTTACAGTCCTCGTAAACAAAAATGGCTGCATCCACAAAGACAACGGAAATAGTAGAGTTTTTGCTTTCTCACTCTATTATTTCCGTTGTCTTTGTGGATGCAGCCATTTTTGTTTACGAGCACTGTCACATGTCCGTAATTCTCAATGTCCATTAATTGTGGTGGACTTTTTTTTTTTTACAACAAAATGCATAAGGGTGAATTGCTTTCTTCTGCACAAGAACAGCAGGAACAACAAAGACCTGTGCATTTTTTCTCACACTTTTGATATGGTTAGTGACAAATACACAAGTCCAGCAACCACTAGAATTTCTAAAAAAATGGACTAGTGCATTTCTTACAGTCAGGTCTTCAATTATGTATCAAGTTTTGTATTACACTGCAACACAGTATTAATAAAGATATGATTTAAATTTTGAAAATAATGTTTATAAAATACAAAATTCAGTAAAATATATCATAAATGTAATTTTAAGACAATCTGCTTTATTATGCCACTATTGTAAGACTTTTGAGTCCCACTCTTAGATATTCAAAACATTTTACTTTTAAAATAAATTTGGCATACAGAAATATTCATTGATTCAAGTAGATGGATTGAATGAGAATATTTACACCATCAAATACATCCTCTCAACTCATGCTTATATAAAGCATGACCATGAATGAGTTTATCTATTTTACTTAAAAAAATAGATATTTGCTTAAAAATTGATATTCTAAATTTTGAATTGCATTTGTTTTGGTTTCTTGTTCCATTTCACACATATTCGAATTCCTTATAACCGTAGCCTGACGCAGACCCGGATGGGGTCGAAAACATTACTGTTCTGTAAACACGTATCACTGGAGTTTCAAAGGTTTTGTGTGATGAATTATTTTGCTTCATTTTTAATCTTGGGATAAAGATAACAAAATTTGCCATGGTGGTTTATATATGAGGGACATTGGTGCTATTAAATTTTGGTGGTTAAAAAAGTCGAGAGAGAGAGAGATAGTGGTCTTGTGTGTTGTATCTTGACAGAGATAGAGCTTAACAAATATCGTTATACATTTACAATCTTTTTTTTTTTTTTTATAAAAACTCATCCCTACCCTCAAAATTAAGCTTTTTGCCATTTTATAGTACAGGTAACCCTCATATAACACGGGAGTTACGTTCCAAAAAATTGTCATGATATACGAAACAAAGAATTATTGCAAAAAGTGGGGTTAGGTTCCAAGAATTAAAAAACATGTTAAATCCTTCTTTAAATCGGATTTATTATTCACAGGTCGAAAGGCAAATACAAAATTACAAATAAAAATAATAATATTCTGAATATTGTACTGTAAAAATATAAAATAATTTATATTGTTAATTTAAATACTTGCTAGGGGCACCCCTAGTGGCCGTTTTTGGCATATATTGATAGAATCTGGTTTTTCAGCTTTATATAGTAGATTTTTTTCATGGGTAAAATGCTAATTTATTATTTTACCAGAGGATTATTCATCCTATGTGATGATCTCAGCATAAGTATCATCAACTAGTAACAGTTTTTATTACACTTCATGTTGTATGAGGGTTTTATTTAATTCCCAAGTCGTGTTAGAATGAACCCGTGTTATAAAAGCACCGTGTTATACGGGGATGTTCCCAATTCTCGAACAGTGTTAGAGTGAATCCGTACTATAGAATTACCGTGTTATACGGGGGTTACCTGTAATTATAAAATTAAGTTTATAATTACATATTATTAATTAAAATAAATAAAATTTGTAAGTTTTTTTTAAAATCTCCATAACAGCCAGGAAATTTATGCAAATCATTGCTGGTTTTTTCTATATTAGAAAAATGTAAGAAAAGTGAAAACTTGAATCAAATTTATATTCCCATAATTAAGGATTAACAGTTTATAATTTTTTTTGAGAAAGAGACTAAATTACAGTATATTCCCTCTTTACAACTCACTGCCTCAACTTAATAGTATAAATTTTCTGTTAAGTGTATGAAATTCCTTATTTTTTATTGATTATCTCTGATATTTCAGGATTATCATCTCATTAAGCATGTGGGAAAAAGATCACTTGCTGAAAAACTACCAAAGTCATAGAAGTGAAGTATAAATGTAATAAAATAGTTTCTACATACAATATTAAAATTCCTAGTCTTTAAAAATACCAAAGCAGCAGCATGAAATCAGCATATGATAGGATGTTTTTAAAGAATTCCTTTTTACAGAATAAAAAGTTAGCAGTTTTTAATATATTGATCCAAATAAAACCAGTTCATTGTACATAAAACCAAATTTTATTAATTGAATCGATGACTTTTTGATTGTATAATGAACATATGTGACTTGCAGTAGAGTTAACTGTTAAGGATATGGCTAGGGATGTTAAATTTTTTCATTTTTTACTAAAATCTTTTACTCCAAAATATATATATTTTGGAGTAAAAGATTCTGATATATATATATATATATCTATATAAGAAAAATTTTTGAGAAAAGTTGGAAAAAAGCAGAACCTGTAACCACAAAAGAAATCTTTGGGATCCTTCTTGTAGACTGTAACCTGTAAGTTTTAAGTTTAAAGCCTTCCAAAAGCAAGCAAATAGGCCTGCTGCACAACAATGAAGTTATATCATGCAAGATGGCCAAAGGTTTTAACTTATCAGATGCTGACACACTGTCAAGTTTTGATCAAAGAACCTCAAGAATTTTTCATAGATGATTTCTATTCCCTCTTACTATCTCCATTGTTGGCTCTACCAAATCCATGATGGGCATGATAAAAATAGTTCATTTTTATAAGTCCATCAGGACAGTTTTAAATTAAAATAGTTATGCCAGTAAAGAGAATTAATCCAAAAATTTATTGAAGTTGGTTATCATCTTTTCATTAAATTAAACATGTATAGTTACTATAGTATCTAAATTATATTTTTGGTATTTTTTTTTTAATAATATGGTTATAAATAGTCCAACAATATGCTAAACTGTCTAAAACATCATTTGTGATAACTATATTGAACATAAGTAACCTATATTTTAGTTAGATTTTATCAAAAATATTTCAGTTGTTTAAATTTCATCAGTGTTTAATTTCTGCAAATTTTGCAAAATTAAGTATTTTTCAATCTCTCTCGATTTTTAACTCCATATTTATCGCATGAAAGCTTTTTCTGGTTCCTGGAAGTCTGATCATATCATTATTATACAAATTTGTTTCATATTAGTTTAAATAGTAGTAACAAATCATTTTACCTGAAAGTTATCCATTTCCTTTGAACCATTCTCTACACATACTAATTTCCTCATATTCTTCTGGACATCTTCAATATTGCTAATTGGAAGGGATTGAAACAGATTAACAATGAATTATTCTTAATTTCACTTACAAAGACCTAAAAATCAATGTTTGGTTGTAAGCGAAATTGAGAATAACTCTTTCACAATACCTCAAAATAAATTGTAATATATTAATATTAAGTCTGGACTGTGAGGATGCTACAACCATTCAATGGATGTCCAATCCATTGTCCACTAAACTTTGTTGAAATGTAATCTACATGGAAGATCACTTCAGATGCTATAGTCACAAACTTCTATCTAATGCTACATCATGCATTAGAAATTTGTGACATCAATATTTCCTCTTTTGTAAACATGCATTAGCAAAATACAATTAGCAAAACATGATGATGATCCTTACCATAATCATGAGAACTTTGAGCATTTTATAAACTTGTATACAGTATTTATAAAACATTAATAGAAATACCAAAAAAAACTTTAATGGAAGACTTTTGTCTACAGAGCATTAAACAATCTACATACGTCATATCAAATGAGATTTCTGGATATCATAAGATAAAATTTTAAAGATTGGCAATATAGAAATTATTTTACATTCAGTCATGTGACTGAAATTACATTGCATCTCGTCACACAATAAATATAATATTGTAAAAACAAACTAGTTTTAACTTAAAAATTTTAACTATTCTAGGAAAATATTAAAACTTGGAAAAAATTTAAATACACAAACTACATTTTTTTTTACATAAATTAAAAAAAAAATCTTTGCTGCAACTGAACACACTTTATAATTCATAAACTTTTATGACTGAAACTCACAAAATAACTTTACAAAAAATGAAATATCTAAATATGGTTAATTTCAAGTTTCAATATAAGTAGAATTGTCAAGAAATTCCAAGTATGTAAGTCATTTCTTTTCTTTTTTTGCATTTCAATTCATGTATAATAAATGTTGCATTTATTTCCACCAGTTATTATTTAAAACTGAGAAGTAAAAGTAAGGAATTTTCATAAGCACATTGGGCGACAGACAATTTTGGACCCTTCAATTATATAGTTGAAAAATAAACTTTAAAATGCAACATTTTAAAATAGTTTTCTCAAATATATGCTTTCTTCATTTGTATTAATGATTTATTTACTTCTTTTTTAAATTGAGTATTACTAAAGTACAATCTGTTTGGTGCTTTAAATCATGACTAGTTTTAAGACTGAATGATGTCATTTTGATCTTTGGTCATTAACAGAATCCTGTGCTATTTTTTTGTTTTTCTTGTAGTAATCCTTCTCTGCCATTAAATTATTTAATTAAAAATAAAAAAAAATTTTTACCTATCCCTATTTTCTATACCATTTTCTTCCTTTGTTCCCACAGAAAACTTTTTAAGTTCTTCTAAAACTGGAAGGGGTCTGCGTGGCCATACTTTTAATTTTTTCAAAATCAAAGATTGCTTCCAGAGGTTTTCCATTTTTTCCAAATAAGGATATACATTCTGTTCTATCCATTCTGCTACAGTATATTCATCGTAGACCTCGCGGAGTGCCTCTCGGGCAGAACGAATAAGAGATGTTATGGGATAATAATTTGAAGAATATTCAGTCAGTCCCTCATCTATACGCATGGGACTACTGATGTTGTGACGGATGTTAAATTCTGTGAGCCAAGCTTTATGAATCGTTACATCATATAAATATTCCTTTACTTTCTTAATAACTTCATCTCTATATTGAGTGAGTCTGAAAACTGCAGAACCAGGGAAAGAACAGGGGTTACCAAGATGCCATAAATGAGGATCATTTTCCAGATCAATGATATTTTTTGAAGAGTGTACTGTGCACTGTAATACTTCCAATACCTTTTTATTTGTGTCTTCGTTATACTGGCCTTGAGTGATGGTCAATAAATTGAGAATTAGAGAAGGAAGGCCAGCTGGTAATAACTCGCACAATGTTGCAAAGTGATCATATCTTTGCCAGCCTGTGATGGTTATACCACGAAACGAATCAAATTTTGCTCTTTGTTCTTTCATAACTTCTAACCATGCTATATTGTTTTCCAGATGCATTTTTGCATTTGGAACTGTCAAAGTTTCGCCAAAGGCACCTTTGAAGGCACTAGCAGCCCACATATTGGGGAAAACCTCACTATACATTATCCATATGTTTTCTGGTATAAAGTGATATATATCTTTTACATAAGTCCACACCATTGGTTCTACTAATGAACCTAATTGATACTCTTTCAACTTTTCTAATGACATTTGACGGAGCATGTCGTCCCAGATAATTGGGATGATATTATATTTAGTGCGTATGTACTGTGCCACTCTGCTCACGTGAGAGAGAAAAAGATCATCACGGTCCTTTCTTACACATTTTGGACAATAGCCTAGATGAAAGACTTCATCACAACCGATGTGCAACCACTTGAGATTCGAATGAAGAGAAACAACCTGATCAATGATAGATTGTATAATAATAAATGATTCATTTCTAGATGGACATATTGATTGTGGAAAATCATCAATTTCACGCAGATGTCTAAATTCTTGAAATTTTAAGATATATTCCAGGTGTCCAAATGTCTGAACCAAAGGAACAACATGAAAATTAAAAGACTCTGCTAATGATAAAATAAACTGAACATCATCTTTTGAATATGCATTTTCTGCCGCAGTTTGGGCTAAATTCTCTTTATAAGGAAACATATCTTCGTATTCTAATAAAATACCATTTGCTCCTGCTTCTTTTAATATAGGGAAAATTTGACTGTAATAACTAATTTTAGGCGGTGCACCTTTTAAATCCAAATGCACCAGACGTAAAGGAGGAATATACCTGATAGTCTTTTCATTTCCAAGCTGTTTTTGAAACGGCCATCGTCGTCCTTTATTGGATCTTTTTCCGAGGCTGTCACCATTCTGATCTGGTCTTTGTCCTTCCAGATAATTTCCCTGTGAAGTCGGAAGAGCTGACAAATTGCGTCTAGGAACAGAGGTTTCTTGATTTTTGTTATTTTCACTCATTCCAAGAGGAAAGTTGATCCTTTTACCTAAATGAAATAAACTTCCTTGTCCAAGAGAACTATATTGGATACCAACAATGACAAGAGTACTGATGATAAATGTAGCTGCCATTAAAGATTTCCTTCGCCACATTGATGCCATTAAATGCCGGATGCAATGCCGGACTCTTCTAACCAACATTTTTGTTTCTTGCTTCAAATTCTGTCACCTATGAAATTTATAAAATAAGCCAATCAAAATAGGTACAAAGTTATTTTAATGCTAAATCTATAAAGAGAATCATCATCACCACATTAACCTATAACATTGTATAATATTAATAAATTAGTAATTATATTATTTTATTACAATAGGAGTTATACAATAGTTTATATTGTATAACTCCTAAACTGATTAAACAACTGTAAAATTATATATCCTTTTCTATATTATACTGTGAGAGCCTGGACTTGACAAAATTTTTGAGGGAAAAATTTTATCAAGTCCATGCTCTCATAATACTATATTATTTTTTTTAATTGAAATAAATATTTTAATTACTTTTAAATATTATATAGCCTATATATATGTGCACAAGTTCATAAATATGTATTTATATTGTAAAAATTATTAAGAGTAACAAATAGAGCATGAAAGATGAAAATGATAATATGCAAAACTTTTGCAATTTTCTGCATATTTGACAATTATTTCTAGCTTTTATTTATTTATACAAATTATCTAAAATGCTATAGTTGGCTCTGATTTTTCATGTCTACATTAAATTTAAGTTTCAGTTGAAGTTTTTCTATTTATGGATTAACCATCAACAATAAGACAATATGATAGGAAAGGAATTGGCTGCATTCAGCAAAGTCAATAGTTGTAACTGAGCAACAGCATTTCAAATCAGTAGCTGTTACATAGTTACATCTGCTGAATGATGCGTGTACGCATTGGAACAAACAGCAGCCATCATTGGTCAGTTTCAGGTAGCAATAGGTAGCGTAAATGAAAGATGCTACTAAATATGACATCAAAATACCAAACAGTGCTACTGTGGAGGGCGTTCAGCAGAAAATACTCAATAGCTCCGAAACTGTTGAGTCTTCTGAATGCAGTCATTATTAGATTAAGACATGAGAGTGAGAATTTAAGACAATTCATCATGGCAACAAACTCCTAAACTTTGTGAATATTTTGTTTTTTCCCTTTTCAAAAAAGAAGAAAAAAAACAGAATATTTATAAATATTTACAATTATATCTTTTATTAATAAAATTTGAATTGTTCATATTAATATATTTTAGATGAATGATCCAGACTAGATTCATATAAATCAATGGTATTCAACTGTGTTCTGAAGATAGCACAACAGATTTTTCATCGAATATATTGAAAATAAAATTTCTGTAAGATGTAAAGTTATTAAAGAGAAAACAACAGCATTTAAGACTTTCATACATTTCTTTCTTTAGACTTTATTGTTTAGTATTCTGCAAAGATAACACTCATCTATGAAGAGGTTCAATAAAGGATAAAAGTTTGAAAACTACTGGTATAAATTATAAAAATCTTGCCAATATTATCAATTATCCATAATCAGAAAATAAACATGAACTGAATCAGAAATTTGATCTATAATCTAACTATTCATAGAAAATAATTCAGAAATGGCCGATAGAAACCCAAGATAACTTTTTTTTTTTTGTAATTCAAATAAAAATTTAATTAACCTGTTACAGTCAAACCTTGCGTTACAAACACCCGTTTACAAACAAAATTTTGAACACTATATTTGCTCTAGTTGGCACATGATAACTCAGTTTCCAAACAAGCTACTCAGCAGAGCCGGCCACCAATGGTCAACTCATATACTTCCTAAGTTCGAGAAAGTCAATAGTCCAACCAATCAATGATAGGACTACTGATTCAGAAGTTATTGGTGCCAAGACTACCTTGCATCAATAGACATAACACGAACCATCAATGACGACATAATTCAAATTAGATTTTAATGTGCATGTAAGATACTACTTCCATTTATCAGTACATGTTGCAATAGAATTTAAATCAAATTAATAAAAACTGCCTTAATTGACATTTGCATAATAAAAATGACATCCATGAATCTGTATTTAAAGGTGCTTAACTTAAATTAAATAAAAATTTATTAATATAACATTATATATTCTAATAATAATATTTAATTTAATATTTATAAGTACTAGGTAGCCAGTTAATTAAAACTAAAAATAATAAAATAATAATTAAAACTTTTTACACCAAAACTGAAATTAAAATCAAAATTATTTTTAAAATTATAGCAAGCATTTATTTATTGTGACATTGTCCCAATGCCAGGCTGCAATTTTTAACCATACTTTTAATTTACTTAATTTAAAATATATGCTCTCCACCTCAAATTAGTAGTGGCTTGCCCCTGTACATTATACTTTTCCTTTACAACAGTCATATCTAAATCTTCCAGGGGAAAAATTTTGAACTGAAATAATGTGACTTCCAATCTGCATTGCAAGTTCATATATAGTTAATCGGACCTCCTGCCCCTACGGTTTTCGTATCTGGGCTCATCTTTCATCTACCTAACTCTGTTCTTGAGATTAAGGAAAGGCAGACAGTCGACAGTGACAATTTATAGCTTTACAATTTTTTCAAATTGAAGCCCAATCACATCAATCAAAAAATATTTCGGAAAGTGTGGATGAAGTACTTGTCAGTCTTGCTTGATTTGGTTATATTTCATCTTGGCAGTCAGAGTAGAGTCTATTTATAGCACTTCTTTGTAACATGTAAGTTTCAATTGGTGGTGACAGAACATTTTGCTTTTAATATATAATATTATACTGCATTTATAGGCATTTTTATTTATGAAATACAGCTTAAAAGATAAAAAAAAAAAAAAAAAAAGACTGTTTTTGGAGACAGATTAATCCATTCTACATTGTTTCTTATCAGAAAATTTTTTCCATTTGAGAACAAATCGGTTTCTGAACTTTTAAGAATGAATTAAGTTCATACACAGAGGTATAAACCACACTCGTACCCAGCAGAATTCAATATACAAAAAATTTAAACAAACACCTTAATGTTCGCTGAGAAATTTATTAATTTAACTAACGTTTTCGGCTATTTATTTATATTACCATTTTTATTTATTTATGTTTATTTATTTATTTTTATTACCATGTTCATTCTCTTTCTTTTATTTTTTGTCCGTTACTAATGATTTGAATTTTTTCAAACTATTGTATTCTTTTAATAGAACGATATTGTTTCTTGTTCGAAAGTTAAAACCTGAAGATGGCTTATTGAATAAGCCGAAAACGTTAGTTAAATTAATAAATTTCTCAGCGAACATTAAGGTGTTTGTTTAAGTTTTTTGTATTTTTTCATACACAGAGGTTTGACTATTTTAAAAATTTATTATATATCTAGAAATTTTCAAATTGTATATATGCAGGTTTTTATATTTTTGCCTAAAACAACTATCAATATTTAATACTCTCATTATGTTACAAATTTAAAAAAAAAAATTATGTTTTTAGAAAACAATATTTTAATATAACAGCATAAATCTTTTAACATGTAGCATTAAACAATATAAATCTTTTAATAATATAGGCCAAGGATGGCCAGGGATTTAATTAAGCAAGTAGTCAAAATTGTCAAATCTACAATGGCTGTGTTCTGCAGACTCAACAGTTGTAACCAAGCAAATTGGTAGCTGTTACGTAGCAACCTGGATCTGCCGAACGACGAGTGACATTGTGTTGGAACAAAAA
Organism: Centruroides vittatus; assembly: GCF_030686945.1. Lineage (NCBI taxonomy): Eukaryota > Metazoa > Arthropoda > Arachnida > Scorpiones > Buthidae > Centruroides > Centruroides vittatus. The sequence continues at coordinate 1,301,181 of NW_027122194.1, forward strand.
GCCTCATTGGTCAGTTTCAGGTAGTGCTAGGTAGTGTAAATGAAAGACATTACCAAATGTGATGTCAAAACATCAAACATATTCCAAAAGAGCACTACTGTAGAGGGCATTCAGCAGAAAAATACTAAACAGCTCCGGAACTGTCGAGTCTGCCGAATGCAGCCAATGCAACATTTTCTCAGATGCCAACCAAAACTTTTGGATGCATATTATTACTTGGGGTCTTAAGTATTCAGAGAACTTTTTCAAATAATCAAAACGTCACATAAAAAAAACCGATATATTCTCTATGAAACACGAAAAAATATATATAAAAAGATGTTGGATATTTATTTTTTATGGCAAGCCCTAGGTTACAGAGGAAACAATCGTTGGCGTGCCATGCTCAGCACATGTGCCAACATACCCTCACTGCAGCCCTCTTGTGTTCTTTCCTCTAGACATAGCCACGCTTGAATATACTTTAATATATGATCTTCCTTGCACTTTATTCTTATATTAAGAAACAGCAATAACACAAATTTATATTTACTTATAACATGCAATGAGTAATGAAAATGTTTTCTCTGTAGAAAATATTCAGATTTTATTAAGTTTTAACTCTAAAAATCAAACAAAAATAAACACGAAACGGCCATTTTATTATAAAATTAATAATAAACAAGCTTCTGCTTTATTAATTTACGTTAAAATCAAATAATTATTAACGTTAAAAAAATATTTTTCCATCAACAGCGCAAGCAACGCTACACCGAAACCAAATAGCGCTACTATATCGCTATTTAATAGCAAGAAAAAAAAATTAATAAATAAAAAAAAAAGTTATCGGAGCAATTAGAAACTTGAACTAATACAAACATATTAAATTTGTTAACAATATTAACGAAAAGCGTAGCCGGCAAGTTCCTCAAATTACATCTAAACGACTGAAACATAACGAAGCTATCGATCTTTCCAGCCACCAATCAGCAGCAGCTTGCATGACGACGTTGACATTGCAAACGAATTTGCTACTATTCGAAATGTTTTTTTTTTAAAAGTAATTTCTACTATTTTTGTAAGTCATTTGCTTATTTTGTTGCCGAAAAAAGGTCTTAATGTTCGATTCTATGACGCGTGTATGTTGGCGGCAATGTTAATTTCTCCATTTCGATTCCCGCAGAAAATTTTAATAAATTCAAGGTCGCAGAGGTAAAATTACGCGAAAAGAAAATCTGACATTCTCTGGAAAATCTAAGTGGTTTATTCCTTTTCTAATATCACTAGCAGATTTTCTTTTAGCCGAATCCTTCTTATAATCGTGGATTCACACGTGCATTTTTCTTTTAGTTTAATCTGTTTCGATTTTTCCTACTTGTTGCCTGACATTCGTGCTGTGGATTCGTGTTGAAGATTGATTCATTACAGCGACCATCTAGGACTCTATACAATGAATATCGTATAAAAAAAGTTTTATGACCTTCGATGAACATACTGGTGTAATTACTTAGAATACAGATGTTAATTAACATCTAAAATATAATTACTTCTTTTACATGAAAATTGCTAACATTGTTCATGAATAATTAAAAATAAACCAATTTCGTGCAAATCAGATTTTTAATGGAGTTAAAAAAAACGAAAAATTATGCAATTCAACAGGAAATTTGAATTAGCATATGTTTAATATCAAATAATATACTTAAATACAATATAAACGTACACAATCATTCTCTATCTTTCTTGTAATTACACATGAAAGACAAAAAAAGATAAAGTATGACAATTTATGGATAATAAAAATGCTTTACTATTATATTCTTATATGGGGGCGTGATCTGACTGCGGAGGTGTTGGTGACTTTTTTGCTGAGCTGCTATGGCGATGTTAGAGTTAAATCCCGGTCCTTTCCCTCGGTCTCCTCCGTTACCGAGACAAGAAGTTATGCAAAAAAGGGGACGAGGAAGACCACGTAAAGAGGTTACAACGGATATCGAGGGAAATAATCAGACGACCGAAATATCAGGAAAAGAATACTTGATTGAGGAACATATTAAGAATACTGCTGACACTTCGAGGTATGCTACGATCAAAGACTTTTTTGAACCGGCAGAAGATCCTCTAGTACCATGTACCACTGAACCTGAATATTCACTAAAATCAGTCTATGAATTGATCCAGGACAAATTTGATCGTCTGAACTCCGAGATTCGTTCTATGAGAGCCGAAATCAACAATATGAACGAAGAAAATATAAAGCTCAAGGAAGAGATGAAAGAGATGTGTAAAAAAATACGTACATTAGAAGAAAGAACTGACTCGCATAGCAAGCTAAAAGGTATGGTGGATTTTGAAATTGATAAAATGTTAAACGAGACGACTAAGAAGAACCTAATAATATTTAATTTTCCATTCAAAACCTCGGAATATGTAGAAGAGTTGAAAAAATTTATAAAAGAAAACTTAGAACTTAACTGGATAGAAATTGAGGGTCTCATCCAACTAGGAAATAGAAAACATAATCAAGTAATTAAGGTTATGACCGAATCGGTTAAAGATAGAAACCTAATTCTTAGTAAATTCTGGACAACAAGATTTAAAATGACGGACGAAAAGAAAAAAATAATAATCTCAACTGACTTATGTTTGAGATCAAGGATTAGGAAAAAATTATTACTCAAACAGATTAAACTAGAGAAATCGGGTGACAACAGGATAAAAATAAGAGATGACTACTTCTTAAAAGAAAATACAATGTATACATACGATTTGAATACTAAAGAAATAATTCAGGTGAATCATTTTTTAGAGACAAATATAATATAAGATTAGTAAAAACAAAAGATAACTTAAATATAACACAGAAAAAATGGAGAATGGAGAATAATATAGAAAATAATAATAGTAAAGTGAATGGAGATGAGTTGATAGCCAAAGATAGTGAACTGGGTGAGAAAAAAGCAGGAACTTTAACAAGAGAAAAAAATAATGTGATGATGAGTTTTTGGAATACTCAAGGGCTAAGAGGGAAAATATTTAAAACCACGATAAGAGAATTCCTAGACACAAATAAAATAATTGGATTTCTAGAAACTTGGATTTTAAAATCTAGTGATATGGAAATAAAATATCCAGAGCAAGATAATAGCGTAATAATTAGCAATGCTCACCACAAAAAGAGGTTTGATCGCCCGTGGGGCGTTAAAATAGTCAAGGAAAATAAATTCTTAGGATTAATGTATACACCTAACCTCTCGTTTGAGAAACATTATAAAAATACACTAAACAACGCAAAAATTGTAATAGGTAAGTCAATAGGTTTATTCTGCAAGGCTAAACTAAAGAACTTAGGTACACTTGTTCAACTTTTTAATTCGATTGTGATGAATTCAATGGAGTATGCAGTCCCAATTTGGAACATGGATAAATTTAATGAATTTGAAAAAATACAGAATGTACCTACTCGCAAGATATTTCAGTTAGAATACAATATTCCGGGCAGCGCCTTAAGATTAGAAACAAATAGACTCAGATTAAATACTATACTAATAAAAAGATATTTGATGTTTCTACAAAAAATTATTAAGGCAGAAGATATAACAACAAAACTACTGTTTTCACTACACCACATATCAAGGGAAATGGATTTAAGACGAAGTTGGATAATGCAGCTATCAAAGATAGTAAATAAAAATGATTTTTCTATTAAACTGTTTTTGGATGATACAAATGATATGGAGCAGTATAGTAAAGAAATAATATATAGAGTTAAAAGATGTTTGATAAATGATTAATATGTTATATAATTAAGTTAAACAATCTACTGAATCATAATTGTGACAAATACTAATGAAATTCTATAGATTAGTAAGTAGAAAATATCAATGTTATTGAGATGCTATTATATGTGTATAAATATGCGTTTAAACAAAACGCCCCTGTAACAGGCGAAAGCCTTCTACGCCAAATAAAGATATCTATCTATCTATCTATCTATCTATCTATATTCTTATATTTTAACATACTTTGAAGGACTCATTTGGGTATATTTTTGATATTAAAGGATAAGATACTTTAGAAAACTTCATTAATCCTTAAAATTAAAGCTAATAAAATAGAAGTTATGAGTATTGAAGATTAAGAGTAATAAAATTGAGGATACTTTTAAAATTATGCTTGAACTTCACTCTTTCACACTAAGGTTAACAAAAATGCTAAAACATCTTTATTATCCTTAAAGTGGAAGATAATTTTAAGAATATTAAATGATAAATTAAGATTTCTATAATACTTAAATATTCCACATAAATGACTGACAAATTTTGAGTCATAAAAATACTCAATATAATTTCTACTTGTAAAGTATGCTGTCAATTTACTTAAATAATAAACTTTGATCTTAAGAAAATGATATATTCAGTGTAAATAATAATTAAGTAAACTTTTATATATATCATATCAATATTTAAGAATTGATTTTGCAACATATGATGATATACTGCTTTTCTTGAACATATTGATTTATTAGCATGTGCTGGTAAAATAAAGATAGTATGCAAACATATTGATTGTTCATTCTTTGAAGAATTAAAAATATCAACTTATAACGATAATCGATATCGAATATTTTCCAGATTGAATTTTGTAGAATTGCTTGCAAATACTTGTTTTATTGAAAACATAAACAATAGTTGAGTTAATAGCATCAAAAGGCTTCTATTTAATAAATTCCAGTTTATTTGCAGTACAAAGAATTGATTTATTATTGTTACAAAAGTTAATTGAGGGAAGAGCAGAGAAGGCATATGTCCTCAGACATTATAAAGTTTCTTAATAGATAATTAAAATATGCTATACTCTAATATTGAATATTAATAAAACAACCATTTTATTCTTCATTGATGCACGATGTTAAAACATGCACAATTATGTAAGCATCGGACTTGGATGTCATAAATCACGATATTCCTCTGCCAGTATAAAAATTAATAGTTTTATAATTATTTATATCATCAAAAATTGTTTATTTTTCTAAAAACTGACAAATTATACGAACCAGTTATTAATATTGCACGTATTTAAACACTTAAACTAAGCTTAATTTCATTTGTTTCAATATACTAAAAAACAAATTAAATATAAAACTTATTTAAACACAAAACAATGAAAATTATTATTCAACATATAAAGTTGTTTCCATTAAAGGTCTGCTATCAATATTGGTTTTCATTTTTTTAATTGTGCACAAAGGATTTTATGCAAATTAAACTTTTTGTTTCCAATAACTGGTTCAACGGCATTTATTTATTCCTTTATTAATATAAAAATATGTTCTTTAATAATAATAATTCCATTAGAATAAAATTAAAATATTGTCAGCATCAATTTTGCAATTTATTAATGAAGAAATAATTAAATTTTATCATAATGGATTCATTTTTTTTAAATATAAATCACAATTAAGTGACTTATACAAATATTTTTTTATGATTATAATGAAAAATATCTACTAATTTTAATATAATATGTTATTGTAAACAGGTTAATGTCTTAAATTTATTAAAATATTTTTATAAAGTACTGTACATATTGAAAGAAAATGGATTGATGTAATGGAGATGTTACTATATAAATTCTATAGGAGATACGTAAATATATGAAATTAGGGAGTAAAAGCAAACTGAATTCTGTATTGATAGAGCAATTTTGAAGAATATATTTTAAGAGAATGGCGTCAATACATCTTAAAGTAAAACATAGGATAAATCGTAGTAGAAATACTTACTATCGTAGAGAATTCTTAAGGAAGAATTTTGGATCTTTTTACGTCGGTTGACTTCATTATTATAACGAACAGATTTTGAATCTAACCATCACACCGATAATTTTTCACGGATGTCGAAGAGAAAGAAATCGTAATCCACTCTTCTCCCTGGAAGCTGAACATTTCATCGTATAGATGCCATCTAGTAGCAATAAATCGCAAAACTAAAATCATGATGGTAATTAAGAATTTATTTTATGACCTTTATGGTTTGATTATACTTGTATTTTATTATTATTATTATTCGTTTATAGAGTAAGTTTTTAGTTTTATACACTGCTTTTATAATGTTGAAAATTTTATAGAATTTACTTCAACTCCGCTTAAAGTGACCGGACGTTCCGGATTAACCGGGACGATCCCGGTTTTTGACTCTCCGTCTCGGACTATGCCGTTTTAATTTATAAGTAAATACAGGGCCGGATTTACCAATCCAGGGGCCTTGGGCACAAATTCGGTGGGGGCCCCCTTTAAAAGTATGCAAATTTGATGATTTAGAAAATTTACACAAAATACTGTACTTTTAACTAGATTTCAACTAGGAAGTTGTAAATTTCATTTAAAAATAAGGTTATTGTAAACATACATATATTTTATTGTGTAAAACTAATTATTTTAATTTAATTGAAAAATACCTGTGTAAAATTTTTTTCCGAAATTTTCCGATGTTTCATAGGTTTTTCCAGGGTTTGGTTTTCTTTGCCTGTGGGCCTGATGATTAGGCTACAATAGGCTGTCGCAGTAATAGGGGGAAAAAATTATGTTCAAACATAGTTTTGTGGGGGCCCTGGGCACTGGCCCCAAATGTCCTTATGTAAATCCGGCCCTGAGTAAATAAATCCATAGTTGTGTGGGCTTAATTGAAGAATTCTTACCGCTGTGTTACGGAGATGGATCTTAAATCATGCGATATGAAAATACATTTTGGTTTAACGAAGATCATATAAAACGGAATTAAAACAAATGCACGATCAAAATAGAATAAGAGGCGTTTCGTATTTATACTGTAATATCAGAAGCGACGATAATTTAATAGCATTAAATTACTATTTCTAGAAATAATTTTATATAATTAAAAAATAAGTTGGATCCCAATGCGTATCTAATGAATTACATCTACCGAAAAACTTTAGTTGGTGGTTTCAATATTAATCTGATACTCAATCTGACCAGGAAAGTAATGCTGAAATTCCTTTAGTTTCTTTTAAGTTTTTTCTGTTTAATTTAAATTTATTTATAAGAAAAATCAGCTGCGCATTTGTGAAATTAAAACACTAATTAATAGGAGGAAAAACTTCTGGTAGATCTTGATTTACAGACATATTTAAATTTAAAACTATTGATATATACTGTATATTGTGATAATAAGACAACGACGACGAGCAGAAGTTCGGGTTTCTGATTCGGAATTCTTCGAAGCAATTTTTAAATAAATTAAATTTATTAAGACCAAGGCAACATTGAGCATGGATGTAACAATGAGGCCTTACCTTAGATGTTCCATCTCGTAGTTCATTACTTTAACCTCCAAAATTTAATATCATCAATCCCCCTAATACACAAACTTCCCTGCAAAATTTCAGCAATTTTTGACAAAAAGCACAGGAGTTATTAAGTTTCAAAGAGAGTGAATAAAATCGTGCCACATGCACATACCCCCCATTTTTTTTTTTTTTTTTTTTTTTGCATTTCTCGACGTTTCAATGTCTCAAGTCCAAAAATTTAAAAATATTCGGGGGGCATTTTTTGACTGATCGCTATACTTTTCCAGCCGTTTAGTAAATTATAATTATACACACGTAATTTATATGATTCCCACTTAGTCTGAATTCAATATTCAAAATATTCGTGTAGCTTTTCTGTACGAAGGCAAATTTTTGGCATCTAAATAAAAAATTAAGGATCTGGACTTGATATATGTAAATTTTTGGTCATAAAACCCCAAGAACTTCTCTGGCTGGTCTGTTAGGCTTTGTCCGTCACCACACAAAGCTGCATCATTGTGGACCTAGTCATATAACACAGGCCTAATGAGGTTTTCCATGTACACAGGATGGAGGAAGTTATGAATTACAGTCATTACAACCCCACTTTTGAAGGCTAGCCATATAAGATTATAAATTATTAAATAACGAAAAGGGTACTGTATAAAAATAATGCTTGTATATAAAACTATGGCCATCAACCTAAAGCAAACCAATGAAAAGTTCAGCTACTTACATAATAAATTATTACAAACTGACTATTAGTTTAAAACTCAAGACAAACATATAATTTATTAAAATGCATGACAATAGCAATAAAAAGAAATTTTTGTACAAGCATAGATGAAATACTGGAATTATTCATCTGGTTAATAATGCTATTTTTCACTGAGATAGTATCAACAGCTTTATAAACTATCAATGAAGTTTTTTTTGTCCATCATGAGTTCAGTCAGGTCCATAGTAGGAATGCAAGACGGGGACTGAATCTGACATATTCAGGACAAACTGTTTGCGAAAAATTCCTGGGATTCCCTGCCTGAATTCAATTCCAGGTCTCCAAGTCACTAGGCTAAATGTTTTTCCTCTCTAAATAACCTTTAAGCTATGGATCTTACATCATGAAAAATATGATAGTTCATTCTTGTGTATTAAATCTTAATTGCTGTATAAATGATGATAACTTAATTTTTCTAGCAAATCTTTTTTTCTGATTCATGTATAAAAATAATATTCATTGTTTTGATACATGAATCAGAATAAATGATTTAAAATGTACTGAAGTATTACACAACGTTTGTTTTATTAATAAATATTATCCAAGCATGCTAATGAGTGAAGTTCGTGTCATGGTAAAACATAGTAAACTTCTTTACTCTATGTGCTACACTTTGACATAGTGGTATCAGACTTTGTCAATTTCTGGATGAAGTTTGATCTTGGTGTTCAAATGATCCAGTTGTTCACAGTAGCATTCTTTCATGACAGGGGTGCTGATTTTAAACAGCTCCGTCATGATGATGCCAAACACAGATAATTGCCTTCTTATGTACCATTGGCCCTTTTGACATTTACAACAGCTAGTTGACCTTATGATGCTTTAACAAATGCTTTGTAGATGAGATCATTAGCCTTTGTTGCATTGTGGCCACTTTTGAAGTGATAGAGAATCAGCATGCAAATGTGTTCTTTTGATAGTTTCACATTGTCAGACATTGCTGATGCATTTATTTCCAATGAAATATGTGACCAAGTACAGCAAACAAAGACTGAAACTCATCGGGACTTGTCTACAAGAAGGCTACAATTGGCCACCTGGAGATCAACAGATTCTTTGCAGACACCAATCTACTGAAAGCCTTGACAACATTCATCAAAGACAGCAGAGCACTTGCCCACCTACAAGAGAGCAACTTAGCGCCAACCGAAGTACCCAAGGAAACCAACAAGTGTGAAAAGACAAGTCCTCCTATACTTAGACTATTTAAACTGTTTTACCAGTCTCTTCCACAATTAATCATCGATCACCCCTGTTGTTATGTCTCCAGCTGGGAAAGTACAGCTTCTACGAAATCGTTTTCTGGAGGGGTTCTAGGTTAACCCAATGGGTAGGAGGAGGGGCCTAGCAGTTGGGGTACAACTCTGTCCCTCCTCTCCCTCCACATTGAAAATGAAATTGACTTTGAAAGCGGTGATCTGACCATCAACACTTCTACATTGTTTATGTCCATGTATCCTGCAGCCTAGTCCCCTGGTGCAAAGGTGCTTTTACTCTGCTTTGTATATAAACTGATACTGCTGTTATTTGCTTTGCAACTGTCAATTTGTACATATTCATTGTTAACGCTTTACATTGCGACTGGGATAAGCTCTCCTGACTACCATATAATGTAAACTGTATCCTGCTTCCAACCATTAATTTCTATGTGTTTATTGAATACTGGTATTAATCAGAAAAGCTTTATGAACAGGATAAGTCCTTCAGTATACTGATATACACTTTATCTCATTGTATTCGCACTTACTAATTGTATTCGTTAAGAGTTAAGACTGCAAAACTGATATGTGGACGGGGAAGTGCCCCGTAGCATGCTCGGCAACACTGTACATAATGTTCTCATTTGTCCCGTGGGGGGCCCCCAGTAACTTCTTTTCACACTTTCCTATCTCCCTGTGTTTCCTCTTCTACCTAACTTCTTACTTTCCTAATTTCTTTTTTCCGTTTCCTACAGGGTTAAGTCTGTGTTATAACGGATAGCCCTTCTTATCTTTAACATCAAATCAAACCAAATGAAATATGTGATGACACACCCTTTAGTTCTCTACTTATATACCCACATCAAATATTCTGGAACATTTTTTCTCGTTGTTTCTAGGGAAAAAAAAACAATTCTATGATCTAAATTTCATATTTACAACCTGATATATTACTTTCTGCTATTGTAATTTAAAGATTTTATTAATACAACAAACAGACTAGTTCATGCACTACCCTGTTATATTAATTAAAAAGTTTTTAAAAAATATCTCTAATTAAATTTTTAAATATAAAAATGGATAACTTTTTATTTCATTTGTTCAATAACCATACAAAAAACTTATAAAAATACATTAAATATAACAAATAATTCAATATCATCAGCTTTCAGCAGATTCTTTAGGAGTGACCATAGCAACTTTGCGTGATTCTTCATTAAAAGTTTTTGGACATTGCATTTTCGTTGAAGTAATGGGAATCATTTTTGCACCTATTTGAAAATAACCAGCTATCAATAAATAATACTGTAATTGCACAAATAAATACTATAAACAATACTTTACCTGCTTCACTATAGGCAATAACCACACCTAATTCTTTCTCAGCTGTTGAAATAAGATAAGACAAAGCATCACCCAATGAAAGCTAAGCATATTAAAGAAAATTTGAAAATCACAAATTATTTTAAATGTAGTTAAACAATAAATGCAACAACTAATTTTTATATAGTACCAAAATAAAAGCAATTGTACAATCAATAATAATTTTAAATTGAATAAAATCTTTGAAATTGCAATAATTTTACTAGATTAAAAGCTTTTTGATATAAATTAAATTATTCATCCATTTGCTTTTTATATTTAAAGAAATAAATAATAGTATTAATAAATAAACATTAGCAAACAAACAAGGAGCTTAAAAAATCTTTTTTACTCAATAAAATGTTTTTAGGGACCATCACTACCAGCTTCAGATCATTCAAATACAGTCATTACCATAAAAATTAGAGCACCAAGGAGTTGTCAGAATTGAACAAATTGGAAAAAAGGGAATGAGTGTAATAGTGATATAAGTAAGTATTACAAAATGAAAGTAAAAGGATCATTAATTGCAGGAAAAACTACAAATGAAAGGAGTTCCAGTACCCTGTTGGGCCACCTCTAGCACGAATACATGATATGGGGAGACATGGAAGCATACAGGTGCCACATGGTATCCTGTATCATCTCAGTCCACAGTTGCTGCATGCAGTCCTGTAGTTCGGCCAAACTCCTAGGCTGTCCAACTTGGTATCCCAGATGATCTAACATGTTCACTTGGTGACAGATCAGGGGACTGGCAAGCTAAGGAAGTATGGCAATGTGGCAGAGGCACTCCCATTCAACAGGACAATGTTTGACCACATGTGTGGTCAAACATTGTCCTGTTGAAAAATGGCTCTTGGGATCCCTGCCATGAGGCAACACATGTAGCTACAGGACATCACTAACATACTGCTGGGGTGTCATGTTTGCTTGGATCACTACTAGAAGTGACTAGATGTTATGTGTGATGGCACCCCCGACTATCATACAAGCTGTGGGAGGTGTGCTGCTCCGAAATGTAGCCAGGATTGAGGTGTTCACCACAGGGTCTTCAGACACAACACAGCCACTGTCGGTAACCCAAACTGAATCTGGATTCATTGCTATAGACAACCCAGTTCCAACCCTATCTGGAACAGGAATTTATAGGTCTACAATTTTTTCAAATTGCAGCCCAAAATCTGTAGAAGGTAGTATACTTTACCCATTACAATGACATTTCAGCCACTTTATATCACTTTAGAAAAGAAAAAATCACTTTGGACATTGCTGTTAATCATATACTTCAATTTATGTTTATTCTACTAATGACTGATGTGATTTTAATAAAAGGTGTGCAGGTATTATTATAGGTATTATTGTTTTTTTTTTAAAATAATTAAAATATAAAATAAAGATATATAAATATTTTGTGATGATTTATTGATTAGATAACAATATATACACATATGAAAAAAATATAGTTTTAGAATTTGTTTAAAAACATACAAAAATATAAAATTAAAAATTGCACAAAAAGTTGTAAAATTGTAATTATTATAGTTACAAAAATTATATACCGTATTTTTCATCAAAACTGCATTTTTTGCAATAACATAAATAAAAGAGAATATTGGGCAAAATATATCGTCGCTGGTATATATTCGAGCTTGAGCATTTTGGCCATCTTAGTTCGTTCGCAATATATTCGAGCACAGCCTTTAAATGGTTAAGTATACAAAAATTAAAGGAAAATTGTTTTTTAATGAGATGGATGTGCTTGCTTTTTACTGCATAACAAACTAAATCTTGGTGCAATGTTTGACACTGCTGGACGTAAAATCTCTTTAACATTTTTTAGCAATGAACGATATTGGGACTTGATATGTGTTAAAGCTGAAAAAGTAATTTCACGTAACTATGTGGTGTTGAATGGCAGAAGAACATTTTCAAACTCTCACAAATTACTTTCAATATTTTGCATTAAAATCTTGCAACCCCAAATGGGGTTGCGACCCATAGTTTAAGGAGCCCTGATATAGCTGATTCTTATAAATTTTGAAAATTTGTAAACAACACATCATACTGAAAAATTCAACAATGATGATACCAAAATTTAATAAATAAACTAAAATCTGCTAATTTTAAGGTTACTAAAGAACTATCTAACAACTAAAAAATATACCAGCTAAATTTAGGTCATCTTCCTTTGTTATTTACTCAGTATTATGGTATGTGGCTTCTATCAGAAAAATGGCTACATTCAGACTGAAAATTTTTCAAATATTAAACAATTCTTCGATAACCTTAAAAACTGCATAATGTTGTTCATTTATTGTAAACAACACATTAATGACCATTTAGAATGGTTAAAAAATAAAACTAAAATACAGAAATGTGTTATAATTATTTTGTTGTTTGTTATAAACTACTGTATGTCTCAAATACTAAAATAACTTAACAAATGCTTTTATTCAAGCAATTTTAATATACAATAATCATAAAATAGTTTCTTTTTAATCTTAAATTAATATTAAATTTGCATTATATAATTTCCTGTTTTAATAACTGTTAACAATTACTAGATTTTAAAACCCAATGGCAACTAATAAAATTGTTTTTTTTAATTTACAAAAAGTATAATAAATAAATTTGTTTTTAACAAATTTACCATAGCCACATTCTATTTTCTTTAAATGAAATTACATTACTGCAAGTATTAGAAAAATTAATAAATGAATTCTTGAACATTTGTTCTAAAATATAAAAAGCATTTCTCATAAAAAACCCTTATTTACAAAATAAATTAAATGTGATATAAATACTATTAGAATGGCATGCATTAACTAAAATAACTTTTAATTTCAAATTTTGCATTCTTGAAAGGATACAACTTTTCCTAATACAATATCTCCTGGTCGGAAACATTTATTCATTTCAACCTGTAAAACGTAAGGTGCTTTATTATTATAGTCATATTAAAAATAAAAAAATACAATAATTTTATGTAAATATCCAAGAATTCCAAGCCATTTTTATACATTTCAAAAAAAAAAAAAAAAAAAAAAATTATGAATAAATCTAACAAAAACACTTAAATGCAAGTATGGAGTCTGGATTATAAACTTAATTTAGGGTAACATAAAATTACAGTGACTTCTCACATGCCTCTCATTTAAGCAATTCTCAGTTACAAGATGTTTTTCACTGATCCTGGCTGAAGCCTAGGTGAAATAATGTTTAAAACTCTCAGTTCTACACCCCTACAAATGTTTCAGACTAATGTATTTTTTCCCTCATTTTATGATTGTGATTGTCAATCACAAGAACCAAGTGGGATCACTTTATTGCAGGTCAAACAGGAGCCCATAAGATAAGAAAGCAGAGAAAATTATTATACAGGACATAATGTGATTTTAGAAGGAGAATGACTGCTGGCTAAATGTGTAGATAAAAAATATCATAATCCTTCGGCAACCATTGCCATATATGTCCAGACTATTGTCACATTCCCCTAAAGCTGTTGCCAGGCATGTTATTGACTAATAACCTTGATATGAATTTTGTGTTGGGCCATGATTATTTACATGCATATTTTCAAAATTTTGACAAATTGACCATTCCTGACATGTATTCTATCTAACTATGTCAAAGTCACCTTTGGATGACCAACGAAACATCCCTATGGAGATTTAAAAATATAAAAAAAAATACAGTATTGTACTTTGGCCCCATATGCACATTAGTTTCTGGGTGACATAGGTAGCAGCATTGACAGATTTAACTTTATTCTTTTAAACTCAAAATACAATGCTTTTTGCTGTGGTAATCAATACTGAAAGGGAAACAGTTATATTTTTAAAATTTTTCATTTAAGTTGGTCAATCTCTCTTTTGTATGACTCTCTCACTTATATGACTTTTATCATTGGTTTCTTTACAGTCGTCTAACTGAGAGGTCAAAGTAGTTGCAATATTTTTTACATTAAACATTTTAATTAATTAAAAAACCTTTATAAGAACTATAATAAAATTAATTTCTTTAATGAAATTTTTCAAAACTTTAAGATAAATACTTGTTCAATTCAATAAGTAAAATAAAATGTTTCACATAAAAAAAATCACATATGGCATGTGCCAATAAATTAAAAATTAGCAGGGCTATTATGACTTCCCCAGATACCTCTAAACTATTCACATATGCAAAGACCCACAAACCAGGGAACACCATAAGACCTATTGTCGATAAGGCTAAATCACCTACTAGGCTATTAGAACAAAAAAAAAGCAACTAATATTCTTTATTATAAAAGTTTTTCAAACTTTTTTAAAACAAATAAATTATAATTTTATAACAATTTAATCTAAAGATAAAAAAAAACACTTTCTCTTATTAACAATTAAAATTAAGATTAATGTCAATACTACTGTGAATCAAAAGGAATCATGAACACTATGGATAGTAGGAATTTTTAAGATTAATGACTTTAAACTATTGAAAATATGACAGTTAAATAAGAATAATTGTTTCTGGATCATATAGAAAAGCAGATGGATACAAAGAATAACAAAGAAAATCAGATAATGGATTAGCCAGGATAGTTTCAGCTTTCAGCATTGTTAACTGAGAAAAGTGACAGTGACCAAAACATACTGAGGTCTGTTCAAAAAGTAACTAAACTTTCTGAATTGGACAAAAATGGATTGTCCTAGTGTCTTGAAGTTGACAACACTATGTTTGTGATAACTTACTGAGTAAGCTGCTTTTTTCAGATTGTTGATATCTCATTTCATTCCCATGTTATTTTTTAAATGAAAGGTGTTTCAGTGTTTGTGGCAATTTTTGTAATGTGCAATTTACGGGAGCAATGATGCAATGTGAAGTTTGCAGGAAAACTTTTACAGAAACATTTCAACTTTTGAATCAAGCTCGTGGAGGTGATGCTCT
The DNA here is from genome assembly GCF_030686945.1 of Centruroides vittatus. Lineage (NCBI taxonomy): Eukaryota > Metazoa > Arthropoda > Arachnida > Scorpiones > Buthidae > Centruroides > Centruroides vittatus. Next base: position 1,316,736 of record NW_027122194.1, read on the forward strand.
AGGTTGTACACAGTGTTATGAATGGTTTACCCAATTCAAAAGTGGTTGTCAATTAGTTGGAGATGACCCTCGACCAGGAAAGCCTCTGACCTCAACTGATGACACACATTCAGAAAATCAGAGTTGTGCACTTTGCATTTTTGCCTTGAGGTCAAATGGTTAATCGTCAGTACTAAGCAGGTGTTTGATTATTTGAAAAAATTCACAAAAAGAGACCAGAGTTGTGGCAAGACAACTCAAGGTTCCTTCATCATGACAATGCACCTGTTCACACAGCCTTGTCGATTTGTCAGTTTTGTGCCAAAAATGACTGTCCTCGTAGCCTCCCTACTCACCAGACCTGGCTCCTTACAATTTTTTCTTGTTTCAAAATTAAAATCAGTGTTGAAAGGATGCTGTTTTAACATAATTGATGACATTAAAACAAATTTGTCACAAGCATTGAAGGACAGTTCAAAACAAGCTTACCAGGATTGCTTTTCAAAGTGGAAACATCACTGGGAAAAGTGTGTGAAGAGAGGAAAGGAGTACTTTGAAGGGGACAAGAACCAATAATCTGTAACTTGAAAAAAAAAATAAAGTTTGGTTATTTTTTCAACAGACCTCATATAACATTACAAATAATTGTCTGTGAAATATGAGATTGCATAAACATTAATATTATTATTTACTTTATGGTATTTTTTAACATTAAATGAAAACAAAAACTGATTTTAATTGTTTGAATTAGACTTGTAACTTGACCTTTACAGTTTTTGTATTCATTCAGTGTTAACAGTGCAATATTGCAGACTGCATCACAGATCACAGCTTCTAAGGAAGCAAGACAAGATCAAATATACTTTTACCAATTGTGTTGGTCAGCTAAGAGTAATTATATTGGTTCATTGCATTGTTGTTGTAAAAAAGTTTGATTATTGTTGAATAATAGTTTCTCTTTTACTAGATAGTACATAAAAACTTAGAGTTTTAAAAAATCAAGCCAAATGTTTTTGTTAAGTTGTTCTATTAAAATAAATACTGGAATTATAATGTAAGATATTTACCATGTCTTTCTCTGTTGCTTGAACATCTTCTTTTCTAAAATATTTAAAAATTAATCAGAAATATATTTGTTTAGTTCTTCAAATGAAAAACTCTTCTAAATTAAATTTTATATCATACCTTATAAGACCTCGAAATGGTTCTCTTAAAACAATATCTTCAATACAAAGAATTGCACATTTACAATACATTGGAGTAATGTTTGTAATCTGAAATATTCATTTGTAATAGCTTTTATAAATTAATATATATATATATATTATCAAATGTAGTACGTATTAATTATTTAATATATCTAAATGAAATTTATTTTATTTTATAAAAATGTTTAAATGCTGCAAGCCACAACTATTTTTTTACTGGTAACTAAAAATAAACAATATATCAAGAACAATATAAATATACAATTTGTGATGATTAACTGGCATTTTAAAAACTCAATGACACACATAAATTAAATCTTCCAGTAATTTGAAATTATCAATAAAAGGAAATGAACTGTATTTATTCTAAATTTTCAAAATTTACTTTCAGAAAACAGTTAATAATTTTGAAAATCAGTTTCTAAATCCCAAATGTTTAGGCTGAAGTTAAGGAACTAAATAAAATATTCAAATAAACTTTAAATATAGAAAATTTTCAATTATTTATTTTCATTATCAGACAGACTATAATACAGTATTAGGTATCAATTTATTTAACCATCTTGGAGATAAAACACGATATCATTTCTTTTTTTCTAATATATAAATAATAATTTAAAATAAAATTTTATACATGATTTCAGAATCATCATAATTTAATTTGAAATAATTTTTACCAAATAAATTATTGAATAATAAAGAAAATACTAATAGCATTGTTAATTTAAATCTTTGTTATACATAAATGAACAAAAAATCTAATTAAAAAATATTTTAATATGAAATTTGATTCTAAATATTTATATTTTTCATCCTTTATCAGGCTAAACTGACCTTGATCTTCATTGGATCATTATGATCTTTATACATTTATAAATGCGTCATTTAAAACAATTGTTCAAAACTTTCATACTTACTCTAACAGTTACAATACATCCTATAGTAGGAAGAATATTTTGTTCTGTTCCTCTTTTAACTTCTATAACAGATGGCTAAATAAATTATGGAAAAAAATGTAATAAATTTAAAATCAATGGATAAATTTAATGTATAAAAATTTCTTAATATTAAAAACTTTACAAAGTAGAATATTATGTTTAAATAATGTTTTAAATATTAACATATGACAACTGAACTATATTTTTTATCCATAATTCAATTTTGTATTTCAAACTCTGAAGAAGGAAAAGAAAAACTGTCAATAGTCTTAAATCCTATAGTGTTTACATTGCAATCCATCATTTGCAGTTCAGAGGCCAGACTTATGAACATCTTGTAAAATATAACACTTTTCTCTCTTTTTTCTAGCAAATTCTTTAATTAATTTTAATTAAATCAAATGAACTAATGTTTCTACTATCTTAAATGGCCTTCTTCGGGTTAAACATAATTGGAACATCAGTTAGAACATAAAGTTTGAAACATTGAGATTTGTTCATGTTCTTATGACGTCATGGTTTTACAAAAAATTGAGCCAAACTTATAAAATCTGAGCCAAGAGGGTCAAAGTAGATTTGGCATACAAATGTAACCAACCGTTATATAAACTTCTCACCAATGCCAAAGATAAATGCAACGAAACCAGAAAACCTGTGGTATACTTGGTACCACTAGAGAATAGATTTAATATAAACAGGAAGTTAACATATACAGGCTCAACAAACAGATCATTAACAAAAAGGATAGCAGAGCATAAGTATGATACTTATAATAATAAGTTTAATACCACTCTAGCCCAATATGCAAGTGAGCCAGGTGTAACAGCAAAATGGGAAGCTAAGATTATAACATCAATATACGACAATGGAAACTAAGAACACTAGAAACATTAGAAAGTTTTACAAAATCCCTTAAAGAAAATTGCATTAATAGCAAGGATACTGACTAGTTATCTACAGCTTGGCAATTGCTCCTAGATATCCCTTAAAGGAAGTGGGTTAATTTATCCGTCTTCTCATTCTATAATATAATACAATAGAAGGGTTTGAAGTACCAAATTAGCTAGTCTTAATGTTTGTTCTTATCTCTTGCCCAGGCAACACCAGGATTACCTGCTAGTAATAATAAGTATTCTTTGGTTTACCAGGCACCAATCGTTTTAATTCCTTTTTCAGAATAAAGAATGTTTTATTTCACATTTTTTACACAAAGATATTTATTTATTAACATTATAACTTTACAAAGAAAAAGTAACTATGAAATTAAATGATTTCAAAGAATAACATTTTGCCGTATCAAATACATGGCGTAAAATTTGATGTCTTTTAAAATTACTTCAAACATTTCGTTTTTGGCTTGTCTCCAATTTTCATGGTAGTACAACAAATTAAAGCATAGCATTAGTACATACCTCTCTCATGTAGTTGTTCCAATCCACAGTCATGCTTGGATTGATTCCTAACTGCATTTGGCAGAAATTATTGCAAGTTAATTCCAAACAGCATAAATATATGAGCTGTAAGGCATTCAAGAAAGATATATGTAATCCTTCAAACCAGTTCTGAGTTCTTACACCCTTCTTTTCATGACAGGAGCCAGTATGGTACTGTACCTCCATCTTGGTACATCATAAGAGCAAAAATACAATGTCATTGGATGATTTTTTTGAACAGCATCTTTCGCTGTGCAAAATATCTTTATCTTGAAAAAGCATATTGCACTTTCTTTGTCATTGGGTAAAATCCAAAGTGCATAATCCATTTTAAGTCAAAAACAAAAGATGAAATCAAAAAGATCATCATCTAAACACATTGAACACATCAATGCAGTCTGCTACTTGGAGATACTTAATACCTATCCATAAACCTAATTTACATAATCACATTAGATTAACGCTGCAGATATGAGGACCGGCACTTTACAAGGTATAATTAAAGAAAAACTAAAAAACTTTGTTTTAGTTTTTAAAAATTATTATATTCCAATATTGATAATAATATAACATTCAAACATCAGTAATGCAGAAAATTAACAAGAATATGTGAAATTCTCACAACTTCAATTGTGTTATTGTGTAAATATACTAATCATTTGCAGCGATAAACTTGTTTTAATTGTTGTTGTTTAAATACATAATAGACTTTCATAAATTTTAGGCTGCGACTCCACTAGCCGTAAAAGGGCCGTAAAACCCCTCACCGTAAAAGCTTTTAATCACGTGACCATGATATTTTACGCCTGAGCAGGTCGTAAAATATCATGGTCACGTGATTAAAAGCTTTTACGGTGAGGGGTTTTACGGCCCTTTTACGGCTAGTGGAGTCGCGGCCTTAAACAATATTAGTAAAAGGATAAGTTTGAATCCAAATTCACTAAAAACACAGTTTATTGTGAATTAAAGACAGTTTTAAGAAGTAAGCATGATTCAAATGTCATTGATTGAATGGCACCCAGTTAACAGAATAGTACTGAATAATATAATAGGTAATGTATATTAAACAGATTCACTCTTACCTGATCTTTGACTTTCTTGACAGAAACATATCCAACTAAGCTAGCATATATGTATCCCATTCTTGTATATGTTCCTTTACCACCTGTATGATAAGAATCCTCTCGTTCCAATCTTTGACCTATGTAAAAATTTCCATACTTGAAAATTAATTTTAAAAATACTATTGTAATTAATTCAAACAAGAGACAAAAATTTTATATTCTTATCACATACAGTTTCACATCATATGACATCTACTACTTCTTCTCTTTCCCCCTTTTGGAGGTTATGGCCATCATCTTTTCCTCAGACAAATAACCGAATACATTTGTAACGAAAGTGACAAGCTGTCTACATGCATCGAGCATCCACAGGTAATCCAATTAAAGAAAGACCACCAATACTGACCATAATCAATCAATTATTCTCCACTTTTCATTTTGATGATAATGTCAAATTATTTTCATTTCATTTTAATTACTCATTTACACTACACCTAGGTGTATACTCCACAATAAAACGTGCTTTTAACAGAAATAAAACGATGGACAATGGTTGAGGGGTAAAGATGTCAATCTGCTAATCTAAGGGATATGGAATTTCAACCACTTTTTATGATGCTTTGATCCAGATATTATATTATATGTCTTACCCTTTCTTTCATTGCCCGGCCATCCCATTAAAACAGACCCTTTTGTTTTTATAAATATACAACAGATATTACATAAATCATATTAATGAATTAATTTCTTATTAAGACCCTTAAATAAATTCTCGCTGTTTTTTCGTGAAAATGCTTTATTTAAAAAAAGTCGTAAAAAACATGTCACTGAAAGTATTGTCCATCACTAGCCACTACTTTTTCCCATCGTTCTGGCAGCATTTGAATTCCATGTCATGAAAAACGACATGTCTTTTGAGACTATCAGGAATCAACCCATTTTTTGGTATCTTCATAAGAATGGGAGTGCTGCTCAGCCAGGCCATGTGCCATTGATCGGAACAAGTTATAATCGGAAGGGACAATGTCTGGTGAATACAGCAGGTGGGGTAGGACTTCCCATTTAAGCATTTCCAAGTAGGTTTTCACCAGTTGTGCAACATGTGGCCGAGCATTGTCATGTTGCAGAATCACTTTGTCGTGTCTCTGCTTGTATAGCAGCCATTTTTCCTTCAATGTTTAGCTCAAATGCATCAATTGTAGTCGATAGCAATCTCCCATGAGGGTTTCGTTCGGTCTGAGCAGCTCGTAATAAACTATACCCTATACCCAGCTGATCCCACCAAATGCAGAGCAGAAGCTTTGAACCACGGATATTCGGCTTTGCCGACAATGTTGATGCATGGCTGGGCTTACCCCACGATCTTCTATGCTTAGGGTTATCATAGTGTATCCATTTTTCATCGCCAGTCCCGATACAATGCAAAAATCCTTTCCTTTTCTGCCATTGAAGTAGCCGTTCACACGCGAAAAGATGCCATTCGAGGTCTCTTGGCTTCAACTCATATGGCATTCAATGTCCTTGCTTTTGAATCATTCCTAATACTTTCAAACATTTCAAAACTGTTGTGTGATCAACTCCTAACGATTCTGCAAGTTCAGCTAGTGTCTGACACGAGTCTTCATGAAGTAATGCCTCCAATTCTTTGTCTTCAAACTTTTTTGGTGCACCAGAGCATTCTTTATCTTCAACATGAAAATCGTTATTTTTGAAGCATCTAAACCAATCTCTGCATGTTGTTTCTGACAGAGCATGGTCGGCATAAGTCTCGACAAGAATTGTGTGCACTTCAGCTGTAGATTTTTTTAAAATAAAATAGTACAATAAAATTCCCCGCAAATACTCTTTTTTTTTTTTTTTTTTTGGCACGAAACTCGACATGTTTAACACTATGAAAAAAAAAGTTGTTTACACTTCGGCGAAATGACATATACTGAATTTCAAGCTTGCTTATGGTACTTCCTTACAGATGCGCCACCATCTTAAACTACACGCACGCAAAGTCTGTATACAGACTTCGAACGCACGCAGTTCTGGTAACACCATCTGTTGGAAAACAGCGAGAACTTATTCAAGGTCCCAATAAATCACGACTGCATGCATATACATAATGCGAACAACACGTGCATGATGTGATACAACACGCTATGAATAAATTAAAAAGCAAAAATAAATAACATCTTAAGTTTAATAGATTATAATATCTTTGATATGAGCTTTCTTTACTCTTGTACAATTTCATTAAGAAATATGTTATAAAAAGTAAATTTATAAAACAAATTTTAAAATTCCCACCTGGTAATACCCACAACACTTCCGAGGGGGCGGCCATATTTAACGTTTACATTAATGAGTGTTGCCATCTAAAATAAAAAATTATTATTATTTTATAATTATAAAATTTTCCAAATTAAAATATTTATTATAATATTCCCTAAATAATAACGTACTTAAAGTTAAAGTAGGCGACACATATTTTCTTCACAAATAATATATGAGCTTTTTTTTTTTTCTTTGTAACTCTTTCCGCCCTGTGGGGGCACTAAGAGGGCTTTTATAGCAAGCCCATTATGGGTTCGGCCAGGCCCACAATGGGGCGACCGGGTGGTGAGGGACGGGGACCGACATATCCGGACGGACCACCCCCGAAAAATTCCTGGGGATTTTCCGACCAGTCTGGATTCGATACCGGATGCCCCAGGGCGGCAGGCTGCTAACCCTGACCGCTCGGCCATCCGGCCGCTAATATATGAGCTTGAGCACATTTGTAAGTTCGCCGAAATGGGGGGAGTTTTTATTCCCAACCGTCGGGATGGCTAAGGGCTATACGCATGTGGGTGGCGGTTTTGAGGAGGCAGAAAAACAAGCGTTTCACATAGAAACCGTTTATTTTAGTCGAAAATGCTTACATAAATTTAGCAATGGTCCTTGAGTTCAGAGCTTTAGGTTGTTTTCGGTTTCGGTCTGGTCCTACGCTGGAGGGGCCCCGTAGCAACGTCGAGTTAAAAGTTCGAAATTCTGAAGAGACAGTGCACAAAAGATGAACGGAAACACCACTATTGGAGGTAAATGAACACAACAGGTAGTCTAGAGGAAGCTCTTCTGTCCTTGACATCGGAGGCTTTATAATTTTCTCGGGATCGAATCATCGCTAATTGGCTAACTCTTCTCCTCCTCGCTTCCCAATTGGTATCCCACCTGTCTCCAGGTGTAAATGGAGCTTCGTTAGGTCGCAGGAAAGGTCGACAAGAGAAGGTTTATCCGACACCGTCTTTTAGACTATGATCGCGTTTAATTGTTGACTATGACACCAACGCTCATTTTGATATATTATTTTTTTTCTTTCTAGTTTCGTTTTGCTTTCTAAACTGCGTCTTAAATTTTTAATATTTTTCTTTCTAAATTTTCTTTACCTAAAATTTTGTTTTTCCCGTTACTCTTTATGAGCGTCGACATCAAAGTCCGGTGTCGCCGACTCGACACTTATAAAAGTTATCATCTTCGCGGTTTGACTTAACAAACTTGTACATATCCCTTTTGGGGGCTATTTCCGGGCCTCACAGGTCTCCCTACCAAAGGAAAATGTTGCTTTGGGGTTAGCAACATTTTCTCTGACAACCTCGAACGCTGACCGACGGCGTCCGGTTAGGAATATGATCTCCTGAAAACAATCGTTTCTCGTTCTCTGCCTTTTTTTTTCTTTCTCGCGCGCGTTTGGTTTCGCGTTACATCGCAATATGCTGGATGGTCACATCATGCAAGCGTTCTAGAAGATCATTTGATTGATAAATTTTTCGTAACTTCCTTTACGTTCGAGCATAGAATGAGTTACATCTGATGAACTGAACAATAGTGTTTTTTGAATAACATTTTTACAACAAAAAGTTTTCTTTCGAAACATTCCTTGAACAAGAACAAATTCGTTTGTTTGTTACGTTCGCGTAACATCTCTTGATTTTCATCAAGGTACGGATTCCTTTGAGAACATTTTTTCAAATTTTGTAGACTGAGCAAGTTATATCAATTTTGAAATTTTTTTTTTTTCATTTTTCTCTGCAAGCCAAAAAGGGATCTAAATTGAAGTTGTTTGATCAGTCTGTCATTCACGAGATTACCATTCCTTGTCTTCTTTTCTTTTGAGTTCTTTCTTTTTGCCAGACTCTGGGATGACGAATGAACGAATGTCTGCGCGACGGTGGTCGTTTGTCAACCTCTACATCCTTAGCAGAACCGCTTCTTCGAGGTGTCCTCCTTTTGAACACGTGACAGTTTTCTGTCATCTTTTTCGATGCAGATTTCCGCAAATCGAGGTCACTTGAATCTGAGGGGACGTTTCCCTCGACTCCGATGCTCATTCGACACTTCATGGTTGTTTCCTTGGTTGACTTTGTTCCTTGACGGTTGTTTCGGGTGACAGATCTGACTGTTTTCTGCGCGCTTTAAATGGGAGGGTCACTTTTTCTCATTTTTCAATTGTATAAGTTGCTCAATCTATGCGGATCTATACATGAGTGTTTTTCTTTTCTCGCGACAACTTCTTTTTGAATTGAACAACGCGTTGGTGAATGACAATTTTCACATATTTCTTTTTCCGACTAAAATCAAAATTTTTTTGTTTTTTACGTTGGCACAAAGTCAAAGTTTCGCTCGCAATACAAAGTATCATTACCAGTGAATAAAAGTTACAGGTTTCAATCCCATCATCTATGAAAGAAAGAGTTTCACATTACTAGCTTAGTTCCGATTTCCGACAATTCGTTGAAAGCACACGCGTATTTTTACAAACTAACCTCCTCCTCACTGGGGATGATGACCTCTTCTGAGCGGGCGAAAGAGATCACCATTTACAATTTTCGTTAAATAATCCAATGGGAGTAGGCGGTGACGGGCGCTCGTGACGTTGGCCTCGGGATGGAGCCTCCGTGATTTCTGCGTCCGCGACCGTCGCTACGCGAGGTGGTATATAACCTGATGATTTTGGAAGAACCCAAGGGTACTCACTTACGGGTCCTCTGCTTCGAAGAGCGTAATTGTGGGGAATTTGAAAAGGGGCCACGGGTTGTTCGGATTCTGTAGCTCGTGTTGAGTCTGTCCTTTCCGGTTGGATCGAGTGTAATATGATCTCGTCCCAGGGGTCAACTAATTCCGATTGAGGTGACTCCGCGTCACTACCTAAATGTGAGTTGGAATTTCCTATTCCTGGGTTATCATCCTCTTCTAGGGTTTGCTTAAATTCTAAACGAGCTATCGCAGGTTTCATTCGATTGGCGTGCGTATGCAATTTCTTTCCGGTTTGTATGTGCTGAACGATGAAATCTACCGGGCTTGTCTCGGCAACGATCCGAAAGGGTCCCTGCCATCTGGGAGCTAATTTTCGTTTCAAACCAGAGGGGACTACTACTTCCTTTACAAAGATTCGATCTCCTACCGAAAATTTGTACGGTTTGTTTTTGCGCTGGTGATATTCGTTTCTGTCTATCGCGGCTTTTTCTGCATGTTCCTGCGCTATTTTGTGTGCTGAATTCAATCGGATTCTGAGTTCGCTCGCGAAATTTTCGCTTACGTCATAACTGAGTCTATTCGGTTCTGTAACTATATCAAATGGATATGTAGGGTCACGTCCATACATTAAATAAAACGGGGTTTCATTTGTGCTCGAATGCACGGTTGTGTTATACGCGAAAAGTGCGTAAGGGATCATTTCATCCCAATTACGTTGGTCCTTGTCAACATAATGGGTTAGAATGTCTATGAGCGTTTTATTCAGACGTTCTACCATTCCATTACACTGAGGGTGATATGCGGTCGTAAGGAGTCTTTCTATACGCAGTAAATCGCATACTTCCTTCATTACCTTAGAAACAAAATTGGATCCTCTATCAGTAAACAGTTGTTTCGGGACAGAGTGTCTTAAAATAATTTGCGTGACGAACGCTTTCGCCACTGTTTTAGCAGTAATATCTGGCAAAGGGATCGCTTCTGCCCATCTAGAGAAATGGTCTATGAAAACTAATAAATATTTGTTGCCGTTATGGGTAACAGGGAGTGGACCCTGAATGTCTAATGCAGTACGCTCAAAAAGTCTCGATACTTTCGGAAACGTCTGCAAAGGGGCTTGATGACCTTGCAGGGGTCTTCTCCTCATCGCACATTCCTGACAACTGTCGCAGTAATTCGTAATATGTTTGTTCATTTCTGGCCAGAAAAATAGTTTTTGTAATTTCTTCCGCATCTTTTTAGCACCTAAATGTCCTGAGCTAGGAATATCGTGAAATAATTTTAAGATGTATCCTATCATTACTTGAGGAATTACTAATCTGTCCCAAACCTCATTTCTTTCAGCTATTGTCTTTCTATGGTAAAGAGTTTGATCTGAGTCTACATAAAAGTTTGCTGCATCTAGGTTTGTTTCCTGGGAGGACGGGTCTCCCATTAATTATTTCTTTATTTGGCTACAAAAGGAATCCTTTTGCTGTTGTTCGCTAACTTGTTCTTTACTAAAAATCGGCTGCACCTCGTCTATTTTCGTCACGGGCAAGCGGCTCAGCGCGTCAGCATTTGTATGCGCTTTGCCTGGTTTGTGTATGATCTCAAACTGATATTCCTGGAGCACTAGGTTCCAACGACTTAGTCTCGAACTTTCATCTCTAACATTAATGAGCCATCTAAGGGGTCTATGATCCGTGATTATTTTAAATTTTTTTCCATACAAATAGGGTCTAAAGTGTTTGATTGACCAAATTACAGCTAGACATTCTTTCTCCGTGGTACTATAATTCCTTTCGGCTGGCTTGAGCAACCTGCTTGCGTAAGCCACCGGAAGTTCTCCACGCTCATCTTTCTGCGACAACACCGCACCTATCGCAGTGTTTGATGCGTCGGTTGCCAATATAAAAGGGCTATCAAAGTCTGGTGATCGTAGTAATGGAGCCGATATTAATATTTCTTTTAACCTTTCGTTCTCGGTCCAATGGAATTTCTCATCCTTCTTCAGTAAATCGGAAAGGGGTTTCGAAATCTTTGCATATTGAGAAATATGTCGCCTATAGCAGGGGTGGCCAACAAGTCGATCGCGATCGACCGGTCGATCGCCAAGCCAATTTTGGTAGATCGCTAGCGATGTCTTGACTTAATGTATTATATTTGTAACCGAACGCAACTGTGTGCATGCAGTTATGACTCTACTCACAAGCAGTGAGTGCACTTTGTACTGAAACAGTATATAAACATAGTATGTATTTCACACTTCCCCTTCCCACTTAGACTATGCCTATGACAACAAGTCGATCGCGACACATTTTTACGATGAAAAGTAGATCTTATGTGCACAAAAGTTGGCCACCCCTGGCCTATAGTAACCTGTCAATCCTAAAAATGCTCTAATGTCCTTCTCACTTTGTGGTCGGGAAAAATTTTTAACACACTCTATTTTTGCTGGGTCGGGTCGGATGCCTTCTTCCGACACTTTGTGTCCCAGGAATTTTATTTGTCGTTTCAAGAAACTGCATTTTTTGGGTTTAAGTTTTATCCCCGCACTTGCCAGACGTTGAAAGACCAATTCTAAGCGCTCTAAGTGCGATTTGACATCAGAACTAAACACTAGGATGCCATCCATATAAACCAGACAGATTTTGTGTTTTAAGCCCGTTAGCATCAAATCTGCAAGACGTTGGAAGGTTGCGGCTGCACTGCAAAGTCCCATTGCCATACGGTTAAATTGGTAATGCCCTGACGGGGTACTGAATCCTGTCTTTTCTTTTGAGTCTGGGTCTAATGGTAACTGCCAATATCCACTTAAGGTGTCCATCGTGGAAAAATATCTTGCCTTTCCTAGTAAACTTAATGACTCTTGAACAAGGGGCAAAGGATAAGGATCTATTTTTGTAATTTTATTCAATTGGCGGTAATCTACAACCAATCTATAGCCTTGCGGCTTCTTAGCGACCAATAAGGCCGGTGCTGACCAAGGGGAGGTAGACGGTTCAACCACCCCACTTTTAATCATATTTTCTACTAAATCATCCATTATTTCTCTTTGCGCGTAAGGGATTCTATATGGGGCTCGACAAATAGGAGGGCTATTCCCTGTATCTATCTTATGTTCTATTAAATCACAATAGCCTAAGTCGAAATCATCTTTCGCAAACACGTGTTTATATTTATATAGTAGGTCCAATAAAGGGGTTAACTTGTCTTTTCCTATTTCGCTAAGGTTAAACAGATTTGCAAACTGAGCTCTAGTTAATTCATTTTCATTTGATCGCATCATTTCATTTCGCTCGGCCTCTTGCTGTGTTTCTTGTTCCGCTAAGACAAAAGTTCCTACTTTACTTCCCTTATTGATTTTTACAGGCCGCGTTTTTGTATTTAAAATTCTAACAGGTATTCTACCTTGCTTCCGGGTATTTACTAATGTACTCGCAACAAAGACTCCTTCTCTTTCAAAGGGTGAAGGTTCAACTACTCCTATCCGATTTGTCGCGTGTGGATGGACTTTTCCCTCTACAATAACCTCTGATCGCGGAGGAACTACGTAATTGTTTAACAATACTACATCGGCTGACGTATCGCTCTCTTTCTTGTCTGAGCTATCAGCTTTCGTGTGTCTTAAATTTCGTTTCTCCTTTCGTTTTTTTCTTTGTGTGTGTCTCGTTTTTTCCCTCTTATCTACGTTTCTGTTATTATAATTATTATCCCTATTTCTCCCGTTTCTACTAGTGGTAGAATCGTCCTCTGTCGCTGCAACTTCATTTGTTTTGATTTGTTCTCGCGTTTCTTCTACCTTTTCTGTCTGCTTAGGGTTGCTAAAATTTTCTTGTAATTCAGCTGTCCCCCAAAAGGTCACGGTGTCTCCCGAGGGAAAGCTTAACGTCGCGTTTTTAACAGAGATAGTGACGTCGTATTTTTCGATGATGTCCCTGCCTAAAATTCCGTGATTTGGTTCTGTGATTTCGGGCTTTACTAAATAACAATCGTGATAAAATACCAATCGTCCTATTTTAAATTTCAATCTGAACTTTCCGCGTGTCTCTATGACATGTCCAGTAACACTAACTAAGTCTATCGCCTTTGTTGCGGCTCGCGGCAGTTGTTCTATGTTAGGGAAAAGGGTACTAGTTATTAAAGTAACAGCTGCGCCTGTATCTATTGTTAATCGTACCTTTTTTTCTTCGATTTCGCAAATCATCGTACACGGGGGTAAATCTTTGCCTTTTGACTCATTAATTCCCGCTAATTGGGTTTGAACTAGACCTTCAGATAGTCGTTCTATCTCGCGATTTTGTTCTCGAAAATTTACTGAAGTAACTCTATCTATTTCTCGCGTTTGATTATTCTCTCTTGATTTATTTTCTGGGGCAGGCAATGCTAGTAATCTAGGAGGGGCTACGTTGTTTGGCGTGCTCTCCATGCCAGAGCTGCATCCAAACCCGCTTTGTCCATAACTCGGGGAATAAAGGAGTAACAATTCGCTATGTCTGTCGTTTCCGTATTCGACAGGTGTAAATTGCATTGGGGAAAAAGGCGTAGGCCGAAATTGGCGGTTCTGAATGGGGTATAACGGATTTCCTTCTAGATCCGACCATTCGGGGGCGTTTCTAAATGCTCTCCATCCTTGATACGGTGTTGCGACGGTCCTGCCGAACCATTCGAGGGGCGATGGCGCGTACCTTCCGCTCTCGCATGAATTTAAGTTTGGCGTGCAAAAGGTGAGCGTTTTCCCTCCGTTTCCTCTCCATGGGGGATTCGGATTTCGTTCTTGAATTGGGGGATAGAAAGGATTATGACAAGGATACCGCGCGCGAGGTTGTCCTTGTGTAAAAGTAGATGGTGGTCGCGGGGAAAATTGTTGCGGTGAGCGTCGCGGTGATATCTGAGGATACCGCTGATTTCGCATCCTATTGTTCATTTTGTTAGTTTCTTGGGTTCGATTTGTTCGCGATGGTTCTTCTCTTCGGGAGTCGTTTGTTGGTCTGGGCGTTGGTTGTGAATCTAATCTCTTTCCTATCGTCTCTAATTGTTTAGAAAGTTGAGCTATTTTTGTGTCTAGGGCCGTTTCTCTCAGTGTGTTCGCTTCTTCTGCCTGTGTGTCGTGATTTTCCGTTGAATCGTTGACGCTAGCGACTAAACTCCGTGTTCTTCCCACTAGCTGATCTATTGTTTCCTCGCGAATTGCTATTTTCAGCGCTTCTGCAAAAGTCGATGGGTCATGAGTCATCACCTTTCTTTTCAGCTTATCAGTCAGGCCATGCAAGAATTGGACACGCAACTTTTCATCTAATTCCCGCTGTTGACAGCGTTTAATAACAGCGTTTTCCTGTTCGTTTGCACCTCTATCGTTGTTGCGCTGGCTAGGTTTTGCAATCGGACCGCAAATTCCTGTGCCCTTTCGTCCCTTTGTTGCATGCACGCGTGAAATTTCTGAACCCTAATCGAGTAAGGCTCTTGATCAAATCGAGTGATCATCAAGCGTTTGAATTGCGCAAAGTCTGTCACGCACTTCATATTTAAATCTCGCCATGCGAAGTCTCTAGCTACATCTGCGAGTTTGCACTTCGCAATACTCAAGCACTGTCTCGGCGTCCATCCCGCTAGGCTCGCGATCTCTTCCAGCGTGTCGAAAAAGTCCGTGACACGTCCAACTTCTCCCGAAAACGTTGGGATCATACCTCCAAAGGTGGAGATGGATGGAAGAGTCCCGTTTCCGTCACGAGGCCGCGCCGCACTTGCCTCTGCCTCCATTTTTCTCACCCACGTAGTTTGGCACAATGCCAATGTATTTTGGCCACGTCGGCGTACTTACTAAATTCGTGGGACTTAAAATATCCCTTACTTCTGACACCATTGTAAGTTCGCCGAAATGGGGAGAGTTTTTATTCCCAACCGTCGGGATGGCTAAGGGCTATACGCATGTGGGTGGCGGTTTTGCGGAGACAGAAAAACAAGCGTTTCACATAGAAACCGTTTATTTTAGTCGAAAATGCTTACATAAATTTAGCAATGGTCCTTGAGTTCAGAGCTTTAGGTTGGTTTCGGTTTTGGTCTGGTCCTACGCTGGAGGGGCCCCGTAGCAACGTCGTGTTAAAAGTTCGAAAATCTGAAGAGACAGTGCACAAAAGATGAACGGAAACACTACTATTGGAGGTAAATGAACACAACAGGTAGTCTAGAGGAAGCTCTTCTCCCCTTGACATCGGAGGCTTTATAATTTTCTCGGGATCGAATCATCGCTAATTGGCTAACTCTTCTCCTCCTCGCTTCCCAATTGGTATCCCACCTGTCTCCAGGTGTAAATGGAGCTTCGTTAGGTCGCAGGAAAAGTCGACAAGAGAAGGTTTACCCGACACCGTCTTTTAGACTATGATCGCGTTTAATTGTTGACTATGACACCTACGCTCATTTTGATATATATATATATATTTTTTCTAGTTTCGTTTTGCTTTCTAAACTGCGTCTTAAATTTTTAATATTTTTTTTTCTAAATTTTCTTTACCTAAAATTTTATTTTTCCCGTTACTATTTATGAGCGTCGGCATCAAAGTCCGGTGTCGCCGACTCGACACTTATAAAAGTTATAATCTTAGGGTTTGACTTAACAAACTTGTACATATCCCCTTTGGGGGCTATTTCCGGGCCTCACAACATTTCTATTGCACTAGAATCGTTCACGCACCACTAAAAGTGATATTTCATAATTTGTTTTGGAAGAAATTAAATAATTCCCCCATTTAGGGAATGAATGGACCTTTCAGGTTTCGATGCTGTGTGCCTCACACATAATTTATAATTCAAAGAATGAAAATCTTTTTTTCTCCAGAAAACTAATATATATCGTAAAATCAATTATAGATGTAAAAGTCATTTTCTACTTTATTCCGAGATATTCTGACAATATACAAGTAGTATAGATAATTTTTGTTATTCTATTTAGTGGCTACAAAGGCTTGTTTGGATGAATGAAGTAGTCAAGACCTAGCTTGCTGTTCTAAGGGAACGGTTTGAATCCGGATTGACTTAGAAATTTTCAGGAAAGGTTAATCCAGATATGTTGGGTCTATTCCTTATCATCCACTACCTCCATTGTGGGTCTGATCAAACGTAGATGGGCATTAAAATTGCCTTACTGTCCTTATTTCTAATTGTATTATTGTAATTGTCTACTTGGACTTTACTTATTATTAGGACTTTATACTGGTGTCTAAAAATTTTTGGCACAATGACAGTTCAGAGAAAATAAAGTTTTATTAAAATTCACCTGTAGTAGTAATTTTTTCTGTACACATAGATAGATACGTGTTTCGGGCCAGCATGCCCCTCATCAGCAGATTTACTACAAACCAAGAAGGAAAATTTCCCAATACCTTGTACAGGTAGATTGTACTTCCGAAAATAACAAAAACAGATTTAAATAAATACATTTTTATAATTCCATTTCTCCATTCACTTACAACATCAGTGTTAATGTGAGTTTGTTAAACTCACATTAACATTGACGGGACGGTGTTTCGGACATGCTGGCCCGAAATACGTATCGATATATCTACCAGGTAGAAAAAATTACTACTATAAATGAATTTTAATCTTTATTTTCTCTGAACTGTCATTGTGCCAAAAATTTTTAGACACCGGTAATAGTCCTAATAATAAGTAAGGTTCGAGTAGACAATTACAATAATACAAATAGATGGGCATTATTTAAAGACCTTAGTGCCTGCAGAGAGAAGAGTTTTAAAAAGAGTCTCAATAGAATCCTGCATCATTGAAGAATTCATGTTAGTGTTTTCATAGGTCGATTGATTTATACTTTTCATTTGTTTTCGGTACGGTATGATACGTGTGATTTAATAACGCCATTTATATGACGGCCAGATGACCGAGCGATTAACATGGCAGACTCTGGGGACCCGGAATCGAATCTGGACGAATAGAAAAAACAGAAATTTTTCGGAGAACAATCTGTATATGTCGAGCCCGTCCCATTGTGGACCTGGCAGAACACATGACAAACTTGATTTTTTTAAAAAAAAGCCTCTTAGTTCTCACGGGAAGAAAAGAGTTTCTTTTAAAAAACATCGTTTATATTTATTTTTAGGAATGTAGAGTATAAGCAATAATTTTTTATGCTGATAGTATAAATTGGATTAGATTAATGGAACGCATCAAATATGAGTGATCTGCCGAAGAAGGATGTCTCCCGGAGAACTTTTGTGAGAAACTGACCTTTGTTTAAGTATAAGACATATAAAAAAAAACTCGAAAAAACTATATGCGGTCAGCCTGTTGGTAAGGCGCGAATCCGCAATCAAACGCCAGTGGTCAGTGATTTTATCTACTCAGCCAGTGGAGGACTCCGACATGAGTTGTTCAAGACCATTCATAATTAAATTGTATTGATGAGTTGACAATCTTTATGCCAGTGATGCATCGGTATTTTTTATAATGTAATGTCAAATAGTATTTATGTTTTAAAATCGGTATTTCGACACTATCGACAGCCTAAAATCGTACCCGAAGAAATAAACGCGGCTGCTTGAAGAAATTTGTGCATCTGTATATACTAGAAAGTCTTTTATTAACAAATTATTTACGGATTATGTTATATGAAATATCAAATATTTTCCTGTACGAAGAATTTTCACAATGCCATTACATTAAGTTATTAATATTTTTGTTAAATTAAAAATCAAATAATTATGTCAGAAATACATTTTCATCTTTATGATTTTGCTATTAAAAAATGTACATTTAATTTTAAAAAATAAATTAATATACAGTAAAATAGATATCTTATATTAATCATGATTTATTTATTAATTAATATAAGATATCTATTATTTATTAATTAATTTATTAATGAGATATAGAAAGTCCAATTGTAACAGTTAATCTTCTGATTGTTTTATATTGCAAAAAGCATAATGTCCAGAATTTTCGTAATGTCGCTGAGCTTCTGATTTGTTTTCGAATAATGTCTTGCATATAAAACACTTCAGAATCAATTCTTCATGGTTGTCTCGGGAATTGAAGTCAATTGATTTCAACTCTCGGGCAATTTCTAGAGCCATTTTCAGAAACTCTTCGTTCGAAGTTGGAAATAAAGTTTGAATGTCGTCTTCGTCTCCAAAACGTTCGAACATCAGAGGATCATAGTGAGTACCGTTGTAGATTAACAGAATACGCTCTGAATAATTTTTATCTTCGCCGAATTTATGAAGACTGGTAGACACGATGTTCACCACAACGATTTCTATTCCGTAATAATTACTCAAGATGGAGAGTTCGATAGCACCTCCCCAAGAATCCTCTTTAAGAATCCAATTGCAATAATTCTCACTGGATTGATCGAGATAAGTTTCATTATAAGTCTGAGGGTCTGCAGCCACCGCATCTGCGATGATTACTCTCAGAGAATAAGATGCAGAATTGTCGAACTTTCCATTGGATACTCCAAAATAGACGCTTGTAAATAAACAGGAATTATCGGGTGGTACCGAATATCTTAAAAGTATCCCGGATGAAGTTTTACCATGTCTTGATTTATTAAAGGATTTAGCCATCGGGAAATATCTGAAAATAACGAAAATAACGAACAATTACTTATTCTGACATTGTCACAATTCCCAACTGCAATTTTTAATCATATTGTAATTTTAAAAATCATTTGACTTCCAGTCTACACTGGAAGTTTATATACAGTTAATTTGGACCTCTAGCCTCCAAGCTTTTCATATCTAGTCTCAATTTTCATTTATCTAACTCTGTTCTCGAGATAAAGGAACGGATAACGGACGGATGGTCGACTGTGGGAATCTATAGGTCTGCAATTTGAAAATTGCATTTATTTCGAACAATGGCATAGACAATTTTAGCCTAGTGTTCTGAATCCGGTCCTAGTTAGGAATGGTTTAAAGCAATTAAGGAGTTTATCATTTTGAAGGACCAGAAACTAATTCAGACGAGCAACCCCAAGAAATTTTTGGAGGTGGTCGTGTCGGATATGTTGGGTCCCGTTCCTCAGTATCTGGTCGCTCTCATTGTTAGCCTGGCCAAGCACTTGATGAGTATGCTTAAAAGGCCTTTTAGCTCCTAAAGGATGGGAAGAACAAATCTGAAAAAACTTCAATTATTTAAGAATTTTACGAATATTTCGTTGGTATATTATAATGGATGTCATATCAAAATGTAAATTCGTAATAATTTATATATATTGATATACCACATTCATATTATGAATGATAATATTACATCTCTGAATAATTACTTTGTATCTAGCTAAATATATATATAAGACTATTTAAGTTTAGTAATCTAAATGGCTTGAGATTTATTACATTTTATTAAGACAACGAGGAAAGTTTAGACGATTTTAGAATAAAACTCCTATAAAAATTATCTTTAAATTTCTCATAATTTAATTAATTAATAATAAATTATTAAGACGGCCAGATGACCGAATGGTTAGAATGGCAGCCCACCACTTTGAAGATGAGAAATCGAATTCGGACGAATCGAAAACCCCAGGAATTTTTCGGAGTAGTCTGTCCGGATATATCGGGCTCCTTCCTCACTACCCGGCAACGCTATTGTGGGGCTAGCCGAGCCCATAATGGGCTTAATAAAACAAGCCCTCTCTTTGCTCACAGAGCAGGAAGAGTTTAAAATAAATAAATAAATTACCTGTCTGTGTCTGGTAAGAAATTTCTGTCAGTTATATGGATTATTTAGCAATAATCTTAAAAATCATTGTTCAATCAAAAATAAATGCTAACAATAATCTTGAAAATCATTATTTTCAATGAACTTAATTGAAAACAATTCAACTACTTTAAAGCAATAATAAACCGTTCGGTCGGCTGAGGCGATTAAGGCATCAGCCTACGCTCTAGTAGACCGGCTAATCATGCATGTGAGATTCCCTCCGAAAGCTATAAAAATGTATGAATAAAAGAAATGAAAAAGTTTTTCGTCAAATTTATCAAAATTACTTTACTCCTCATGATTTTTTTCATGAAAGATTAAACGTTGATAGTCCTCCGTGTCCACCCACTAGTGGTGAAGTAGATAAAAGTCCCGAACACTGATAGTCTTTGGTTCTTGATGATCACGTAAAATTTTCCAGATTTTCTTCACCTAAATAGAACCTAGTTTTCCATGAAAGTCCTCCGGAAGGCACTTCCCCTAGCAGATCGTTTTGCATTGCGTTGCCTTATTCGGTCAAACCGATTTAATTTCTGTGTACCCCGGACTAAATAATCCTACTGTCTCGATAGAGCCAAATGAAGAACAAACTTCAGATAGAGATTTAATGCTTAACCAATCCCTTCTATAAAAGATTCAAATGACTCAGATTCAGATAAAGTCTACAGATTGTTCCTACTATCTGAGTCTGTGCACGTTTTACGTCGCGTAAAAATATTTTAAAATTTTATTTGGTACAAGTCATAATTACGTGAACAGTTACAAAATAAATCTCAAACAATTCGTAGAATTATACATAAAACAACATCTAATTTCATCAATAAATCCGACCAATCATAAACTCCATATTGGGTGCAGATTGTGCCTATACTCTGTACTAGTAGGAGTGGCGATTATTTTAATTGGCGATTCGCATTATCAGCTTAGATACCAATTATAAATGACATAAGAAAAACTATGTAAACGATAACTCACTTATTCCACTTGTACATAGCGAAGGAGTAATTAAAATTTTAAGTGGTTTTAAAGGTCGTATAATATTGACTGAATCAAACTATATTCTAACGATTAAGAAATAGTTCATATACCTTATATTTTATTGATCTTCTTCGACATTTTTAGACGTCGGTCTGAAAGAGTTGTAGTTTGTGATCAATTTCTAGGGATGTTTTTCGCCCGGATCTGTTGTGACGCAATTCGAGATTAAAGATGACATGATAACGATGTTTTTTACCAATAGGATGACGTGTTATTAATTAACCCCTTATGTGTACATTGTCGTTTATTTTGTTATTTGACATTATTACTGTACAGTAGTATAATAATCCAAAGGATGAACTTCATCTGAGGAAAACGTAATACGGTTATTTATAATTATAATACAGTCCAAACTCGATATATACTAGCCTGCTATATAGCGCCACTCTCATATAACGCCTATGAATAATCACGAACTCACAACACGATTTAATACTAATTTTGTACGCGAACAAATGGTGACACTATATATTTTACATTTTTAAATTTGGCTCTTTCCTTCCTGTGGGTACTAAGATGGTCTTTCATACGCATCGTAGATTCGACAAGACCCACAATAGGGCGACCCAGATTAGATTCCCAGTCCCCAGACGTCTAAAGAGTCCAAAACATTTGAAACGTATAACAGAACGAATTGACCTTTAAGTGTGGTTAGTAAACAGATCATTAGCAATATTGATAACAATTTGATAAGTTATCATTTTTTCTTAACCTTTATTTTTTTAATTAAAAAACCATTACATTTCAATATTTTGTTTCACCGTCAGATATTTTTGGTTTCCAAGAATCGGTATAATTGGGAAGTAGCTAATCTGTTAACTCTAAGTGAACCCTGCTGTGACAGTTACGCACTTCATTAATATAATTGAACTACTTAAGCACTCTGTTGATTGCTTTATAGAAATAATTTCTATTATTATTTTTCATTTCTACACTTTTATACTTATTTGAGATATCAGGCTATTTATATCATATCCAATAAAATTCTATAAACTCTTTTTATATAAAATAAGATCTATCACATGACTATTTTGAGATATCATTACATCATTATATTATTGATTTATATTGAGATAGTTAATCAAAACTGACAGTTATATAAAAAGTTACATTACATCTAAAACATGTTAAGATTAGTTATTTGCTATTACATATAAATGGCTGTAATTAGAATACCTCCATTTAAGGCTTTCAACAGTGATATTTAGCAGTTCAAATGCAACTAAATTGACAATCTTGAAAAACAATATCACACTGAATGTCAGAAGCATCGGAAAGGATCAATTATATTTGACAGTTAAATACTGTTCATCCCTTTAGGTTTTTAAGTCTTCAGAATGGGGACAACATTGAGCAGTATACTTTGCATCGCTAATGTCTCCGTATAGCATATCTTTTACAGATAAAATGTATTGCTTATTAATAGCGCTAAGGTTGCTCCATTTTTTCGACAGAAATGTCAGCTTGTGAAATGTCACCGTATTGGATTTGATTGTATTTGGACTTCTAAATATTGCTCTAAAAAGCGTTGAATGGGGGTAATTAAAATCACGTGGTGCATCACAGTAATTGGTGCTGTTACATCACTATTTTAATACATCATTGACTTAAATTGTGCAATAATAATCGATAACTATAAAAAAATACAGATAATTAAAATTCGATTCACGTTGTTGTGACACCAATGATTAATGAGAGCCTATAAATACTCATGAAAGATTTAGGTTAATTTATTTATTTATCAAAGTTATAATGTTGCAGTCAGCCTAACAAATATTTTTAACGGGATATATTTAGTATATATTAAGAGAGAAAAAATTTTCTTTAATACTTTATATTAAATATTAATTCCAACAAGATATTTATTGAAAGTATTCTATGAATGAAGAGTAATGTATGATTTTTAACTGTTACTTCAAACTAAAACTAAAGTTTTAACTTTTAATAACATCAAGGACGTCGCGGGATTTCCTGATACCAAATACTGTAATTTATTTCAAATTTAAATAATTATTGGGTATCAGATTTGTCTCAGGTGCGGTAAAAGATTGACCAGTTGGAACGATGACTTCAATACGAAGGGTTAAAAAACCGCCGTTTTAATAGAATCATATGCATAATATGAAATTATAACTATTCTGTGTAATTCGTTTTTGTTGTCAGCATTATTTTACAAATTTTTAATGGTTTGGTTTGATTTGATGGGATTTGACACCGCAACATATGGGCGATATACTACCGGAAAATTTTTCTATAGGAAGCGAACCCCTAAGATGTTAAGTGTAAGCATTCCTTGCAAGGATAAATGTCAGGAGATAAACAAAGCTTTTTTTCTAGATAAAAAGAATTATTTTAATACATGGTCTTCGAAACTCATTTTGTTAGCTTTCCATAACTAACAAGCTGTGCTTTCTCTCTCTCTCATATTTCACCTTCCTATTCCATATAGAATCCGTGTTTATACTGGCCATAATCTTCCCGTCTATTAATGACTGTATAACAAAAAAGAATTTCATCTCGCGAATAATTTTTAAATATAAGCTTTGGAAAACTGAAACAAAGAAATTCATAATATACTTTCTCCTAAGTCCCAGGTTTGTGACATGCTCAAGAACACTTCCATTCTCTTTCTCGTGTGTTTCTTGTTTCAAACTCAGAAATAGCACCAGTGGCGTAGCGCGGGGGGTGCAAGGGCGCCACTCGCAGAGGGGCGCCCAAATGGTCTCCAAGACAAACTATGTGTTTCTAGGGGAGAGGGGGCGCCAATAAAGTGTCGGGAGCCAGTTATGTTCGCTACTGAATAGCACTATTAATAATAACAAAAGACAATACTAAGACGAGCAATTATTTATTGTGACAATTATTTAATTTCTTTCTGTTAACAAAATAGTCCTGATAATGATCCATGTTTAACATGTAAGAAGAAGAAAGAATCCTCTTAAACGTAAATCGAACTCAGATCCTTTAATAACAGTCCTACTGTACTTTCATCATCCTATTAACTATTTAAAACAGTAAATTTAAGTTGTTTGTAATAAACATAATATTTTTTATCAAGAGATGATGAAATTAAAATGAGACTAATCGAACAGATGAATGTAATTTGTAGTTAAAAATTAAATACAATGGTTTACTGTTTAATTCGTAAATTATATTTTATTATTTTCTTTCCGTACAAAAGTAAAATTTAATGTGATTAGTTTACCATCGAGAACAAGAACATTGAAAATTTGAGTTTAATACAGTATAAAATCACAGGCCTAACAATTGCAGGAAACAAGTTTTGAAAATAAACGACTCATCGAACATCCAAACATCGGAGAAGTGATTCTAAGTATTCTGTTTCGATTTTCAGTTTAAAAACTATTTTAATGATGACCAATAAAATGTCCTTCCTTACCATGACTAGAGCCGCGACCACCTGTCTCCTCTCCAGAATGATGATGGCGATCATTATCGTCCTTATGGCTCCACTTTTTATCAGAATATTTTCCACCTTTTTTATAATCTTCTCCGTCATAATTATTACGTCCACCTTCTTCGAATTTACGAAAATCGTCTCCGTGTTCGTTTTTATCGAAATATTCTTTTCCGTGATGATTTTTATGATATTTTTCTCCATTATACTTCTTCCAATTATCCTCCTCATCGTAACTCTTATGATACTTGCCGTGACTAAGGATATCGTGTTCCGATTTTTGGTCTCCTCCATCTACTTTGTGATACGACTTTTTAAATCCGTGATGCTTCTGACCTTTATCGTGATAATTCGTTCTCTCGTCCGATTCGCCCTTTTTTCCACCTCCACGCCAATTAGATCCACCGTGCGATCCGTGCCCATCGAATCCATGATGGTTATGACTTTCGTCATCTTTGCCATACTTATCGAATTTATGTCCACCATTTTCGTGATGTTCATTGCTACCGTGCTTATCCCATTCACCCCAATCGTCTTTGTCAAATTTGTGGCCATGTTTGTGTGAGCCTTGATTATTAGACATTTTCTTCCAATTTCCTCCGTGATGTTCCCATTTCTTTTCGTGAGAAGCTTGAGCCACTAGAACGTCTGAAGATTTATCTTCGGCCAGAGTAAGGCAAACAAACAAAGAAATTAATATTCCCAAGCCCTAAAATCATAAAAATATAATGTTTAAATTAAATTATCACCATCATAAAAAGTAAAAAATTTAACTGAGAGTCTAAATATATCATGTTCTTACCGTCGAATACATCATGTTCATCAATACTTTTAAGAATGTATTTGAAGAGTAAGAAGCAGAAAGAGAATGATTTAGACGGAAAATTTCTCAGTTTAAATAGTATTCAATACAGATCATGTGATCTTGTTTATAAATCATAAATTATCCCTCGAAGGTGGAAAAGATTCATAGTTTCTGCATCGATGATGCCTAATTGATTGACTTTTACTTAAGACAATGTAATTTGAACTAACTAGCACGAAAATTGTCGAATTGGAACACTAAATAAATAAAATAAAACGTTCCGATTATTAAAATATTTACTTTTATACAAAATATATAAAATTTTACCCCCGGGATACGAAAAACTAATAAGAAATATATGTCACACACACACATAACATTACATGACAATTTTTCTATCATTAACATTACGTTAATGACTAAAATTATCATTTTACTTTTAAAAATAGTTTGTAAAAGTTTTAATACCTTTAAAAATAAATAAAATATTATCTATTATTATAAAAATATATTTTAATTATTAAATATGTTAATTTTTAATTTGAGAATTCTTTTAACATTATAATTACACTACGTGACTTCGTATAATAAGTTATGCAGACACATAAAAATTATTTTACGCCATTTAAATCATTTTTAAGTGATTCTTAAACAAAATATGTATAAATATTCAATTTTTTTATGGTAATAAGTAAATAAAATGAAATAAATAAATTATATTTTGAGGCAGAGCAGCCTACTCAAGGCGATGGACATCAATCATTGGCCTTGTGTCTGTGATGTGATGGTTTATTATATATATATTTTTTCCTCCTTTATGCTCATGACATTAATTCAATTAAATTTTCATACTTTATAATTAATATTTTATTATACAGAAGACTCTGGCTCTGATTCCAGAACTATAGTTTCGGTTTCTTCCCACTCTCGTCGTGTTCTAGAATAGTTAACAAAACAGGAATTGTAATTAATCCTATAGAAATTATTGAAAATAAAATGAAGATTAACGAGAAAAATCTGGGTTAGATTCCTATAGAACTCGTTTTATTTTCTGTTATTTTTTGATAATTAACGAATTAGAAAGCGTAGGAAATGCATAATATAAGTAATATATTTCAGCTCGAAAAATTCTTTATAGTGTTTTCTTTTGTATTGTATAAACCAGGAATCGGCAATCTCTCTTGAGAGAAGAGTCATTTAGCTTTTGCTATTCTAAATAACATTTTGAATGAAAGACATTCGTTTCCATGGAATTTTATCCTTACAAGCATAAAATTAAGCGATATAATTATCGCTTATTATATAGCTATTTTAATTATATAGCCAACCAACGTAAACTTTGACCTATTGACCCGGAAATTTCGCCAGCACCTCACTGATAATGAGAAAGAATTAAGATTAAAATTTGAGCTTTGTAGAGCCGGTAGTTTTTTCTCTGGGATCGTCTGCAGTACCAGAAGGAAACGAAAAAGAAAATATTGCTTTTTTGGCGATTTTTGCACTTTTTGATTGTTTATATTTCGGCAACTTCTTTTATAGAAAAATCTGAAATTTTGCACACTACCTAATAAAACAAGTATCTGTCGAACGAGATTTTCAGAATCACTACAGTATAGGTGTTTGGAGGCAGAAAAATTGTCCCCTGAAAATCGGTATATATAGTCAGTCAATGACTGTTTTACTTGGATACAGTAGTAAATGACTACTATAATTTAAGTTTGTTTGTTGGCCTCTAGCACATTTAATTCATGGCTATGCTACTAAGCATACGAAATATAAGTTCATGCCCACCCTGTCATAATTTCATTTCTTCATTCATGATGATCGAATCGCATTGTGCCTGTAATGGGTATACCCATTACAGGCAGGCATTACACTATACCAACAATACAGACCACAATGTACCGGTTCTTCGTGCCGTTAATTAACACTTTCATATTAATCTTCGATATTTTCTGACAGCAATAAAATATAGACCTAAGCTATGAACTATTTGTTAATAGATTATAGTTTGATTTAGTCAATATTATTGGACTGCAAATTAGTCCTCTTCTATGTGCTGTACTGTACTGTACAAGTGGATTACGTGGATCTTTTACGTAGTTTCTCTTGTCATTCGTAATTTGTATCCAAGCTGAAGATGTGAATCGTCAGTTAAAATAATCGCCATTCCTATTACTAACAGAGTATACGCCCAATCTGTACCACGTATTATTGAAATTATAGGCGATACAAAGTTTTCAACGTCGAGTCTCTCTTCTGGAGCGACTCAGAAGTGCCTATCTACTCCCAGTACTATGTACAGTACATTACAAAGTTATGTAATGGTTGAGCGACTCGTATACAGTCAACTCGCATATCAATCATATTTCAATGTCAATATATATTAATATCAATCGTAATTGTTGTTTGCCACATATCAGGAGAAGCTTCTTTTTTTGGAGAAGCTACATCGTTTATAACAGTGGTTCTTAACCTTTTTAGTGGTCAGCACCCCCTTGAATCTGAAAATAAGCTCTTGCACCCCCTTAAAAAATGTGTGTATATGTTTTATTTAAGAAAAAATATTTATTGCATGAACAAATGCCATGTTTTACAATATATATTACTATATAACATAAAAAGCAATATTTCAATTTTAATGGCTAGGTTGTTGTTGTTTATTCATAATAATTCTATTAAAACGAAGATCTTTTTTTGAAAGAGCCACCCGTAAGTCATCAGATGCATTTAAGCGATTTCTGGCTTTTGT
Source organism: Centruroides vittatus (assembly GCF_030686945.1). Lineage (NCBI taxonomy): Eukaryota > Metazoa > Arthropoda > Arachnida > Scorpiones > Buthidae > Centruroides > Centruroides vittatus. The sequence goes on from NW_027122194.1 coordinate 1,345,067, forward strand.
TTTGATGTGCAAAAGTGCTGAAAATCCCATTTCACAATGGTAGGTGGTGGCAAATGGTAAAAGTGTCTCTAGTGCTGCTTTTGCCAGTTGTGGATAAGCTTCTAACTGTTTACACCAGAATTGTTCTAAGTCTAGTTTTTCAAATTCCATTTCCTTACGCGCATTAGCTATTTTTTTTTTTTTTTTTTTTTTTTTTAATTTTTGAAATTTCTCTCGCACTCCTGAGGGTACACGCACCCCAGGTTAAGAACTACTGGTTTATAACATTGAAGTGCGAACAAAAATTGAAAATGTATTGGAAGTGCAAGTCCTCTTCTCATTCTATGTTACTTAGGTCTAAATTTCGTTAGTATATAAATAAAAGTTTGTATAGACTGTATCGAAGTAAGCTGCGAGTGTTTTAAATAAGCTCACAAAATAAAGTACTGTACTGTACTGTACCTGTACATCCATCGTCGCTTCATACTGTTTTCCTATCGACAGTATCTTGTCTTTCGAGTATAGGCCTATCCATTTTACTTCTATTAACTTTGTACCGCTTTTAGTACTAGACCTAGAGCTATGTGCTATGTGACACTAGGCAAAAGACTACATTATCTATGCCTGAAAGAACTATTAATAAAATATTAGATTCAAATTCCAAAGTTTTAATAAAAGACGATAATTTATTTATTGTCGCCAATGATCATCTGACGAAACAATGATTAAGATTATTGTTTAATAATTAGTCAAAATAACTAAAAGAAATTTCTCGCCAGATACAGAAAGGTAATTTTTTAATGGAAATTAAAAGAAATTTAGGACAATTTTTGTAGAAATCGAATTCGAAAGTCTAGAAATTGTTCTTTCTAATCAAATACCTTTAGAATTAGAATAAATATCAAATTATATCATAATTTCTAGTTTAAAACAAAGTAGGAAATATTAAACGCATTAGTTGTTTACAGTCTTAAATTACATGAACCTTACTAAATAGACCAGATATTTATGACCTAGGCGGTTAAAAGAAGTTAGCCTACTTCTCGGGAGGTACTATCATTACTGTATAAGGACTTTCTATTTAGGTATTAGACAAATGAAGAAAATACGGAAAATGCCGCGTAGTCAGGGCACACGAACCCACTAAGCAGTGTTCATTAGCCTTAGACACTAAGGATCTGGTATGAAATAAAGGCACTCTTAGTGCCTTTATTTCATACCAGGTCCTTAGTGTCCACGGGGCGCAGAGTAAAAAAAGTCTAGGTATTAAATTTACATTTTTAGGTAGATAGTTATTTTAAAATATTATCGCTGTTCGACTAATGCAAAAATGATTATTGTGATACCTCAATACTCAATACACATTAAAGTTTTTATATATTGATATAAAATTTCGTATATTTTACATTCGAATAAAATATTCTAAAGAGATTTGGATAAAGCGATTCCTGAATCATTGACGGATTTATATTGTGCGAGGACCGAAACGGATTTTGGAAATGCCATTTATATAAATTTATGTAATGTGAAGCCCATATCACATTATATTCGAAATTTTATAAAATCTAGGATTCTATTTTGTACCGAATTCCGAATATTAGATTAAAATTGTCTAAATCTCTACTGTCTGAAATCACAGATGTAATTATTTGTTTTATATTTCAGACATCCTTCGATGAATAACAATTAACGCGACAACGCTCTAACGCGACAAAACGTAACAAAATTTTACCCGGAATACTTTTAAGATATTCGGTACCACCCGATAATTCCTGTTTATTTACAAGCGTCTATTTTGGAGTATCCAATGGAAAGTTCGACAATTCTGCATCTTATTCTCTGAGAGTAATCACCGCAGATGCGGTGGCTGCAGACCCTCAGACTTATAATGAAACTTATCTCGATCAATCCAGTGAGAATTATTGCAATTGGATTCTTAAAGAGGATTCTTGGGGAGGTGCTATCGAACTCTCCATCTTGAGTAATTATTACGGAATAGAAATCGTTGTGGTGAACATCGTGTCTACCAGTCTTCATAAATTCGGCGAAGATAAAAATTATTCAGAGCGTATTCTGTTAATCTACAACGGTACTCACTATGATCCTCTGATGTTCGAACGTTTTGGAGACGAAGACGACATTCAAACTTTATTTCCAACTTCGAACGAAGAGTTTCTGAAAATGGCTCTAGAAATTGCTCGAGAGTTGAAATCAATTGACTTCAATTCCCGAGACAACCATGAAGAATTGATTCTGAAGTGTTTTATATGCAAGACATTATTCGAAAACAAAACAGAAGCTCAGCGACATTACGAAAATTCTGGACATTATGCTTTTTGCAATATAAAACAATCAGAAGATTAGCTGTTACAATTGGACTTGTATAGTACAGTATTTATATATAGTATTTTATATAAATTTATTTTATTAAAAATAAAATTATCATGTAAAATTACATTATTAACATTCTCTCAATTATAAAATCATATAAAAGCAATTTTTATCTGCAAACATTCAATAAATGTTTTGCACATTATATAATACACAATAGAACTTTTCAAACTGATTGATTGATTAAGGCCTTTCTAACAATTTTTAGGAATGATTCTTCGTTTGAATCTATTATGACGCAATTCGAGATTAAAAATGATATGATAATGATTTGTCTTTATTAATAGAATGATGTATTATTAATGTACTCTCTCTCTTTCCGTCTTGTAGGCACTAAGACAGGCCATTTTTTTTATACGCATTATTGGTTCCGCCAGACCTTGGTTCGCCCATGAAAAATTTGTGGTTTGCTCGCCCAGATTTAATCCCTGATCCTTAAGAGCTTTAGTCTGACTTTTTAATAATTTCGGTCATTCAATCTTTTACGTTTTTATATTAATCTAATAATTGTAAAAAGTGAACAACTGGTATAACAAAATGTATTGACCTTTAAGTCTAGGTTTGTAAACAGATCAATTTGATAAGTTATCATTTCTTTTTAATCTATATTTTTGAAAAATCGCTTGTCTTTTTCCTTGAAAATATTTTAAATTTAATTAATTCATCATTTCTAAATATTATTGTGACATCGTCAAAATGCCAGGTTTCAATTTTTAATATTTTAACTTTTAAAATTCGATCCCAAAGCTTCCTGAGATCGGATACCGGGGCATCCTATAAGTCTTAAACCATTGAAGTTAGGCTGATCTTAGTTTGTTCTTTTACAGGTAAAGCGTAGGGAAGAGGAAAGGCTAAGTGAGAAGGAACTAATTCAAGTTATTTTGATGGTAGAGACCTCAGTCAACGGAAAGTTGCCAAAGAGTTTAACAGGCTGCATCCAAACTGCTGTGGGAAGTCTGAATGCACTCTGTTAAACTCTTCGGCTGCTTCACGTTGACTGCGGATTCCCACCATCAAAATAACTTGAATTAGTTACACCTTTTTGAGCGCTGTGCTTGTAAAAGAATGTACAAAAATCAACATAATTTCTATGACTCTAAACAGGGCAGATTTAGGAGGTGTAGGGTTTTCCGAGTTAACGTCAGGTAGTAAAGTATTTTGTAAGGCATGTTGTTTTTTTTCTGCACCCCTATAAAATTTTCTGGATCCTCAATTGGTTCCAAACTTGTCATAGATTAATAAAATACACGGAATTATAAATATATATACAAATATTTTTTTGTAAAACTGTAGTTATAATTATTTTTTTTTTCATGATTTAATTTACAATTATTATTATGTTGGGTTAAGTGAGATATACTCGGTTAACACCGGTGGCTGTGTACTATGCCGGATCAAAGTCAAGGCATAGTAACTAAAACAGAAATTAAAGAAGTGTATCAGTGTGTGTGTCTGTATTCAGGAATTTTCTCACAATATGTCATGTATTCAATATAGTGGCCTTCTGTAGTGTGATGTATGTGTTTCTATTCAATTGTAACGTGCCCAGGCTTTTGTGCAGTGTGTGTGGTATGACACCTGTAGAGGAGAGAACAACAGGTACAATAAGCACCCTATCCGTCCTCCACAGATGCCTTATTTCCTGGGCGAGTTCTGTGTACTTGCTAATCTTTTCAGTGCATGCGTTTTGTATATTGTGAGTGTTTGGAATGGATATGTCTATAATGTATGTGATTTTATTGTGTTTGTCAATGAGTGTGATGTCTGGTCTGTTGTGGTAAATTGTTTTATCTGTGGTTATGGCTCTGTCGTAGTACATTTTGTGCGTGTTGTTTTCCAATACTGTCTGTGGAATGTATTTGTAGTATGGTTCGTGGATGTCTACTAATTTGTGTTTCTTTGCAAGCTCTTGGTGTATTATATTTGCTACTTGATTATGTCTGTGTAAATAATCTGTCTGTGCCAAGAGCTTGCAACCAGAGGTGATGTGTTGTATAGTTTCTGGCATGATGTGACATTTTGTGCATGTGTCATTTGTGAGTGTTGCATCTTTGAGTATGTGTTTTCTGTAGTTTTTAGTATTTATGACCTGATCCTGTATGGCGATCATGAATCCTTCCGTCTCCCCAAAGGGGCATCCCCGAGCTAGCCAGCTGTTTGACGCAGTTTTGTCAACAAAATCCTGGGCGAGGTCGTAGGGATGTCTGCCATGGAGTGTCTTTCGAGCCCACGATTGCTTAATGGTGTCTATGCTTTTTATATGTTGTGTTGTGTCCATATGACGTGAGTGTAAGTTTAATGGTGTGTTATTCAAGTCTGCTAGAGTTACTGCTTTATGTAATTGTGATGTTTCTTGTTTCTTGTAGAAAAACTCTCGCAGTGACTGTATTTGTTTGCAGTGAAGGTTAACTATGTCAATCAGACCACGTCCGCCATCTTTACGTGGTAGGGTTAATCTTTCTGTGGCGGATTTAGGATGATGTTGTTTATGCTTAGTAAGTGTTGTTCTTGTTTTCCTTTGGAGTTGCTCAAGATCTGTGTGAGTCAAATGTATAACTCCAAAAGAATACTGTATGTGAGTACTGGGATGACATACGTGTTTATTGCTTTAACTGTGTGCTTTGCATTTAACTCCGTTCTGAGAATAGCATTTAGCCTACTTTGGCATTCTTTAATTAATCTTTGCTTTATTTGTGCATGTTCTGTTAGTTTGGCCTGTTGGAATCCTAAATACTTGTAGAACTCGCCCTCTTCCATGGATTCAATAATGTCTCCATTTCCAAGTGCAAAATCTTCTTTCTTCAGGATTCCTTTTTCTATGTGAAGTGTTTTGCATTTATCTAGGCCAAATTCCATTTTTATGTCCTTGGTGTATGAATGTGTGATTTGTAGGAGTTGATGAAGTTGTTTTTGTGTGGATGCATAAAGTTTTATGTCATCCATGTACATGAGATGTGACAGTGTAAACTGTGTTGTTTTTTCATGTCTGATATTGTAACCATATTGCGTGTTGTTTAACATGTTGGATAATGGGTTCAGGGCTAAGCAGAACCAGAGAGGACTCAAGGAATCTCCTTGAAAAATTCCTCGCCTAATAAAAATTTGCTTTGTTTGTATGGAAGTGTTACTAACCCTGAGATGTAGTGTTGTTCTCCAGTGCTGCATAGTGTTTTGAAAGAATGCAATGAGTGATGGATGTATTTTGTACATGTGTAGAATATGTAGTAGCCAACTGTGTGGAATGCTGTCGAATGCTTTTCTGTAGTCTATATATGCCATGTGTATGTTTGTGTTGTTTGTGTGCTTGCCGTAGAATGACTGAATCTATGAGTAACTGTTCTTTGCATCCCCTGTGATTTCTACGGCAACCTTTTTGCTGTTCCGTTAGAATGTCGTGTTCTTCAATATGTTTGTATATTTTGTTTGCAATACAGGATGTCAATAATTTGTACAGTGTTGGAAGACATGTAATTGGTCTGTATTGTGTGGGGTCTGTGGTATTGTTGTTTTTAGGTTTCATGTAGGTGATGCCCTGAGTAAGAAAATTTGGCATGTCCTGTGGATTGATGATGATGTGTGTTAGGTGTTTAGCTAGTTCCTGGTGCAGTGATGTAAACTTTTTGTACCAGAAATTGTGAATGTTGTCTACACCAGGTGTCTTCCAGTTGTGTGCTCTGTTAACAGTGTATTGGAAATCATGTATGTTTATTTCAGCACAGGGCATAGTTGGTATGTTGTGTAAGTTTCTGTTCTCCTCCTCGATCCAGCCTGCATCAGCATTGTGCGTGACAGCACTGGACCAAAGAGAAGACCAATATGTTGTGAGTTCTTCTTCTGTTGGTGTGTCACTGTGCTGTGTATCAGTGTTTGCTTTGTTATTAATTTGTCTGTAAAAAAGTTTTTCATTGTTTGTAAATAATTTATTTTGTTGTTTTCGTAGTGTACATGTTTTGTATCGTTTGAGTCTACGTGCTTTGGCAGCAAGTTTTTGTTTTAGTGTATCAATGTATTCTGTAATGTGTGCATTGTGATATTCGTGTTTTGTGTGTGTTTTTATTTTCTTGAAAATGTTTTTGAGCTGTTTCCTTAATTTGGGTGTTATGTTGTTTTTAGTGTATTGTGTCAGCCTGCCTAATTGCTGTCTAATGTCATTTATTTGTGTTTCTATTCTTCTCTGCCAGGCAGGCTTGTTATAGAATTGTGTTTTCTGTGTATCTGTCTGTGATTGTACTTTCAGACCATGATGTGTCACTACTGTGACTGCCCCAGCATAAACTAATGTATGAATGTCTGAGAGTGTAGAAATTGAATGAATGTAGTGTGGTAGTAAGTGAGTGTTTACATAATTTAGTGTTTTTCCTACTTCCTTTGACGTGTTGATTTTTGGTATTAGTGGTCGTTATGTGGGATCTGTGCCTGTATATTTAGTGAGTGTTTCCTGAAATATAAGTGAGAGCGTATTAATTAAATCTATGTCTATGTTATCAGTGATGAATGAAGAAGTGTTTGTAGTATCAATAGTGGTAGTAGTTGTGTGTGTGCTGTAATCAGTGCTTGTTGCTGGATTATCCTGACAGGTCATGTGATCTTCATTAATGTTAAATGTTTCTGTCTGTTGATGTATTTGATCAGCAACCTGTTGTTTGATAACTTCAAGTGTTGTTTGTGAGATAAGGTTGTTGTGTATAATTGTTCTTTTTTGATCAACAACTCTTTGTTCTGTAACAGTGAGGTGAGGATATTGTTGTGTGAATTTATGGTGTAGTTGTTGTCTGTATGCTGTCATGTTTGTTTCGAGTTTTGTGATGGTGTAATAAGTACGGATGATAAACTCGTTCATTTCCGTTGTCCATTTCATCCGTTGGCGTGGTTTTCCAGCCTTTGTGGTCTGTGGATGCATTGCCACAGAAACACCAAGGCTAGGTTAGTTCCTCACATCTGTTGAGGGCATTGCAGTAGCCATGCTTGGGCCGGTGCTGCTTTCGCCACCGGTAACCAAGGGAGACTGTGGCCTATTTTTCGAACGTGAGCCTCTGCCTAACCCACGAACGCGGACCTTGTTAACCCGGGCGACGTCCGAGCCGGTATCACATTTAGATCTGGTTACTACCATGATACATATCTCCACAGAATGTGGGTGTGTGGTCACTCTTAGCTTCATTTCTCCCCATAGACCTTACTGGCATGGGTGTCCCTACCAGGAGCTTGTGCTCCAGCCTGCATTGCCCTATGAATCAGTAAAATTACTGGGCTTTCCCACCACGACCAGGTGGTGACCACGGGAGAGTTATTATTATTATTATTATTATTTTATATATATTTGCAGCAGTAGAGCACATTAAAGGCCTACTTAATTTTGTATTGTAGACCTAAATATAAGGGTATCGAGATTTTTGTAGTGAAATTAAATCGTTTATTTCGTAGTTTCAAGAATTAAATAATAGATTTCGATCATGTTTTGCTATTTTGGGTGAGTTCTATCATAAATCCAAAAACCATTGATGAGAGATGAGGAACGATTTAATTTAAAAATTGAAGAGGATTAGATTGAAATTCAGACAGTTTACTGAAATTCTTAACTCAGTGAAACTTCTGTATCTCAAATTCCTTTCCCTGTGGCCTTTACCAAATGGTTGTTTTACCTCATGGACCATGAGGTAAAAGCCATTTGTGACAGGAAAATTCTTATTTCCTGGGCATTAGACTAATATTTTAAAATCTAAACATGGAAGAGAATATCCAGAAGAATTATGTGGGTAAATTACAATATTTACAGAGAATGGAAGAAATCACACATGTAACATCTAATTTTCATTAACTTACAATAAAAACATAACATTTTAGTCCTGTGGTCGTGCTGATTGGCAGGTTAAGCATTTCAATTCCAAAAATGCACTTACAATTTTGGAAAGAAACGTAAAGATCGCAGAAATACATTTTTATAACTGAATTTGAACTATTTTGATAATTTACACTACACAAGATTTGGAATCATTTTTCTATTCTAACATCCATTTTCACAATCTCTAGTCGAGAATCTGTCAAGTTTACATTGCCCAGCTAGTAACTCGCCATCCCTAAAATAATGCAGAGGTAATGGGTAATTGAGAAATATTGAAAAACAGGGTTAACTAATTGGCATTCTAATACAGTAATGTCGGTAAGGTATAATTAGGGGAAAGCATTACATATTATATGTGAGAGGAACAGAGGTTTATGCCATCTTTTCTTCATATAACAATAAATTGTAAGAATTGCGTTGCCTGTAAGTCATGTAAGATTGTGTTCATTTACTCCCTTTATATGTCTGTTATAATACAGAAATAATTGGATTCAACAGATTTTGTAATACCAATTCCTCCTTTAGAGAAAGTAATAACTAGTAACAACAATCCATAAACCAACTACTTCAAAATAATTTAAAATTTGCTTCAATTCTTTACAAACTTATTTGGATAGACAAACACAAATAGTCTTGCCTTTAGCATAAAAGTTACAAGCTAGAATTACTATTAATTGATATTTCTTTACCTGAGTAATTGCTCAATAGCGAGATTAAGATCCTCCAAGTGAAAAGAAGAAGAAGGAAAAAAAAAGAGGAGAAAAAGGAGAACGAAAAGAAAGAATGTATAATTATATAAATAGCTAATTATCCTTTAAAATATAAATTAACAATGTTATTTTCTGTAGATTTAAATGTGATTTGACCTAACTACAATTAGTAAGTCTGCATTAATTCTATTAAATTCTGTATAATTAGTTAGAACAATCTTCAATAGATGGCCTCACTGAACACTATTTATTCATTCGAACAATTAGATTTGTCATTGACCTTATGGCCTTTAAAGTTATAACATATAGGAGGTCCTTCACCTTCCAGTAAATAGTAATAAGTTTTAAAATACCCTAAAATGTATCTTCGTAGATTGAGGCAATAAGGCCTAAGGTGTAGTGCAGGGCATTTTATAGAGAATGAGGCCCTGCAAATCATATCTAAATTAGTAAATGAATGCCAGTTAGATAGAAAAATATGCAGTAATCCTTAATATAAATATCAAAATATATCCTGGAAATCCGGATTTGGACTCGTTGCCTTAAGCTATAACATATAACAGATTCTTTTTTTTCTATCAAATAATGATACATGTAAAAATGTGAGGCCCTAAACTATAGATTCATAATGCAAAGCCCTAAACTGCAGCTTGTTTACTTCGGCTCCGAATATATCCATATCACGTCCAAATAGAGATGGTCATCAGTAGGACTCTATACTTAGAAGGGCCCTCAATATATAATCGTTCATGTAAACAGCATGATATTTGTTTTATTGATTTTAATTGTATATTTTTATGACTTTCGAAGAACGGTGACTTACACCCCCGAGTCTTGACACCTCCGAGTCTCACTTTACATCTTTCAGGCTGATAATAATAAGGGCTAAAGGGATAAGATTAAAAATCATCTAAAGTCTATTTTTTTTTTTAGTAGAAAACAACAATATTAATAGTTGTTTAGCGTAACAACCCACATATATCAGCCATGAGGGTGATTACAAAAAGGAATCCGACAGATGGCACAGACTCAATCTTCTCCCAGCCGCTTTACTTCGCTAACTCCATCTGTCGAGAACAATCGTAAGTATAAATTTATTATACATTATAAAATAAATTTGCATAAAATTAAACTGTTTTCGAACGATTCGGCATGTGTTAAACATCGTATTTAAGTGACGAGTGTGATTGTGTGAACGAAATTTTTTTTTGGCCCTTTTGTGACCGTTATGACGGACATGTGGGTTTATTACTATGCCGGTAATAACGTTCACAAATTGGACAAAATATATACACTTCGGAAACGAAACACATTTTATTCTATGCCAGAGATCGATCTAGTTTCTATCACTTATTTTTGGGTTAAATTTCGTAATATAAGCGCATTTTATCATGTTTTAATGAACGTTTTACACGCAAAACGCGGATATAAAGGTGTACAAACACATCCCTAGTAGTCCTAGATAGAAAGAGAGCCATCGAGTAATTTAGTGAGGGCCCTAAAATTTAATGTCTCATATAAATTAAAGTGTTTTTATTTGTTTTATTCGTACATTTTAATGATTTTTTCAGATAACGTAGCTTAACTTATGCATTTTCCTTCTTACACTTGTAGGCCGTAGTAATAATGAATTGACAGAAAAAAAAAAAAAAAAAAAACAGAATTAACAGAGTTTATATTGATACATAGCACAGTTTCAAACTGTGTTTTAAAAGTAATATTTACATAGAAACAGGATATAGATCAATTATCCGGAAAGAATGAACCTAACACACAGGAACATCCTATAAACATATAGAACACAATTCGGGATTTAAACCAGTTTTAAATAAATAAGTGTCACGAAAGACTTAAATTAGTTATTATTATTTTTTTAATATAATAAGACTTAATATTAAACGAATAAACAAATAAATAATGCGCACATATTAAAAAGTAAAGCAAAAAAGATTAAAAATTGGATGTATGCATGGAAGTTTGAACACTTCCCTCTGCAGGAGGTTTCGTGTGTCTGCATGAAAACAGCTGTAGGCAGGAAATCGCATAGATGATTTTAATAAATTGCTAAAACAGAATTTTAAGGATGATCTATTATTTGTAATGTATAAATTTTCAATTATTCAATTAAATATCAGATTGTTCGAAAGTATCGTAACAAAAATTAAATTTTTTTTCCACTACTTATTAATATATAGTCTATATAACAGAATATACTGTATAAACACAAGGCTTGTATGTAAATACATATAGTTCCTATATATACAGGCAGTGGCTCCGATATTATACGTATATGCTGCATCTTCTGTATATAAATATAAAAGCAGCATATATCTTTTTTATACATAAGCAGCATTCATCTTTTTTATTTCAGGGTCTATCACAGGCCATTTTGCCTTTTAGAAATCTCAAAAACACTTGTTACAGATGCGCGTATTAAGGGTAAAATTCCTTTATTTTTCAAAAGTAAATTTAAAACCATATGTTGTTTTGTTTTTTTAATTTATACTAAGGCCTCAAAAAGTGTCTAGGTCCATCTAGACCTTTAATAGATCTGTACATATATAAAGTTCTGTTTAATCCATTTTTTTTCTCAATACACTTGTAGTTTGTTAAATTTGTGAAATATTTAATATTAAAACAGGTTTTTTTTCACGTCTAAAAAATATGATATATTATTCATTACATTATAAAATTGTTTTCTCGTTCGTGTCATTTTGCATAGCAAATTATTTGCTCTATATAAAAATATTATTAAATTACCTTAAATGATGCTTAATATTTCTCTACTCTACATTACGATAACTTCTACGTTTAACAATTACTTTTTAATATAACATTATATATATATAAGTATAAATGTATATTTACATGTACAATGTTTTTATAAAAGTTATATAGAACATTATTTATCGATATAAATTATGTATTAAGCATAAAAATTTACAAACTAATTATACAAAATAATGATTCACGTTCAATTTTCAACTATCATTCTGCGGATTTAATTTTAAAATATTAATATTTCTTATATTTCAACACAGAAATTTCCCTTCTCCTACTTCTTACATCTCAGAAGAAGATCAAAAAGGATGAGGATGCAGGAGAAGGGAAAATTCTGTGCTGAGAACACAAAGAAAATCTGTAATATTTCTTAAAATTTAAGGCATATTTTGAGGTTCAAGGTAAATAAATGGTATTAAGTTTGTTAATTAATGATATTCATAAGTTTGAAATTATATAAGGAAAATTTATTAAATTATAAAGCAAAATCTTTATTGTCGATGATTTTATTGGTAAATTACTACTAATTATGCTCTGAAATAAGATTTTATAAAATTTAAAATGTCTAATTCGAAAGGAAGTATAAAATAATGTTGGTAAACAAGTAAGGATGCACGATATAACTATAGGTATTAGTATTAAATAATGCTTTGAGGAAGCACGATAAGGAATAATTGGTTTCTGATAGATGTAGATAGGAAGTGAATATTTTGTCTACTGGATAAAATGATCATAAATTTTATTCGAGATTTTTTAAAAATAAAATAAAGTTGTGCAAACTTTGATTTTATAAGTCGAATTTTTATATTGATTAAAAATTTATCAAAGAGCCGTCCATTAATTACGTGTAGTTTTTGAGCCACTTTTGACCCTTCCCCTCCCTGTTCTGTACAATGATGTACTGTACTTTTGACTTCCTCCCCTTCTATTCTAAGCTACTGATTATTCTGTTCCTATAAAATTCTTATTTTGTAATCAGCTATAAATTAACGTTAATGCCAATTAATATTAGACCATCATTTAATCAAACTAAATCAATAGCCACATCCTATTTCAGAGAGATCTTATAATGCTTCATTTTGTATTGCAGGTTGCATAAGCATTTATACAGCCTTGTGTGTGTGTTATGCAGGTTGCATAGTCTTGCATGTACTGTACAGCGCTGTACGCTTATGCATATTCATTGGGCCATCTTTATAACGCCTCCAATTTCTTTGGAGGCATTATAAAGATACGAATATAGAGCGAAAACATTAGTAATGAGCATTAAAATAGGCCTTCAAGAGAGTAAGATTCCGGCCATGGCTAGGTATGTCTATACATTAATACGTGCCTGTATATTTAATAGCATTTACATGCTTATATCAAAACGAATCAACAATTTCGTACTGGTTGTTCATAAGTTAGTTTAGTTCATTTATACGAAAATTAAAGTAAAACAGGTTTCAAAATATTTATTAAACCTTTTTATATTTAAACAACCCTCTCTAAATGCTGTAGAAAGTCGCATGTGACCCGAAACTATAAGTTTTCACCTATAGTTTAGGGCCTCGCGATTATATCACTCGATATTCTTTTCAGTACTAGTTAGTAACCTAGACCCTGTATAATATGAAATGTCATACAACACGGGCTTCACGTTATATAAACTTATAAAAGGGACCTCGCAAATCTACATTCGTTAGGAGCTTCGCACAATCTAAAACTGCAACTTAGGTGATGGGAATATATTTTTACATTAAATTTTATTTTAAGATGTAAATAAAAATTTGTCGAAATTTTCTAAATTAGAAAACAATATAAATATGTAAACAAATAAGTAAAAAATTTCTTTGGAAATATCTTGTAAAATCCGTATTTATCCGGATACGGCTGTACAAATTCATAGAGAATAGTTTTAGTCGAGCGGATGGTAAAGGAAATTATTCTGTATACACAGACGATAAAACTTCACTCGGTTTTAAGCGGAAAAATCTAATAAATAATTAAAATTTTTAAATAAATCGCTAATATAAGCTATAAATGCAAGAGTTTTTAAGATATCGAATAAACAACCCAGGTCTTCTTTATAAGACCGAAGCCTTATAAAGGCCTCAGACCGGCACAAACATATGTCGACATTCGGTGTAATAAAAGGAATCCATTACTAACCAGAATGTATAGTGTGGCCCATTAAACCTTACAAGAATTCTTGTAACCCTTTTTCTCTAATCCTTGTCAATAGAAATGAATCATCTAGATTTTTTCTAGAACCTCATACTCTTCGAGTTTAAATACATAAATATATGCTTGTAGATATTTGAAATTTTAGTAACAGGATATTTACGGTGGCCCTAAAGTAAGTTAACAATTAAAATGCTCTTATTCAAATGTTTTATTCGTTACAAATTTTAATGTAAATGTAAGACCTGGGACAAAAGGTCTAGCTGCCCCCGTGTTAAGGCCTCAGTGTGTGAACGAATAGATATTTTATTCTAACACGCCTTAATCAGACACCAAAATTAAACCCATTCATTACTACTTTAAGTATTTATTTTTAAAATTTATAGTATTTATCATTCATTTATACCAAAATTTAAACAATAATTATAATAGAAACTGAATTAATAGTTAATTCAGTGGCAGAGAGAGAGGGAGAAAGAAAGATAAGAGTTTAAAGCATCTACTTCTAGTAAAAATGTTTGGCATATCTTTATAGATTATATATGTAGATGCACAGTTCCGGCCCTCATGTGTCTACAACAGCTGATTCAACAGACAATATGCGGGAATAAGGCTCCACCGTCATAATATCTATATAGCAGAAAAATCCAGTAAAGCCACTACACGTTTTGCTATTCCCATTCTATCCAATAGAAAACATTATTCGCATTTTACGTCAAAAGGCCACACTGCTGTGTCAATAAAACACTACTTATAAGCCTGATAGGTTACCTGCAACCCGTATCGTTACTTTCATATTTTTGGAAAATCATTTAGGTGAGTAGATAAGTTAATTCTTTCTTTTATATATATTATATATATGTATAAAGCTTTCTTCATTACAATTTTTATCATAAATGTAACTTTTATTCCGGATACATCGTTAAGTTTAGCTTCCTGTTTCAGTTCGACAGCGCCGAAATCCGCTTCACAGAACGAAAAATCCTATGGAAATACATGTGCAATAGATTTTTTTTTTTTTTTTTATAGATAATTCTATATTTGAGGCCTTATAAACTCATCAAATTAAGCTAGGACAGAAATTTATAATGTATATTGTAAGCTTCTAGTGTAAATTATTATAATTTACTTTGAAATTTTATGGCAGATGATAATTTAATCCCGAATGTTTTATTATTATTTTAGGTTAAAGATGATGGTGTAGGTGAACATGACAATCTGGATGCTAAGTAGTAGTGCCGCAGGTAATATTTTCATACTTACTTGCACACGACTGCTTAATATTTAGTTTGTCGCAACAGCTAAGCTGGAAGAAGCCGTTAGAAGATTTAGAATTTATCAACTTGATCCAGTTGTGTGTTTCTTATCTCTCTATTTCGGACTGAGAATATAAAAGTAACTGATATCAACAACGGCAAGTCGTAGAACGGAAGAATTTCAGTATTAAGCATGCTGTATGGAGTCTATATTTAGACTTATAGCTCTGTTATAACATATACCTAATAGGCCGTTCTCTTCCACTTAATAATAGATAGATCCTAAGCCTGGTTAGGGCTGGATTTAAAGTTAAGTCTCTAAGCGAAAATATATAAGAAGACCTTCCTCCTTATCAATTAATAATGCATTTAAAAACATGAGGTCCTACGCGTGTAACATATGTAAATTCGGACTACTAGTGGCATGAGGCCCTAAGTTGCAGTCTTGTAGACAGAGCCGGATGTGACTAGTGGCTCTAAACTGTAACGTATATAACTGCTAAGCAAGCTATTATTTATGTATATATCCGAGCACGAGGCCCTAATTTGTAACTAAAACCAGAGCTGGTTGTGAATCCAAGGTTCACGTATAAGGGGCCCTTCCTTCTTCACAAAATCAACTATGTGAGCTGTAGCTGGTTTAGCTTATGTAAATATTCGGTCCCGAAAGCCTAATAAATTAAATATTTAGAAACAATTCATGTTTTTTTCTCATAAATTTGAACTGGATTTACTTATAATTCGCCGGAAATAATGGGATATTTTACATCCTTTCTCATTACAGGCGTGTAGAGAGATAGGTGGTGGAGTGTTAGGCCATCTGCAACATATGTAGGCCTACATCTGGAGGGGCGTAACACTTCTCATAAGCATGGATAACAAAAGATCTGATATGATAAAATCCCAACAGTTATTATTTTCTAGTAAAAACAATTTCAATTTTGAATATTTAAATATTCGTCAGAGTAAAAATAAATTGTAGAGTCGTAAAATTTATATATTTACAAATAAAAGCTAAATTAATAAATAATTTTGTTTAAAACCCAAAACAATTATATTTGTAGTATTCCCCGCTATACACGAAACTGAAAACGTCATTTCAATGCTGACGTCATTTATGTAAAAAAGTTGTAGCGCCATCTAATGGAAAAAGTACACATAATAAAAATTACGTTAAATAAATTTTCTTATATTTCTAAAAAGTTTATTTGTTTCTTATTAAATTTTAGAATTATTAACTTAAATTAAATCATTTTTATAATGCCCTAAAACGTAACTATTAAAAAAATTATTTATATTTTTAATGTTTGGCATTTTATATCTTTTGAATTAATTTTCACTACCAGGTGGAGGAACGATCGCAAGTTTTTTTAATTCGAAATTTTGCATTTATAAATAATTAAAATTTTAAATATCGACAAATTATAAACTTATTTTAACAATGCATTTCAAACTATTAAAAATAGTATATAACATTTTATAAGATATATTTTCGTTTTATTATTTGTTTTGGGCTGTTATATATTTAGCTTATTTAGGAATAATTTACTAGAAATTCCTTTATAAAAATATTACATTCACTAGATAATAACCGTATAAAATATTTTGCATAGCAGAGTGTAACTAAAAAATTTATATTAATACAAGAACTGACGTCACTTCCGCTTATAAAACCAAACTATGTTCTATTTATAATTCTTAATCAGACAAGTTAATTTACGGAAATTAACTGAAGCGATAATTTTTAATTCTGTTTGAATGTGCCGGTTATTAAGAATAATCTGCTGCTATGTTGTTTGCCGTTAGACAGAATGTTATCAGATCAAATTTATTGCTTGTTACAAGTGTAGGGGAGGGCCTTTCGGAAGTCGGGTCATCTGCCTTTACGAGGCCCCCCAGTACAAAAAGTTTTAAAAATTCATACAATTTTTTAAATAATAAAATTTGAGAGAAAAATTATTATTATTATTATTATTATTATTATTTTATACACAAGAAACACAGCAGAATGGATAATTTATAAACATTATACATAAACAAGTCATTTACAAAACCTCTTGTCTAAATATCCTAAGAAAAGTAATTAATGGGGTCTTATAAATATTTGTAAGACCTCCGTAAATGAGGACTAGCCGAACCGAGCCACCTGCCGATCCTCATTGATAAGTTTTCTTGATAATTCATCGTTGAAAGGATCACTAGAGATGAATTATTGTTGTGTAAAGTTGAGGTTTTTGCGGGGTCCAGGGCGCGCCCGCCGTTAAATCCGCCTCTGCCTGTGCTTATAACTTATATAGGCCTCAATACATATAATGTTTTATGATCGATTGCTTTACAACCCATTACCTTTACGAGTGTTTTAACTTTTGTTATTATGAATGCGTAAAATATATTTTTTGTAGGTCATCTCTATGTGGTATTTCTTATAAGTTAAAATTTGATTTCTAGGAACGTAATCTCAATTTGTCACACTAAAGCTATGGGACAGGTCTATTCGCTTTGCGACGACTTTCCGGCAGCCAATTTTGTCATCTAAAAGGGGATACATTGCATTATAAAAATAAAATAAAAACAGATTTATGTTATTTTCCGACTCAATTTCTGTTTCTAATATTTCAGACTTTCTAAAACTATAAATTGTCACAATAAATTATTATTTAAGAACTTAAAATAAATGTAGAAATACGCGCTAAATTAAATGTTCGGAATTCACATACACTATTAAATATATAAATAAATATATCCTACTTGACAAATTTATATTGAAATAATTCCAGAAGTAAATTTTCCTATAAGCAGACAAGCTTTTCAGTATTCCGGGCCTCAAAAGGGTTTGAAACTCCGACTAGGCCCCAAATCGTTCTGTAAATTTATAATTGTTTCTTAAAAGTTTATAATTATTTTAGTAAGATAATTTCAAATAAACATTGTAAAGTCCCAAAATATCATTGCAATAGGGCCTCTGAATGTATAAATTTGTCACTGAATAACTCTAACTTCGAACAGTAACTTACCGTATATGTAGGAGGTAGCTCCTACATATACAGCTTAGGATGTAGGAAGTACCTTAATAAATTATATTTGAAATTTCTTAACCTGGGTTTTGATACTATTTTGGATAAGCAGGGCCGTCGAGAATGATCATGGGCTCTAGCGGACCTCTCTATACCTTCTAACGGATTTTATTATACAGAGTTCGATTCAGACCTCCCCCATTTGATGCTAATACTCAGCCCATATGGATGAGTAATAGCATCAAAAATACCATGGAATAGTAGCATAAAAAATATTTGAAATAATATCATGCAGTAAGTAGAGTATTGTTAATAGGAAAATTCTAATGCGAAATAGCTCCAAACTTTAGATTTAGACTCGCGATCCTAAGCTATATTATTACAAGATACCCCTTTTGCACCACCATATAATGAATTTAAAAACGCGAGATTCCACACTAGTTTCGTAGTATGCGACCCAAGCTGTAGGATGTCACTTTACGTGTAAATCCGGCTCTATCCAGAGGTTGTTTAGCTGTGTGGTATCAAGCTTATGTGTAAATCCTGATCCTGCTGGGTAAATCATATCCAGGAAATGAAAATTCGTGATTGCAATGGTTTAAGGAGTTAATATCAGTTTCTCACCATAAATTAACTCTCTAGGAATCATCAGAACAGTAGATAGATGTTAGAATTTATCTTAAAACAGTTCTCTTTTACTGATTACCATAAACAATATAGTAAATATTAAATAGTTGTTATCCAATGAAATGTTAGAATGTATTTTAAAACTCAGCATTTTATTCCTATTGGTTACATCCTTTTTTTAAAAAAGTGTGCAAATATGAAGCTCAACTGTTTTCAAATAAAAATAATATTGTGTTTTCGAATTCGTCGTATCCTCATCAGGACAGCAATTTTCTCATTGTCTGGGTGTCAAGTGTACCCATGTACTGTCCAGACCGTGGGTGGCAAAGTATAATTAGTCCGTTCACTTACCCAACCAATGGAATGACTGATTGAATTAAATGCAATAATTTGTTCGTGTTGACGACAATTTAAACGAGCTTAACTCTCAGATGAAGATTAGTACATCCTGTCTCTCTTTGTTGCTGCTCTGTGTGGTAAGTATCCTTCTCATTTTTTTCTCTATATCATTTTTTAAAAATTCTGGATATATCTATTATTATTTTCTTTTTCTAAAACACCATAAATCACAGAAGAATTTATAATCTTTTGCAATAATTCTACTACTTTCTGAAGAACTTGTATTTCTCATCCTTTTTAGTTAGCCATTTCCTGTTAGTTTAGTAGAGTGTGTGATATTATCCAGGAATGTAGTTCGCGATCCACCGGTTAAAAAAAAAAAAAAAAACACTTGACTATCTGATAACATCTTTAAATAATCTAGAAAGCAAATATTTTAATTATTATTTTTTAAAAATTGCAATTAAGTATAAAATTATGCTTAGTTACGTATAAAATTATTTACGTATAAAATCTAAATCCTAGATCATCGGATATTTTGCTAAAAGTAAAGAAAAAAGTAAAATGCAAATTATCATTTTCTTTTTCTATTGCCATAATCGTGTATTATACATAATGTATAAATTTTGATGATAACTGCAGCTCTAACTTAACTGCATATGCACAGTTATACAGTATCATCATCAAAATTTGATGTATAAAATGGATATTAGCTTCACTTACATAATTGTAGTTATCATTTATCCGCATCCATCTAGTTGAAGCTATCACAATCAAGTTGCCCTTCAAAATTTGAATACAACTTTTTCACATGTAGTCACTTTATAGAATTTAGTCGAAATCATCTTTTGTATTGAATAGTCTGAAAAATTCCGAATTACTTTGAAATTTTATACAAAAGGAGGAAGATTTTATTAATATAAAAAGCCACAAATTTTTATTATTTTTTTAAATTAATAAGTTGTGTTATAGTAAGATAAAGGGTACAAATACAGCTGTGAACGAGACTGTTGAGTCCTTATCAACATTATAGACCACAGATCTCTTCACAGTTAATGCTTGTAAGAACATTTAAAATACAGTATAACCATAAAATCATAGAGCCAAAAAAAAAAAAAAAAAAAAAAAAAAGAAACTTAAGAAATTTTGAATTTACGAGATGAAATTTCCTCAGCATCCATTCTTCATTTTTATTAATTAATTACACATATTAACTTAAATTATGTCTTCTTTTTAACTTTAAAGATATAAAATGATAATACTTTGTAATTTTTTTTTTTTTTTTTTTTTACAGATTTAAGAGGAATAGTGTCATTCTTTCCTAAGTACTAGCGCCGTAGGAGATCTTTAAAACACTCCTGCAGCCTTGGTGCTTACCATAGAATGTCACGTGACTGGCTTCCTGTGTTATCGGAGGATCGCCGCCTAGTAATGGAACAACAAAACGTAGATAAAAAAATTTAATAATAATAAATGCCAAGAATTTGATCGTAATTATAATTTTTTCACATTAGAATTTAACTGGGTTGGTTTATAGTCATTTTAAAATGTACATAAATGTTAATTTCATACTTATTTAATTGTTTTCGCATTGCTCCTTTATTGTTATTAAAAATTTATAATATAAAACGTTAACTATTAGTTTTATTATTTTTTTCAATAGTTAATTTTCAAATAAAATGGTTGAAATTTACTAATATCTGCGCGTAGTGGCGTATCAGTGATAACATTATCGATTTTTTTCGATACGTTGCAGCATGTTGGCTTTACCTCAATATTTCTAAGC
Source organism: Centruroides vittatus (assembly GCF_030686945.1). Taxonomy (NCBI): domain Eukaryota; kingdom Metazoa; phylum Arthropoda; class Arachnida; order Scorpiones; family Buthidae; genus Centruroides; species Centruroides vittatus. The sequence continues at coordinate 1,365,955 of NW_027122194.1, forward strand.
GTTAGTGGATATTTGAAACAGATTTTCCTAACTAATTAAACGTTTTTCTTAGAAAATATTCGAAAACTTCAGAAAAAAGAACAAAAATGTCAGAAGAAGAGAACGTAGAAACAGTTCTGCACCAAGCTTTATTGTTATTGCTAGATAATAAACCTAAAGATCCCATATCGTTCCTGGCTAATCACTTTCAAAGAGAATGTGAGAAGAGCAATCGTGTCTCTCAAGCTGCTCAATTTTTAGAAAATTCTAACTCCAATCATCCTTCAATAGAAGAAAAACTGTGCAGAGCCTATCATACCATCAGCCAATATAAAATACAGCAAGAACTTCGAGGATTAACTGGAGATATCTACACAGATCTCTTGGTACAGCTTCTTACTGGATTACCAGAACGGCAGACTGAAGTTATACTACAAAAATTACAATGTTCGTATACCGAATATGTGCCTTTTGGTATTTTTCATACCGGTGTTCTCTTCTGTTTACAACTGAAGGAGTATGTTCAAATTGCAAGATCCCTGTTTCAAGATCTAGATGAGAAACACTGTGGACAAGTTAGTCGTGCTCTTTGTAAAACTGTTCTGGATGAGATTAATCAAGCACTTAAAATCACTAATGAAAATCCTAAAAAAGTGTTTGAAATTGCTCAGAAATTATCTACTGATCGTCTTGCAGATAAATTGATATGTGCTGTTGTAAGTATTGATGATGATGATGATGATATGATGAAACAAGATGAATTTTTAAATGAAGCAGTTAATGTCTTCTTGCAGATGATACCAAAAGTGAAATGAAATTTACTTTTTTTTTAAAGTTTATTTTGGATTTTTAATCCTGTGTTAGTCATTCAACTTGGTATTAATTTTACTACAAAATTTTATTTATTTATAATTTATTTTGTAAAATTTCAAAATTATTTGTAAATATATTTATTAAATACATTGTTTAATTGTTAAGCACTTTAAATTATTTCATTTTTTTAAAGGGAAAAATTACAATAAATCTCATAAGTGGATTAAATAGTTAACAAAAAGTCATTAACAATGTTAAACAATATAAATTGTAGCAACTTGCTGACAGTCAGATACAGAACTAGGATTTCCATTCTGGGAGAGAGGAGTTGAAACAGAACATTGTTTTAGTAGGGTGGGTGTTATCTGCACATTATCTTCAAACAAACTAATTTTTAAAATTTACTAATTGATTTTTAGCACTGGCAGATCTAACTTTCTAGAGACATTAGACTTGAGCCCCTTTTAAAATAATAAATTTTTAAAAGGGTAATAAATTTTACACATGAAACATTTTATTATGTAATGTAATGTTATTAACTGTTACATGCATTAAGTAAAGTTGAGTAAAGAATTAATTAGGTGTAAGAGAAACTTATATGCTGGCTACTGGATACATAAATTATTTCTTTATTTTAACAAGAAATTTCTACATTGGTATTATTTTACATTTCTGTAGTCTATCCGTTATTTAACTACTATATACTTTGCATTGTCTTAGGGCCCCTAAATGTGGGGCTCAAGCCCTATTAGATCTTACATAGATCTGCCACTGATTTTCAGCAACAAATAAGCAGAAAAAAGTTTAGTGATAACATGTAATAAATTGGTAATCAATCAATCCATATTTAAGGAATCCTTTGATAATGATCAATATAGATAGACATCAATAAATTATTTCAGGATGGGCAAGATTTTAAAGTGCTGTCCTAGTGTCATTCATACTCACATCTAATTGCTATTTTATCACTGTTGAGAAATAATAAAATGATAATGGCAGCTAATCTTATACTCACTATAGGCTTTGATACTAGAGCACCTAATTTCAACACTTTTAATGTTATCTTTCTTTAAACAATGCTGAAGGAAATTAGGGGGGAGGAATCACTTTCTTTTTCATAGAAATTATTACATAGTTAACCTATGAGTATATATTAACAACTGTAATTGTATCATTTCAAAGTTTTGTTATGCTACCTTGTATTTTATATGTTAATCTTTATTAATCTTTTAATTTATACATTTGAATTATCCACAAAATATTCTAATTTGAAATCATTTTTCTATAATTTGAACCCAAGATGGCTGATAAATACAGCTGAAAAATATTTATTTAATTATAGTTAATGGCAGGTTAAAGGCTTTAGTTTATTCTACAAAGAATAAAATATATAGATAAAAAGTAATCTTTATTTATAATATTTTTTATACATTTCAATTTTTATAATGGGAATGTTATTGCCGATACTTTTACTTTCCTGGCTGTTATATATAACAAAAGGAAAGTATTGTAGTTGGTCAAAAAATGATCCCCCAAGATTTTTATATTTTTGGACTTAGGACATCTTGAAATGTTGAAAAATGCAAAAAAAAAAAAAAAAAAAAAATTGGAATTTTTTTCCTGTAGGTAAGGATGTTAGTGTATGTGGAGGGGGGCACAATTTTGTTCACTCTCTTTGAAGCTTATAATAACTCCTGTGCTTTTTGTCAAAAATTTCTGAAATTTTGCAGGGAGGTTTGTGCATTACGGGATCGATGCTATTAAATTTTGTGAGTTAAAGGTTAAAGGGGATGGGGAGATAGAGAGGGTTGTGTGTATCTCCAATACGGTCAGACTTAATGACAATTTAGCATTTACAATTCTTTTTATAAAACCCATCTCTACCCTCAAAATTAAGCTTTTGCCATTTTATAATAGTTAAAAATATAAAAAGTTTTAAAATAAAATATTGTAACAGATGATGCCACCAAATGTTGCCAGAAAAGTTAAGCAACTTGTTGCTGGATTTTTTATTCTGTTAGATATGATAAATGCTGCAAATATAATCAGGTTTTTAATTTATAATTAAGTGTGCAATAATTGTATCTAATTTAATATGCTTAATGCATAATTTTTTATTTCTGTAAATCAAAAAAATTAAGAATTTATGCATCTCTCCTGTTTATTACTAATAATGAATAATTAAAAATGAAGAATTATGAAAATTGTGCGAATTTTAAGTTTAGTATCACATTTTTGTTTCTAATTAAGAAAATAAAAGTAAAAGAAAACTAACTTTTAGAGGAAATTATTGCTAAGGAGCAAGTCCAAACTTCTTAGTGCTTCTGAGTGGAAAGAGGTTCTTACATGTTACCTCTGATAAAATATTATTATTATTATCATTAAAAGACTATTATTATTATGTTATGATCATAAATTATTTTAGTAAATTGTTTCAATAAAAATAAAAAATAATTCCTTTATTGTTGGGATCATCAACTAAATTGTCATTAAGTCTGACCGTATATTAAATAATTCTTTAAATTTCATAATCCTGTGTTTGCAGGAGTAAAGTAACTTTTTCAGTGATTCAATGATCCAAAATACAGAATTTTGGCTTCATGTTACACCTTAAAGAATAATGCCTTTATTAAGCCAGCCTAAAACATTTATTTAATGTATCAGTGGTTAAAATATTTCATGCCATATTTGCATATTTTTATATTTAAGAATATGGTTGATCCAATACAAATTACTGATGAAGTGCTGTAAAATGAAAGTCTACCCAAAATGCATCTAATGTATGAAATAAACCAGAGTAAATAAAGTTATAATTCTGTGTTTTGGATCATTGAATCACCAAAAGATTACAGAAAAGATCTGTAAAGGTGTTGTAAAGATTACACCTTTTACAGATTACAGAATTTAAAGAATTATTTAATTAAGAAAAAATAATAATTTGTTGAAAATGAATGATATATAATACTATGCTTTAAAATTGCATAAATTAATTTTTAGATAAATCTAAAATTCTAAAACTGAAAAAAATAAAATCATTATTTTGTTGTTTTTTTATTTATAAAAAAAAAATATAGCAAAACTGCAAAGAAAACTCATGAAATAAAAATATTATCCATAGAATAAATGGGAGAAATGACATCTAAACTAACCGTCAGCATTTTACTATGTATATTTCTACATAATTTTTCATTAAATAGTAAAATTCATATGTAAAAATATTCCTCTATCTTGTTAATTGATCAGTATGTTCTATAGAAAAAAGATATTTGTGCAAGTATCCAATCTAGTAAAAGAAAGGTGCAATAAACTGAAATTATCCTTTCAGTTTATTGCATTTTCCTTTTAGGGGCTGTTTATAAATTACATCTGCATTTCTGATGAAATTGTTACTCCCTCCCATTGTCCCAGTATATGAAACCCTCTCCCCTCTTAGGATGTCTCAACTTGCCTCAAAATCTTTATACATTTTATTATTCATAAAGTGATAAACTGTGTAAAATTTAATGAAATAAAAGACATTCATTGAAATTCAATCCCTCCCTTCTCTGTTCGACTTGACGTAACCCTCTCCCTCTTCCAGTGTGGACGTCATTTATGGACAGCCTCTTACTAGAGAGATTGTTGATGGATTTTCATTTTCTATTTTGTTTTTCACTTATAATTTAATTTAATTTTTATTGGAAGTTTCACATCTAAAACAATCTTGAAAATAAATTTTCATAGAAAAATTTATTTATGTAAATATTTTTAACTCAATGAAAAATTAAGACTCTTATGAATAATTGGCAGTAATAGCAGCCAAAATTGACAACTGTTACAATTATTTTTAATGTATTTTTTTAAAATCATAAATGCTGGTTTTATTTATAACAAACATATTCCCAAAATCAGTCTTTATCCTCAAAATGATATAAATAAGTAAAGTTTATAATATTTTTGCAATGCATAACATATACAGGGTTTTTCAAAAGTAATGTGCCATAGGAAATTGTATAGAGAAGTTCATAGACAAAGCATCAAGGGCAAGTGTATAGTGTATTGGTTATGTGATGTATCATTTTGAGTTTGCAATACTCAAACAGAATTTAATTGCACAAAATTCATGTGTGACCAAACCACTTTCAACTAATGTAGGCCCAGCTGCACAGTTATGTAACTAACTGGTATATTACCAGGTTGAACTTGTTTTTTTTTTATATTCAATATGCAGATTATATCAAGAACATGACATATTACTAGTTTCTTTATTGCTATTTTTAGTTTTATTTAAATAAAATTAAACATAACAATATATAAATTTGTGTATTAAATAGAACAAGTTTAATCCTCCAACATACTAGTTGATTTACAGAACTATGCAGCTGGGATACATTAGTTGAAAGTGATTCAACCACATCCATGGGCACTCACAAAAGGGAGAGGCAAACAAGGCACTGCTTCCAAGATGAAGTAAAAAATCCACAAATTATAATCGCAAAAATGATCGAGATATGTAACGTTATACCCTTGACCATAGAATGCTTTGATGCATTACTGTATTCTATAATCTACTTGTGGAAAAACCTCTCCAAAAAAGGGTTAAATAATTAATTACATCAATAAGTTTTTTTTATTTGTCCCCAAGCTTTGCCCCCTGGAAATTTTCCATATATGCCCATGATCACATACATGACTTTTGTGTAGTTAATTTTCATTTGAAAGTATTGCAGGCCCAAAATGATGCATCATGTAATCAGCACATTATATACATTAGTAAATTGCGCTTGATGCTTTGTCTTAGAGTTTCTCTGCACAATCTCCTATGGTGTGTTACTTTTGAATCTTTTAAAATATTTAAATAAATATAATTATTTTCTATACTTTTATGTTAAATTTACAGAACTTATCCTGAAAAATTTTGTATTTTGTACCTATAACATCTCTGAATCTGAAGCAGAATACCATTTGCTGTGTGTTCCCATTTAACAGATGGTATAAATTTTACAGAATAATTCATCCAATATGTCTATTGTCTATTGTCTATTCCAATATGTCTATTGGAATTTTTAAATTTGAGAAATTTTTAAAGAATTATTTTTGACAATGAAAATATTTGGGCTAGTCAGTTAAAAACAAACCAGAGGTCATAAAATCACAAATATTTTTAATTACCTTAAAGATAGTCTCCAAATTATTCAAGCATTTATCTCACTATGATGTGAGGCAATCAATAGCTTTCTCATAGAATTCCTTCAGCTGAAATAATTTTTGAACCCTATCTTCAACTTCTTTGTCCCATTCAAATTGAATGCCTTGTAATGCTAATTTGAAATCCCAAAAAATGGTGAAGTCACAAGGTGATAAATCAGGACTGTAAGAGAGGACTTAATTAAAGACTTTTCATCTGAATTACTCCAATTTCTCTCTGATTCTGTTAGTAATGTGGGAGTGAGCATCATCATGGAGGATAACTCCTTTGGGCAGTTGGACTACCTTGACTTGGTTGATTGCAATAAGTTTTATTCATTATAATGTTTTACATCAAGTGATGTTTCAAAGAACAAGATTGCCTCCCCTCAAACAAAATCCACATTAAAACAAACAAGCAAATATAAAAGTAAATAAAAGAAGATAAAAACAGTAAAAATATACAAATACATTTTACATGTACAATTTTCTTTTTAAAGATGGAAAACTTTAAATGGAGAGCATTGCCAAGTTTGCTTAATGAATGATAGCCTGAGTAAAAAAAGACCATTGTGTGGTATGTAATCTTTACTTTGAATAAGTATGCATGACTTGTAGAGGTTGCACTGAGGAACCTGAAGATAAACTCTAATAGACAATAAAGTCCCATTACAGAATTTATAGAAAACTACTGTCCAAATATATTTATTTGCATTCAGAAGAATTGTACATTCCTAGTCTAGAACAAGTTACCTTGGGAGTTAGTGTAGGGTAGATTGGATAGTTTATGAAATAAATAGACCTTAAGTAGTTTGTTGACAATTTGATGGAGTTGTGGTGGGGCTACAGCATGCTAGACTGGTAAACAATAATTTATTGAAAATTGAAACTTAGTGAAAAAAGTGAATAAAGACATTTTTGATGAAATCTTAACAAAATTGTCACATTATTCCACACTATATGGATAAATCTTTTATTATATTTTTAATGTGATGCTTAAAAGTAAGTTTGTTGTTAAAAATAATGCCCAGATCATTTACTGTGGAGATTATGGATATTGTCTGAATTAAATGTAGGTTACTGAAATATATGGATTTGAGAAAACACATAATGGAAGATTTATTATGGTTAATGCATAGGTTATAGAAAAAACATGAAAGAGATATGGGTTAAATCTGATTGCAGTGTTATAGGGTTGTTATTAATTAAATTTTATGTCATCAGCATATGCTATTGCAGTTGATGTGATATTATAAAAATGCCAATTGATATAAGCTAGAAAAAAAGAATGCTGAGAACAGAATCTTGTTGGATGCTGCAGAAAGATGAGAAGTTTGAAAATATAGTAGTATATACTTGTCAATTTTGAATTTGAAAGTACAAGTATTATATGTACAAGTATATAATTATTAAGCCAAGCTGTAAAAACAAAGTTAGCATCAAAATTGTTTTGCAAGGTATGATACTATCAGAAGATTTTGCAGAGGTCTATGTATAAAACAAAAAGACAAATTTCCTTTAAATTATTGAGGATTATGGTTTGTGTAGAAATTAGATTGATGACTGAGGATCAATTAGGAATACCAGTTTTGTGGAGGATGTAGTTTTGCACAGACAGAAAGATAAATATAGTGATAAATACAAAGTTCAAAGATTTTCAGCAAAGTGAGAGAGAGAAATTAAGAGAAAGAACAAGATTGTTGTAATAAAAAAGAAAAAATATGACAAGGCTCCCTCTGTCGCGTAGCAGTAGAGTTAACTTTTTTTTTTTTAATGTAAACAACCCGCAAGCAAGTCAGCCATGTCGTTTACTCGTGAAGTCCACGTGTAAAGTTATTTAATTTAATAAAAAGTAATAAAGATCCTTTCTTAGGTAAGGCTTTTAAAAACAATGACTACCATTGAAAGAAGTGTAATTATATTAGAGTATTGATGAGAAAAGATGCATACAAACTGGAAGTAATAGATGAGCAATTTTTGTAAAAGACAGATGTGATTGAGTCAGGGATGAATGATGAAAACAAAAGTTTAGATAAGGTACATTTAACATCATTAAAAGTGACAGAAAAATTATTTTTGAGAGAGAAAATTTAAAGGATTGCATGAAGCCCCAGACACAATACTAGTAAATCTCAATTTGAAGTGGGGACGATATTAATATGCTATCATTGTGGATTAGTTGAGTTTTGACAGGCTTAAGTTTAGAAAAGTTTGGGATAAGACTCCAGAAAGTTTTTGGATCCAAGACAAAATTACTAATGACATGATTGAAATAATTTTTGTATTCTAATTGGCAGGATTTGAAGAATTATTTTTTGGGTGACATGATGAATATAAAGAAACATGACTTGCTACTGGTTTTCTCTTTATGCCACTATTTCCTTAAAAGGTTTTGCAATCTATGAAGACAGGTGAACCATTTATGAGATGAAATGTCTATTTTTTTGTAAGGTAAACAGGTGTTAATAATAAAAGAAAAAATTTGATATGTGAGATCCATTTTCCTATTGACAGATATCAAGGTGTTATGGATAAAGGACCAATCCAGAGAGTAAAGATAATTAGAAATTTGGTTCCAATTCATATGAGTCTAATGAGAAATGGAAATATACTTGTATACTTGTTGGTAGGACCAGCACAAATAGAAAATATAATAGATTCTTTCTAGACAGACAGCTAAATGATCATAGGCACACCCATTTACAGCATGAGAATAATATGATAATTGTAAGAAAATGCCAGATCTAAAAATGCATTACTACATGTGGAAAATTTGATGTATTACAAGGTTAGGTTTTTTTAACCCCATTAGGTTAAAAAAATATAAAATGTTGTTAATAAAATATTTTTCAGAAGAGTCTAGAAGTGAGTAAGACAGGAACAAATCTGACCATGAGATGTTTGATAAATTAAAATTACCCCAATAACATTTTAAAGTTGTGGTAATTTAGAATAGAACAAATAGAATAGAAATTGTGACAAAATGTGAAATACAGCATCTCTTTTAGGATGGAGGAACATGCACAACAATGATTAAAAGTTTATATTTTGGTATCGTAACAGTGATAATAGAGTCTTGATATTAAAATGATTTTCCAACAAATAGCTGTTGATTAAAAATGAAAAAAAATATCTCCATGTTGATTGTGTCATATTAAGAAAAAGAAATATCCATGAACATGAATAAAATTTGCAATATCATTTGAATTTAGAATTCCCACACCTTGGTTAAAATAATAAAATCATAAAAATTGTTTAAAATAGCTGACACATGGGGTATTCACCATTAACAGATCTAACATTTTGCAAAATGGATATTTTTCTATGTATTTCTGTAAGCAAACCATACTGTGTGACAAGATGAAACTAAGAATTAAACAGATATATACAAAACTATTAACTGGTAATTTAAAAATAGTAAAAAACTTTCCAGTGTTTCCTGATATCATGCTTGTTACTATTGTCAGATAATCTTCTGTGACATGTCTGTTTTAGTGAATAACTTTGTCAATCCACTAGAAGATTTCATTTGTGGTTGTATGGTTAAGCTGACCCTGCTTACCATCATCTTTAAAAGATGTATGCCCTTCTTAAAAGTATTCTTTCACTTTCTCTAGAGACATGCAATTATTGCTATACACTGCACTCATTCATCTGTAAATTTGTGTTTCTTTAGTCCTTCCATTGTGAGAAATTGCACAACTTTCTGTTCTTCTTTTTCTGTTTCCATTTTATTGCTTGGATGGTGTGCAGATTCAGCCCTATGAATTGACTAGTTGATAGAACAAAAGACATATGCTTGCTGCAAATTTCTTTTTAGTTAGTTAGTTTGTTTGTTTGTTTGTTTAATAAAGTTGTGGTAATGCAACACTTGGGCAATCTGCCTAGGGGGAATGACTTCCAGGAGGTCTTTTTAAGGGTAACTGGCCCTTATTCAGGAGTTACAGATGTGGAGAAAACTTCATGGAGAAAAATCCACATGGCCAGCCCGTCCTGGCAAAGCATGAAGCCACGACTGAACTCCCAGTATTCAGGGAATGGAACCACTTGGCTAATGATGGGCCTAATTTCATCTTAGTACTGCCAACTATTTTAATAAAAAATGTTGCCAGATCTAGTGTCATTTTTGAAAAATAACCTGGCATTCATTTTAATTGATATATATATTTCTTTGTTATTTAGAAGAACATTATATGCTAATAAAAAAGGATATGTAAATTAATAATTGAATTATGAATCTAATGAGAAATATAAATACTGATTTACATAAACATTTCATTCTACAAACTTGTATATGATTCTAGTTTTATGTAAGTGGAAATTTCTTAGTAATAAATGCACTTGCACTGTTAGTGTAAATTATTTTGATATGAAATATGATCAGAAAAAAATATGAGAAATAAAAAATATGTTTAATTTTATATACAGACATTTAAATGTGTTACTGTAGTAACACATTTAAATGTCTGTAGTATATATGTTACTGTGAAAGACCGAAATCTGGCAAATGTCAAGATTCACCAGTGAATTTCAGCATTCACACAGTTGTTTCATGTATGTACAAAATATTTGCTAAATATCATTATTTCTCACTTACACCGACAAATGTCGACATTCAGCATGCACTTATGTGAATGTTGAATAAAAATATTGTTCCCAGCATTTAGTCGTGGAACATTTCTTTTTGCAATTACAGCATGTATAGCCTTGCCTCCCACTTCTCAAATTAGTTGCAGCTGCTTCTCTCAGGGACATTTTTTACCTAACCTAACCTAACGTAACATTAATGATATAACCAAATATTCAGTCTTTCACTGATGGTCTTTTGTATGTGTCAAAATTCACTGGAGAATCTCAACATTCTCTAATTTCGGTCTTTTATGGTGACATAAACATAAAATCTCTAATCTCAAATCTCTCCTTAAGTCAAACTGGATTGTTGATTCTGGCATACACCCAATATAATATAATATATGTTTCTACTCCTAAAGTTGAACAAAATTTCATTTAGCTAAACACTAGCAGTTAGGCCTGGTGTTGCTCAGGCAAAAGTAACAACAGCGAAGATTAAGATTATTACATTATAGTCACAAAAGAAAAAGAGTAATTTCATCAACAAACTAAGTATTTCTAAAGAAAGGTCGAATTTGAAAATTGAATGTTCTAATATTGTTCGATTTTCATGACATGTTCTGATTATATCGTTTGATTTTCATTGAATGTTCTAAAGAAGAAAGGTCGAGAAAAACCGAACTAATCTGTTTAAATTTGAAAATTGAATATGTTCTAACATATTACTCTTTTTCTTTTTTTTTCTTTTCCTCCAGTGCTTGTAAATCTTGCACGTCGCTTTCTCTTGTTCTCCATTGTTACTTAACACTTCCACTGTTACTTAACATTATCATTGTTACTTAACACTTTGGTACTTAAATCTGGTACCCTAACTGTGTACCAAATTTCAACTTTCAACTCCTAACCATTTTGGCTCTGCACTGATTATTATTATTATTATGTTGGGTTAAGTTAGATATCTCGGTTAACACCGGTGGCTAAGTACTATGCCGGACCAAAGTCAAGGCATAGTAACCAAAACAGAAATTAAAGAAGTGTATCAGTGTGTGTGTCTGTATTCAGGAATTTTCTCACAATATGACATGTATTCAATATAGTGGCCTTCTGTAGAGTGATGTATGTGTTTCTATTCAATTCTAATGTGCCCAGGCTTTTGTGTAGTGTGTGTGGTATGACACCTGTAGAGGAGAGAACTACAGGTACAATAAGCACCCCATCCATCCTCCACAGATGCCTTATTTCCTGGGCGAGTTCTGTGTACTTGCTAATTTTTTCAGTGCATGCGTTTTGTATATTGTGAGTGTTTGGAATGGATATGTCTATAATGTATGTGATTTTATTGTGTTTGTCAATGAGTGTGATGTCTGGTCTGTTGTGGTAAATTGTTTTATCTGTGATTATGGCTCTGTCGTAGTACATTTTGTGCGTGTTGTTTTCCAATACTGTCTGTGGAATGTATTTGTAGTATGGTTCGTGGATGTCTGCTAATTTGTGTTTCTTTGCAAGCTCTTGGTGTATTATATTTGCTACTTGATTATGTCTGTGTAAATAATCTGTCTGTGCCAAGAGCTTGCAACCAGAGGTGATGTGTTGTATAGTTTCTGGCATGATGTGACATTTTCTGCATGTGTCATTTGTGAGTGTTGCATCTTTGAGTATGTGTTTTCTGTAGTTTTTAGTATTTATGACCTGATCCTGTATGGCGATCATGAATCCTTCCGTCTCCCCAAAGAGGCATCCCCAAGCTAACCAGCTGTTTGACGCAGTTTTGTCAACAAAATCCTGGGCCAGATCGTAAGGATGCCTGCCATGGAGTGCCTTTCGAGCCCACGATTGCTTAATGGTGTCTATGCTTTTTATATGTTGTGTTGTGTCCATATGATGTGAGTGTAAGTTTAATGGTGTGTTATTCGAGTCTGCTAGAGTTACTGCTTTATGTAATTGTGATGTTTCTTGTTTTTTGTAGAAAAACTCTCGCAGTGACTGTATTTGTTTGTAGTGAAGGTTAACTATGTCAATCAGGCCACGTCCGCCATCTTTACGTGGAAGGGTTAATCTTTCTGTGGCGGATTTAGGATGATGTTGTTTATGCTTAGTAAGTGTTGTTCTTGTTTTCCTTTGGAGTTGCTCAAGATCAGTGTGAGTCCAATGTATAACTCCAAAAGAATATGTGAGTACTGGGATGACATATGTGTTTATTGCTTTAACTGTGTGTTTTGCATTTAATTGTGTTCTGAGAATAGCATTTAACCTACTTTGGTATTCTTTAATTAATCTTTGCTTTATTTGTGTATGTTCTGTTAGTTTGGCCTGTTGGAATCCTAAATACTTGTAGAACTCGCCCTCTTCCATGGATTCAATAATGTCTCCATTTCCAAGTGCAAAATCTTCTTTCTTCAAGATTCCTTTTTCTATGTGAAGTGTTTTGCATTTATCTAGGCCAAATTCCATTTGTATGTCCTTGGTGTATGAATGTGTGATTTGTAGGAGTTGATGAAGTTGTTTTTGTGTGGATGCATAAAGTTTTATGTCATCCATGTACATGAGATGTGACAGTGTATACTGTGTTGTTTTTTCGTGTCTGATATTGTAACCATATTGCGTGTTGTTTAACATGTTGGATAATGGATTCAGGGCTAGGCAGAACCAGAGAGGACTCAAGGAATCTCCTTGAAAAATTCCTCGCCTAATAAAAATTTGCTTTGTTTGTATGGAAGTGTTACTAACACTTAGATGTAGTGTTGTTCTCCAGCGCTGCATAGTGTTTTGAAAGAATGCAATGAGTGATGGATGTATTTTGTACATGTGTAGAATATGTAGCAGCCAACTGTGTGGAACACTGTCGAATGCTTTTCTGTAGTCTATATATGCCATGTGTATGTTTCTGTGTTGTTTGTGTGCTTGCCGTAGAATGACTGAATCTACGAGTAACTGTTCTTTGCATCCCCTGTGATTTCTACGACAACCTTTTTGTTGTTCCGTTAGAATGTCGTGTTCTTCAACATGTTTGTATATTTTGTTTGCGATACAGGATGTCAATAATTTGTAGAGTGTTGGAAGACAGGTAATTGGTCTGTATTGTGTGGGGTCTGTGGTATTGTTGTTTTTGGGTTTCATGTAGGTGATGCCCTGAGTAAGAAAATTTGGCATGTCTTGTGGATTGATGATGATGTGTGTTAGATGTTTAGCTAGTTCCTGGTGCAGTGATGTAAACTTTTTGTACCAGAAATTGTGAATGTTGTCTACACCAGGTGTCTTCCAGTTGTGTGCTCTGTTAACAGTGTATTGGAAATCATGTATGTTTATTTCAGCACAGGGCATAGTTGGTATGTTGTGCAAGTTTCTGTTCTCCTCCTTGATCCAGCCTGCATCAGCATTGTGCGTGACAGCACTGGACCAAAGAGAAGACCAGTATGTTGTGAGTTCTTCTTCTGTTGGTGTGCCACTGTGCTGTGTATCAGTGTTTGCTTTGTTATTAATTTGTCTGTAAAAGAGTTTTTCATTGTTTGTAAATAATTTATTTTGTTGTTTTCGTAGTGTACATGTTTTGTATCGTTTGAGTCTACGTGCTTTGGCAGCAAGTTTTTGTTTTAGTGTATCAATGTATTCTGTAATGCGTGTGTTGTGATGTTCGTGTTTTGTGTGTGTTTTTATTTTCTTGAAAATGTTTTTGAGCTGTTTCCTTAATTTGGGTGTTATGTTGTTTCTAGTGTATTGTGTCAGCCTGCCTAATTGCTGTCTAATGTCATTTATTTGTGTTTCTATTCTTCTCTGCCAGGCAGGCTTGTGATAAAATTGTGTTTTCTGTGTATATGTCTGTGATTGCACTTTCAGACCATGGTGTGTCACTACTGTGACTGCCCCAGCATAAACTAATGTATGAATGTCTGTGAGTGTGGAAATTGAATGAATGTAGTGTGGTAGTAAGTGAGTGTTTACATAATTTAGTGTTTTTCCTACTTCTTTTGATGTGTTGATTTTTGGTATTCGTGGTCGTTGTGTGGGATCTATACCTGTATATTTAGTGAGTGTTTCCTGAAATATAAATGAGAGCGTATTAACTAAATCCATGTCTATGTTATCAGTGATGGACGAGGAAGTGTCTGTAGTATCATTAGTGGTAATTGTTGTATGTGTGTTATTATCAATGCTTGTTACTGGATTATCCTGACAGGTTACGTGATCTTCATTAATGTTAGATGTTTCTGTCTGTTGATGTATTTGATCAGCAACCTGTTGTTTGATAAGTTCAAGTGTTGTTTGTGGAATAAGGTTGTTGTGTATAATTGTTCTTTTTTGATCAACAACCCTTTGTGCGGTGACAGTGAGGTGAGGATATTGTTGTGTGAATTTATGGTGTAGTTGTTGTCTGTACGCTGTCATGTTTGTTTCAAGTTTTGTGATCATGTAATAAGTACGGATGATAAACTCGTTCATTTCTACTGTCCATTTCATCCGTTGGCGTGGTTTTCCAGCCTTTGTGGTCTGTGGATGCATTGCCACAGAAACACCAAGGCTGGGTTGGTTCCTCATATTTGTTGAGGGTATTGCAGTAGCCATGCTTGGGCCGGTGCTGCTTTCGCCACCGGTAACCAGGGGAGACTGTGGCCTATTTTTCGAACGTGAGCCTCTGCCTAACCCACGAACGCGGACCTTGTTAACCCGGGCGACGTCCGAGCCGGTATCACACTTTGATCTAGTTATCACCATAATAAATATCTCCACAGAATGTGGGTGTGGTCACTCTTAGCTTCATTTCTCCCCATAGACCTTACTGGCATGGGTGTCCCTACCAGGAGCTTATGCTCCAGCCTGCATTGCCCTATGAATCAGTAAAATTACTGGGCTCTCCCACCACGACCAGGTGGTGACCACGGGAGAGTTATTATTATTATTATTATTATTATTATTAATATTATCATCATCAACTCATCTCGATTATATATATAGATTATCCTCCTTAAATTGAACTAGTCAATAGGTTGGGCAGTACCTGCTGAGTTTAAGTTTTGAAAAATCCATTGGTTAAGCTGCTTTAATTCAATTGGATAAGCAAGCCAATGACATCAGAGTTGCCGATTCAGTGGAAAAGCCACTAAATCTATCTTTCATGTAGCATCATTGAGCAACTTAAAACTTATGTTCTCTACCTGGTGGAAATGTTTGGAGGTTTTTGTCACAGTGAGTAAAGAAGAGACACTTAAATAGCTAACGTTTATTTTAGTCTTGTGCATCTTACCAAAAGCGAAAAACCCACCTTTCAACATCAGATTGTTTTATATACAAGACATGTAGATGATGTTTTTGTTTATTTTAGTATTTTTGTTTTTTAATTTCCATTGAAGAATGTGGGTTTTCTTGTAATTCATGTTTCTATTTAGAGCAGAGTTCTTTGTGGAAGCCATCTTGAATTTTGTCTTCAGTACTTTATTAACCATGACATCTTTCATATGAACAAAGATTTATTTGTGAATTACCTAAAATTTTCCTGTAGAAATTTCTCTATACATAAATTATCTTGCAAAACTTATTGTTTTCAAAAATGAAAACCTTGAGTTTTGAATAACTTCTATATAGTATAGAGAGATAATTTTGCAATATACCTAAATTCATGTTATTTATTTAAATCATATAACAGCCTTATATATTGTTCTAATAATGATTCAAATAAATATCACTGACTCAAATATATCACAGAATTAGATGCTTTATTCTACTGCTTTGTACTTTCTGTCTGAATAAAAATTTTTCCATTTTTCATATACTTTCACATGTCTAACTTTCCATAACTCAAACTGGCCAGTTTTTGGTCCCTTCAAATTTGAGATTTAGATGTTTTACTGTATACATACTGTACATATATACACATGTATTATTATCAGATTCAATTTTATTACATTTATAAAGTTAGTTTAATTGATTTTATAGAAATTTTATTAATCCATTTTTTATGAGAAATGTTTTTATACAGATTCGTGTTTGCATAAATTATGTATTATGTAGGTCAATTAGAGGTTGTACACATTCATAATTTATTAATTACTAGTCAATGCATTTGTCTGAAATCATTCTAGTAAATATGTTTTCTTATTACCATGCTTATAATATCTAAATAATTAATTTGTTTTAGTTGCTTTCATGAAAATATGTTGAAAAGTATTAATTATATTTAATAAAGAAGCCTTCACTTAAACTAATGAATCATTAATTATTAAAATATAACAGAAAACTGGGATAAACACAATATTTTAACATGTTTTATGTGTAAATTTTCCTCTACTACATTTTACAGTTTCAAATTGGAATATTTAATCAACTTTTTACATAAAAGCAATATATCTTGATTTCTTACAAAAAAATTATTTTAAACTGTACTAAATTAGAAAAAGATGATGATAGTAAATTTTATTACCTGATTAGCATATATACAGGTATGTGTCACTTAACAATGTGGGTACATTCTGAGAAATATGTTGTTGTTTGTCATTATCTGAAGGTTATAGAGTACATATTTGGACAAATTTTATGTGATATAGTATATTACTCATATAAGCTTTATGTAATGCCATGATGCGGCCTATATGAGTGTATAGGCTGCATGCTTGTATAAGCAACACCCTGTTTCTGAAATGATATACTTGGAGCCAAATAAAAATCTCAAAATTCCGTCAAGGGACAAGAGTAGAAATGCAGGTATACAGAAATATGGCATTAATGCGAATTCCAAACAAAGAGATGAAGTGATGGTTAATGCTTATTGTTGAGTCCCTGCTCAGTGTATGTTATACATGGGTCAAGTGAGAGTGAGTTACAGTAAGACCCCACTTAACGCAGGGGATACACATTCCTAGATGACAAAGTGCTAAACAGCGTTAAACGAGGTCATTTTAACATAGAGTAAATAGGGAAAGGGGAACACATGACCAAAAATAAACAGATTTTACTTTAATTTCAAGTTATTTTTATATTAATTTGCATAATAATATATGTTAAATAACACATAAACATATGCACACAGAAATGTAAAGTTCATTTTTTGTGATGAAGGTCCTGACTTTTCTGAAATTCTTGTTTTTTTGCAATAAAGTCGTGAAGTTTCATTTGTCGCTTTTTTCTTTCCTTAAGCAAATGTCGGTAGCAGAAGATTGCATCCAAAGCACCTTGTTTTGCTTTTGCACTCCTTTTAAAATCTGGATCATTCGCTACAATCTGATCGACGATTTTGGTTATCGTTACCAAACTTTTACTAAGGAAATCTGTAGAGAAATTTTTTGGGTTCTTTGTTTTCAGAATCACTATTTTCCAGTTGTACATGAATTCCTTGTTCTGCCAGTTCTTGAATGCCATCGTTGGTAAGGCTCTCACTAGGAAGTCCTACTATATCGATTAGGTTGTGTTTGGTCAACCTAATGATACAGCGATAGGCTCTTCTCGTTGAGAATTCTTGGATACCTTCAGCTATAACTTCTTCCATACTTCATTTGTGTATTTATTGTTGGAATCAACGATTGCGATGTTTTGAAGATGTTCTTCTGACGTAATAAAAGGTTGGTGGTGTTGTTGACCCCTCGAGGAAGGCGACCTCATTTCACTCTCCCCTTTCCAGCGCTAACCTACCGTGAGTCAAGACTGTGTGTAATCTTTGTGCACTCTTTGTTCCTTTGTTACATAACCGGTTACGCTAGTCCAACTGCCTTTTTACCAATCTTTCCGATAAGCGCCAAGTCTAACAGGTTATGGGCCCAGTTACGGCAACAAATAATTAAGCATAAGGAAAAGATAAAGGTAAATTCAAGGAATAATATAAACTAAATAAATTTACGTAACAAGAATATTTGGCGAAAACAAAAGACTTCACAATGGCGAATAAAAGTTACGTTGCATCACTAAATTGAACAACAACAATTATCACATTTGGAAATATAAGATGGAATTGCTGTTGATAAAAGACGAGTTATGGGATGTAATACAAAAGGAAATATGCTCTGATCCTGACTCATCTTGGTTAACAAAGGACAGAAAGGCGTGCGCCATGATAGGCCTCCTGATGGAAGACAATCAACTGCCATTAGTAAGAAAGGAAACTACAGCTAAAGGAACTTGGAAAGCCATAAGGAAACACCATGTTAAGTCTACACTATCAAATAAAGTTTACCTATTGAAGAAAATATGCAATTTAAAACTAGAAGAAAATGGTAACATGGAGATACACTTGGCCAACATAGAGGAAATGGTTGATCATCTTACAGCACTGGGAGAAACTCTAGCTGAGAAATTAAAGATAGCATTATTACTTAGTAGCTTGCCAGACAGCTATAGCACTTTAATAACAGCACTAGAGACGCGTCCAGAAGACGGAGTTTAACTCAGGAGTTAGTACGTAATAAATTAATTGAAGAACACTCAAGAAGAAATGAAAAATGTGAACCTCATGAAATGAAGAATGTGAAACGGATAAAGCATTTAAAGTGGGAGCACACCCAGTAACTCAGAAAAGGAATTTGCTCAAAAGTTGTTATTTTTGCAAAAAGCAGGGACATGTAAAGAAAGAATGTAGGAAATATGCAACATGGAAAGAAAAACATCCAAATCAGATCAACAAAATTTATGCGGAAAGTGATGAACAACACCCGGAAAAGGAATCCTATGTATGTTTTAAGACAGGAACACAAAACGAGATTCATCAATGGTACGTAGACTTGGGAGCTTCGTCACATATATGTTGCGAGAAGTATTTATTCACAACCATTAATAGTAAACATAGAGAGAGAGTAATACTAGCCAATGGTCAAGCCCTATACACTGAAGGTAAAGGCAATGTAATGATAACCTGCATGGATGAAAATAACGAACGACGTCGAATATATATGAAAGACGTGCTATATGTGCCACACCTTAAAGGAAATTTAATCTCAGTCAGAAGACTAACGACATTAGGGTTTACCATAAAATTTGAAGGGAACATTTGCTCTATCCAGAAAAATGAGAGTAACAGTAGCATCGGCAACAGCAAACACATGTTTGTATGAGCTTGATAAATCACATAAAGCGCTTACAGTGGTTAATGATATGAAGGAATGCATCCATTTATGGCATAGAAGATTAGGGCACCGTGACATGAACTCCATAATTTCGATGCAGAATAAACAATTGGCTACAGGAATAAATATTCAGAAATGTCGCATATTCAAACCTTGTGAATATTGCATCAAGGCCAGATGACTGCTAAAAGTTTTCCAGGGAAATCAGAAACCAAAACCTATCAATTACTTGAATTAATACACACTGATGTATGTGGACCAATGCAAACAGCAATACCGAGAGGCAACAAATACATTTTAACCATGATAGATGATTACAGTAGGTACACCGAACTATATCTTCTTAAACATAAAAGTGGAGTACCCGATAAAATAAAGGAATATGTTAAATGTGTACAAACAAGATTTGGAAGAACTCCTCAACGAATCAGATCGGACAGAGGAGGTGAATTTTCAAGTACCATCTTAAAGACGTTCTTTAAAAATGAAGGTATTCTATGGGAAACTATGGCACCTTATTCCCCGCAACAAAATGGAGTAGCAGAAAGGAAGAATAGATATCTGACAGAAATGACAAGATGCATGTTAATTGATGCTCGATTACCGAACAAATACTGGGGAGAAGTGGTGAATAGTGCAAATTACCTACAGAATAGATTAATCACTAAAGCGAGTGAAACAACTCCGTTCGAAAAATGGCATGGAAAGAAGCCAAAACGCTTGCATATAAGAATTTTTGGATGCTCAGCCTATGTTATTATACCTAAAGATCGAAAGAAACTAGAACCTAAAGCCACAAAACTAATTTTTGTAGGATATGAGAGAGCATCGAAAGCTTATCGAATAATTGAAACGAAAACTGATAAGATAACAATAAGCAGAAATGTTCACTTTCTGGGAAATGTCAAGCACAGAGACTCCGAAATCGATATACATGATGATAATGAAAATTTGAAACAAGTTACAATAGTTGATAATATGAATTTAAAAGAATGCAAAACGAAAACAAAGGAAAAAGAAATGGAAGAATCTGGCATACATTTAAGGAGATCGGAAAGAACTACTAAGGGAGTACCTCCTATAAGGTTAATTGAAACAATAAATTTATCAGTGACAGAGGATGCAGTAGAACCGAGAGAATGTAGCGAGGCAATCGCAGACAAACATTCCAAAGAATGGAGCAAAGCCATGAATCAGGAAATAGCAGCCATGAAAAATAACGGCACATGGAAAATTACGAAATTACCTCCAGGTAAAACTGCAGTAGGAAGCAGATGGGTATATTAAATTAAGAGAGATGAAAACAATAAAGTTAACCGTTTTAAGGCTCGTTTAGTCGCTCAAGGATACACACAAAAGTATGGCTTCGACTACGATGACGTATATGCCCCCGTGATCAAAACTGCCACCCTTCGAACACTCCTAACTATAGCCGGAATTAAGAACATGAAAGTTAAGCATTATGACATCGAAACGGCTTACTTAAATGGAGACTTATCACACGAGGTATACATGAAACAACCTAAAGGATACGAAGAAGGATCACCGGACATGGTTTGCAAATTATTGAAAAATATATATGGCTTGAAACAAGGAGCGAATGAATGGAATAAAAAATTCAATGAAACATTGCTTTCTAAGGGATTTAGAAGAAGCATGGCCGATTCCTGTCTTTACACCAGAGACCATAAAAGATGTTTGTATTTAGCAATTCATGTAGATGATGTAATAGCAATGGCCACAGACGAACATACGTTAACCGAATTTGAAACCGAAATGAAGGATATGTTTAAAATCAAGAATTTAGGTGACTTAAAATATTATCTGGGAATACAATTTGAAAGAGACGAGAACAGAATATTTTCACTCCACCAAGAAAGATATATCGAAAATAAATTGCGAGAATTTAACTTATCCGATTCAAGACCTTCTAATATTCCTATGGATACAGGATACTTAAGAAGAAATGAAATGCCTGATATGTTCAAAAACAACAATGTATACAGAAGTGCTATTGGATCTTTATTATATCTAGCGACTAACTCACATCCAGATATTGCAATAAGTACATCGATATTAGCGAGAAAGAATTGGGTGGAAGTAAAAAGAATCTTTCGTTATCTGAATTCGACAAAAAAAGAAGAAACTTAAATTAGGAAATATTGACAAAGAATTAGAACTTAAATGTTATGTAGATGCCGACTGGGGAGGCAATCGTATAGACCGCAAATCGAACACAGGATATTTGCTCTTGCTAAAAGGAAGTCCTATCCATTGGGTCAGTAAAAAGCAACAGTGTGTAGCACTTTCATCCACTGAAGTGGAGTATGTAGCCTTGGCAGAAGCTACTCAAGAAACTGTATGGATGAAACGACTTCTAGAAGAAATAAATCTACCGATCACAACACCTATCAAAATATTCGAGGACAATCAAAGTTTTATACGATTTTTAGAATTAGGAAAAACACAACAACGCACGAAACATATCGACACAAAATACCATTTTGTACGCGATTTAAAGAATTCGGGAGAAATTACTGTAATTTATTGTCCGAGTGAACGGATGACGGCCGACTTGTTAACAAAGCCGCTAGATGCAAATAAGGTTAATAAATTTACTCGCGATATTGGATTGTATTAATGATCAATTGTTGAGGGGGTGTGTTGGAATCAACGATTGCGATGTTTTGTAGATGTTCTTCTGACGTAATAAAAGATTGGTGGCGTTGTTGACCCCTCGGGGAAGGTTAACCTCATTTCACTCTCCCCTTTCCAGCGCTGACCTTTCGTGAGTCAAGACTGTGTGTAATCTTTGTGCACTCTTTGTTCCTTTGTTACATAACCAGTTACGCTAGTCCAACTGCCTTTTTACCAATCTTTCCGATAAGTGCCAAGTCTAACATTTATCAGTTAATTCTTTCCAAGCAAATTTGATATTTCCTATGGCATCCACAATGTTATATTTTTTCCAAAATTGCACAAACAAACATAGATTTAAAGAAAGTACACCTTTTTGCCACCTTTTGCTGAAATAATTGTATTATATATTAATCAATGAAATGCCATGATAATTTAAATCAGCATAAATTTCGAACTTTTCTTAAGGCTTTGAGCAGACTGCATTATATCAAATCAGTGTTAAGCGAGGCAGCATTAAGCGGGGTCTTACTGTATACAACAAAATTTAAATTGCAAGTGGTGCATTATGCACAAGAAAATGGAAATCAAGAAGCAGAAAGAACGTTTGATGTAGACAAAAAAAAAAAAAAACATTGCAATGGATTCAAACAAAGGATACTCTTGAGAAAATATCACAAAATCAGCAATTGTTTTGCAAAAAGACTGAAAAACATCCAACTAGAAAGCAAATCTGTTGAGAAATATTTGTTAAATTTGGGCAAAATGGATTTTTTGTGTCTGTTGAAATAGTTCAGAAGCCCAAAGGATTATTCAAAATATGTAAATTCCCAAAAATGAATTTAAAGGAAGCAAGATGTTTTGTGCCATGACTGAGCTCATGATTTGGTATTGAACTTCAATGGAGCAGCAGCTTCCTGACACCTACCTAATTTTAAATAGTTTTAAAATTATTCATTATCTTGAGTATAGGCCTTACCCTAATTTTGGTAAAAAAAAAGGCTACCTATACATATTTAAATATGGTAAGTATTTATGTATCTAAACAAGGGACTAGCAACTAAAAATTTTTCAGCTCCATTATAATCTTATGGGACCTCCATTGTATATGAGGTTCATTGTTAAGTGGCAAATACCTGTAACTTAAATAACTCACTTTTTATTATATGTAAAAAGTAATTAAGAAAAAATACATTTCTTCTTACATAATTATTTAAGTTTAATAAGACATGTTTATATTCATGATCTAACATATATACAAAATATAAATAGATCTGTACAGATATAATAATTACAGTTCAACCTCTTTCACATATCACATCAACCACCTAAAACAGAAAAGTAAATAAATAATTAATTTTTGTCAAAATTTTCATTGTAATATAGTATTTTTTAATACCTACACTTGGCTCCATCATAAGTGGATCCAGACATCTATGAATTGCACTTCCAACAACTTCATCTAATAAAACATGTACCAAGCTAAAAGTAAAACGTTTAAAGTTAAATCCTAAATTTCAAAACATTCTATTAAATGATATATTAAATTTTTTCTCAAGTTTATTTGAAAAATATTTATATTATGTAAATTAAAATTATCACAATAAGTAATATGACATTCCAGACGAGGTCCAAAATCGCGTAAATTGCAGAATTCTTGTGTTTAAATTATAACGATAGATTATATAAGAGAGATAGAAAAAAGTCTTGATCTAAACAATGTGACACAAAATGTAAACGAGTCCTGGGATGACTTCAACATGTGTTAAACGACCTGTCAATGTCAAACCATAAGGTAGAACTCTGACTCAGGCACTCCTAAATAGTCAATCTAGGAAAACAATTTTGGAAAAAGGGGAAAGATTTGATGGATAGAAAATCATTGCATATAATCATTAGAGTTCCAAAATGACACATTTACAAACAATGGGCTAAGTTACGAGCACTAGTCTTATGGCTTTATCAACAATCTCCGAGCATAGTTGACAAAAAGGTGTCAAATAGACACCTCGAATCGGACCTTTCTCATGACCTGAATTAGTCTTGGTTTTCCCCGGGAAACAAAGGGGAAATCAATTGGGAAGTGAGGAATGGGACGAGGGACCAATCCGAAATGCAGATAGTGGAAGAAAAACTAAAAAAAATCAGAATTACAAGATTGAAAAACAGTCTCCTCTGGATTAAGCTCACCATGTGCTTCATATTATGTCGTCGCCCAAGACGTCTCCAATCATCCCCAACACCCAGCGATCTCATATCGTCTGCCCCGGGGCTTCGACAGAAAGAAAATCCTCGCCATCCCAAAAGACAATAAAGTAGTGAAACTGAACTGTCACATAGATGTAAGCATAAATGTTACCAAATAAACGGCTTTTTTGTTTGTAAAACACTTGTCATCAATTGCCTCCTCTGCCACACCCACATGCAAATTTCCCTTAGATTCATCCTGACGCGGGATTAACTGATCCCCACCTAACGGACGGCAACCATACTTTGGTGCCGAGGAATGGGCTTTCAAGTTCCCTATCACCACTGGTCAGTGACCTTACAGTAAGCATTATATATAAAACAATATTGATCTCTCTAGTTGACTGATTAACTCACTGACATAGCAGCTTTTACTCAAAAATTTCATCTTATAGAAAATCAAGCTGGGATATTTGAAAGTAGATGCCAAGTACATTATCAGAAAAAATATTTTTGTTCTACAGGGCATCAAAATTTAAACCTCAGAATATCATGACATGTTTATAATTATTATTTTGCTCCAAACTATTTTAAATTCTAATATTTCCCTTTATCTTACTACTGATTATATTTATTAATACCCTGATATTATTTACAATTATTTCATCTATATGTGTATAAAATTAATATCAATACAAAGAATTGTAAATTACAACAACAATGCAGAAGCTGTTGTGATAGTCTGTGCACAGGAGTTTTAAAAGGGTGAGATTAAAAAAACAATATAAAAAAATAAAGCAGTTTATTGTTTTACAATATAATTATACAGAGGAACACAATACAGGAGATTAAAGAGAAACTAAATGGGAACAAAATGTTATATACAATATACTGTTTAATTTTTTAATTCTTTCCAAATGGGAGGGGTTTAAACCCCTAAAGCCTTTCTTAGTGCATGACTTTGCTAGGATGAGACCAAGAAGATCAGTGACAGCTCATCTTTAATTCTGTATTATGTTTTAAATTTATTATAATACAGTAACAAAAATAAATTTATAGAAATAATCTAAGTATCATCTTGAAATCAAATCAAAAATCTTCCATTTTAAACAATATAATATAATATTTAAGTACTTAATAATAATTTATTTTTTCATGGATATTAACATTGAAGAGAAATTATATATAACAAGCAAGTATTTATTGAGACATTGTCACAATGCTGGGCTGCTATTTTTAATTTATTTCATTTAAAAATATATGCTTTCCACCTCAAATTAATAATGTAGTGTCTCTGCCTCTGTACATCATACTTTTCCTTTAACAATAGAGTCGTGCCAGTCACCTACTAACTGCTTTCAGGGTAAAATTTTTGAATTGAAATAACATGACTTCCGATTTGCATTAGAAGTTCATATATCAAGGTCTCCTGCCCCTAAAGTTTCCACATCTGGTCTTGTCTTTTACCTATCTAACTCTGTTCTCGAAATTAAGGAAACACAGATGTACGACAGTGGGAATTTATATGTCTATAATTTTTTCACATTGCAGCGCAATAACTTGTTATTTATAAAATTTGCTTGTTGTGATTACTATTTTATCAAGTGAATATCTCAGACAATAAACTGAAATTTTTTTTAATATATTAAAATATTGAAGATGTAGTAGTACTGTATTTGAATATTTGCAAAACAAAATTATATTCTTGATAGTTCTTATCAAGTAAACTTGATAACTTCCACTTTCAGTTCCACTACTTTATTGTCTTACAGTGTTCTTGACAGTGTTGATTGCTGTCAACACTGTCTTTCAATGTTAAATTATTTTAATAGCAAAGAAAAATAAAAAGAAAATGAAAATTTATTTTGCAATATTTTCATTTAGCAAATACTTTTGATATATCAACTTGATCATCAGAAAATCAAATCTCTTAAATGCTTTGTTTGATTGCCTAATGTATATGAAGTTTTATCAAAAGTACTTCCAAAAAAAAAAATTTGTTTTGCAATTTTCTTTTTATTTTTATTTTTCTTTGATATTAAAATAATTTAATATCAGTATTATATTAAAGTTAAGTGTCTCCTTAACTCAATGGTCCTCAACTATTCAAATTCATGGTGCACTTGAACAATCAGGTAAAAATTAAAACTTACTTTATTATTAAATACAGTGATACCTCAGTTTTTGTTGATAATCCGTCCAAAACAATTGGCACCAAAATCCGAAACTGACAAAAACCAAGGCAATTATTTCCATATGAATTAATGTAAATCCAATTAATTCGTTCTAGACATTCCAAAATACATACCAAAAACACATTTTATAGAGAATTAATATAGCATTAAATACTAAAAGCAATAAGAAATTAACATAAAAGACTAATTAGCATAAAGATAAAAACATTAAGATTAAAGATAAGATAATTAGCATTAAGATGAAAGCAATGGAATTGTTTGGCTAGACAAGCGGGGTAATGTCTTGTCTTGTAGAAGCTAGTTGAACATGCGCTTCTAGCCTATATCGCCCCGTGGTAAAGTGTGGTGTAATTGTCATGTAATAGTAGTTGTATGTGTTTACGATGGTCGTATCGAGGAGAATAATGCCTTCCAGGAAATCTGTTTAAGGGTAACTGGCCCCTATTCAGGCACTACAGACATGGAGAAAACTCGGAAAAGTTCACGTGGCCAACCCGCCCTGGCAAAGTGCAAACCCACAACCAAATTCCACCAGTGTTCAGGGAATGTAACCATTGGCCAATGGTGGACCGTCGTGGGGTAATGTTCATACAATGAGAAATAACGTCACACTGTGCCGGAAAATGTGTGAGTTGCCCTTTGTTCTCACAAAATTAGCAGCGAGGTCACTTGAGCATGCCAATGAAATTGGAAGCAATCAACAAAAACTGAGACAAATTTTTCACAAAAAAAAAAATCAACGAAAACTGAAACAGACAATAACCGAAGTCAACAAAAACCAAGGTATTACTGTACTACAGACCCAGCCAAAAGATCAATCATGAGCCTTTCTTTAAAACCTTCTCTGCAAAAGCTGGTACACATTTGAAATATAATTGATAATGCATAGAGGTATATTTGACATTTTAATTTTAAAAATTCATCTTGCAGCAAGAAGCTTCATGGCTAATCTTTAGCAACCACTGCCTTAACTTGTTAGAGTATATTATTATTAATAACACTACCACTTAAAACTGGTTATACTTGAATTAAATAATCCAGCAATTTTTTAAATATGTGCAATAATACAGCTATTAATTTTGCAATGTTGACTCCTTCCTCATAACACAGAAGACTTTTTTTGAACTATAAATCTTACTATCCCCCTCCCCTTTCTCTCGTCTTACATCACCTCTCTCTGCACATGTGTATGACAATCCCCTGTTGTTTCAGCAGCTGGAGATTAGTTTGCCTGATGTTACCAGTTCAACAGGGACAAAAATGTTTGCATATATTAAAAAAATTGCTTGATTATAGGTTTTTAGAGTTTTTAATTTTCTGATTTAGATTAATAATAATTAGCAATAATCCATAAAAACATTTTACTTTTTTTTCAATTTAATAAATAAATAACAGTTTATGAAACGATTATTTAAGTTATAATATAAACATTTTGCCTCTGAATTAGTGCAAACAGAAAATAACACAACATTCCTGGTTCAAATTCAATTAGTTACATTAAAACAACAAACACTTCATTTAATTTATCAAACTATTTCTTGGTACTTACTTGCAGGACTATATTATATTTAATTAATGAGATGATGAAGTAAAGTGTTAAAATTCTGAACTGTAATTTAACTTAATGCATTTTCATTTTTGATTCTGAAGTTAATCCAGCTTTTATTTTTATAAAACTGTTTATTATTATTATTATTAACAAATAAATAAATAATGATGTAAATCAATAAAAATGCTCATTAATTATTTTATGTTCCAAGCATCTTAATTTTAAAATATCTTGTCAGGTAACTGTTATATAATATTTAAATATCTATAATGCCTATTATTAGAAACATACTATACTATACATTTATTTAAATTATATAGCAAATACATTATGTTTTTTTACATAACTTTTAAACATAAAATAGCAAACATTTTTTGAAAATACTAAGCTTGATTCCAAAATAACATGTGGAATAAGATGATAATAAAATTAAGCTAAACAAATTTATAATAATCAATTTTTAATCTTCTAAATTTTCTTAATCAAATTAAAAAGTCAATTCTCATAATTTATTTAATAAGGACATAAAAACTTTATTATAAAGCAATTATAAAAACAAATATATAATTCATTACTCACTCAGAACACTTTTCCAGAGTTTACATCTTTATTATCCTAGTACTTCCCACTTCATAAACAGTCAAATTAAAAAAAATAATAAAAAAACATACCTTCAAGAGTAGCCATGAGAAAATAATAATGTATCCTTTTAAAATACACCATTACCATGAAAAGATGATATGTGTTAAATAGATACATTGTTAATTTTGGAGTGATACTCTTGAAGGTGCAATTTTTTAAATGTGATTTTTTTTGTTATTTTGATTTTTAATATCCCTGAAGATGAGTTGTAAGAATTGAACAACATATAGGCTAATAGACATGAACTATGGAAAAGCATTATTTTGAGTGAATAAGGTAATGTGGGAATTCTTTTGTGAGTTAAATAATTCATTACTTTTGCTTGATATCTGCCATTTACACCATTAAATATATGGAAATACAAAGCTCTGTTTACACTTGCAAGAAAGAAAAAGAAAAAGAAATGCAGAAATGATTCCTGTTTCTGTAGTACACAGAGTCCAAAAATTAAGGTGAGAAATGTTTAACTTTTTGTGTTGTTATATATAGAAACAAAAAATCAATAGTCAATAGAACATGAAAATTCTATTGATTAATTATCTTTCATATTAATGTTAATATGGCAGACACAAATAAATCACATAAAACATTGATTGATTACAATAAAATATAAACATGTTGGATTAGAAAGCTTCAGATATCAGTAATATTTAACTTTTGAAAAAATGCATAAAATGGAAGAAATCAAGCAAGATATTATGACTACTGCTCATCTTGGAGTTATGATACCTGTAGTGATATTGGACCTACTCTCTCCGAATGTGGTCTTGTCAGCCCACATCCAATCTCTTTACAAGCAGTCATAAAAGTAATACACAAAGGGTTGCAAAAAGTGCAGAGAAGAATAGCCTAAAAGACTTCTAAGAAAGTTAAAGTTTGAATTTAAAAAGTGTTCTAAATTTTGAATGCCATAACAGATAACAAGATTGAATGCTGTAACAGAGAACAAAATTCGTTTTTGATAATAATAGATGTTTCAAATTTTTCTTGTTTGAAGATGATTCTAAATAACCTGTAGTGATATTGGATTCTCTACAATAGATATTGGAATTTTTGTTTTCTACAAATTAGACATTTCCAGAAAATGGGCAGACATGTAAACAAAATTTTTTAAATTTATTTATTGCATATACAAAAGGAAATATCACAAGACAATTGATATCCTCCAAAAAAAAAAAAAAATGCCCATAACAAAAGATTAAAATACAAATAACAAAAAAAATCAATAGACATGATAAAATAAATATATATATTTAAGTATTAAGTACAGTACATATATATACACATATACACTTAAATAAAAACAAAATATTATGTATTATAGAGTAACCATTTACAAATGTGTTTAAAATGTAGAAAATTTTCATATATGGATTGTTCCACACAGCCCATCTTCTGAATAGAAAGAGGATTTGAAAGAAATGGAAAGCCTAAAAGATGGAATAAAAAAAAAAAAACAAGTTTTGTTACAAATAACACATGGTGGAACTCTCAGGTACAACCAATCAGAACAAATGGAACCATGGAAGTATTTATATAAAAGTAAACAGTCAAAGTACAGTGGGTGATTGGTTAACAAACAGTTCGAACTGTGAACACATTGGACAATGAACACTTTCGCAACAGATTTTTATGTTCGGACAGCAAACATTTCCCAGAACAAACACAAAAAGTGACTTAAAATAAAGAATACTGATTGGTTTTCCTTTATCTCGAAGTGACAATTTGAAACCTTTCGGAGCTCGGGAGACGTCAACATTGTTGCTCAACCCAATATCAATCGGATAGTATTCCTCTGAACTTTGAAACTCTCCCTTGTAATTCCAGTTTTTTGTTTACCTTTCTGACAATTTTTTATAGTCTTTGCGAGACTGTCGGGCACTCATTAACTTTTGCAACGGTTTTTATTTTCGAAAGGTGACAGTTCAATAGCCAAGGTAGAGAGTGGGCAGATGTCTGATGTTGCTAGGCAGTATGGTTTGAACAGGTCTACAGTACACACAATCTTAGCTAAGAAAGATATAATCAAGAAGACTCAAGAAGCTAAAGGAGTAGCAAAAATCACATCTGAGAAACAAAGAT
Organism: Centruroides vittatus; assembly: GCF_030686945.1. Taxonomy (NCBI): domain Eukaryota; kingdom Metazoa; phylum Arthropoda; class Arachnida; order Scorpiones; family Buthidae; genus Centruroides; species Centruroides vittatus. The sequence continues at coordinate 1,396,818 of NW_027122194.1, forward strand.
GTGCCATCCATGATAAAATGGAAAGATTGCTTTTAGTTTGTTATTACATATAAATAAACATAGTAAGAAAGTACAGTAGAACATCGTTTATCCAAAAGCCAGTCAACCGAAAGCTTTCCAGTTGGACTGTGTCGTGCTGAATCAAACGTTTTTAATACTAGATTAACTTCTAAAGTATAATTTTTTGTTTTTATATTTTTCAATATATTTATTTTGTTTGTACAAAATAAAGAAATAATTTTTAACGATACAATAGCCTCGATTATTATAATAAAAATTTTCGTTAGGCTTAAAATTGACGAAAATTCAACATGAAGTGACACGCAACGGAGAAAAATTTCAACATTGAACAGGTTAATATATTTTTTCGTACATAATCAGTTATCCGAAAAATCAGTTGTCCGAACAACCCCAGTCCCCAATTGATTTGGATGAACAATGCTCTAGTGTATATAACTTTTTATTTATTTTTTGGGGTCTCCAGAACAAATTAATCAAATTCCCATAAGAATCTATGGTAAATCGATAATTGGTTAACGAACAATTCGGGTAGCGAACATCATCTTGGAATGGATTATGTTTGTTAACCAATCACCCACTGTATTTGATATGTTTGGTAAAACTGGGAATTCCCAATCTGGATCTAGCTGGATCTAATATGCATTAGGGCAGTGGTTTCCAACTTTTTTGTACCTGCGCCCCCCTTTAAAAAAAAATTGTTGCGCCCCCCTTAACTTTTCTAACAATCTAATTTCATAAATACTCAAAGTGCGCTCGGCTCCAAACGCGAAAGCGAGATGTTCTCGTTCCAGCAAGAGTATGGATGGATGTTTTAGCATTTGTACCTGAAAAATTCGCGGCAAGGATTGTGGATTACGTATACCTATTTTGCTGATTCATTTTTTTGACACCTATTCGACTTTTTTGGTTTGTATTCGAAAATGGTATTTTGGAAACAGCTGCATGCCCCCCTTGCAACAGTCTCGCCCCCCCAGGGGCACGCCCCACAGGTTGGAAACCACTGCATTAGGGGTTAGCATTAGGAAGGTTAGAGAGTTTATTTTAAAATAAGAAGTATTTTATTAGTTCTTTTAATATTTTTTGTAAATGTTTTTGGCTTCCATTACAGTTTTTCTGTAAGTGAAAACTAAGCTTTTCTATGATGTTTCTGTACTTGAAAACAAAATATTCCTGTTCTCCATTCTTGTAACAATCTTCTATAGTATTTTTCCGTAAGTGGAAATTAGGCTTTCTTGTTTATATTATATATAACAACAACTGTATTTTGTTATCTATGTAGTAAATTAATTTCTGCACAGTCTTTTTCAAATGACCTTCACTGTAGACACACATTTATTTGTTTATAAAGAAAAAATTGTATTTATGAGCAAGGCTGTGGCTAGAGCATTTGGCACCAGAGACAAACTTAAATATGGTACCGTTTGGATAAGCCTTCAAATAATATAATTTTTCATACTCATATGTGACAGTTTTCTATGAATTTATTAGTTCGCCCATGTAATAATTTTGGAATTTTAGCATGATATCATCTTGGCATCCTGAACATATGTCCTCTCTGCCTCTGCTTTTCCATGACCCTATTTACAAGTAATAAAAAATTTTATAATGCTGTATAGTATTTTGTTTTTTTGTCCACCTTGATACTACTTCATTTCACTCAGCTGATAAAGTTTCTTAGGAGAAGACTGGTAATACAGACAATTTACAAATTGTTATCATATAATATATTGATATAAAAATTTTATTAAAAAAATGATAATTTATTCATTAAAATTACATAGATGGCATGTAGTTGATATCATAAATAGCAATCAACAAAATATATATAATCTAATTAACTTTTACTGCCATTATTTTAATCTTCACGTAAGCTATTATACTTTAAAATACTAAAGCACAAAATTACATAGTTTAATCTCTTTTAGATGATGAAAATGAAACTATATATAGGTATAAAAAAAGAAACAGCTAAAAATGCTTATTTATCATTAGTTTATACTGACATAAAAAAAAAATATGATATATATATATATTTTTTTAAGTATATAAGGATAAGTATATATATATAAAATTTATGAATACTTACTTCTCATCAGAAACAAATCTCCATAAATATAATTGTAAGTAATGGGTATCCACTTGAATTTGTTGCAGTCCATAACGACTGAAAGTACGTAATCGGACACATTCCAAAAAAGTCTAGAAAAAATACAATAATAGAAATTATTTTTAAATCATGATTTTTATACTTTATGAATGATTAATTAGTTTAATTTACTTTTTAAATCAATAGACTCTTTCAAGATATATAAAAATATAAAATTAGAAATATGATTTGTATTTTATTGGTTTTTTCAATCAAATAATATTAAAACTTTTTATCTTTATGAACGGAAATAAAAATTTATAATTTTTGTTTTCAAAGTCTTAACTTGAACAGATTGTTGACAAGAAAAATTCTAAATCTCAATAAATTAATTGCTTGCTTAGAAATTTTTTTTTTTTTTTAAATTTAAATGAAAAGTTTATTGGTTACTAGAAGAAACATTAATTAAACATAAAGAAGCATTATAACATTAGGTAAGGTTAGCAAAAAGCTAACATTTTTGACAAGTTAATGGGACATCTTCAGATATGAATAGGGTGAGACATAAGCGAAATCATTTATGTTTGAAGATGGTCTGTTATTGCATCAAAAACATTATTATTTCTCTACCCTTACATACTGTTAAAGGTGTATAACTTACTTTTACTGCCATTATTTTAATCTTCATGTAAACTTTAACTAGCCATTGTAGTTAATTTATTTGTTTTTTGTAGGCAAGGTTTTATATAACTTAAATTATTTTAAATTTAATTTTAGATTTGACATATGAATTTAAAGTTTTATATAAGTGAGTTATATAAGAATTTTCAATATTAAAATATTCTACTTCTTTTTTTACAATTTAAAAATCCTTTAAAATCAATACATTACAGATTTTTATCATTTAATGATCTCCTTAATATTAATATAGATAACTGCAATTTTATGTTATAGAACAATAATATTTGTTTTTGACAAGACTATGTCTTGTCTCTAAAATTGCGCTGCTGTCAACAGCTGCACATCTTAGAGGTATGAAGGAGTAAATATCAGGAGTTGCAATTTGGCAGAGTGTTTGGTGCCCAAATCAAGCACGCATAAAATAAACCAGACTTGTAGGTAGTCAGTGGACCAAGAACTGGGTCAAAATAAAATACAAAATGCTGAGACTGTTCCTACAAACAGGCGCGTGAGTGCGAGATTTGTGCATGCATTGCTCACGCTCTCTGAGACATAGTCTCATCTCAAGAATGGCTTTGCCATTTTACTTGTTATTAAGCTAGATTGATTGATCACTATATAGAAGTGCCAATAATTCTTTAGACTTCAAATCTGTTAAATATGATTTAGATATTAAATGGATATAAATTGTTACTTTCAACGTCCTTATCAAAATCTATAGAATTTAAAATACTTTGGAGCATGAACATTATTGTCAACAAGATACTCAGACAGTTTTGCAAATAGCATATAACATTGTTGCAAAACATATTTTGCTGTCAGTGTCAGTATAAAAAATTTAAATTACAAAAACATTCATTATTGACTCATTTTTGTTGTTATTATTTTAAATTGAATTATTCTTACATTTAGTAATATTTTTCTGTAAATATTATTTAAACTTTCTTGTAGATAAATTTAAAAATAAATTTTAATTGTATATTTTCATCATTTTTTAAACAAAAATTTATAATTTTTGAAAAAGTTTCAAAATTAATTTTTTTTTCTAAAATGTTAATATAAATGTTAATTCAATACCTTCAGACTTATCTTGATGATTCCAGTCATAACAGAAACTTTAGAGAATTCTACTGTACTGAAAATCTCAATCTTTTCTGAAAACAGCTTCTGTATATTGCTCATTAAATTGTTATCAATGGTACTATCAATTTAAAAAATATATATTAATAATAATTAATTTATTATATAAATATTTAAAATACAGTATATCTATTCTAAAATAATATACCTTGGAGCATATGCACTCCAGTTTGATCTCAACTGTCTACTAGCACTACAAGGATATGTACGACGACTGGAATCACTACTGCGTTCATGACGAATACCTTCTTCATACAATTGACCAACTTGACCATCAATTGCAGTGACATCTTCTACTACTCTCTTCATGACAGCTCTGACATTCCGAGGCTCAATTGTATTCAACCAGTCACGAGTCTCTACACTTTTTCTCAACATCTATAGATTAAAAATGCTTATAATAAAACAATAAATAATTATAATTAAAAATTTGTTATGTAATTGCTGGCAACATATATTTAAACATTTTAAAAATCCTTCAGACAGAAAAAAGTCAATATCTCATTATGTATTTTAGACATCTAGGCTTATGCACTAACTTTTCACATAATTTAAGTTTTAATTGAATACTAGATATATCTCTAAAATAAAATATAGTTTGAAATTGTGTGTTATCTTTAAAAAATTAAAAAAGTTTTCATGCAAAGTTTTTAATGCTACAAACATATTCTCATGTTCTTTAAGTAGGTTCCAAATGATATCAAAACATCAAACTTATACCTACAATTTTTGGGACTCTTCTATCTGACAAATCATTTCTGTGAGTATTATTGCACATTTTTATTAACATATAATTTTCAGATGTAACTTGAAACATGTTCACATACATTCATGATTTTATATTCTTATTGTATTTCTTACAATTTGAACATGTATAAATATCAATATAAACAACCTAATAAAAAATGCTTTTAGAAATAAAAAGATAATAAATGATTTATTTTTGAAAGTAAACTATAACATTTAAAACTATTCAAATTCTGGCAAGTAATGTTATAAACATAATGGAATTTTAGAAAAAACTGTATTACTCTGATCTTTCATCTGATATAGATGACAATCATGGTAGATCCATAGGGGTTTCAGGGACTTAAACCTTCTCCATTGATACAAAACAAATTAAAATTTATTTGTTTGAACTTCAAAACATTTTTAAAAACATTCACGATGGCAAATATGGTTTATCAGACCATACACAATACAATCATCCTGTGCATGTTAATAAAAAGTACTTATGATTATTCAAATTTTTAAAATTTTTCAGTTATCTCTCCCTTTGGGTTCTTCTGGAACTGTACTGGATTATGATGAGTTCAAAACAGAGAATTTGATCATATTTCAAGTGAACATTATATATTTGAGCCTAATGCTGAGCAGAATTTGTTTAGTACAAAAATGGATAATATTTTTACATTAAAACAGTGGTTCCCAACCTTTTCTAGAATGTGGAACACTTTTGTGAGCAATTTTCTTTAGCGGAACACTTACTTAAGTTAATATGAAATACATAAGCATGTCATCAGTTATTTTATTAGAATTGAGCAGTTATAATTCAAAATCTCTACTCATATTATTAACGCCAATTCTAAGACAGGAAAAAATATACCTAAATAACTTTAATGGGAAACTTGTGCCTGATGCTTTTTACATATTTCATTCAGTTTTTATCATTGCCTTTATCTTATTCGAAACAGTAGTACACTCCATGAGTACGAGTTGTACATATATATTTAAGTTTATGAAAATTTTATGATTTTAATTTTTTGATATTCGGCGGCTCGAATACAATTGTACACTTTCCGATTTGCGACTTAATCTGCGGAACACTTGGGAGATGCTTACGGAACACCAGTGTTCCGCGGAACACCGGTTGGGAACCACTGCATTAAAATATGAAAAATAAGTTAAAAAGTTTATCCATGCAAGATGCATCTTGAGAAACATCTTAAATCATAATTCTGGGAGAATAGCTAGAATGCATAAATTTTTATACAAAAAATTTTTAAGAAGAAAATGAATTTGTTATTAATGCTGACAAATGAAGTTCATTTTCATTTAGAAAGTTTTTGTTATTAAACAAAATTGTTAAATTTGGGCTATAGAAAATTCAAAAGTTAAGCAAGCAGAGAAAATGCACTGATAAGAAGTAATTGTACGGTATAACTTATCACAATGTATAACAGAGTAGCTGGTCTTAATTTCTTAAAAATGATAACTGTTAATGACAATGGTAAAAGATACAATTATATAATCAATACAAATCAAGAACTTAAACTGAAAATATTTGCTATGTCAACTAGGTAACCTTTATTTTATTCCAATAATTAAATAACAAATTTGACAAATGTTTTCGAGCAGCTTGACCACCCTACTTCAGGTCCATTACAAATATGTTGAATGAGTGTTTCAAATAGAACATACTTTAATGGACCTGAAGCAGCACCTGTTCAAATCATTTATCAAATTTGTCATTTAGTTACTGAAATAATGAAAAGGTTATTTAGTTGATATAATCAGTATATTTCTTAGAACATCAATTAATATTTTGGATGGTTACCATGAATTATGATTTCAAGAGGTCTATACCATTATTCATATTGAGAAAAACAATGAACATATTATATAGTTTTTCAAATCTGAAACTTCTCACATTATAATAACAATAATTTGTCAGCAAGATTATCTAATTCAAGTGACCAGACTTTATTTCAGAAATATTTAAGGGAAAGAATTTACATATAGATAACATTTCTTTTGAGAATATGAGTATATTCATGTCTTGCTGCTCAAGATCAATATTAGTCTTGTTATTTTTCATACATAAGTTACTTAAATATCAATGTTTCAGATTTGTATTAAAATTAAAGAACGTCAACAGTTCATTTGCTGATTTTCTAAGTTTAATATAATAAACTGTTCTAGAGGATTCATTGCATTTATTAAGAAAAATAATTTTAAATTTTTTTATTTTAAATAAATAAATTATTAAAATGTAAATTTTACTAACCTGAGATATACTAAGTCCTTGAACTCTTACAAAATGATCAAGTAATTTCTAGAAAATATAAAATACAAATGTGTATCTTCATTTATTTAAAAAATTATCAAAATTTAGAAATAATATTTATTAAAAAAATTAAATACCTGTGCAGTTTGTGCTATTTCTTCACATAGTGTAGTTACTGATGTTAAGCCAGTTTGATCTTCTACAGTAAACTGTTCATCAGTAAGTGATAACTAGAAAAAATTAAAGTTAAAATACTTTATCATTATTATCCATTCTTTCAAAATACTAAATAAATTTATATTTTGATAAGCATTTGTACATAATAAGTTAAAAAATTAACAGATCTTATACTGCACGACGAAAGAAACAGAAACTTTTTGCAATAATTCGTCACCAGAGGGGATCCCAAAATCTACATTTACCAGTGCATTCTTCTGTGGATATAAATCGGCCGAAATCCCCGAGTGGAACAGGATGGAACACTATTAGAAGACGTTGTAAGACCAACCTATTCCAGTTTTTTAGAAAATTTTATATTTTTAAATGGATAAATTTTGTGTTTTTTAACTAAAGGTGGCCAAGTAGCCTAAAAAGAAAGGTCAGGTCATCCAAAAGTTTTAATCTAAAAACACATAATAAAATAGTGGTCTTTTGAATCGACTGTGTCTTTAATTTACGAAAGATCTTATACTGCTTACAGTATACTTTCTAGATCCATAAACATTTCAAAGCCTGATATTTTATAATAAACCAAAATTAATCAGGCTACTTTACCACTACTATTAATAATTAAATACTGAGTAATTTGATATTAGAGATAGGTGTTAGGCACCATCTCTTATTAAATTTAAAAACTATAATTAAATTAATATTCATTAAATAATTTAAAATATTATAGTTGGCATTGTAAGTAACTAAGAATGGCTATATCTAAATTAAACATATCTGGGGGATCGGACAGCATTACCCTTGGAACTGGCAATGCATCTTCATGGTAAGCAGCAGTTGTGGGTTCGAGTCCCATTCCAGTCCAATTCTTTTCTTCCAGAATATTCTAAATTATTTAATAAATACTAATTTATAATTATTAAATTTAATAAGAGATGGCACCTACCACTTATCTCTAGTATCAAATTACTCAATATTTAATTATTAACAGTAGTGGTCAATTAGCCCAATTCAGCAATTATCTGGATTATATGTCTCAAAATTAAAATTTCTTAAACTTTATTAATATTTGAATAATGCATGGATTTATTCATACATAATTTGCATAGTAAGTACAATATCCATGTCAAATTTTGCTATAGAGATAGTTTTATGTAGATAAAAATATAAACAAAAATCATTACATTAATGTATTTATTCCTAAAAACTTTGATTTCAGAACTCTATACTGTTAGCAAGTGTTTAAAAATATTATATAAAATTATTTACTCATACACCCTTTAAATGATTAATTCATCAGAGAAAATTTTGAAAGACAAAGAAAACTGATTTTATAAGTATGCAACATCAATATGTAAATGAGATCTGCCTAACTAGCCTTAGGAAAAAATTCTCATTATTAGAAACTAGGTATTCTTAAGTCAGTATTGAGTTGTTTTTGGATAATGTGTAATTTTCAAATTTAAAAAGAGTAATACTTTAAAATTAGTCTTGCATATAAGGATTGGACAGCTCTTTTCCACTTTAATTTCCTGTTCTCAAAAATACAGAGCATTCTTTTCATCTTAACACAAGTTCTGAAAATATTTACTTCAGATGTAGAAAGAAATAATTTAATTAATTATATCTTGACTTCAGACAAAAAAATACAAATTCAACTATTAAATGCCAAATTTGTATTTTCTGTCTCAATTTCCTCCAACAATTACTTTGATATGATCTTACACACAATTTACAGATATTAATTAATCCTATTTTAGAAGGAATTTCTTTCTTTTAAAATATTTTAGCTTGTACATTTATTTTAATTGATAATAGCTAAAATTCCAGTTTCAGTCATTAACATTGTTTTTCATATTGCTAGATTAAGACACAAAAATATAGACTTAATAATTAACTTTAATACATTGAAAACATATTTAACTGTCAATTAGTTTGTCCTAATAATTAAGAATAATAACTCTATATAATTTTGTGTAAATTTTAGGAAAATATTTCTTGTAAAAGACTGATGACATATTATACTATTTAGATACAACAGAAACATTTTTAATTTCAAATCATAATAAAAGAAACTAGCAAGTTAAAATCCAATGCTAAGATAAAACTTCTTTAAGTAAAAAACAGAAAACTTATACTTAAAAAAATATGTTTTAGCAATAGTTATAATACTATCAATTTAACTTCTGTGGTAGTACGAAAGGGATTATTCCTACATAAACACTAATTTCCTTGAATAGCAAATGTGATCAACTAAACTACTGATAAACATCTTAAAAATTCAGAGAAACCATTTAAAAATCATAAATTTTAAAACTGAAGCAATTCTACAAACTTTTAAATACATTTTTCCTATCTTGTATGATAATTTCTATCGATATTTCATCTTTAGTTGCTAGAATAGATTATAAACTATAATAGCTGCTATCAAATCTTAATTCATTTAAAAAATGGATTGTCATTAATAAAAATAAACTTTTAAAAATCAGTTTTAATGATAAAAAATATCCAAGAAAATAGAAAAAAAAATTAGACATACTTATAGGATTCTCAATTCTTTTTAAATTAAAATTACTAAGATTGAAAAATTAAATTAATTACATGAAATCATTAATTAGATATTCCATTATATAATGCAAAAATTTATATTATTAATTTTAATTAAAATTTATATTTGTTACCAAAAAGCATGTTCAGTATGTTTTTATGATTAATTACTTTATACTTACTAAATAACTAATAGAAGAAGTTTTCAAATCCAGACATAAACGTGATAACAACAATAATAAAGCAGGAGGAGGAACCATATTTTTATCTCCAATAGATGAACAGAATTCCTAAAAAGTTTACAATCTATTTAGAATCCTAAAGTTTAGAATCTTTTAATTATATTTTAAAAATTTTGTATTAATTGAAGTTGAATAACATTAAAAAACTTAAACAAATTTTATAAAATAAAACATAAAATATATTATTCTGGAGATATCATCTTAGACTTACCAAAGCAACATTATTTATATGACGTAAGAAAGCCACAACAACTCCTTCTCGAACATACTCTCGACAAAATGGTTCTCGAAAGTGCATTTTCATTGCAAATGTAATATCAGATTGAATAAAGGCCTATATATATTAATATATTGTTAAAATAATATGATTAAACTTGATTTAATATTATTAAATCTTTTAACATAACTCACTTGCAAATTAGATAAAACTGCTTTAACTTGATCAGCCACTGATGTTTCCATTGTGTTTAACAGATCAGAAAGACTTAAACTACCTTCCTGACCAACAGTACGTGGAGCTGCTAGATTATGGCGAATATCTGTTAGACAATCACTGAGATGCTGTTTTAAAGTTTGTAAATAATGTTCACAACGATCTTTTCCAGCTTTAGAAACAATATCAGTTCCTTTTCTGTAATAATGTGATAATATCTAAATTATTATAATATATGAAAATAAAAAATAATATAAAGAACTAAAATAGTAATTAGAATAAAAATATCAAGTAATTTTTAAAAAATCTAAGTTAATTGACTTGTTTATTTATTAAAGTTTCAAACTAATAATATAAAAATATTAAACAGATTAAATTACAATAGAGTCAAATAGCATTCTCCCAAAGCCAGTTTTAAGTGATTGACTGACTAGCTAAATATTTTTCTTTATACACCTGGCATATTTAGTATTATAAGTCTATTATAATATTCTACTGTGTGCCTCTGTTTGGTATGCATACTTATAACTTTGCTTTAAAAATAAATTTTAATGAAAAATAACAAATGATAAACAGTGTATCAAAATCAGTTAAAAAATGCTATTAACTGAAATTATAAATTTATTTTTAATAAAAAGTTGTATATCCTTTTCAATCAGTGTAGAGAAATTCTGACTTACATATAAGTACTTATTTATATTTAGTAAAAACTTTAAATAAAACAACAACAACAAAAAAAAAAAGCTCTATAGCAGAATAGGTAAAATGATGAGAAGCATTCAGTCCAGCTGCTTACCCTTCATTATCCACTTATTATCTCTTGGTGTCACATAATTTGGACTTTCTTCATATATACTTTTAAAAAAGTCACTTATGAAATAATTTTGAATAATGAACCAAATGAATAATGTATTTATTCAAAAGACCTTTAGAAAACAATTCAGTTCTAGAAAGAGCTTCAAACTGGAAAAAAGGGAAGATAACCCAAATAACATCAGATAATTTTTTCATTTTAATGAAAGAATTTAAAAGTTTAGTTGAAAAAAGTAATAAAGATTTAAGCTTAATAACATTTTTTCATTTGATCCTCTAGTAACTTTTTATGGATTTTATGACCCATTATTTGTCTTGACTTTTCCTGTCTTTTGTAAAAATAAATAAATAAAATTTTTAAGATGAAAAAATATCTTTTTAAATGAATTATTAATTTTCCATATTATATGTATTTCCCACTTAGTGCCAATTCAATTAATGTTGTAATTTGATTATTATTTTTTCTTTTACTGTACAATACTTTTTACTGTAATTACAGGCAAGCTTTTTGGAGTCATATTAATTATTTTCTTATGTTTTTGCTGAGATATCAGCAATCAAGTCCAGGGAAATGAAAATGAAATCAAATAAAAATGTAATAGTGATTATCCACTTTCATGACAAATAATTGTTTTGTTTTATAATGTTCATCTCTGAATGAGGCTTTATTACTACAGAATATTTAAAATTTATTATATATAAATGCGCATTTAAATTAAACACGCTATCATATATCTTAATGTAAAATTATGTTATATGCAATTTTTCTTCCTTAGCAATTTGTATTAATAACAATATCCTTATAATAAGGTTCCAAACTAAAAACTTCATGTACACAGACATTCTATGAAATTCAAATAAATATAATAATAAAAAGTTACCATAAATTAAATATTTTAAGTTTTATTTGTCTTAGAATGAATGGTGTCTTACATTGATTGCACATAACATTAATCAAAACCCATCATGAGTAGACCATGTAATGCCTTATGTATCAGTAATAGGCATTTTCAGATATATTACCGAATGGTCACATCAATTAGAGTTTTGCTGATAGCAAGCATTTAATTTAAACTCTTTTTTAATGTTTAAAATGCTTTCGAGATAAATTTTTAATGACGTATTATAAGAAAGTTATTATATATGTGGAAAAATATAGAAATCAAGTTGTTAAATATTACTACCTCAAGCATTTCTGCCGTTTTTCCACTTTTACTCAAAAGAACGTAATAAAACTATTTTAAAATTTTTTTCCTCCATAAATCTTAAAATTTGATTTCAAGTCATGGTAATACATTATACAGATAATATTTGGCTTAAATAAATGCAATATATATATATACATACTTTGAAAAATCAATATCTAAAAGCAATCTATTCATTGCTTGAAGACGACGATGGAAGCGATCTAATGCTCGAACTAATATAGTATTATCACCAGTTTCTTTCTAAATAAAAATAAAGATATTATAAAATATTTAAAATTTTGAACCATGTTTTGTAATGCATTTAGAAATTCTATTATTAATAATATAATAATAGCTCCAATCTGAAAAAATTTTATATTTAAAATATATAAAAATATACAGCATGATCTTGTTTTACAAGGCGTGTCCGGAAAGTAAGTACCGTTTTGTTCTACCGCCACCGCAGCGGTAGTATCGCAGTTCAGTGCCTGCCATACATGTTTCTGGTTGACTGTCAGTCCAGTGATGCCATTACAGCTGGACTGTGTTGTTTTTCCATGTGTTAGTGAGCATTCAAAATGTTTAAGACAATTGCCAATCCCACCAACTGTGAAGCGCATTCTGTAATACAGTTTTTGAATGTAAAGAATGTTAAGCCAGTTGAAATTCATCGTCAACTTGTAGAGATTTATGATGAAAATGTAATGAGTGATGGAATGGTGAAAAAGTGGGTTTGAAAATTCAATGATGGACACACCAATGTTCATGATGAAGCACGGAGTGGGCGGCCTTCTGTTGTCAATGATGGTTTGGTTGCAAAAGTGAATGAGAAAATTTGTGAAAACGGTTCACAATAAGATTGCTTTGTGATGAGTTTCCACAAATTTCAAAAACTGCTTTGCATGAGATTGTCACAAATCACTGAAATTATCGCAAATTGTGTTCCCATTGGGTCCCCAAAATGCTCACAGATGTCCACAAAACAAAGCGATTTGGAAGTTCTTTGACATTTCTTACCCAATACAGTGAAGAAGGTAATGATTTCCTAAACAAAATTGTTACCGGAGATGAAACTTGGGTTTGTCATGTCACTCCAGAATCAAAATAGCAGCGGCTGTCTTCACTGGCGGCATCTTTCTTTGAAGAGGGTATAGACAAGTTGGTTTCCTGATATGAGAAATGTCTGAACAATAGTGGTAAATGTGTAGAAAAATAGTTTCTGATATGCTCTTTCATGTAAAAATAAATTTTGTTTTGAAAAAAGATTTTTTATGCGAGTTTTTCCAAAACAGTACTTACTTTCCGAACATGCCTCGTATATGGGAGTGTTATATATGGATTCATGTCTTTTCAAATAGAAAATAGCTTAACTCATTCCTAGTACCATTGAATTTAAATGTTAGCAGTTGGAGAAGCATAGCAAACCATGCTTCTCCAGCTGCTAATATTCTGAACATGGTAAACTCTTGAATGCTACTCACTGTGATGAATATCCTGGAATATGCATGTATTATTCTCATGTTATCTTGACAAGGTATAATAAAATTTTTCTCTGTAAATTCAGAAACATCAGACTAAAATGTTATTCATTAGTAAAACATAAGTAAAAATTTTTAACATTTTCTGTTAATTGTAAATGGCTGCATAAGTGTTTAAGCAATCATCTTGAACTGGGTAGAACACAAATTTATGTAAAAGTTGTTTTATGCAGTGCCTGCAACATCTGCATAGAACAAGATCATACTGTATAATCATTTATAAACTTGTTTAATAGAAAATTTACAATATATATATATTAATAAATTTTCTTTGTAATGATTATATAACAAAAATATGTTTATCTTGCCATGACAATATTCTGTATTAAAATGATTCTCAAAACCTACTTTTCAAATATTTTTAATAATTTAAGATTTTTATTTATATAATTTTAAATATTTAATATAGTGAATTTGATTTAATTTTATGTAATGAAAAAGAATAATAAAAAATGCATTTATTAAACATTTATAGTGTTTTTTTTACACTTGCTGTAAATTAATTGTTGTTAAATTTACAAATAAATAGGGAAAATAACGAAGCATAAAACAAGACAAAAAATTTCTTAATATTTAACATTAGTACTTTAATGAATTGAAAATAGATTTCATCTTAGCTTATTCTGTACAGATACTGTAGATAGATAGATACATGCATAGTTTTTAGAATTTTAATTAAATAATTTAAATAAATTTAGGCCTAACTGGAAGAAAAGAATCGGCCCAAAGCTAAATTTATTTAAATTATTTAATTAAAATTCTAAAAATTCTAATTATTAAATTTAGCAAGAGATGGTGCCTAACGCCTAACTCTAGTAACAAAAAGATACATGCATAGATTTGATTCTGCCTCTGGTTAATTTTCACAAAGAAACATTAATAAATACGTGTTCATATGTTCCCTCATCATATGACCTAAATTTCTTTGAAAGGTTTACATATAAATACCTAAGTTGACTACATTTAATCAAATGTAGTTTTTCATTTCTTTTTCATCTACTGTAAGAGTTCTTTGCTTAGACATCATTTTATTCAAAATAAATGACATCAGTCTTCCTGGCCAAAATTTAAATTACAATAATCTTTTCTTTAATAACAAAATTAAAAAATAATCAAAAATTAATGAAAATTAAAAAATAATTGGAAATGAGCAATTATTTATTGTGACATTGTTACAATGCTGGGCTGTCAATTTTAATCTAATTCTTAATTTATTTAATTTAAAATATATGTTTGCCATCTCAAATTAGTAATATCTTGCCTCTGTACATGATATATTTTCTGATAACAACAGTCATGCCAGTCATCTATGTAGCTCCATTTGGGAAAAAATTTTTTAATTGTATTCATGTGAATTCTGGTCCAGACCAGAAGTTCATATATAGTTAATTGGGGCCTCCCTGGGTCTTGACTTTCATCTAACACTGTTCTCAAGATTAAATGAGGACAGACAGCTGACAACAGTGATAATTTATAGGTCTACAATTTTTTCAAATTGCAGCTGAATGAATAACAGAATGTTAACTTAAGAAGTTATTCTCAGAAGCATTTTTATACTGGACAGTTCAATAGCAAGAATAATAAAGAGTGTCATTATGGCAAGAATGAAATTACTTCTAATTACTTTAAATGAAATTAAACAGTAAAATTGATGTAATAGGGCTCATCTACATTAAATAAGTTAAAAATTATGTATAAAATATAAATTTAATTCATATACAAGTAACTTAGCAAATTGGAAATAAATTTTGCATTAATATTTTCTGTTTATATTGATTATTCACGGTCTAGAACCTTTTCATTCATTAATGTTTCAAAGTAGAAATACATAGATTTTTTAAAATATGAATATTTAAAAAAAAATTGAAGTATTGTATTAATAGAAATATTATGAACAGTTATTACTGAGACAATTAAGTTTTTTAAAAAATTTTCTATTTTTAACTTTTTCAGGATAAGTTTTTCTCATTTAAACTCAACACATTCATTTTGAATATATTTTTTCATGCAATGAACAATAGTTTTGATATTTAATAATTAAGACTTACAATTTTAAACATTACCATCACTAATAAAATCTGAGAAACTATTAAGCAACAAAATAATTTAGATTATTATAACTTCATTAATATTTTTGTTTAATACAAATTTCTTACCTCTAACAATACTCTCTTTTCTACATATCCAAAATATACATCCATTAAAGAAGATACAAATTCAACTAATTTTTTCATAGCAATGCTATCTATTCCTTCACTGTTCAAAAATAAATAAAGTCAATATCTTTATTATTTATAAATATAGTATTCTTAATCCTGTTATTTCAAATTTTGCATAACATTAAACTATTGTAATTTTAAATGCAAAAATTCTAATTATATAATTATGAAAAATAAGCAATTGAGTAATACAGTAGAGTCTTAATTGTCCATGTTAACATAGATCAAGGCTGCTTCAATAATCAAAAACTCAGTTAACACAGAATGTTTGGAAAATTATCAAATAAACTGGACAACGTATTCCATTTTTAGCTTATAAGGAGATGGCCAGACATTCTCATCTCTGATTCTAACAAAACTTGGTAAACATATAGCCCTAAGCACAAACGGTTCCCTGTCCAAAAAATAAGACCCATTTCTCAAGTGTTTCCAGAAAATGGGCCTCTGAAAATTGAGTGTTTAACTTCTAGTCTTTAGAAGTTCCATTTATCTTTGTAATTGTGACAGCCAAGTGCATAAGACACTAGGCATGAGTTGCATGATGTAGTTCAAGCCTTTACACTTTTTGTTACATATTTAAAAAAAACTAAATTATATCATTATTTTACTGTATCATTAGCATTATTATTACTATTGTTATTCCTCATGTTTAAAGCTTATAAAAGAAATTTTTTAAAAAATGTGACATCATTTCCTATTTAGCAAAAACAGTCTCTGTAGATTTAACTCATGTAGATTGTTACATAAAATTTGTACTTCTTCGTATTAATTTTTACTTTAAAAAATTTTTTTACTTAAAAAGCAAATTTACTTTCTTTTGATTTATTGTGAGAATAATCTTATTCAAATACATTATTTTAATTATATAAACTAAGTAATTTTGTCTGTTATGTTGTTCCATGACTTTTTAAATTTAAAAAAATTTGATATTCTAAAACTTAACCCTGAAAACATTGACAATAAATTTAACAAAAGTGCTTGGCTCATTAATCAAGTTTTATTTTACTTCAATGTGTAACACCCAAAGACAGTTCATGTTAACATAAATATGGTTAAACTTTAGAGTAAATAAGAATTATCAAAATATCAATTAATATATAACTTATTAACATTTATCAGCATTGTTAATGGAATTTTAGTCCAACATTTAAAAGTTTATTGAAGTATCTATTAAATTGTTACAATATTGAATATTGTTCATATGTAGTGAAAAAATAATTAAAACAATAAAAAGTTCTCATTTGCTACAGAATATAGTCTATATTAATTAAAATATTTTCAGTTTTTTTTATATAAATAAAACACTTTGACTGAACTTTTGTGACTTTTGAAAAAATAAATGATTCAGGCATTTAAAATTTAAGAATTCTGAATCAAGAATGCATTATATTGAAATGGCTGTTTCTTAAAGACAATAATAGTTTTAAAAACATCATACTTTATAAAAATGTTGGTCTTTACTTATATAGTAAAGTATATAGTAAATTATATAGTACTTATATAATTGAAGATTATAAATATATTTATCAAATAAGAATTTAGTATCCAAATTTAGTTCATTTTTGTTTTGTTTATTTGAGTTAGTATTTTTTTCTTGCATTTCAGCTATATTACAATTTAATATACAATTAATTTAAAATAATTAAAAATTATTAATTTTATATGATATAGTGATTCATTATATTTTTATACATTTACAATTATAATGATTTATATTGTTTTTGTATGTGACAACTTACTAGCTTTAAAATTCTATATACACCAAGTAATTGTAATGAAAGTACCCCTAGATAAATATTAGCAAATCAAATGCAACCAAATTTTATATGGTGACATTTCCATAAAAAGTTAGTATCAAAACCCACCACTTTGGCACTTTTGTCACAGTAAGCAACAAACATTTTACTTCTAAAAGACAATCATGTAATACAGAGACATTAGCAATGCAGGGGATATTGTTATATCCCCTGCATTGCTAATGTCTCTGTATCAGAGTGTGTTCAACAACTGACCATAATTGATCTTCTGTGATATTTCTCATAGGCTGTATGATACTATCTTTTGAGACTGCCAAATTTGCAACATGCTCTCAATAAACCATACTGTTTAAGTTTCCTCACAACGAAAAATCACACAGCACACAGTACCAAAAGTGCCATAGTGATAGGTTTAGTATTAATTTTTTTAATGGAAATGTCTTCCATATGTCCTGAAATGCCACCACACAGTTTGCATTTGATCAGTTAAATCTCTCGCTAAACAGCACTGAATAGGATTGCTTTAATTACAATCAGCCAGTATAGCAGAGATTATTTCATGTAATAAATTTATGATACAAAGAAATACCACATTATATTTAATTTTTAAATACAGTAGAGAGTCATTAATCGGAACACTGGTAATCGGAATCGCCGGTAATCGGCACGATTTTCAGTTGGACTGTGTCGTGCTGAATCGAACGTTTTTGATACTAAATTTACTTCTAAAGTATAATTTTCGTGTTTTTATATTCTTCAATATATTTATTTTGTTTGTACAAAATGCAGAAATAATTTTTAACGATACGATTACCTCGATTATTATTATTATAATTTTCGTTAGGCTTAAAATCGACAAAAATTCAACACGAAGTGACACGCAACGGAGAAAAATTCAACACGAAGCAACACGCAACGGAGAAAAATTTGAACATCGGACAGATTAATGTATTTTTTCGTACATAATGGGTAATCGGAACAAATGACTAATCGGAACAACCCCAGTCCCCAATTGATTCCGATTTTCGACTCTCTACTGTAATAAAGTATCATAATTTTTAAATTTGTTATATTTGATTGAATTTTCATAAAAGCTAAAAGTAATTCCTAAGAAAATATTTCTTAAGTAATAAAAAAAATGTAATAAAATTTTAAGAAAATTCAACTATATTAAATGCTATATTAAAATGAAAATAGTTACACATCATCATCTTCATTGGGTAGTCTGTTTAAAAACATATCACTGTATGAAGCAATAACCAGACAGATATTGCTGAGAAATCCATTACAGCCTAGATCCACAAATTCTAATATATCCTATTAAAATTTGAATGTATAAACCTTAGACAATTAAACAGAAAAATCATTTTTAAAACTTATAAACATATATATTTACAACTGGAATATTTAAATAAGCATCTGAAGGTCTCTCTTTTCCATCCGCAACAATTTCACCAGATTGAAATTTTATTTGATGTTCTAATTCCATTAAATCTTCATCTAACTTCTGTTTTGCACTGAAAACAATTTAAGAAGTTACTCTTAACTAATTAATCATTTTAAAGGTATATTTTATTTATAAAATTATAAAAATTAACTAACTGAGCTAGAAATTCCTGACAAAGCTGTTCAGCAGGTTCTTTCAACTGAAGAAGCAAATCAACACATTCTGCTAATTGTTTAGGTGAAGCCTATTAATATTTATATAAATATTCAAAAATTATTTTATGTAATTATAAAAATGTTTTTAATATTAAAAATACTACAATTTAAAATGTAGAGAATGGCAAAAAAGTATCTAGTAAGTTAATGCATTATTATAATTGAATGACAAGCTATATTAATTTTACTCAAATATCATTCAACTAAGCATTTAATAACAAAACTTTGTATGAAGTAATAAACTGACAAAACAGAGAAAAAAATTCTGTACCCCCTTCTGACTTCAGAGATGATTAAAAACACTCAAATGACACTTAAATCAGGACATGGTGGCAAATATTGTCCTCAAGACATTGCCCATATTTCAAAATAAATAGATAAATAAATGAATTTTTAAACATATTTAAGAAAATATCTGGCTTTAATCAAAAGTGAACTTTTATTTAAATTTGAATTATTACATTATAAAGTAATGTTCTTTCAAATCTTGTAAGGAATAAAAATAGAATTTTAATATTGAAAAATTAATTCTGTACTATTAGAAATATAAAGTTTAAATAAAGTTATTTTAAAAGTAATTGCATAAAAACCATTTTAAGAATATATATCTTTTTAACAAAAATAATACTTAAACTTGTATCATACTCATAAAGATGAAAAAAGAAATAAATAATTGTAAAAATCAAATTAAATTTTTATTCAGCAACATTTTCATTCTTTAATAACATCATCAACAGTGAAAATTAGTAAGTACATTAGAACAGATATATTCAAAAGAAAGAATATATCTATGTTTGAGTTTATCTTTTTAACACTGTCAGAACCATAATCTCTAACATCTCAGAGTTACTCTTATTTCTATATAATAGTTCTGAGTCTTGACTATTTTTCTATTCTAGGACTAGACTTTATTGCTTCAAGTCTGGGAATTCTTAAGACTACAAAATTTTGATCATAAAAAAATTACTTTCTAGTTAAATTGATCATATTTCAATATCTTTTATTGCCATTTAATATATTCATGCAATTAATTAAACATAGGTTTTCAATTAAAATAATATTTTTTATTATAACACAATTTATGTTGAATACACACAAAATATAAATAAATTAAACAAAAAAATATATATCAAATGGAAACAAAATGTTTACTAACAAACTGTCTGAAAAAGAGGATAATTGTTTATTAAATGAACTACCTCAGAAGGGAACAAATAATTTATAATAAATATATCTATTTCCTGTAACTTCATTGTACTTGGCTTATATCATACTAATAATATAATGGTATTATTGTACAGTCATCCTTCATTTTCAAGATATTTCTAAAAATAAAATGTCTCATGCAGAACATTCACCAGGTGTCTATTTTCCATTACTTTACATAACAAAAATTACAATGCATTGCAATAAAATCTAAAACTCCAACTAATACTAAAATCTAACAAAAACAATAAAATGACACATGTAAGTAACAAACTATAAATACATAAGTAATAATCAAATCCTGCATATTAAAAATCTTAAAACATTGCTTCTGATCACCAAATGATTAACATGATTGTTAACAAATAGCTGCTTTATTTGTAGTAACATATAAAATTTGAATGCTATACCCATAAATATTATTTTTACAATATGGCACAGTAAATAATATGAGCAATAAAGGCATTTTTTAAAGAAAAAATGTAGATAAATATTTACAAAACAATAAATAAATAAATTTCTACATATTTTAAATTTTTCTGGCACTTCTGTAAAATGTAGAATTAATTTATTACTGTTAATAATGTCACAAAAGTGTGTTTAGGCTTTCTAATATAAGAGATATCAGTTAATTGGTAAACTGAAAGCCTCTCTCTGCCAGAAACATCCAAGATATATATTTTGTTTATTGATATTCAGTGCATTTCAAAATATCTACATGTAATTCTGATATTGTATCAGTGGCATTTTAGAATGTAACTTGAGACTTTTTCCACATATCACTTTGTTAAAGTTTATGTATTAATGTAAAAATAAATTTTTCTTGTTTAAGTTTAGATATCAAAAACAAAATGATATGCTACTGGAAAAATTTTGACAAGATATTTTTTGGGATATACATGTACTATATTAAAAAAAAAATCAATATGTAAAATAACAAACATCATTATGTTAACTGCAATCATTAAATAGTTTCAATGATTTAATATTAATGAGGTAAAATATTATTATACATATATACAGGAAAAAACTATAAAAAACAAAATATTTAATTAAAACTCACATCTTTAGCTTTAAACTGTTCTCGAAGTTTTTCTTTAAGATCACTTATAATAACGTTACAATCATCTTGAATTCCATGAAAAGATGGCATATGTTTATATTGATGTAACACTTTTTGAGCTTTGGTGTAACATCTTAAAAACAAAATTGCTTCATTAATAAATGGAAAAGAAAATGATTTTTTTTAATTAGTATTGAATTAGTGAGAATATTTTACCTTACAGCTGGAGCATATGATTCATTTTCGGTGTATTTTTTTAAACGAGGAGGCAATTCAAATAAAAATTGTAACTAAAAAAGTAATAGAAAAAATTTACATTTATAATGTTTAGATTATATTTATTTTTATTTACTGTAAACAGAAAAAAATCCATACTTTCTTCAAAAGTGTATGAACACCTGAAAGTTTTGAGATTTGCTGACGACGACCTTGTAAAGTTCCAGATATTAAGCCACTAAATTCTGTGATAGCTGTCATATTAGTTGCAAGAAGATCCATTTCTTCTTCCATTTTCTTAAAATCATATTTCATCTTGAAATGAAAAAAATTCAAATTAAATCAAGTTAAATGAGCAATGTTATTATAAAAAAACAAGAATGAAAAAAAGAAAAATAATAAAAACATCTGTTATAAAATTATATTAATAATAATACATAATAAAACTGAATTTTGTATTTTGAAAGAAAAATAAGCAAGACAATTAATCTATCTTGTTTTCCTTTCAAAGAATCAGATTATCATAAATCTGATTTTAAAAAAAATAATCATCTTATTAATCATAAGGCAATACATGATTCAGTCATATCAGGATGAAACTAACACATCAAAATGCAGCATATTATTATACATCAAAGTATGCATAGCTCTAGTACAGGGATTCCCAATCGGGTTGATATAAACCCCCTGGGGTCAATGGAACTTGAAGTCAATTGAGGGTCAATGGAAAAATCAGATTCTTATTGTATTTTTTCAAGAATTTCAGACAATTTTCAAATACTAAATACAATCATGTGGGAAATTCATTAACTGATTTAATACTGTAATTTGCTTGATATAAAAGGTATTATGCAAAATCCTGGAAAATAAAAATTTTGAGGAGGTTGATTGAAAAGAAAAGTTTCTATATGGGAGCCAATAGAAGAAAAATATTGAAATTCCTGCTCTGCTAGATGTGATAGATCAAGATTACAATGATTAATTAATTTAATATGAAATAACTAATATGCTTTTATAGTGAATAAGATTGAAAAAATATTAACAAATTTTTGACTAGTTAATATGCCATCTTCAGGTTTGAATGGATTATGAAGAATGCTGAATAAGACATTCCTCTTACACTTGTTTATGTCAGAAAATAGTCTATTAATTGGGTTCAAAACATTAGCGTTTCCCTAACCTCACCCATTGTTATAGGTGTACATAGTTTCTCAGTTGTACATATAATATGTTAAATATTTTTGCATAGCACTTTCTCCATTATAAAACATTTATTTCAGTATTATTGTTTAACACTTAAAAAATCAAAAATATCTTATATAAAAACATGGAGGTCAATAGTAAAGTTACATTTGGTCCTTATATAGACCTTTCTTCCATGGGGGTTATCATAATGTGCTCTCCATGCAGTCAACAGTGAATTGCAATCTTTGTGGTTGATGCAATTCTAATTTTTGTTTGTTAATATAAATGAAAATATAATAATACAGTACATTCTGGTTAATTGGGATCACTGTTTATTTGGGACATTTTGTATATTGAAAGACTGGAACAAGAGAGATAATTTAAGGCAAATTTACTTCATTTATTTGAGATATCCTGCAATTTTGTCAAGACATCATACACTACGGAGGAATACATGTTAAGGGCTGATATTAAAAACCAAATCAGAAGAGTTAGCTACAAAAATGTATCACATGAATTTCAAAGCTATAGATGAGAGGTTATCATGATGAAAAATCAGACATGAAATAAAATTTAAGAGGGCAACAGTGAAAAAGTGCTCACATTACAAGTGCCAAAGAATGGAAATCAATTAAGTTGCCTGAATTGCTGAAATTTAATCCTGATCAAATCATCAATACAAATGAAACAGTTTTATCATGCCACTCCAGATGATTCCAAGTTACAAACATGGAGTACTGTCAGGTTCAAAAAGTAATGGATCACATTAAATCATTATCTAAAAAAATATTCAATACTAATTATTGCTCCAATAGACAAATGTTTTCCAGATATTAGTGACAATCAGTATTGTTGGTCTTGTTTAAATGTAAAAAAAAAAAAAATTATTATTATTATTGCAGATAAAGCATTAGCAGTTTTTATAAAATTTCCATATTAAATTTTAATTTTTTTTTTTAAATTTAATCAATGATTATTTTTCTATAACTTACTTTTATAGTAAAAAAATAATTCTACAAAATACAGTAAATATATCTGTAGCTTGTTTGAAAATGTAGCTAAAATTTAAACTGTAAATACAGTAGAGCGTGGTTTATACAAAAACCGGTTATCCAAAACGTCAGTTACCCGAAAGCTTTCCAGTCGAACTGTGTCATGCTGAATCGAACATTTTTGATACTAGATTAACTTCTAAAGTACAATATTTTTGTTTTTATATTTTTCAATATATTTATTCTTTGTACAAAATAAAGAAATAATTTTTAATGATACAATAGCCTTGATTATTATTATAAAAATTTTCGTTAGGCTTAAAATTGACGAAAATTCAACACGAAGCAACATGCAATGGAGAAAAATTTCAACATCGGATAAGTTAATATATTTTTTCATACATAATCGGTTATCCGAAGAAATCAGTTATCTGAACAACCCCAGTTCCCAATTGATTCGGATAAACGACGCTCTACTGTACTGTTAAAGTATTTATAACACAATAAAGACTTTTAATTTTGAATAAAACATACACATTTATTTTCAATTTTAAGTCAGACTATAAATTTATTTCATTACTATAAATTTATCATCAATTTGATATAATAATTTCTTAAATAAAAATATATAATACAGTATCTGCAAAAACTGACATTTTCTGATTTTTATGAATCACTTCTTAAACCAATTTTCATTTTACCGTTAATTATTATATTTACAGAAGATGAAATAAATGTTATAATAAAACTATAAATAGTGTATCTTATATGGTAATATGTATGTTATATTTAAAATTTAATATTTTCAAAAAAATAAAAATAAAATGTTTTCATATAAACAATTCAATAAATTTTTACATTTTATGAAGATAATTCTTAGAATTCTTGTATTTCTTTTATAAGTAAATATGTTAGATTAAAATTATGAAAATCTTTTCTCTATATTAATTTTGTTAATACAAATAATAAATGTAACGACAAACACACAAGCAATTTCCAGTGTGTATAAACATAAAACAATCTCTGCACAAATGTTTTCTAACTCCTTCCAAGTTTTTCTTCAGGTGCGACAGAATGGTTACCCTATGTTCTGAAAGATGTTCCAATGGGTAATTGTTTAGTAGCACCTGAAGAACTTGGAAGAAGTTATAAAACATTTGTGCAGAGACTGTTTTTCGTTTATACACATTGGAAATTGCTTCTGTGTTTGTTATTACATATATCCCAGTGTGGTGTGATGTAATTCAAATAATTTATATAAATAAATAATATTTGCCATTTTAAAACAAGTAATTATAATATTTTATAAGTTTTGTATAAAATAATTTTAAAATGCTTCTTAAGTAAAATCTTAAACTAAAAGTTATAATTTTATTGAACTAAGTATTCTGAAGAGTAAGTTTCATCATCTTTAAAAACTAACTATCTTAAACAAAACAATGGCAGATCAGGCTAGGTGCATGCAGTACAGTGAATAAGAACCCAGATCTTTGGATGCATAGTTTGATATTTACATTTTGACAAAAAAATAAAAACAATTTTCAAATATTCGATATAAAAGTATAAAACATTTAAATAGGTATATGTTCATATGCATATATAGGGGGGTGCAAAAGTAGATATACAGTTGTTATTAAGGAAAAAAAAACATACAGGGAGAAAATAGGAAGAAAAAACATTTATTTTTATGTACAAATTGCATCAGAAATAAGGAATATGAACTAATAAAAATAATAATAATGAACACCAAACATTTGTATTTCTCAGATTCTCAACTGTATACCTACTTTTGCACTCCCCTGTATAACAAAAATATAAACTTTGTAAGGTCCAATAAATAATTTTAAACTAAAGTCTGTGACACACATTGCAGCTGACATAAAATAAAAACAACAATAAACAAGTTATAGTTAACAATATTTTCTGAGATGACATTAAATCAAATAATCACAAATATATTACAATTTTTATATATAAAATTATCACAAAACAATCTTTTTTATTTTTAACAGAACATTGATATTTATTTAATTTATATATTACAAAGTATTAATTATATATTTCATATTTACTTTTGTTTAGAAATAAGATTATCAGATTTTAATCCATATCTTTTTTTTTTTCTTTTCTGAAGAACAGAAAATGTATCAATTATAATCTTTTTAATAAAACAACTTTATAGAAATACAATAATTTCTATCTTCAACAGAAAGAAATTTGATTTTTTTTTTATTTATTCATTCTGCTATGTGAGCATTAAGGATACCTTATAACAAACTCATCTTTGGTTTGACTTTAATGTCTTTAATAGAGCCACCAGTTAATGAGATATGAGACATGATATAATTAAACCAGAAAAAGTGCTAAGGATCTAACTCAAATTCAAAGTCAAATTTTCCAAAACATGGGCTGATGCCTTTACTGATTTGCTAGCCAGGGTGATACAATATTCAAATTTATAAGACTAAATTAATAATTTATAAACAAAAATGCTTACTTTCTGAATTGTATCAGTTGCACTGATAAACTTATTATAATTTTCATATACCAGTGTTTGCATTTCACTATCAAGCAATTGAATCTGCTTATAAATTTCATCTTCTTGATTAATTAATTCAGTCAAACTATATTCTTTCAGGAGCTGTAAAAGCAACCTTTCATTAATGCAAATCTATAAAATTAATTGTAATTAAAAAAACTATTTTTCTTACTTTATTCAAATACATATCAGGATTAAAATCAGGTCCATTAATATTATATGGATTTATTTCCTGGTTTTCTTTGTTAGCTTGCATTCCGTAATATTCTTTTAATAAACCTCGATTTCGTTGGCGTTGAATTTTATCCTCTACAAATATCCATAAAGCATATTTAGATTTATATAAAATTTATTTTTTCTTACTAAATTTATTAAATTAGATACATTAATTAAAAGTTTGATTTCATAAAACATTGAATCAAAATCTCATTGTTAAAGATTTAAATTCAACATTTCTTACAAATTTAACAACATTAAAAAATGTTGTTGATTTTGATCTGTAAATAAGCCAAAAAAAAAAAAAAAATACTGAATAATAAAATTACATGAAATGATTAATATATGATTTTGTGACAAAATGATGATAATATATCTAATTTTAAAATGAAAAACAAAATTTATCTGTAATTCCGTTTTTGAAAAAGAAAAAAAGAAAAATGTGAAGTAAAACCAAGATGGTGCCAAGATGGCGGCTCGCCTCTAATTCCAGCAAGAAACAGTGGGACGCTCGTTCTAACCTAACCTATCCTAATAAATTACCATAATTATTAGCAACCAAATTATTAGGATAGGTTAAGGTTAGGTTAGAATGTGCATCCCACTGTTTCCTTGCTGGAATCAGAGGCGAGATGCTGTCTTGGCACCTAAGATAACATTAACCTAAACTGCTGTAAGAAATTGATTTAATTTAACTGTCAATAGTAGTTTTAATTATTTATATTAATAATAGTTTTAATTTTAATTATTAATTTATAAAAATTATTTTTAAAAGTTGTTTTCCAAAACTCGTCCTCCTCATAACTAAATACAGTAAAATAATCAACTTTAGAAGAGATTCTAGTCTTTTATTTCTTAATGTAAATATCACATAAACATGTAAAATCTAAAAATGAGGAGCAACCTTGAAAGTACTGAAATAATATCATTTAATTACATACCTTAATAATTAATTATACAATCATTTTAATAAATTTATTAATAAAAGTTGACATTTTTGTGCATAAATATTAGTAACAAATAGTTAAATTATAGCAATTTATTGTAAAGTTTGTGATTATCAATTTAATCTCATTTTCTTAAAAATATTAAAATATACATTATATAATGTTGAACAAGGTGGAAATGAATGATACCTGAATAACCTGCTAAATCTTAATATTATAATTCTCTGTAAATTTTCGTCCGATGGAGATTATTGTTTAATAAAATCCCTTTTGAGAAGATTTTGTCTTCAATTTTATTAAATTATAATTCTCTTTAATTCGAAAATTTTTTAAAGACGACTTGGTTTTGAAAATTACGTAGGCCTATATTCTTAATGCTTATCTAAAAAATATTTTCTTATTTTTGATTAGATTGTGCTGATTATTATTGTGAAAACAATGCGCTTATCTAATCAATCTCTCACTGTTTTCAATTTAAATTTTTTTAACTTATTTGGATGAATTGGTACAATGAAAAATTTTTATTTGACTTATTTACAGATTACTCACGTACAGGGTCATGCTATATAATTATCAATGATGTTAAGATTTAAAATGATAGCAAAACTTAGTTTATGTTTGTGATAAATGGCAGTTTTAACTATGGATGAATTTATTTTATGGCTTATTTTCATTATAATAATTAAATATCTTTCAAAATTCTAATAATGACGCATTTAAATATAAAATGAAGTATTAATGTTCTCATGTATACATTATATAATTTATCTGTACATTTAGTTTTATCTATTATAATAAATATGACAAAATATAATAGTTAAAAGTTCGAAAAGTTTAAAAATAAATATCAATGTAAATACCACTGGTCGCCGCCATGTTTAGACATGAGTGACCTCTTTCGGTTATGAAATTCTTAAATTAAAAAAGAGAAATTGATATTAATAAAAAAACAGAATATATTGATATATAAAAATATCTAATTCCGAAAATTGTTATTAAAATCATATTGAAACAATTAATATATTTATATATTATTTTATCATCATTTGATATCACTTTTTGATAAATTTATTTATCTAATGTCTTTCGTCATATTTGAAGCCATTCACATTCATCACGTTAATGCCGATATATCTAATATTAAATATGATCAAAAACTGACATGGCAAATAATGTTATCGAAATTTTTGATAGTTTATTTAGAATTACAACATATATCACTCCGATATCGGCGTTTACGCTATACAGTAACCGAATTATAAAGTGAATCGAATTAATTGCATTAAAAGAATAATTATTGCGGCATATAATTGTAATTTTTCATAAATGTTATTCTAGTCTTTTTTAAAAAAATAAAAATGAATTAGATAAAGTTCAGTCAGTTATAAACATTAATTAATAAATATAAAATGTTATACAGATAGTTATTTTTTATTTATTAATATACGAAATTATTTATATATTTGTTTAACAGAAAAAATTTTTTATTAATATCAATTATTAAAAAAAATTGTTGAAATACATTCACACGTCATTTACTACGTCAGTTCCTGTTATTCTTTTTTAAGACGCACGCGCTGAATTAATGACGAAACTTCCGTTTTCATCCAGAAATTTGGAGTTAATATTTGCTAATTTGTTTTATTCCCTTCATTTTTTAGAAATTAATTTTACTTAACATGATACATAATCGGTTCAGACATGGCAATAATCAATAACAACTTGTCCTATTCTAGCAAAGTTAAACTTAAGATGTATATTTATTTAATTAGTTTAGTAAAAAATTAACAAAAAGGGGAAAAAAACAAAATGAATTCAATAAGGAAGTGGTTATATAGACCAAAGGTAAGAGTTTTGATCTATTTTCATTTGTGAAAAGAAATTGCTAGAAGTATGTTGTTTATATATGATAGATAAAGTTACATGTTTGATATTACCCCAACTATTAATCATAAGGAACTTTGTACGTGAAATATATTCAGTTTATTAATTATTAAAGGTCACTTATTACTTCTTATTCAAGAGATTTAATATATAAGAATTGTTTATATTTAGTTTTAACTCTATAGTAAGTTCCACCCATAATTTTATATAACCTATATTTCACTTATGTTTACATACATGGCCAGATTTACACATAAACAAGATACAACTTAAGGCCTTGTTCTTTTCTGAAAAACTATTATTATTATTATTATTATTTGTGAAGAGAGACTATAGCTTAAGGCTAAAACAAATCTAAATCATAAGTTTCAGAGTCAGATTTAGATTTGTTGCCCTAAGCTACAATATACAAATTGTCTTTCCTCCTTCACCAAATAATAATGGGTAATATGTATAAACTGTCATTGAAAATAGAACAAGGCCCTTCATAATGGCTGCGTTTGGCAGACTCGACAGTTCCAGAGCTGTTGCATATTTTTCTGCTGAACGCCCTCTACAGTAGCGCTCTTTCGGAACACGTTTGGTGTTTTGACTTCACATGTGGTAGCGTCTTTCATTTATGCTACCTATTGCTACCTGAAACTTACCAATGAAATTTTTTGTTTCAATGCAACATGACTTGTCGTTTGGCAGATCCGGGTTGCGTTGCTACGTAACAGCTACCGATTTGCTCGGTTACAACTGTTGAGTCTGCTGAATGCAGCCAATGTGAGATCCTAAGTTACAAGTTTACATAGTTTATATAAGCTATGGTTTAGGGCATAGTTTATATGGCTCTAAATTTACTTATACATTAAATGTAAACTTAATTGCAGCTGTTTTTAATCTATTTAATAGGACAAATTTAGGCCTTAAGAACAAATAAAATGTTATATATGAACAAAAAATTAAATTTTAGGACTTACATAAGATAAATATAAATGCAAGTCATACATGTATGCTTACATATAATAATAAAGAAGTAAACAATCTTTAAGTAATACATTATTTGAATAAAATAAAACTTTTGATAATTCAACCAAGTAGCTTTTGTTAAGTTCTGTTAATTAATATTTTCAGAGTTAATGTTTGTAATTTGAAATTAGGGACAAAAACAAAAGTAGTTGTAAGGAATAAATTTTAAATATGACATACATTTTCTCCTTTCATTGGAGTGCTGTTTGCATTTAAATTTAAATTTTAAACAGTTTTTTTAATATTCTGTAGATCTGGAAGTAGAAGTTATATAAAAATGTAAGCTACACTACAAATTTGATATTTATATGTAAATATAAAAATTTTTGTATAAAAAAATAAACAAAATTTGGTAATAAAAAATAAAATTTTTCTTAAAACAAACTTTTAGTGTTTGTTATTTTTGGTTATCTGGTCATGTTGTATTTATAATAAAATATAAATTTTGAAATTAATATGCACAATTTTTAAATCAGTGTATGTCATGTTAAAAATTAAATGAGAATTATTTTTAGATTAAAAATTAAAATTAGAAAGCAATCATAATTATCATTTCAATTGTAATTAGAAAAACTTCTTGCCATTTGATAAAATATTGTAGTCTTGATAATGGATTTCTAAATGATATTTTCAATTTTCCTTTATTTAAGTTTTTGTTTCTAATTTCTAATAATCAAACACCTACACTCTTTTTCTCTTTAAATGAAACAAATATACAAACTGATAAAATGAAGCAATGTCTAATACTATATAAGCAGTTTTTACATACATAAATACATTACATGTATCTTTTTACCTAATGCATGTAATTTATGCATTTCATCTATTTGTCAAAACTGAAATGTTTTTAAAAATAAGTTGTGAAATTTTGCATTAAGAAACAATTGTTATTTATAAGGAATTATATTCCCAGATCATATACACAGATATTTTTTTAATTAGGACCAATTATCCAAAGAAACACATTTAAATTCAGGTGAGATATGTAGATATGTTCTCCAAAGAATAAGTATCCATCAACAGAATAATTTTTTGGCTTATTTTAGGCAAATAAATTAAAATGAACATAGAAATAATGAGTAAAACTTCAAATTTTAAAAATTTTTAAGTTTATTAATTTATTGGAACTTGCTAACTTATAATAAGAATCACTGTGTATCATCACTTAACATAATTACAGTGATTCTTATTATAAGTTAGCAAGTCTATGGATTCACAAAACAGTTACTACAAACTAGGTAAAAAAAAAAGCACAAAATGGATAATATTAGGCAGGAAAAATTTTTACCATGCTGGGTCAACTTTTTAGTAAAGAAAACATGGTAGATTGGGAAGGTGCAAGGATATAGGAAGAATAAGGAAAAAGAAGATTTGAAAATTGTGAAGAAACCATATACAAAAGGAATTTGAGAAGTGAAGTAATTAATTGCTTTCCATATAATTTTGAGCATTTGAATTTTTCGAACTGAAGTCCAGATTTCTAGTTACAGGATCAATCTTTAACTCTGGAGGATGTGCCTTAAATGCAGGAGAATGGCCACTTCATAATTAATTGTAATTACTCAAAGACCAAATGCTTGAAAATAGTTCTTAAACAAGAAGTATTATTAATTATGGTGAAGTTTTTGATCCTTTTATATGGTTTCAGGCTTTATACAAAACCAAGAAGGAATAAGATCTAGGAAGTAAAAGTGATTTACTTATGGGTGCTTTGGTGTTGTATTATTACAGTTATCATTTTTGATGCCTAATGTGATGTGACGACAGTTTTTTTTTTTAATAAAAATTTCATTGTGTCACTAAACCAATAAACCAGGGAAAAAAAACCACTCAGTTTGAAAAGGGAATGTTTTTGCCCATTTTTAAGAGGACAAAAATGTTCTTTTTTTCCCAAGGAACTTAAATGATGCATGAATGAGAGTATGGGATATGTTATGTAGTTATTCTTAGTAAGATATTTATTTATTTATTTTATTTCAGCTACAGTAGGAAAAGTCTTATTGGGACAAATATTTTCACCCCCATGTAACAATAAATCCCACAACAATAAAAATAAATAACAAATAAATAAACAATGAGCTAAAAAGATGTAACGGAAAAAAAAACATTAGAACACATTAAAACAATTGCAGAAAAAAAAATTAAGAGTTATAAAGAATAAGTTTACAACTATTTTTAAAATGAGTGAAATTTTTGTAAAGTATGTTTTTGATGTTCATCATATTTTCTGAAATACGATATAAAAACAATCTTTGGGAAATGGACAATTTAAAAAAAAAAAAAAGATGTAAAAATACATGTATAGTTATGCAGAAACAATTTTCACTATGCATGTTATGTTGTGGTGTTTTTAGTCTAAGCTAATCTGACTGTATATAACCATTAAAATATTTAAAATATAAAAGCCGATCAAAATATTTTGTGTATTCTGTAAAACAAGGAAGTCCAGTCTGGACCTGGCAATGTTTGGATGATAAGTAATAAACAAATGGTTGAGTTTATTTAAAATCAGATAAATTTTGTCAAGTTCTCAAAAGAACTTGACAAAATTTCTTGGTCCAGATAACCATAATTAGCAAGAGATTGGAAGTTTGTGAAAAATAGAACATAATCTGTGTTTCAAAGAAATGGATCTGAAAAACCTCCAGAGTATTTCATGGCATATGGTGAGAAATTTTACCATTTCAGTAATGGTAAAATCTCTCACCATAATTCTCTCACCATGAAATGGTAAATTCAGTAAGATTTTACCATTTCAGTTCTGAAAACATGAGTTTATTATAAAAAATTATATTTGAGTCATTTACAGAGCTAACATAATTTAACTGGTCTGTACTGACAGTGAAGGGAAGCAGGGACATATTACGAAGTAAAGAAAAGCACATGACAACTGTTTTTTGTGTGTTATTTTTAAGGTTAGCTTTTTCAAGAAGGGTTGTTAAAAGTTGTAGGTTTGATTGGAAGACATCAGGATTATGGTTAATTAACTTAATGTCATCAGCATAGGCAATAACTGTAGAATAAAGTTTACATAAATAAATAATTTATGTAGACAGAAAATAAAAAGGCTGCTCAAGATTAATCCCTATTGTATGCTGCAAGTCAGAACAAAATCGAGGAATTTGAAATCACCTAATTTAATTTTATATGTATTTGAAAGGAAGAAGTTGTTGAGTCAGGAGTGATATATTGCAGGAGAGGCCAACAAGTTGATCACAAAGCCAATTTTGGTCGATCGCTTGCGATGTGTTTACTTTATGTGTTACACATGTAACTGAACGCAATGCCTAAATGTAACACGCGAACACAATAGTATGCATGCAGTTATGACTTGACTCATAGAAAAACAGCCATTTAGCTTGAATATTTGGTACTGTCATACGGTAACTTTTCTTTAGTAGAGGTATTAACAATATTATTACTATTTCTCCCATTATTATTAAGGTAATAAAATAAATTCTAAATCTGTCTTTATCTGTAGCTAATTTGAATTAATAAATATTGTTAATAATTACTCATGTTGTTTTAATTTCCTTGGATGTGAGTTTTTTGGTCCATTAAATAATTATGTTGTTTTTTACGTAGGTAGATATACAAGATGTTTCAGTACAACATGTACTCCCGCGATTGATAGATTAACAAAGAATAAGTCTAAAAATCTTATATCATTCTTCCATGATAAATTTTCCTGGCCCACAAAAAAAATTGCAAAAGAAATCTTAAAATCAAATTATCAGCCATACTGTGCATTTTTATAACAACTTTTTCATATTTACAAACACATAGTACCACAACTTATACATTGCAATTGATAAAAAAATGAAATTATATTTAATTTACTAAAAATCTAGCTTGAAAGATATTTTTAGGTACCGCCTGTACGGAATGAACTCTTAGCTGCAAATATCAAAAGTTGGGTCTGAAAATTTATTTTTTTATGAGCCTTATATCTCGAGAACTTAATAAGTGATTTAAAAAATTTTTAAAAAAGTAGTTTTGAATATATCTTTTGTTTATCTACCCATAGTTCACAGGAATGCACCTCGTACTGAAACACAGTGTATAAACATAGTATGTATTTCACACCTCCCCCCTCTCCACTTAGACTATGCCTATGACAAGTCGATCGCGACACATTTTTAAGATAAAAAGTAGATCTTATGTACACAAAAGTTGGCCACCCCTGATATATAGGGTCAATGTTAAAATTATCACAGAGTTAGGGAGAAGAATATTTAGAAGGAAAAAGTCAAAGACCTGGCAAATGTCTATGTAGTTAATATAAGTAGGGCACTTTTTCAAAGTTGTCAAGGATTACAGATACGGTTTCAAGCAAATTGGTGGAGGTCAAATGATTACATAGGCCATAGTGTTGAATGGATAAGAGTTTTGTTATGATTGGGAAATAGATCTTATGATAAACAGATTTCAAAGATTTTTACTCATCAATCGCACACCTCGCTAAATAAACAGTAACTTCTCACCAAAAACCAACAACGGTGCGTTATCAGATATAATTACAATTTTTTTTTTTTTTATAAGTTGTCCGTTTTTTTTTACCTGATGAAGAACTTTTATGTTCAAAAAACGTTTGTGAAAAATTGTAATTATATCTGATAACGCACCGTTGTTGGTTTTTGGTGAAAAGTTACTGTTCAAAGATTTTTAACATAGTAGATGAGGAGTTTTTGTCTTTTTTTTGGAATAGCTCTTATTGAGGAGAAAAACCACTGTTTTGAGACAAAACTGAATTGAGCAAATTTAGAAAATAATTTTGATAAAATGACTGCTGCCATAGGTTTTAGAATTTTGTAAAAAAAAAAAAATAGTGGGAATAAGGTCTGGGCTGAAATTAGATGTTTTAAGTGGGTCAGTTGTTCTGGAAATATCAGAAAAAGTGAACAAGTAGTGATAAGTGTATGAGAGAAAAGAAAGCAGTTTAAACTCAGCCATGGGTAGTAAACTGATTTTTAAAATTATTATATACTTTGTACTTTTAGTGATCCTTTACTATGTATGATTTATTAGAAACCCTTCTGGAAAATTTCAGTATGAAACTCTGGAAGGTTTGTGGGTCTGTAGCAAAGGAGAAGGTAATTTTATGAAAGTAGTTTTGAAAACTAATGCTGCATTCTGAATGGTACTGTTTTTGTATGACATAATGTATATATAGGTTGTGAGGATTGCCTGATCTTTGCCATTTTTTCCATCGTTTACTAAGATTTCTAAGCTCTTTTAGGTGATGAGAAAACCATTAGGGAGATGAGATTCGATTTTGCATGTTTATAAAAATTTATCAATAGTAGAAGTAAAAGTTTTGTGTCAATGTGATTGTGTGTAAAGGCAGATAGGAAGATTCTAAAAGTGATCGGTTTATTGCACAAATGTGTTTGATAGCTTCTTTTTGATTAAATTGCATCCATAAAGGTATTTTGGTGAGCTGTTTTGATTTGGGTATTTTTATGCAGCTAGAAACTTTGAAGCAAATTGCCATATGGTTTGATGAGAATCTGTTAATTTGATAGATATTCAAGAGAGAATTGTAACTGAAAGCCAGGTCAGGAAAGGCACTAATCTGGATACAGAAAAATTTTTGAGAAACTTTAAAATAATAATATATTTTGTTGATAAAATATGCTTCATTATGATCAATAGAACAATAGGAAGGACCAGATGGGAACCAAGATATGTTGCAAAGTTTAAAATCTCCATACATGATTAATTTTTATAGAGAGTTAAAAGATTCTAAAAACCTATTAATAATCAAAAACATACTAGGTCTTTTCAGATGAAGAGCATAAACAGCAATTATAATTAGTTTGATAGCTGGAATTTTTTACTACAAGGATGAAATAAATCATAAATTTTAACAATATGTAGAAAGAGTGGAAGTATTAGAATTTCTTCTCCTTGCTGGTTTTGCTATACTAAAGATATATGAGAGTAATCAAGTTGATTTATAAAATTCGAAAACATTTGTAAAGAATTGTTTTTTCATTTTTCTTTTGTTGTTTTTTGGAGTTCACATCGGTAACAGGCTTGGAGGTATGTAAATTACTTCACTCTGGTATTGGTTTAGTGGTGATTTATAAAATCCTCAATATCGTAGGAAACACATTTAAATCCTAACTGAAAGCTGGTAACCCAGCTTTCAGTTAGGATTTAAATGTCATATAGATCATTTACAATGGACTGTAATATTAGATATTTGATTTTTATTGATATAACATTTCGGAAAAAGATTTTGAAAGTTAAGTTTGAATAAGACATCTGAGCATTAGAGACAGCCTGCAAGCCATGTAAACAATCTGGATGGTGCAAAACTCAAAAACAGGGTAATTAGGGGATGAGTGTCAATTGTTTTACTTAGATTGGTGTCTAGATTATGTGAATGGCTCTAATTGACTTGGCTGACAAGCTACTTCAATTTTGTTTTTATTGCCTGAAATTACTCAAGAAACTGATACTTAATGTATGTTAGTGAGCTCCATAAAGATTTTTAAGTTTATTATAAAATTAGTATGTATTATATAAGAAAAAAATTATTTTAATAAAATTTAAATTGAAAATTATCTGTATATTACAATAAAAAATATATCATTGAAATAAATATGTGCTTGAAGTGTGTGTATGTATAAATATTGTTTACTATAATTCACTTTTTGAATTTTGATTTTATTAACTTACCTATCAGTTTTGTAAGTTTTGAATTTATTATATATTAACATGTAATACATTAATTTTTATACATGTAACAAGATTTATTACTTTGTACTTGATTGCTTTTTGTTCTTGTTGTAGTCTAATTGCTATGAGTAAGCATAAAATTGTTTAAGAGAATGAATCACACAGGAACACAATCAAGATGGAAATAAAGGCTTTTATTGGTTTCTGAGGATATGCATTTTGTACATTTTTCTCATTGGTCCTCTTTTAAATTTTCCAGCAATCTGGTTACAATTTAAATTTGGTTAAAACATTATAAAAGTTAAGTTATAGTTAAAAATTCAAAATGATGACAGAAATTAAACTCATAACAAGATTTATTACTAGTTATAATATTAAAAAAATGCTATTTCAGAATTGCACAAAATAAAACTCCATAAATCATGACTTCATTAATTATAAATTAAAAATTACAGCTAAATCAAAATAGAATAGAATATTTGATTATCTTTTAGATGGTATTTATCAGTGTTGTCTGGGATTCTATTTTTGTTTTTTGATATCTGAAATGAAAAAGTTTAAAATTCTTTAACTAAGAATATTTATATAGGATAAATTGGTCATAATTACTTTCTATATTTTATTTATATATAAGATGGCCAAATAACAAATTTTCAGTTACATTGAAGTCAAATTAATTGTTTATTTAATCTCTCTCATCTCTCTCTCTCTCTCTCTCTCTCTGCATTGCATATCAGAAATCCTGACGTCGGCAAGCACCTAGTGCAGGTTAATAAGTGGTTGGTTAAGGCACAAAGGTGGTATCCTGGGGGAAGTTACAACCAGAGTGGTTCCCTGTTGCCTTCTCTGGTGCGCGATGTTATGCGAGGGGAAATACCTTCTGGGAGGTCTTGTAAGGGAAACTGGTCCCCATTCAGGTGTTACAAACGTAGAGATAACCTGGAAAACTCCACGTAGCTAGCCCATTCGAGCACATCACAAACACGCAACCGAACTCCCAGTGTTTAGCGACAGAACAGCTTGGCCACTGGTAAGCCCATTTAATCACTAAATAAGCAAAACTGTTGAAGATTTTTTAAAAAGTATATTCAAGTAATTTATCTTATGTTTTTCAATAAAATAATTAAAATAAATAATCAGGAAGGAAGAACAATCTGGGGAATGCACCATATAGAAATGATCAATTAGGTCTGAACAATAAAATAATTTTACAATTGTCTAATTTTAATAAATTTAAAATTGAATTATTTTAAATATTAGTAAACACAGCCAAATATATATATATATATATATATATATATACACACTTCACTTCCATTTTTGATTTTAGTATAATTTTGTTTAATATGCATTTATATACACACTTGATTTATCATGCATGGGCATACATTAAAATTCCAACATTTAAATGACTGTTTGTTTCTGGAACATTATAAATTTTAACTTTAAATTTAACTGCGCAGGCTCGTATATAAATACCTATAAACGGTTATGTTACTTGTACCAATATGTAACTCATACCAGTCAGTTAAAGAAAGAATCATTTCGATTTGTATTTCTGAAGAAGGCCTTTTAAAAAGACCGAAAATGTTTGGAATTAGAATTAGAAGGCTGCATTTTAAAGGTTGATAGGTGTTGAGACGGAAATATTAATTAGTGCAGTTAAGAAGAATTTAAATGACATTCTAACATTGCTTGAATTCTTTATTACAAGTTCTATTAGATTTATTTAAAGGAAATTTAATATTATGAATTAATTTTTAATATTTAAATTGTTTTTAATACATATTTACATTTAAGAATTTAATGATGAACTTTTAAAAAATCTGAAAAAGTGCTTGTTAAATTTAAAAAAAGTAATGCTGGTTAGTAAAGGTTTCAGTTATTAAATTCATAGTAAACATAGTTCAATAAAATAAGTGAAATAAATGTTTCCGCCTCATCATACTATATTATTACAAATGATAAATTATAACATACATTGCGAAGCCCAATATGTATATAGAAACATCACCAAACGATTACCTAAATAATCGGGCTATAACTCCACTAATTTAATAATTAATATTAAGTAATTTGTTACTAGAAGTAGATGTTAGGCACCATCTCTTAACTAAATTAATAATTAGTTTTTAATAATTTATTAAATAATTTAGAACTGTCTGGAAGAAAAGAACTGACCATGGCAGGACTTGAACCTCAAACTCCGCTTGCCATGCAGTTCGCTTGCCAGTTGTGCCAACCTGACCCTGAGCAAGCCTTTGTTTCCAGATGTATTTAAATTTAGATATAACCTTATACGGTTAATCATGGCTCTGGCTGGGGAAGATATAACCTTACCCAGCATACTTATATAAGTATAACATACATATATATTTAACAACAAAACATATACAGTATATCTACACCTTGCTGGGTAAATGTTAGTTGGCTGAGTGCCATTATGGAGTTGTTCTTAGGCCGTGGGCATAGGACACAGCCTAATTATATGATCTGGGCATACACCCAGATCATATGAAAATGGTCTAATAGAATTTATAAACTTTGATTAACTGCATTAAGGCTGTGCAAGCAAGATTGAAATTTTGTTTTATAACTATAATCTTTACACTGAATTAAAAGGTTGGCTTTTGTTGTTGTTTTCATTATTATTATTATTACTAAGCACTTGCACAGTCTTTTATTCCCTCTTTTATAATTTAAATTTTTTGAGGTTAAGTTCTGTATTAACTCTTTATTACTTATCTTGTAATTTTTACACTTTTTTAGTGAGTTTTAAATTCATTATATTTTTGCAAAATATTAGGTCTATAAAAAAAATAAGTGTTTGGATATATCCTCAATTATCAATGATTTAATATAATTTTTATATTATCAAAGAAAGGCTGGATTAATTCTTACTCCCATGACATTTTAAATATGCTACAATTATGTTTTTCAACATTATCAATTAACAGATAATCAGTGATGTGGAAATAAGTTATTAATATATTCTAATTCATTAAATGTTAAATTATTTGAGTATTGTAACAATATTTTAGTCGGAGATATTACAAATATTCATATTCTGCTTGTTGTAATCTATA
Organism: Centruroides vittatus; assembly: GCF_030686945.1. Classification (NCBI taxonomy): domain Eukaryota; kingdom Metazoa; phylum Arthropoda; class Arachnida; order Scorpiones; family Buthidae; genus Centruroides; species Centruroides vittatus. Next base: position 1,437,354 of record NW_027122194.1, read on the forward strand.
CAACTCTATCCATAAAGAGAAACAGTACAACGTTTAGTGGGGCCCATGTATACTAATTCCCGCCTAAAGTCGCATGAACAACAATCCATACGGGTTGACCCTTAAAATGGACCAAATGTCTACCACCAATGCCCACTTCTTGGATATCAACATCAGACTCAATGGAGGAAGGATTGAAACTGGTATATATTATAAACCTGGCTACATCCCATGGTTTATACCAGCATACTCAGCCGACCCTTACTCATATAAAATCGCAGCGTTCCGGGCTTTAGTTAGAAGAGCATATACACCCTTTCAGTGGGAATGATACTATAATTGAACTACAGAGGATAGAACGCATTGCGATGGCACATGGATACAAAAATGAACTAATACGAAGGTTAGCACGTGCCTATTCCAGACCACGAGATATGCAAAGTACACCCATTACTCAAAGAACTAGAAATGAGGATTGGAATCAAGAACCAGCCAGCGGATATGCAGTTGTCGAATACAACTGGCGATTTCAGGCCTTATATAAAGAAATTGCAACCAAAACTGGTACCAGATTGACATATAGAAGGTCCCCAGATATATATAAGTTATTGCACAACGCTAAAGACAAAATGAACCATCTTAGGGCTCCAGTGTACAGTATTCCAGGGAGAGATGACAGATTTAGGTGGGAATTAGTATATATTGGCTCTACTAAACGTTCCATCCAATAGAGGCTCAAGGAGCACAGATATGATATAAACTATGCTCGTTACACCACCGCCTTATCCACATACGCCACCGATCCAGAGATTCACATGGACCTATCCAATGCCAGATTGATAAATAGAGCCTTTCAGACAGAAGACATCAGGGCCCTCAAAGCCCTTGAAATATACAGGGCCGGCCATGCAGGGAAATGTATACTCTAAAGACGGCAACGCACTTTCGTATGCCTGGCGTTACATATCTGAAGAACAAGAAAACGACAACACTACGTAGCGCACGCATATATTCAAAAATTATGTTCAAATTTATTTTAAAGCTAAATGTTCCTCGAAGAATAATTCAAAAATTGGGAAGCCAGTTTCTTTTGTTCCTTTAATTTGAAGCAGACCTCGAGTGAGGCCAAAAACGTTTGTTTTGTGGAGGGTAAAAAAGTACTGGATACAAAGGTTCAAAATGAGTACTTATTCCAAGATATTCAAATATCAGATATTAGTATGAGATTCACATTGAATGAACAGCTTGCAATGGATTTACATAAAAGCCTGAAGAAGAGCCCAGAAGGGGCGTCGAAAACGTTCTCAATAGTAGAACATTTTTGCTCCGGTTATTTGGTTTAAGTAAAGTTGATTTTAGATTACATACAGATATGTGGTATCTGAGAACTTTCTTAACTCAAGATACATATATTGTGCAACTCTGTTGCTGCCACAATCAATAGCAGATGCACTGCAAAAATTTAAATAAATTCAAAAATGGATGATAGGGATAAAAGATTATTTTCATTTTCCTGGCTGTTATACATAACAGGGAAAGTATGGTAATTGGTCAAAAAATGACTCCCCCTGGAGATTTTACATTTTTGAACTTAGGACACCTTGAAACGTCGAGAAATGCAAAAAAAAATTTTGGAGGTAATTTCTGTATATATGGATGGTTTTCTATTTTCTTCCCTCTTTATATGTGAAGTGTGTGTATATGAGGCACAATTTTGTTCACCCTCTTTAAAGCTTAATAATTCCTATGCTTTGTCAAAAATTTCTGAAATTTTGCAGGAAAGTTTGTGTAATTTCTGAAATTTTGCAGGAAAGGGGATTGATACTATTAAATTTTGGTGATTAAAGGTCAAGGGGATGGAGAGATAATGTGGGTCATATGTATCTCCAGTAGGGTTGGATTTAATGACGATTTTTCTCATCATTGGCGTTTACAATTTTTTATAAAACTCATCTCTACCCTCAAAATTAAGCTTTTTGCCATTTTATAATAGTTAAAAATATAAAAAGATTTTGAATAAAATATGATAACCGATGGCACCACCAAAATTTTAAATGTTGCAAGGAAAGTTGAGCAACTCTTTGCTGGTTTATTTTATTTAAAAATGTGATAGTTTTAAAATTTATAACTGTAACATATGTTTCAGATAAATCTGGTTGTTTTAGAAATAGTACAACTAAAAATGTCTTTGAAAAATACAGGTACTAAAGAGATAAGAACTGATGAGGAATATAACACCTGAAATTCATTTTCTTACAACTAATATCAGTAAAGTCTAAGTTCATTCCTATTGTCTCTAACATTTCCTGTACAATAAGTCTGTAAAAAAAGTGATACTCAAAGTTTTGAATTTGGAACTTATATTGAAACAGAACAAGAAGCTAGGATAACAATAATTCTTCAATATAATTTTTTCCCTTTTCAATAATTAATGTCTATATTATAGCCTATTCCTAAAAAAAAAAAAAAAACAAAGACAAATACTCCTAGGCCAATAGTTATATCATCTTCAATGCTAAAGATTTTTGAGCTGTGTACATTTTGATGTATCCAAAAACCCATTATCTCTAGATTATCACCCATTCAGCCTTGCTGCATACCAGAATATTTCACATCAGCTAATTTATTGCAAACATAGGTAACTACACTAAATTCTATGGAAGAAAAATTACCTGCATATAGTATTTAAATTGATATATCTGAAGCTTTTGATTGTTTTACCAGACTATCTACTAAAGATATTAAATGAAGAATTTCAAATACATTAAATATTTATTTGCTGGTTAAATTATTATTTTTTGATGCAACTATAAAAAGTTATAATAGATGATTTTCAATTTCTTTGATTCTCCCCAATTTGTGCTATTCAGTAAGGATTGTTCTCAGTACTTTTTTTTATAGCTTACATTACTGATACTTTATTTCATTTGTACTCAAATGTGCTTGAATATGTAGACAATTTAAAATTAATTAATAAGGACCTGAATCTGTTACAAAACAGTCTCTCAAACCTATGCTCTAATTTACTGATGTTAAGACTAACAATATTGCTAAAACAGTTGTCGCTTGTTTTACATGTTTCTATTCCAAATTGCATATACAGTAGAGCGTCGTTAATCGGAACGTCGGTAATCGAAATGGCCGGAAATCGGAACGATTTTCAGTCGGACTGTGTCGTGCTGAATCGAACGTTTTTGATACTAGATTTACTTCTAAAGTATAATTTTCATGTTTTTTATATTCTTCGATATATTTATTTTGTTTGTACAAAATGCAGAAATAATTTTTAATGATATGATAGCCTCGATTATTATTATAAAAATTTTCGTTAGGCTTAAAATCGACGAAAATTCAACACGAAGCGACACGCAACGGAGAAAAATTCAACACGAAGCGACACGCAACGGAGAAAAATTCAACACGAAGCGACATGCAATGGAGAAAAATTTGAACATCGGACAAGTTAATATATTTTTTCATACAAAGTCGTAAATCGGAACAAATGACTAATTGGAACAACCCCAGTCCCCAATTGACTCCAATTTTCGACGCTCTACTGTATTTAAATTGTGTGATGCTATTTTTACATATATTCAATCTGGTAAAAATCACACCTAAGTCATCTAAGTAGATGACTTAGGTGTGATTTTTCAATAACAAGCTACACTACACTACACTTAGATGAGATAGTTAAACAGTTAAACATTTGCTGGGAAATGTTATGATGATGTCAAAATATATTGTCAAAAACTGTTCTTAGATCAGTTCTTTACTATTTTCAATCTGTTGTTGATTACTGTCTCACAATATAGGCATCAGCAACCCCACAGTTTGTGAAATACAATGAGAAAGAGACATTTGTCAGAAAATTCAGATCTTATCCAAAAAGAATTTGAGAATGATGTAATGATGAAAAGAAACTTTGAGCTAGCATTGAATCTAACCCCAAGAGAAGACAATTCAAGATGGTAGAAGAAAACCTGCAAATGAAGAAATGAAGAAAATAGAGAACCAGCAAGATCAGATGTAAGCAGGTGGCTTTCTGTTTCAAGGAAAGTGATCTAATAAAATTATGAACAATTAAAAATGATGCCAAATGAGTACAATTAATAAATATTTTAATACATTCTATTTTCACCTGAGGATGATATTTATACAATGTTGAAAGTACATTAGAATTAAGGTATATTAATGCCAGAAGACAGTATGCTTGTATTTATTAATTTATTAAATTGGAAAGTGATCATGATAGAGTCCAAGGAAATATTCAATAAGAAAACTATTTGTGATTTGTCTATGGAGAACTTTGAAACCAGTCATGGATGGTTGTAAAATTTCCTGGCAAGAAAGGGAATCTCCCTGTATTGACAGATGACCATAAGCCAAAAAATTCTCTAACAAGTTCAGGACAAGTTAGAAAACTTCATTCTGTTTATCCTATCTCTGATTACAAAAGAGAAATATGAATAAAGCATGATTAGAGGGTTAGATGAAACTGCCTACTGGATAACATACTTACAACTGATGACAATGTTTTAGCATATTAGCTTTACCAATGTCCAATGTTCAAAAGCCAATGAAAGGAAGCTAGTACCTTTCATTGTCTTCGAAGGTGTTCATGAAGATAAAGAACTGATGAATATCTAGGAAATTGTGCTCAGCAAAAATGGATGAATGAGGAACTGACATCAAGTAGATGTACAAAGTCTGGGTTTGATTTAGTATTTCAGCAATGAATGTTGATTTGTGACACTTATAGATGGCATGTTACATCCATAAAGTGCGTGAACTAGCAAAAATGAAGATCAATATGGCTGTCATTCCAGTAGGATATACCAGCTTCATCCATGCCCTAGATCAGGCCTCAGCAACCTATGACCCACGGGTCACTGAGTGACCCATTTCATAATATCAAGTGACCCACTTGAGTTCTGAAAATAAACTATAATACAGTATATAAAAATAAATTATAAAACATAAATATGAAACAAACACTTGAAGAATACATAAAAAATAAACTGAAAATAAATAATGACAATAACATTTATGTTTGATTACAAAGTTGCAGTAACAAACATACATTTTCATTTTTAAAAAATAAAAAATTTTATCATTTCAAGGAGAAATCGATAAGTTTGGCAACGCCGATCCGTAATTCCTTAACAGACATGTGGTAACACTGTCTGTTAAGGAAATCTTTCAGTTCTCTCTCAGTTGTAGCACATGTTCAGTAGTGCAAAATTAGTAATGCAATTATAGTTATGCTGAGAAATAATTATCATTATTTAAAGCAAATTATTACCATGGACAAACAAAAAGCAAAAAAAGAGATTATTTCAAGATGTGTGAAAAGAAAAGTATGGATATATCAAAAATGGTGATAAATTGATATGTACTTTATGCACAGATGTAATCAGGGGAGCCATCGATATCGGAGAGAAAAATAAAGTTAATTTTTAAAGTTATTTTCTCAATAGTCTAATTAGCTGTTTGAATACACGTTATCATTTTTTTCTTTTATTGATGATGGATTTTGTTAAAAATTACTCAAGAAACTATAAGTACTTTCAGTTTTATTAATCAGAGCATATTCAGAATAGGTTACAAATGAAATTTGAAAGTAGAATACTGTAATCTGATCTGATAACAACTATACTTCTTACTATGGACTGGATGAATTATAATTCTTTCTTCCACGAAAAACCTTGACAATCCAGTGTGTTTATACAACTGCTAACGTTTTCAACCCCTTCGGGGTCTTCATCAGGCACAGCACAAAGGTAGTTTCAAATGCCTGTGAATGGAACCAAGAAACCAAAGCGAGTTCTATTCCAATTTTTGAAATCAAAGAAATTGGAAGATAAAAATGGAACATTATGCACGAGCTATTATCTATTATCTACGCCTGCGTACTATTTACGTTCGCCGCTCTTTAAATTTAAAACAAATTAATGCAATATTAAGTTATTTGTGGGTGTGGACTTCCCTCATAGCAAAATTTCCAGGCTTGCGAGATGTTGATTGCATCCTTGTAGTTGATGCACGTGTTGTGCAAACCCGCTTTATATATCTCTAGGGTCTCCAGCGTTCTGAGTTGGTCCGTGTGTTGTGACATTCTGATTATACGGGCATTTTGGAGGTCGGCAGTGATTCCCTGCTGTGTGGCATACGTTGCCAGTGTGGTAGATAGTTTATTGTTGGCAATGTCGTACCTGTGCTCTCGGAGGCGCTGATGGAGGGAGCGTTTGGTCGAACCCACGTAGACCAGACTTCTATTAAATCTGTCATCCCACAGGGGAACCTCATATACGCCCGGTGCGTGTTTCATGTCCAAATTGTCCTTCCCATTTCGAAGTAAGCTGTATACTGACCGCGGTCTCCTGTAAGTTATTTTATTTCGGGTGCTGGATGCGATTTCTCTGTATATCGCATCTAAATGGTGGTTGTACTCAACTATTTTTCTTGCACTAATATCGGCAGATCTTACCCCGGCTTGTAGGTTGTTACGAGTATTTCCCCGTGCGTACTTGCGTGCCATGCTGTACACCATGTTCCTATCATAACCGTGTTGAGATGCCACTTCCTGGATACGGCCTAGCTCGGCCACTGTGTCTTCATATTTCGAGTTGTGCGTGAACGCGCGCTTAATTAGTGCACTAAAAGCCGCTATCTTATACGAATATGGATCCTCAGAGGAAGCTGGGATGAACAGAGGTACATGGCATTGTTTGTAAAATACTTTATGCGTGATCTTATTATCCCTTATTTGAATGTCCAAGTCGAGGAAATGTGCGGAGATGTTGCTTTTTTGTTCCAATTTAACGCTTAGCCCATACCCGTTGGTGTTCATTGCATTGATAAACCCATTTATGTCTGGTTCTGCCTTCCATATGATAAGGATGTCATCTACATACCTCCTGTAGAGGAGGATGTTGGTAAGGAATGACGGGATGATTTGTTGTTCAAGTCTCCTGATCACTAGCTCGCATAAGTCACCCGATAGTGGGCTACCCATGGGGACACCTCGTTTTTGTACGTATGTTTTGTTATTAAACCGGAAAAAGGATGAGTAACAGAGGATATGCGCCAATTCTAGTATCTGTTTGCGGTGTGTATAGGCGTGTGGTCGGGCTAGTAATATATCCCTGATCTCGCAAAAGCACGGCTGTATTTTAATGGACGGGAACAGTGATACAAAATCAAGAACGGTGATACACGTTGATTCTGTAGTGGTAAGAACCCTCAATGACTCCACCAGTTCGATCGGATTCCTGATAGCCCAAGGGTACGCCCTCATTTGGTCACACACAAGTTTGTGTATGGCCGATTCTAAAGCCCTGGTGGGGGATCTGGCCTTGTCTAGGACTGGTCTGAGAGAGGGTAGGTCCTTATGAGTTTTGGCAAAGGCGAACAGCCTTGGCACGTCAGGGGACGCCACAACCGCCCTACGCAAGCCCCACTCCCCAGCTAACTTGGTTTGTGTGAAACGTTTCACCCTTGCCTGTAACCTTTGGAGGTATCCATCTTCCGCGTTTTCACAGTCAGTGTCATTGATGTATCGTTGCATCATAGCCTCGTATGTGCATCTCTTCATTAGTACCAGGGACTTGCTTTTGTCAGCTCTGAGGATAACATTGTTTTGTTGCCTTAACCATTTCCTGGATGCATGTATAAGGCTCCAGAACCCGTCATCATGCCTCCTCTTGTTGTTTTCGCTTATCTTGATCACCACTTTCCACCTGTAATATTCCTTTTGGACCTCTGGGAGCCCGGTAATCAGGTGTTCCACGTCAGGCATAACTTTTTCTGGTTGTATGATATGATGTAATTTCAAGCACTTCTTATACAAAAAAAAAGGAGGGGGATAAAGAAGGATAAAGTGAACCAATGTTAATTGAGTGGATAATCAAATAATCATATTTTTAAAAAATTATAAATTTTTTATATTAATTTTTCCTTCAGTTCATTGAATTTTTCTCTCTAATTTTTAATTGCACAAATTTTTTTTGTTAGTTTCAGATTACATTTTATTATGAAAAATTATGGTTTTTCATCATTGAAAAAATATGTGAAATTTTATTATTAATGAATTTCTTATAGATAACTATAGTTACAATAAATTTCATTAGCATTAATTAAAAGCTTCAACAATTTCATTATCTTATGTCTCATGCTAAAATCAGTTGGATGATATTGATATTAATGGATGATATCAATTAAATAACACCATTGTTAGACTTTTGCTGATACAACTGTGAAGAATTGAGTCCAAATGTTATTTTATTTTCTGGGGTCATTTATGTTTCGTTTGATTTTTTTACTTATTTTGGAAAGTTTATTTTGTTAAAATGGTAAAGTACCTGCATCCTCCATTCAAAATTAATCTCCATTAAAAAGGGGGACTGATAAGCAATAGCAGGCATAGGATAAAGTTATGTCAGCAGGTCTCAGTTGAAAGTGGCATTACAATTTTGGTGAATTAAAAAAATGGTTATTAAATTGTGATGTTGCAGACTAATTTAATCAACTTAATAGAAATAATATTTTGACAAATATTATATGGGAAAATTGTCAGTAAGAGAAAATTACAGTCTTTCTGATATAAAATAAGATTAGTTTGCAATACTGTATTTTATTTGTGGTTATATCGTATTAACTGATGTTCACATAAACATCGATACCATGAATGTCCATTTAGCATTATTGTTTCTTTAACAATGACATTTAAAGACAAATACTGTCAATATAAAAACAAAATATCAGTTGTAATTTTATTATACAGTACTATATTTCATAATAAATCGCTTATTAAAAATTCATGTAATTCATATTTTTCAATAAAATTACAAATACAATAATTGAAAATTTTAAAAATAAATACAGGTACTCTTCACTTTACGACCTATCTGCTTAACGACCACTCGCACTTACGACCAATTAAGTTTCGACCTGCAATTCGGGGAATCCCCTTTCTCAGCTTGAGTGTCGGTCAGTGGCAAATGGTGACATGCACACTAAGCATACTATAACAGGCTTGCGCGTACTATAATAGTCTTTTCATGAATAAATTTGAAGTTTGTTGCATAATTTGTATAATTTTACAATGATCCTATATTCCCGGTGCAAGCTCCTCGCTTATCGACCAATTCGCTTAACGACGTAGTCATTGGAATGGAACTCTGTTGTAAAGTGAGGAGTACCTGTATTGAACATATAATAGAACATCAAAACTTATAAAATTACAAAGAGTAAAAGTTCTCTAAAAAACAAAATAAAGTTACTACTACCTTATAAAAATTTAAGATTTTCTGTTCAGGAATAAAGGAATCTTTTTTTTGCATATTATAGTGAATTCAAAATTTCACACATTTATGTAAAATTTCGAATTTATAGAAACTTGTAAAGGAGGAGATGGATGGTACTTAAAACCAATAAATAAACAACTTTTAGTATCAAAAGAAAACATAAATGATAATTGACCTGTTTACCTTTTTTACTTATTTAGATCTTGACAAATTTATTGTTTCACCTATAGTGGTAGTTTCAAGGGCAATGGTAGGAATAAAATGTAGGAATAAAATATGGTATTTCATTGCAAAAGAAGAAATTCAATGGCAATTAATATTTTAAAATTTATTGACAAGTGCTTATAAAATTTAGGGGACCACAAAAGCATGATATATCCAAATCTGTGATATAAGAAGGGACTACTGTAATAAGTTTTGTTTTTTGTTAATTTTTGGACTGTACCTATCTAATAAATTAGATAAGGTTGGTCATTAATAGTTAACTGGTTGTGTATATAAACAAATAATCTATCGCATTAAGAATCAGCAAAAAACCTGTAACAAATTTAATAAAAACAAACATTTTCTTTCATTTTCAAATGGACATTTTCAGGTTAGTATTGAAAATGTCTGTTTGAAAATGAAAACAATTCTTTTTTATTGCTTTCATTTTCAGACATTCAAAACAATTCTTTTTTATTGAATTTGTTGGAGTTTTTCCTGGTTCTTGATGTGATACAGTACTTGTTTAGATAACGTCAGGATTGACAACATTATACTATTAACATAAATACCGTATGCAATAAAGAACTCTTAATACTGTATTGTATTAGAATTCCTAATTGGATTTTTTAAAGAATTATTTAAAATATACATGAAAAGCTATTTCAAGTGAGTTTCAAATTCAATCATTCATCTTTGAGAAGCTTTAAGAAATAATTAAAACTTTTGTTTTTTAAAGAGCATGAATGGAAGGATAGATGGTGAAATCACCAGAAGAATGAATACAGGAGTGCAAGTAGTGGCTGCAATAAGTAAATTTGCAAGGGATAAAAGATGTCCAAAGAGGCATGAATGACTGTGTATGAGAGTGTTTTGGTGCCTGTACTTCTGTGGTAGTAAAACTTGGGTGTGGCAGAAGAGTCATTGGACTCACATTACTGCATGTGAGAGGACAGTATGGCATAATGAGGAGAGCCCATGTGAGAAATGTACAAGTGTTGAAGGAATTTGGGTGAAAGATAATGTGGTTCAAAAGGGGAGTAAATTGGTTCTATAATAGTTTGGCCATGTTGAGAGAATGAAAGGAGAACTATTGAAGAGAGTATACATGGAAAATGTGGTTGGAGAAGGCCAAGACCTTGGTATCTGAAAGAATGTAAGGTGTTGAGTCAAACAGGGAGTATAAGGAAGTGTGCTAGAAGAGGCATGATTTTGTTTGAATGGGAAGGTGTAGAGAAAGTTGCTGAATGGATGATTTATAGGATAGTAATGTCGTTTTGCCTGCTATTTGCCCTTTTTGAATTGTGAGCATGAGAATATGTTTGTATGTACATTAAAGATGTGCCTTTTAAAGATGAATCATTGAATTCAAAAATGCTCAATGCTCAAAATTTTTCTTAGCTTTATTTAATCTGGATAATTATATATATATATATAATTTCCAGTTAATGTTATTCTATGGTAGCGAACATGGCGGCTCGTCTCTGAAACAGTGGGGACGCACATTCTAACCTAACCTAACCTATTCTAATAAATTACCCCTATTCTAATAATTTGGTTGGCAATAATTATGGTAATTTATTAGAATAGGTTAGGTTAGAACATGCGTCCCCACTGTTTCAGAGACGAGCCACCATGTTCTCTACCATAGGTAACATTAACCTAATTTCCTATATACAAGTAAACAAATACTATCCAATATGCAGGGATGGGCAACCTTTTTCTATGTAAGGGCCGCATTTTAAGACTTTTGAACTGATGCGGGCCACATACAAGAGAAAGAGGAAAAAAAAATGTTGGTAAATCAGAATTATTTATTCATATATAATTATAAATTAGCATAGGTATACTTAATTTAGCTTCTGGAACAGATGTAAACGTAATATATTGGAAATATTTGGTTAAATATTTGTCACTGCTAGTTTTAAATTGGTTTCGATGTGTCTGTTAGCCAGTTTCTTGTTTTAATTTTTACTAAATTCATTGCGGGAAAAACTATTCACATACATAAGTTGTAAAAACAACGTTTGAATTTTTGCTGCATACTTCCTTAAGCTGGGAAATTGATATATTTATTCACATTTTATGCGTTGCAGGCCGAAAAATATATGAATGCGGGCCGCAGGTTGCCCATCCCTGCAATATGCATACATAAAATCCAGAAACTTCATTATAGTAGAGTTTCTAGATTACATGCGTACTTATTGCATATTATTTGTTTACTGTGATTATATTGTATTAAATAAAATTTACATAACTGTAAAATATAGTGACAAATCTATTACTTTTTTGATAGCGAGAAGATCCTTCCAAATTAGTTCAGTTCTATTATGCAGATGAAGAACTTAATTTAGTAGCAACAGAATTAGATAGTTTTGATGGTCACAAGGATCCAGACAGGTGTTCAGCTCTTGTTAATCAACTGCGTTTATGTCAAGATAAAGTGAGTAGTATTTAAGAACTAAATTTAAAATAAAATTATAATTTGAAAAATTTCCCTCTCATAAAGAACTTGCATAAATTTTAAAATCTTTTTATTTATGATCACTATTATGTTTTTTAAAAGATATGACTAAAATATCAAATACATGTATAGTATCAGGAGTATCCAAAAATAACTGGAATTTCAACACTGCTTGTGCATGTTTTGTTAGCTGTGGCCACTCTTGGATATGAAACTTCCAAAGACATAAGCAAACACTAAATTTTTATTTATTGGAAATGCTTGAAAAGTGGGTCCTATTATTTATACAAAGAGCTATTTGTGTTTAAGGCTATGTGCTCACCAAGTTTTGTTTGAATTGGAGACCTGAATGTTTGGCCCTCTCCTTGTACGTGACAGTTTAACATCAGACATCATTTTCATTATCATTATCTATTTTCATCTTTATCATTTTCCAGACATCAAACTGATAAAGCTACTAGTATTTGCATTAAGTAATAAAACTGATGGTGATAAATAATTTGAAGTGGCAAAAAAATTAAAAACTGGCAAATTGGTGGCAATATTTTTAAATTTTCCAGAGTGACCCGCAGCAAGTGATATAACTATAACACTATTACAACAGAAATTTGTACATATAGTTAAAAATAAAATTCATAATTTAATATTCATAGTTAATTCAGTTAATAAGAAATTCATAACTTTATGTCCATAGGTACTGAACATATGCAATGAAATTATGGATGAAGCTATTCCAACACTAAGAGCAAATAGGGATTACAGAGTGAAATTTCCTGATGAAATGCTTCATGAAAATCTTGCTGGTCAGCTATGGTTTGGTGCAGAAGTAAGTAATTAAAATTAATTTTCTATATTAAAATATTCTGTTAAAAATTTATCAATTTATAGATGTTTAAAAAATAGAAGAAACTATAAACATTTTCATTATGTTCTTTCACACAACTCAGGAACATAACTGTTTTTCAGTGAAGTTGACTTTATTAGAGGCCACGCATTCACTGTAATATGCAAAAAACATTTTAAAAAAAATTTCGGAGTGAACACTGGAATTTTTTTAATGTTTTTTGTTAATGTATGGCAACTACATTCAAATTCAAATTTTCTTAGAATAGTTTATTAAATTTCAATGATTAAGTTATTAACCATTAACTTTATAATATACACATCACAAAAATCCTAATTTTGGAAAACAGCGAAAAGAAGTTTAAAAAATGATACTGTGCTATAAAAAAGGGGTCATGTAATGACTTTATTACCATAAATACAAAAGACATTATCTCAAGTGTCTACAGTGTTTTCAAATTATGATACAATGATTTCAATACTCTACCACACCACTTTTGGAGTTTTCAATATTGAAGTCATCCCATCCATGGTATGCTCAGTCAGTTCATCCAGATAATGCTGGTCCATCCTTGCTCATTCAGTAATAGCAACCTGCTGGAGTTCTTGAAGTGTCTGTGATGATTAAGGTCTGGATTTTTGGGTGCAACACCCACTCAATTTTTGAAAGGGGCAGAGTGTAAAAAGACAAACTAAGTTGGTTTTAGTGCAGTAGGCCCACTCATTGCCAAATTGTTTAGCACCCAAATTGCAAACCTGCTCCAGACTATATATTTTACACCTTTTTTACATTTTCAAAGAATATGTTGACAATTATCTCTTTTTTTTTTTTTTTTTTTTTTTTTATGTGGTTTTTATTCATTTACTCGAGGGGGAAAACAAATTCGTTAAACCAGATCACGTATGCTGAGGAAAAAAATATGATAATTAGTTTACTCTCTTCTTTTGTTGAGAGAAAAGGGGGTAAAGTGGAATTTTTTGGATTAAACAACTAAGCCTTAGGGTTGTTTTAAGAATGTAAACAGATTCACTGAAAATCTGCAATATGTTTTCTTTTCTAAGAAAAAAACAATCTAGAAAATTCTGTATTGAGGTCACCTTACCCTGACTTGTGAGCACAACAGTTCCAATTTCCTTTGTTCTGTGTCGGTGACATTAGAAAATGGCAAAATTGTCCTAAACTGAACATTTTAGCAAATAAGTTTAAAGATGAAGGCATATGCACAGACAGAAAAGTTCTTTGCTGTTCCATTTGTAATTATGTGATTTTGGTTGATGTGAAACACCAAGAAACAAAAATCAGGTGACTCATAAGTTTGGAAAAACATAGAGAAGGCAAACAAAAAAATAGGAATTTTGAGCAAATATTTATAGGGGCACCTGGACATTGTTGGAGACAATCCTATAGTGTTTATACTGGAAGAAACAATGGATTCCACAAAACAGTATGGGCTTGAACATTCTTGTTGCACCACTGACCAGGTGCTATGTACAGTACAACCAATGTTGTTCAAAATGTACCAACTTGAAAAATACGAACTCAACGAACTCTAATATCTGATCATCCATTGGGGGTCTTGGATAAACAGTGTGGTATTCTACTGCGAGAACTTAGAGAAAATTAACTCGTTCAGACTCTGGCGAATTAAATACTTTTTAATTTTAATGTAGTTAAACATAAAAACGAAAAAAAAATTATAGAAATGTGTTAATTTTGAAGAAAAAGCTTCAAAGTACAATTTCCTTTGTCTCGCCTTAGCGCGAAACTTGACACCGATGTGTCATTGTTTACACAGCTGGATGACCTTGAGAACAGCTGGTGTCGTCTTTCGCGGGACATTCTCATGAAACTCTCGGGAGGAGAAGGGTAAAAAGTAGGGTGAATACTAGATGGCGGTATATTTCTAAATATTTTTTTAAAATTACGATTTTAATTGAAATTTCCGACCCCCCCGACTTAATTAAACGTATATATAATAAAATCTATTAATTAAAAAAATTAAAAAACTATTGGATGCTGTTTTTGACATCAGAAAATAGCTTTAAATAACTTTACCGAAGTAAAATCGACGCACTAGAACTTTAGAAAGATGAATAAAGTTTTATAAAAAAATCCCATAAAAAAACCATTAAGCGTTAATTGCGTGTCATTAAAGGTTAATTAAACTCGCAATAAAATTTTTTCGCGCGGGTAAAAATTTTTCAAAAAATTTGGAGACAGAAAACATCCGAAAAATCAAAAAAAAAAAAAATTTTTTTTAGGGGTCCTAAAGGACCCCATTTTTTGTAACGCTATACAACTTGCCCGAGATATCTCGGGCTAAGGGCTGAAGGCGTTAACGTTTATCACAACTTTCTTCTGGTGATTCTGCGGCTGTCGACAGTATCAAGAAACTGGTCGCTGATCCAATAGTGACCACAGAGCTCTACTCTGTGCATTTGTACATGTTATTGGTGGATAAAATCAACGAGCTGGAAACACATGGAACTGAAATGCATGATCAGTGGAATGTTGTAAGTCTGGCACTTGATGTACTGGACAGTTTTGCCCTGGACAAACTCAAATCTAGTTTATCAAAAAAATCCTGATTTGAAAAATACTCTGGATTGCACTGAACTAGAATTTTGAGTAAAACTGAAACATGTCCCCTTAGTCTCAGTTGACATAAAAAAATTTTTTTCCTTATATAAAGACATTCTATCCTCCAAACAAAAAAACTTTGCTTTTAATTACATTGAAATGGTTACTGTTGTAAATTACAATGCTTATCTTTATATCTAAATTGCAATAAACAATTATGTAGTTTGTAAATATAGTACATCTTGTTGGTTTTTGTCTTAATAATACAGCATTTAAAAGCACCCAAACTGGCACCTAAAACGAAAAAAAAGCACCCAAATGAGCACCCAATCCATTCTAAAACTGCACCCAAAAATCCAGACCTTAGTGATGATGAATGGAATCGTATGGTTTGTTTCAGCCTGTCCCAGTATGCTTGATGTAATCATGACTGGAGATTGTGTAGATCATTTTGTCCAATCTTTTGTAAGTGTGTGTTCACAAGATGTTTGCAATGACAGTGAGTGTTATCATTCTAAAAGATGAAACATGCTTCATATTGATAAAAAAAATTCAAGGACAAATATATGATCAAAAATATTAAAAATTCTGTGCAATAGAAGAAACACAACTCAAAATTATAATGATTTTTTTTTAAATTTAATTTTCAGTTATCATAATTCAGAGCTCTTTGATAATCCATTTCCTTTCTACAAATATATTAGTAAGAATTAAACATAATTCTTCATTATAACTTATATATATATAATGTCTAGATATGTATGTAATGTCTATATATTATGTGTATATAGTATGTGTAATGTGTATATAATGTCTAGATAGTATGTGTTAAATAGTTTCTTTAAAAAAAGAGTGAATCATTTAAATAATAATGCAATATTTTTGTGTTTTTTTGTTACATTTTTCTATTTTCAAAGCATTAAAAACTATTTTATCAGTTAATTTAAATATCAATTCATATTATGCAGTTTTTTTTAAGTTGTTGTTTTATTAAATAATTGATATACTGTAATTTGAAATAATGGAATAATTTTTCTTTTTAAGGAAAAGTTTCTGCATATGTATATTTTACTTTTTAAACCAGTCAATCAACCAACAGCCAAATTATTTTGGCTGTTGGTTGATTGACTGGTTTTGGTTGATCAATTATACATCGGGTTATTGGGATGTTGATATATTTTAAAAGTAACTACTATATTGTTTCTATTAGGAGCTCACTGAACTTAAAACATTTTCAAAACATGGGCTTTTCTTAAAACTATGTCTTGTTTATAAAATCTTGGTGCCATTATGGCTTCACACCTTAGAGGTATGAAGGAGTACATGTCAGGAATTAATAATTCACACAGAGTATTTGGTGCCCAAATCATGTGCACATAAAAAACATCAGACTTGTAGGTACTCACGGGACTGAGAACAGAGGAAAAATAAAATATAAAATGGTGACAGCTTTCTTCAAACAGGCAATAGAGTGAGATTTGCACTTGCATTGCTCATTGGGAAGTTCGAAATGCGAACATTGCCAAATCGAATTTTGACAAACAAATCTTTGAAAAAACTCATTTACTTGTTATTCCTGACATATCTCTGGTCACGACCTGCTGACCTTGACCAGTTGACCCGAGATATCTTGTTTCAGCATCAGAAGATTTTTGAAACTAGATGGCACTAGTCGTTATAATTTTATATTAAAACTAACTACTGAAATATCTTTTTTTATTTTTGTTTTTTTTTGCATTTATTAATATATTTATTTTGTTTGTGCAAAATAAAAAATAATTTAGGACGATACAATAGCCATGATTATTTTTTTCAAGAATGGGAAATTTTCGTTAGCTATTGACTAAAATTCAACCTGGGGTGACACATAAATTTCAACATTGGATAGGTTAATTTTACTGAAAATGCATTGTGAACGACCTGATGGTCATGGCTGTAGCCGAAGCCAGCAAAGTTTGAAAATTACACTCAAAACCAGTGATATCAAAGAAGATTTATTTATTTATTAAGTACAATTTGAAATGTCAGAGATGATTGTATTTCACCCCCTGATAACAAAAATTAAATGATCCCCAATAAAATAATAACAAACTATAAAACACATAATAAAAATTAAGTCTTATATTTTGGATATTATAAGATTGGAGAATAATGAGACCTGCCGTGAGCATTGATGTGATCCTGCTTAGTAGTGAGTCTCCAAGACAGTCTTGTCCCAAAAATGGCCTTGTTGTTTTACTTGTTTAGTTTATATTAGTTTTTCTGGTTTTAAGGTAATGCCCAAGAAAACATTAAATTGTAATTCTGTTTTTTTTTTTTTTTTTTTTTTTTTAATGAAGAAATTACTGCAAATTTGGTTTCCCAATGTTTCTGTGGTTATATTAAAATGTATTGTTGAGTAATTGCTCCATAATACATTTAAGCTAGTGCAAAAAATTTTGTTAGAATGTGCTGCTTAGTGTAATTTAAACTACCGATTTCTCAATAAGAAAATATGTTAGTAGGCTGTTTTTATTTGGACAGTTTTATTCAAAGAAATAAAAAACGATGGGAAAGGACTTCTAATTGGAACATTAACTTAGATTATTTGTTTAATTAATGTTATATTTATTTATATAAAGATTTATTGAAATTATAACAGCTATATTACATATACAGTAACTTTATCTTTTACTCAGTTTGTGAAATTAAAATGTGCAGTATTTCTTTCAGTGTTTGGCAGCTGGTTCAAATGTAGCTAACAGAGAAGAAGATAGTGAAGAAATTCGCCCTCTTGCAAAAGCAGTTACTAAAGCATTAGATGATGTTCGAAATCTTCTTAGAGATCAATGCTTACGAAATTCTCAAATTTATTCAGACAAAGTAAGTTTTTTAATTTGATTGTATTTTTTACTAGTATATGGTTAATTTTCACTTCATTTTATAATATTGAAATTATTCTGTTTGAATGAAAAAGAATAATATCAGGTAAAATTTATTTTTTATTTTAGATGTGAACAGTTTTCAGTATTATTCAGTTATTGGTTAAAGTTTTATAATTAGTATTGTGAGATCTGGAAATCCCCTTGAATGTAAAATTATAATAATTGTTCCCTATATTGAATTGAGAATTTTCCTATTATGAACATCCTCGCTAGAAAAGGTCCTGGCCGAGAAAATATGCGTCCCTGGCCGTATAACTGTCAACTATCCATTGTTCTTACACTGAGTACAGATCATCTTGCAACTTAAGTTTATAGTTAGCGCCCGAATTCGCCATATTGTTTCCAATCCCGGGAACACCTGTGACCTAATCACATTTCACGTGACCAACTTTCCCAGCAAAAAGCTATACAAGAGGCTCCCCCCCCGGAGAGTCGATCGTCAACCGATAGATAGAGGGTGTGCCAAAGAGAATTAACGTCTCTTGCTAAAAAATAAGTCACGTCTCTGAATCTGGGGGAATTTGCGTCTCTTGTGCGAAACTGTGGATATCCTATCGATTTGGAATACGGGTACGATGCTATAGAACATTGGATTGTCTAAGAGGTATGGAATCCATCTATGTGAGCTCTCTCTCTCCTTGAGTGGTAGGGATATATAACTTTTTTATATATGTCACCCCTTTAATGTCAGATTTTTGTAACGTATTTTCTGCATTAAATCGTTGTTATCCTGTTACAGGGTGTCTTGTTTGCTCGAATATTCGCTTATCGCCTTACCATGACTCCACCTTCCGTCCTACACTCGACCGGATGAAAGGTAGTCCCGTCTCTATGGGATCACTACCGACAAATAAGCCATCTCTGACTTGTGGGCAAGTCCCTCCGACTTGTTAGCCGAAATTCGACAGAGGTCTGACCTCGTCGTCCCTCCTCGGTACCCACAGTATTAACTATTATCATCAAAACCAAAATCAAATAGTTGCTTATGAAATGTTGAATAATTAATTTTATTACTTTTACTTGAAAAGTGATGGTGATTATAATACATTTGATGTCTTACAATATCTTTTGAAATTACCATATTTACTCGCATATAAGACAACCTCGCATATAGGACGAGGTGTGACTTTTCAAAGATCAAAATAAAGAAAATTAGATTTATTAATACAATATTAATACTAATTTTGTTTCGTTTAATCACAAATAAAATATTATCAATTGCACGTAAATGCACACATTGTCCTGCAAAAATTACTGGCATTTTAAACTTTAACAAAAAATTTTATAAAATTGACAACATAATTTGTTCATGTAAAGCTGGACAATTGGGAACCTTTTTTGCCAATTCTTAACAGCACTTATTTCTCCGAATTTTTGATTTCTGAATAATTATCTGTTTCCATGGGAATGGATTAAAACTTATATCGGGCTTCTGTGTGATTTTGGAATTTCAATTCAGAATTAAATTCAAAAGCTTCGTTTTTCTTATTGTTATTCATCTTTACTCTTGACTATACACAAGAACTATTGAAACAACCCAGATAAAATACTTTTACTTTTAAACACCAAAGGGTGTTCATCCGTAAAAAGTGCAAATACACAGATCACAAAAATTATTGCAGAAATGCAAATAATCCTTTACTCATTGTATAAGACAACCTAGTTTTTGAAGCAGTGAAAAATGAATAAAAATTTCATCTTATACACAAGTAAATATGGTATTTTAATTCTTGAGTAATTAAATTTAATGATTCTATAGTACATAAGTAATGTTTAACAGAGCTCATCTGTTATGAGAAATAAATTACATATTTTTAATATGTGGGAATAAAGATTCTAGTTAAAGTTCATGTAATGAGGATTATTCCAGTTTTATTTGGACATATTTATTAAATTTATAATCAGTTTTCTCTTATAATCAGTTATGAATTATTTTAATATGTTCAATATGTTGTCCTTTGCTTGCTTAACAGCCCTAAGTCTTTTTTTCCAGGATTTGAATATTTTGCATACTTCTGAAATTGTTATACTGTTTCACTTTTCTTGTAGGATTTTCCAGATTCCTTCAGTTATTGTTGCCCTCTTTTGTTTCAGCTTCTGCTTAAGATAATGAAACTCAAATCCATGGTTAATATGCCTGGGTTTTTTACAGGCATGTTAGGGTTGAAAATCATTGTTATTCTGGTCCTTCTCTTCAAATCAGCTATGTATTCCTGTGTTTTTTGGGCTGCAGTTTTCAAATTGCAGACCTATACATTCTCACTGTCATTCATCCATTTGTCAATCTGTCAGTCCAGAGGTTGATTGATCAGTTTGTTGTTAATCTTGAGTATGGAGTTAGATAGATGAAAATTGAGATCAAATATGGCAAGCTTAAGGCCAGATGCCCTGATTAACTGTATAGAAACTTATGGTCTGGACCTGAAGTCATGTGATTTAAACTAAAAATTTTCTCAAGAACACAGTCAGATAGATGACAATATATTCAATCATGTTATTGCATCAACAACCATAAACTTGTTTCTGTAGAAGTGTTCACTTTTCTGGTAACAGAAATTTGGAATTTCTTGTCCTGGTTGTGCATAATAATTTTTTTTGTTTTTTTGCAATCTAGTAAATAAAAAAAGATTGCTTCATCCAGGGTCATTGCAAATTAGGATTTGTGCCTTGCCAGATGGTTTCATAAAGCTTCTAGCAATTTCCAGTGTATTTTCAATTATTTTGATAATATTAGCTACAGTTTACTTGGAAATGCTTGTCCTTTCCTCAGAAGCTTCTTCACAAAATCCTGAAATGAGAAGCCATCTTTGAAAAGATTTAAACTTCTTTATCTATTTCAAAATTAACTTTTTTATTCATGTTGAGATTTATTTCAGCTAATGAATGTTCTAGAACATTGGCCTTAGTTATATTACTTTAAACAGTAACATCAATAATAATGGAGGGGGGAAATGCTAATAAATAATAAAAGAATCCTAAAGATGAAGAAAGAGAAATAATTCTAATCCTTTAAAAAAAATGACTTTAAATAATCATTTGGTTGTAAATTTTACTTTTTTTTTATCAGGAAAGTTTTGTAAATAATTAATTATTTAATTAACAGATAATAATTATTAAAACTTATATTACTCAATGTCAGGAATAGAGCTTGTTGAATAATAGAGCATAGAAGTTTATTTTTTAACTAAATTTTGTTTTATAATATACTGTATTTATCTGCTGGGTGATCATAATTAAAGAATGCCTATTCAATGCTATCTATAGAGATATTTAGCAGTCTAAATGAAACAAATCTGGTAGATGTCATTTCAGGTCATACATAAGACATTTCCATTTAAAAAATTATTACCAAAACTTCCCACTATGGCATTTTTGCACATAATGAAAAAGCAGTTTCATTTGCATAAGTACATGTTTTTCAGCCAACATTTAGGTATAAAAGTGGTCAAAACTGTTGAATATTGTTCTTATCATAAAAAATGGCCATCATTTTGCTGGAATGCCACATTTCTTGCAAATCTATGCTATGCAAATGATGGAAATGTTGCAGCTGCACTTCAGTAATTTCACCATTATAAGAATGTATGTCAATGACCATTGACTCCACCAACTCTCAGAAGAATGATCACTTGTTTCAAATAAACTGGGTATTAGGGAGTTCAACCTGGTTGAGGATGCAAACCTATTACTTCATAAGTTGTTGAAGATGTTACAACAGCTATTGTTGAACAGTGCACTGATTCAACCACTTTCATGCTTCCACATATTGGATTCTGTGTATAACAGTTTCTACAACAACATTTCACTAATAACAAATGATTAGTCATGTATTCCTTATTGCCTGGCCACCTCCTTTTCTGGATCTTAATTTGTGTAATTTTTGGTTATGGGTACACTAAAAATGTGTAGTTCATTGAGGATATGTTGCAAATTACCCAGCCTTGAAAGGCAGATCACACTTTACATGAAAAGCATCACAGAGATCAGTTATGTTCAGTCATTGAACATACTGTTCATTGCCTTTAGTTTTACACCTTTAGAATTGGGACCAGACTGAGCAGTATCTCCTGCATTGCTAATGTCTCTGTATAGCATGAGTGTACAAATTACCATATTTTACGAACTATAAGACACACCTCAATTTTTAAGCAATTTTTTAAAAAATACCTATAAGATGCACCTGAATTTTGGAGGCAATTTTTCGAAAAAAAAAGTGCGTTTTATAGTCCATAAAATACGGTAAATGTTCGTTGGTTGCAGTACCAAAAGTGCAATAGTGGATTAGTGGCAAGTTTCTTACAGAAGACAATTCTGTAAAAAAATTTGTATGTCCTGAAATATCACCATATCAGATGTAATTGCATTTTTACAGACAGTGTTGATAGGAGTATTTTAATTATAATCACTTGGCAGTACATTACTATTATTTTCTCAATATTCAATGAATAAAACATATATATAAAAAAATGAAAAAATAATAATTTTTAAGACATGTTTAACTCAAAATATTTAAACATTTTTAAATCTGTTCATTTATTTATAAAAAATTGTCAAAAATTAAATAAAATCATTATTGAAAATAATAATAATTATACTAAGCAATGTATTATACAAAATATTTTTAATGATTTTTTTAATTAGATTATTAATGTTTTATCAGTTAAAAACAGGAAGATATATATAGATTATTGTAATAATGTTGCTTTTCAATTTATCTTGTTTATATTTTAGACATAATTTGATAAAACTAATAATCATAAACTAATCAAATTTATAATAAAATTTGTTAATTTTATAAAATTAGAGCTTTCAATAATAACCTTTTGTTAATGTTCTTATGCTGATGTGCATCTTTAAAATAAATATTTGGCAATAAGACAATTTTTATTAAATTTTATAAAAGTTAAGTGTGTTTCAATTATAAAATTTTTATATTTGTAGCTTAAAGAGTCTTTGGAAATATTTGACAGGCTATTTGCAGAGTTTGAATTAAGGTATGAAATTATGTAATAAAATAATTTTAGTACATGATTGTTTCTTTTTCTCTTTTTTTGTTCTTTAGAGGTAAGCACAAAATTGCTATGTAGAACTTAGCATACAGAACACTTTTTGATGAATAATATAGACTTTATTTTGTACAACAGAAATGAATTTTGAACTATTTGCCTCTCTTCAATCTTTATTGTACAATTTGATAAAGCTGCAGAATAAATTACAGTAAAATTAACAATTATATCTTACATATGTGTAAAACTCACAAAAAATAAGATTATATGAAATTCATCACTATTAAATAAGTATTTTAAAATAAAGGGAGGTAAAACAAGTAAAACTAAAATAAAATTATTAATAAAACAACTATAAAGTATTATTTAAAAGTGATAAAAGGGATATACCTGTAAAACAGATAAGTTGAAACTTGTTTAAAAAGGGGGAAAACACATAAAAACCTTAAAAAATAATCAATAAAAACTAAAATAAAAGGTGTAAAATGCTTCACTGTATGTTTATCAGGTAAATTACCATATGGTAAATCCTGATTTCATATAATTACCTGATTTTATGACAATCAATCTACTTGTATTAAAAACTTTTTGATTAAATTACAAAATTAATTAAAATGTGGTTAATTAGTTTATTTTGCTTTTAGGTTTAAGTGCCAAAAACATCAAAAGATGATTTTGGCATTTATATACTATTAATAATTATAATATAAACTTAAAAATATATTACTATAAAAATATCTTATTTAAATGCAAAATATAACTTAATTAAGAAGTTTATTCAACTTACAGATATGTTCGCATTATGGTTCCAATTAAAACTTTGAAAGAATGTCATCTTCAACAAGAAATTATTGTTTTATTTTCTGAAACACTTCAAAGGTAAACAATCAGTTTTTTAAAAATTATTTTCCTTAAATCTAATATTTTCAAAAAGGAAAAGATTTATATAATTATATTGCAAGAAATGTGTATATAGAAAAATGTATTTAAACTATAATTAAGAATATATTAAAATGTTGCATTATTCTAAAAGTTTTAGTTGTCTTTTGATAAATAGAAATTAAAAGACATCCAAAATATTTATATCTAAAAATAATATATTTGATTTAAATTAACATTTTTAATTTCATATACTTATAAATGAATTTCTAAATAGTTTTTAGAAAAATCAGAATTTATGAAGAATTTTGTGTAAATATTTTATTTGATACACAGTTCTTTTATAATGAAATATTTTAATATTTTCAGAGCTTTAAGAATTAATCTTTTCACACAAAATATGGTAGATGATTGTGATCCTTCCCTGATGTTTACTGTTCCAAGATTAGCTATTGTATGGTGAGTAAAATTTTTCTTATTAATAATCAAGAATATTTTTTATATTAGTAAATAATTTTTATTAATAGTTTTGTAAATTAAATGTAGTGTATTCACTGTATTGTCTGTATTTAAAATAATGTTACTTTTAATGAATTAATTACTAATAACAAAATCTAGAAATATAGAAGAAACTATGTAACTGTAATTGAAATTATTTATGTATTATTTGTTTTTTAATTATTGTTTTATCATCAGTGAACATTTTAACTGTTTACATAATATTGCAAAGGCATAGCCTCTAATAAAAAGTTTTCACTACAAAAGAAGACTGCTTTGTTCCTGGTGATTGGACATGACAGAAATTAGCAATTTTGCAATAGTTAGCAATTTTAATTCTGTTCAATAAATTAGTTTTGGAAATATTTTGTAAAATTGACTATTTTACAATCTATAATGTATTTTAAATTAATAATGTTATAAAGTAAAAACATTAACTTCCTTTAGTGTAGGTTTGTTTGTTTACTTAGTATTTTTGGACTGCAATTTGAAAAACTTGTAGACCTATAAATTTCCATCATCATCCATTTGTTCATTCAACTGTTCTTTGTCCTTCCTTAATTTTGAGAATGGAGTTAGATAGATGAAATCTGAGACCAAATATGGAAACCTTAGGGGAAGGAGGCCCTGATTAACTATATACAAACATCCAATGCAAATCAGAAGTCACGTTATTTTAATTCAAAACTTTTCCTTGAAAAGTGTTAGATAGATGATTGGCATGACTCTATTGTTAAAGGAAAAGTATGATGTACAGGGTTAAGCCACTACTAGTTTGAGGTGGTGAGCATATATTTTAAATTCAATAAATTAAAAACGTGATTAAAAAATTTCAGCTCAGCATTTATTATTTGAAAGAACTTTATTAAATTTTGAAAGAAAATTATTAAATTTTGAAAGAAATTTATTAAATAATAATGTTTTTGATCAGTTTAACTGATCTTCAGTTATGATAAAATAAAATGTGAAAAAGAACATAAATATAAAAATTTTTAAATGAACGATAACAAGTATTCTAAAATAAATAAGTAAATAAATAACCAAAATTGTAGTTGAGATTAATAAATAACTACAGAAATAAAATAAACAATAAAAAGAAAAAATAGACAAACCTCACAATCATATTACTGGAACTTGTGCATCTTTATGTTATACATCATTCTTTGAATTTGAGAATAAGGTATACTTACATGCAGTGGTGATATTCGAAATAGTTAACAAAGGGTTCACTAGCAGAAAATTTTTCCCTGACAATCACCGACAAACGAAATGGAAGTTTTGGCTAGAAATAAATACAATACCTTTTCTTGCGATATATCTAATAATCAGTGGCGTATTTGGAACGTAACGAGCCCTGGCGAAGACCAGGTAACAATAGTATATTATTGCTGTCGACCTTTTTTTTTTAGGCAGAGAAATTTTTTCACCCCGAATGGCACTGCTGATAATAGACAGATGTCATCATCTCTTGAAATACAATATCCTTTTTATTTTGCTGTCCATAGCCTGACACGTCTTCCACAGCCATCTTGTATTATCTCGCGCAAGTGAGATTGTGGGATCTTTCTTATGACTGGATCTAGTTTCAAGAACTCTCTTGAATCGATCGCGATTAAACCTCGTTTCAGTCAAGATTGAAACGGTCGAGAGGGATCGCACCAAGGCATAGTCCCTGACCTTGCTCACAATCTAGATTGAAATGCTCGGTGCAAACGGGGTATAAGGCTCTAGTTTAGTAGTATTACAGAGTCTAATATGTATATTTTAATATATTTTAAAAAAAAAAATAACAAAACCACTGAGAAATGTTCCGTGTGTTTAACAAGGTTCGGAAAACTGAAAATTTTAACAACGGGTTCGGCCGAACCTGTGCGAAGCCGCTGAATATCACCACTGTTTACAAGAAAGAAGCATACCTATGGGCAGTCTCACGCCAGCGATACTTTGTGAACCTGTGGTGCGACAATTAGAAAACAACTTTCTACCCAAAATTTTATTTCTGCAGTTATTTATTTATTAATCTCAACTACAGTTTCTGTTGTTTGTTTATTTATTTATTTTAGAATATTTGTTATTGTTTATTTTTAAATTTTTGTATTTATGTTCTATTTTATCATAACTGAAGATCATTTAAACTGATTGAAAATGTTATTATTTAATAAATTTCGTTGCTGGATTTTTTAAAGGTGTGGTTTTTTTTTTATTATAATGTATCCAATAAAATAAAATAATCAACCATTCCAACTTCAGCAAAAATTCTTTAATCCTAAGAACGTTTTCAAACGCATTAAGCGTCCATCTTCAGTTACATCTTTAAATTAAATATGAAATTCGAACTAATATTAAATTCGAACAAATATTACATAAATTAACGGTACGATTACAATAAATAAATAAATACATAAAAAATAAAAAATAAAATAAAATAAAATAAACAGGATTATCGTAATTTACAAAATTATGTCAATATTTCATCAACAAATAAAAATAAAATAAAAATAAAACAAAAAATAAAAACGAAACTAAAAAACAACGTGCGGTTTAAACCAATCACGGATTATCGCTATATTTCTTTACAAATGCCTTCATCCGTCATTAAAGATTTAAAACAATATCAGCTCTAGGATTTATCGTACTTCTATGTTTAGCCCAAATCATCGCACAAAGATTTCCAAGCTGTGGAAAGCCCATCAGCGTCCCTATAATTAATGCATTGCGTACTTCTCTGCGCTCTGTGGATCTCCAATTTTTCGAAAAATTTTATTGCGTGTCTCGATCTAGTAGCCCTGATGATAGAGGCTTGGTCCCAAAAGACCGTGATGCCTTGCTGCTTAGCATAACTGGCCAGGACGGTACTATCAACTGATTTTTCCACCGATCGCTTGTGTTCATTAATCCTCTTTTTTAAATTTCTCAAAGTTGCCCCTATATATACTAATTTAGAATCGAACCTATGATCCCTTAATGGTATCGAATAAATTCCTGTTAGTGAGTTACGCTCATACTTCATCTTATCATTCCTTAAAAGCTTGTATATGGTCGGATTACGTCGATAAATAACCTGCAAATTCCTACTCTTGGAAATCCTTTTAACTAACGGCTTAAGAAAAGGAATGTAATCGAGGATCACTTTCTCTCTTGGTTGGTTTCTACTCCTCCCACTCGTTCGGTTATGGTGTTTCTTGATGAGAGCATCTATTTTTTCTGTTCTGTAGCCATGTTGCAAAGCCGTTGTTCGGATGTATTGTAGCTCTTTAATTGTATCTAAAACATTGGTGCAGTGTGTGTGCGCTCTCTGTATCCACGAGCGAAATACTGCCATCTTGATATGCCCCGGGTCTGCAGAGTTCCTAGGGATAACGATTGGGACTGATATCGGTTTCCGATAGACATTCGTGCAGATTTCCCCTCCTACACATGTTATAGTGAGATCCAAGAAATTAACACTATTATAACTTTGCTGATCTAACTCTAGAGTTAAACCATAGGGGTTTTGATTCATTAAATCTATAAACTTTTTGATGTTGCGATTGTCCTTCCACACGATAAAGATGTCGTCCACGTATCTCACGTATAATAAAATATCATCTCCTACTATCGGGAGAATACTGCTTTCTAGCTTGCGGAGTACCAATTCGCAGAGTATATAAGACATAGGGCTACCCATCGGTACTCCTCGCCCCTGTATATAAGTTTTGTCCTCGAAGCCAAAGAAAGATGTGTGACATATCAAGTCCGCTAATTCCAAGATCTGGGTGTGGTACTTTGCAGCGTTCTTAATATTGGCGAATAAAAAGTCCCGCAAGGCACAAAAGCAAGGAGGCAGCTTGATGGAAGGGTATAATGCCTTGTAATCTAATACCGTCAAACACTCCTCATTCATGAGCGTAACATCCTCAAGTTTTTGGATCAATTCTATCGAGTTTTTGATCGAAAACGGCGAAACTTGCATATTACTTTGTATAAATTTAAGAAGTACTTTTTCTATCTTGAACGTCGGAGCATTACACTTTTCCACTACAGGGCGTAATTGGGAACCTGTTTTATGCGTTTTTCCGAAAGCAAACATTCTCGGAGTCCTGGGAGCTTGTAAAGTGGCAGCATCCATATGTAGCAATTTCGCTAGAGGAGTTAGGGTGAATCTTATCACTCTTTGTTGCAATGCTTCCAAGTAATTATTCGGGGCAAGATGACATTCCGTGCTGTCGATGTATTCATTTAACTTTTCCCTATACGAGCTTCGTTTGATGAGTACAAGACCTTTCGATTTGTCCGCCTTTAAGAGAACCACATCATTTTTTTGGAGCCATTCCTTTGTTTCCTTAATGCGCTGTTGGAAAACTATATTTGTTGAGTTGTTACGTTTTACTTTTTCGGCATATATTCTTGTTTTCCATCTGTAATAATCCTGTGTGGTTAATTTCATACCCTTTATGAGATTTTCAACGTTTGGTATAATACTTTCCGGGCGTATTAGCGGTGTCGGAGCAAAAGAAGGGCCGTGCTCCAAGGCGTCAATTAAACATTTGAAAATTTAAAAAAGAGGATTAATGAACACAAGCGATCGGTGGAAAAATCAGTTGATAGTACCGTCCTGGCCAGTTATGCTAAGCAGCAAGGCATCACGGTCTTTTGGGACCAAGCCTCTATCATCAGGGCTACTAGATCGAGACACGCAATAAAATTTTTCGAAAAATTGGAGATCCACAGAGCGCAGAGAAGTACGCAATGCATTAATTATAGGGACGCTGATGGGCTTTCCACAGCTTGGAAATCTTTGTGCGATGATTTGGGCTAAACATAGAAGTACGATAAATCCTAGAGCTGATATTGTTTTAAATCTTTAATGACGGATGAAGGCATTTGTAAAGAAATATAGCGATAATCCGTGATTGGTTTAAACCGCACGTTGTTTTTTTGTTTCGTTTTTATTTTTTGTTTTATTTTTATTTTATTTTTATTTGTTGATGAAATATTGACATAATTTTGTAAATTACGATAATCCTGTTTATTTTATTTTATTTTATTTTTATTTTTTATGTATTTATTTATTTATTGTAATCGTACCGTTAATTTATGTAATATTTGTTCGAATTTAATATTAGTTCGAATTTCATATTTAATTTAAAGATGTAACTGAAGATGGACGCTTAATGCGTTTGAAAACGTTCTTAGGATTAAAGAATTTTTGCTGAAGTTGGAATGGTTGATTATTTTATTTTTATATTGTCTCTTCAGTAAGGAAATGTGGTTTTTTTTTATTATAATGTATCCAATTGATACAAAATACTTGTATGTGGATATTCTCACAATTTGCATATTAAAAAATATGTAAATAACAAATGGGCAACTTTTTAATGTGTCTTACCAAAATCAGTATGTTTTCAAAATTCAAAAACTTAATTTTAAAAAATTGTCAAAAGAACAAGAAATTTTATCAATGTATGGATTTGACTGATTGATTAGTGATTTTCAAAACTGTATTTATGAAAAGTTATAGCTAACATTATTTAAATGCTATTTTATTAATTAGCAAAATTAAAGAATTATTTCTGACTTTTTCACTTTATGTAAGAGATCATATTCATATTTCTGATTTTCTTGTTTTGTATTTTTTACTCTTTTTTACTCTATACCTCTGATGTTATCCTCATTTTTTCTACTCTTTATAGGTTATCATCTGTATCATCCTCTATATCAGACATGGGCAACCTGAGGACCTCAACTCGTGCATCCCTTCATGACTTTTTCTGTAGCCAATATTATCAAGATTCTTAAACATATATATATGTCCTAAATAATATACAAGAATCTACATTTTTAATAAACAAAAGTTTTAAGGCTATAAGTTATTAAATTTGAAGATTTGTTATCTATTAGTATTCACAGATATAGAATATTCTTTATGTAGTATCTCATATGTTCAATACATAAGTTCTGATTTCACAATAAACAGTGTTGTGTGGCCCTTTAGTATAGAAAGATTGTCCATGCCTGCTCTATATTAATATTATATTCTCTTTTTATGTAGATTCTGCTAAATTAGTTGATATTACTCCATTTTTGTTGTAGTATATATTGATACTAGTTTTCCTATGTATATTACTTTGTATTTTTTTTGCTTTGCATCATTATTTTATATAATTCTTGATTTTTTTGTTGTTTTTTTATTTTTATTATTTTTTTAAGAATGTCAAATTTAAGATGACATTACAGTATACTCCAACCAAAGCTGAATTATCAGGCTAGAAACAGCTGTATAATTGTCTTATAAATTATTTATTATTGTAGCCATTTCTAGCCCAATAATTCAGCTTTGGTTGGAGTATTGCTTTAATGGGTTAGCTGATGATGTTTGTTTATGATGATACAGTATGTTATGAGGGTAGCATTGTAAAAGTATTTTTAAAAAATCTTTACTTGTTTAAAAACTGGCTGTATGTAATGAAAAGCATACACAAATGTATACCCAAAAGTAGTAAAAGGAATAAAATTATTTAATGATACGAATGTTCTGTGCATATGTGCACAATTCAAACGACTTCAAATCTTTGTTTAAATATGTTTGATTGCTTAATGTTGTTATGTTTGGCATTCGTTAAGATATACTTGACAATATTCATTAGAAACAGACAAAAAAACAGTTATATCATTAAATAATTTGAGTTTTTTTAATGGTTTTGGGTATATTTGTGTGTGTTTTTTAGTATTAGAAAAAATATTAGGAAAGAAGAAAGTATGAGAATAAGCTGTATCAGAAAATAAAAGGACCAGAATTAGCAAAACTAAAAATAGAATATAATTTGAGTATTAGTTATAATTCTAAACATAATTTGAAGATCATTAATCAGTCATTTAAGCCTATGAACTGATGCTGCTTTGTTTACATTATATATATAAATTGAATTTTTAAAACAATCAGGTTTTGAGCTTTACAAATAGACTGGGTTTGATAAGACATTTTAATTATTAAAATGTCTTTTCAATTAAAAAACAAGTAAATAATGATTTTACATTATTTACTTGTTTTTTAATTATACATTTTGAGAATAAGAGGAAGGCATTGTAAAAAATGGTAAATAAACAAAAAAATATTTGATTTTCGCACTGAAAAACTGAATTTCTTTCAATCTGTAGAAAAAAAAATGTTATATTTAATTTTTTCATGTAAATAACTGATTTAATTGTAAACATTAACTGATACAAACAAAAATTAGACATTATTCCAGACACAATATTAAGAGTCTGAACATCAATAAATTTTAAACATTATTATTTGTTTAATATTTTTTGTTTTATTGAAATTGCTTTATAGAATTATGTACCTTTACATTTTAATCTATATTAATTGAAATATTTTATTTATTAATATGTTTTTTTTTTTTTTTTTATTATAGTGGCTTGATAATATATTCTGATGGACCATTAAATGTTGATAATGGTTGCTCTCAAATGTCTTATATGTTCAAGCCTTTTTATTGTACACTTTATGAAATAAGGTAAGATTTATTTGTGCACTGTAAAAACAAATTATTGTTCAATCTGTCATCTTCATATTTATTACATATTAAATGAATTAATATAAATATTTATATTTGTTTTAATTAAATTAAATTTGTGTGAGATTCTGTTTATTAGAAATATTTTATGAAAGGATATGAATTTAACTTGAGATTAAATCTTAGCAAAAGAAATATACCTTTTTAAGGAAAAAATAAATAATTATATTACTAAGCAAATATCAATAAAGGTATATTACTAATGAAATGAGTCAGAGGCTGGAATTAAAAAAGAAACTCCCTTTTTAATTTCAACAAATCAGTTTGATGACCAAGAAAGCTTTTTTATCTAGATTGATAGATCATTGTCAGTTGTTAATACTTCAAAAATTATTTTAAAAATTTTATTAAAGTGAATCTTATAATTGTAATTTTTAATGATTTTAAAACTATATTTAAACCTTTTTTCAGAGAATTGCTTTGGACACTTTCACCTGAAGAACTTAGCATTTTAGAAAGAACATTATGTAGCACAGATGATTTTCATACTGTTAAAACTGAATGTGCAGTTGCAAGTGATTATCCTGGTAATAAATTTCAAAATTATGTAAATCTCTTTCTTCAAAATCATCAAAATTGTCAACAGTTTATTTTGGATTTTTATGGTTGTCATGTAAATACCTCACAGAACAATCAGAATTTAGTTGATTCCAGCAATACTACTAAAACTTGGCAGACTGAAGAAGAAAATACAAGAGACATAAACTGTTTTTCAACAAATAATTCAACATTGGACAATTATAATAGTGATTTGCATTCAACAATAACTTTTGGTTGCTCAGATAATGAACAAAACTTTGTTAATTCAGATATTCCAAATTATTCTGATGTGACATTTACTGAAACTAGTAATACTGCTCAATGTATATATAGTGAGAATTATTGCAATAACAAGACTGACACTTTGTCAAAACTTGAAAATAGTTTTTCTACTACTTGTACTGATTCCAACTCAAATGATCAATTTTGCAATGAGACAAATCATATTTCTGAAGTAAATGAAAACATTACATGGTCGTCTTCAGATGTTCAATATTGTGAGAGAGATGATCAGCTCAATAATTTATATGTATCATCCAAGGATGTTCCACCGTACTTTGATACAAATGCTCAATCAAGGAAAAATGAATACGAAAATTACAATGTAAGTAGTTTAAATTTTAATTTTTAATATGTCTTATATCATAAAACGGAGTTCTATTGCATATATTATTCAGTAATTTTAAACAAACCTTTAAGGTTCCTAAGAAGAGTGCTTTAAAACCTCAGAAGGTATTGCAATAAAATATTCATAATTTCATTATCTCAGTGATAGTTAACCATAAATATCTGTCAAATACTAGCATTGATTTTACTGAAATTTGGGTATATAAGTTGCAAGTAAAAATTTTTCAGTAATATAATAAGAAATGATTAATATTGCCATTGTTATAGAAACCTATAGACACACTTTGTTGTTTTAGTATCACTGAATTGATAGCATTACATTTTAAGTTTTGAGAATTTGTACAGAAAAAGTGAAGTAATTTAGTGCAATAATTTTGATTTTTAAGAATTTCTGTAAACAAGTAAAATTTAATATTTTTGAAATTGTAAAAATATAATTTCTTTCATATAACCCATGGATTATTTGTATTTTAAAGTCAGTTTAGAAGCAGGTATAGATTGTGTTCTAGTAGTTTTTGTGGATTATATGTAGGAAACTATAGTACAGTAAAATCTCACTCTATCTTTCCTGGATATGTAACTTTTCAAGAAACATCATTCAATTTCTAGGGTCTTTGAATAAATCTTATTTAAACTATGGAAATTAAACCTGTATCAATTATTTCTCAATTTATTATTTTTTCATATTTATTGGTGAATTTTTAGTCCTGAAGAATGTTAATTCAGGACTTAGTTTTTAAGAAAAATCAACACTCCACGCACAAATATTAGTATGCATTGGTACTGTTAACAGTAGTTGATGTTTTGTAGCAAGTGATAATTTGAACTGCATACAATTACCTTGCATGCATCT
Organism: Centruroides vittatus; assembly: GCF_030686945.1. Lineage (NCBI taxonomy): Eukaryota > Metazoa > Arthropoda > Arachnida > Scorpiones > Buthidae > Centruroides > Centruroides vittatus. The sequence continues at coordinate 1,471,616 of NW_027122194.1, forward strand.
TAAATGCAATGAACTGGAAAGGAAGAGTAGTGGTAATGAAGTCAATCCCAACAAGTTGCTATGGCAAGTTATATTGAAACACTTTGTGTTCAAGTCCATAAATGTTTTTATATGCTCAATATATCATCAAAGAGACCAAACAAAAAAGTAAAATATTTTTATTGTATAAGAAAGAAACATGTCTATATGCTTTTGTGAAAAGTAATTGCTGCTGTTTCTTATGTATCAAAGAAAATTTTTCCTTTTTACTTCTGCTTATTTTTATCTTTCATAAATGTGAGTGCTAATATTTAAAAGATGATGATAAATCTTGCCAATATGATGGATGAACAATATTTTGTAATTGACGAGACTATGTCTTGTCTCTAAAATTGCATTGCTGTCAACAGCTGCACACCTTAGAGGTATGAAGGAGTACAGTACATGTCAAGGAGTTGTAATTTGGCACAGAGTATTTGGTGCCCAAGTCATGTGCACATAAAATAAACCAGACTTGTAGGTAGTCAGGGGACCGAGAACTGGGTCAAAAAATACAAAATGATGAGACTGTTTCTGCAAACAGGCATGAGTGCGAGATTTGTGCATGCATTGCTCACACTCTCCGAGACATAGTCTCATCCCAAAAATGGCTTCACTGTTTTACTTGTTTGTTCTTGAATTATAGAAATATCTCTTATTAGCTGTAAGCATGAGAGAGGTCTTTTTTCCCCTCCTGTGTAAAGATAGAGAAAAAAGGAAATTTCTCTTTGATTTGCTAGTTTTTTTTTTTATATCATTACTATCAGTTGCACTTCATCAATCTATCAAATGTCGTATCGACATTTAATCCATTTATTATGTTTTTAATTTAAATCCAATTTTTTTTTATAAAATTGTTCATCATCTGGATCCAATCTAACTATTATAATAATGTTAGTTTTAATTTAGATGACTGGATCATTTCATTAAAAAATGAATGACAGATTTCGATAACTTTTAAAAACTTCACAAAAAATAGAAAGAAAGTTAAAATTAAAAGTGTGTTCACATTTGCGTGAATTTTGCATATTGAGGTAGATGAGAGTCTCAAGATAAAGAGTGTTGTGATCTCTGCTGCAAGACTTTCATGTCCCTGAAGTGTAACAAATGTTAATACCTGTTTTTAGATATGTCATCATTCTAGTTTCTTATTCATAAAGAATATATTATTGTTTGTTTTCATCTAAAGTGATAATATATTATAAACAGTCCTGCTTAATATAAATGCTTAATACTGCTTGTTTTCAATATACATTCTAATATTAATTATATTATTTATGTTATTGTCTGTTGCAGTAGATAAGAATGAGAGATTTGATTCTGGATTTTAAAATTTTGTCAAAGATTGTAATCTTATGAGAAGACAGACACAGCAAAGTAGATTATATGTTAATAATGGACATACCACTTCCTCCAATAAACTAGTAATTTGTCAAAATGATTGTATAATTCCTCTTTTTTTAGAAAAAAAATAAATGTCCATAGTATATGAAATTAAAACTCAGAAAATTTTTCAATGCTAGTTTAATGCTTTAAAATTCATTGTATATAAACTCATGTTCAAAAACAAGCATAACCATTAATTTGGCCTATAACTCCAGCACTACTGATCAGAACACACAAAGCATTGTATTCTTCATTTGACAAAACAATTGAGAAGCAAAAATTCAATCTAAATTACATCAAGATAAAAAAGACAAGACATATTAAACATTGCATAAATTTTTTTGTATAGAAAATTATTAATATAGCATATAGTTTTTGTATGCATACATGCTGCACAGTGATTGCTCAGATCTAATTGTTAAACGGAGGGCTATATTCTATCGAGTGGGAGGAGTTGGTAAATTCTGATCGTAGCGGGGTAAATGTTCGTGCTTAGGGAAAGGGATCAACAGGTTAACAATGACAATAAAGAATTCACAATCATCAAAAATTCTTTCAATTCCACTCTGATTGTACAGATGTAAAATTTTATTCAAATTTTTACATCTGTACAATATTACTATTATATTATATTAATATTACTTTCGGTATTTACTGAAAGACAATTAACACCAGTGCTTATATTGGATATGTGGGTAGCACAATTAACACCAACTTATTGTCACATAACTTTTGCATTTTTAAGAAAACATATTTTCTCCTTTTCTCTGGAAACTACAAAGTTGCAGTTGGTGTTTCTAGTTCCAAAGTTGCAGTTGGTGGCAGCACATAATGCAAGTAATTTATCAATAATTTCATATCTGTTTAGTGATTGCTTAATGTGAACTGTTAATATATCAGTTTTCTCCAAATAGATTTTGTAAATCTGAAACTTTCACTTTAACACCTTGATTGGGTAAAAAAATACCTGACCAGGACTTAATATTTCCACAATTAGAGCAGTCTGAATAAATAGTAATAAAATTGGTTTTACATAAATCAGTTTTAACTAAGATAACAGAATATGAACCAAAAACATTACAAATGATCTCTTCTGTTTTGTTTTGTCATAAGAATATCTTTTGTCAAAATATGTTAAGATTAATTTTGAAGTGCATTTGTGTGACTGAAATGAGTAATTATGTTTTACAGAATGCTAGCTCCAAAATGCTTCTTTTAGTACTAATTTTTTTAATTTGTCTACAAAATAAAAATTAATATGTTATAACATAAATATTAATGTTTACCTGCTTGAGCATACAATACATTTTGAATGAACTCCATATGTAAAGAATTAATGTTGGGCTAAAGTGCACTGGTAATAATGCAATGTTGCAACTTCAGGATGTCCACTTACACCTATTACAGCTTCTACACTACACACAATCAAGTATAATATGTACTGTACATACACATTACACCATCACCACAAATGCTGTGCCATTAGCAGCATTTGTGGCAGGAATGTGCATGTGCCATTATCCTATGTCCTATTTCGGTTCACAAAATAAAGGGCAAAATGGCCATTTTAGAAAAAAATATAAGACAGTAAAGGATTGTCTTAAATGAAGGATATATGGTCTCTATATGTATATTACATACAATTATTTATAGATATAACGTAATAAAGCCCAAAATAATGACAGAACTTTGTTATGACTATTGTAATGTTCCAGCTCTCTTCTTTCATTGACAAATTGATATCTAAAATTTTGTAATCTTATGTGATTACTATCTAGGTTATATAACTACTGGTTAAAGGCTTTTAAGCTGTAAATTAAAAAGTTTTTCTTAATATTATAAAGTTTTAAGTAACTTTATTTTATTCCAGTTTCTCTCTGATTTTGTTTTATTCCTTATTTCCCTGTCCTAATTGGGCTGCAATTTTCAAAAATTGTAGTCTGTGTGTCCTTCCTTTATTGAGTCTTTGAGAACAGAGTAGATAGATGAAAGTTGAGACCAGAAAGCTTAGGGGCATGAGGCCCCAATTAACTATATATGAACTTATGGTTTGGTAAGAAGTCACTTTATTTCAATTCAAAAATTTTTTCCTGAACAGAGTTAGTTAGATGACTAGCATGACACCATTGTTAACAGCAAAAGTATGATGTGCAGGGTCAAGACACTAATAAAGTGCTTTGTGACAAAAAATTGCAGCCTGGCATTGTTATGATGTCACAATAAATAATTGCTTGTTTTGTTTAATGAATAAATTTTTAAAGGCTTTATTTGTGAGCTGAGGATGGCCACAAGCTTGATGAAAATATTGGGTTGTTCGGAAAGTTCGTAGCGATTTTTAAGAGAAATAAAAGAAATTGTTTTAATACTAAAAATATACTTTTATTCCATTATGTATGCGCCATTGTTTTTAATGACGTGTTGCCATCTATGGGGCAGCTTCATGATACCCTCTTCGTAGAACTTTCCAGTTTTTTCTGCGAAAAACTGATCCACGTGGTTTTTGCAAGCTTCCAAAGTATCAAAGTTTTTATCATGAAGGGAATTTTGTAGAGAACGGAACAAATGGTAGTCCGATGAAGCAAGGTCGGGTGAGTAAGGGAGGTGGGGTAAAACATCCCAGCCTAGTTCCAATAATTTTTGGCGTGTTCGTAAAGACGTGTGAGGTCTGGCATTATCTTGGTGAAACACAATGCCTTTTCTATTGGCCAGTTCTGGACGTTTTTCTTTAATTGCCATGTTCAGCTTATCCAATTGGGAACAATGCTTATCAGAATCAATTGTTTGATTCTGTGGAAGCAGCTCGTAGTACAGGATTCCTTTCCAATCCCACCAGACAGTGAGCATGACCTTCTTTGGATGAAGACCGGCCTTTGGAGTTTTTAATGGTGATTCATTTTTCTTACCCCAAGATCGTTGTCGGCTGATGTTGTTATAAATGATCCACTTTTCCATCACCTGTCACTAAACGCTTCAGAAAAGGGTCATTTTCATTTCGTCTTTTAAGAGAATCACAAATGGAGATGCAATCCAGTAAGTTTTTTTCCGTTAAGTCGTGAGGTATCCAAATGTCATAACGATTCACGTATCCAAGCTTCTTTAGATGTTGAAATACAGTACTGTTTGATGACTTCACTATGTCTGCAATCTCTCGAGTTGTGTAATGAGGGTTTTCATCCAATAATGCTTTGATTTGGTCTTCTTCAATAACAGGAGGTCTTCCTGAGCGAGGAGCATCTTCAAGGCTGAAATTACCTGTTTTAAATTTTGCAAACCACTTTCAAACAGTTGATTCTGATACAGCACTCCCACCATAAACATCACATATCTTTTTTGCTGTTTGTACAGCATTTTTGCGTTTACGAAAAAAGAAAAGAAACAAGTGTTGATAATGCACGTTGTTCGCATCTATTTTTGCAATGAGCCAAATTAAACGCTATTTGAATAATCTTAACGGTTTTTTTGTAACGGACGTGTCTCAAGGTCATTTATCGGAATATTCATTGGTTTGTACAATTCTAATCATTTTTGCGTCAATCGGTGTCTCAACTGTCGGCTATCAAAAATCGCTACGAACTTTCCGAACAACCCAATATTACTTTTTGGTTACTTGATCTTAGCAGCTTGATCTTTTTTAACAGAATATAAGCTGATTATACAAAAATTTATCAGTGTAAATTGTAAAATTTAAATTCTGTAATTATTTAATTTACAAAAAAATAAAACTTTTATAACTTCTAAGGCATTTTGTTTATTACTTACACATGCTGACAAATAATAATTTTAAAAATCTTTTACAGCTAAATGATAAAAATTGCAAACTTAAGAAAGAAATCAGTAGACAAGAAAATAATCCAAGTTCCAGTAAAACAATAGTAGCATCTGTCTCTTCACAGACAGATGACTCTCTGAATAATACTTCAAGTAAATTAGAAACAGAGTAAGTAATTATTATTTTTAATATAAAGCGTATTTATTAAATAATGGAAAAGTTTCTGGATTTAGTTTTATATTATATTATTAAAAACAATTTTTAATCTTTTGTTTATGTTTAATTTTCTCTTAATATCCTTACACATCCCTACTTTATTTATAACATATTTAATATTTTTACTGTTTAAATTTAATTTTTGAATCTGTTATGCATTAATTTAAATTTTATGTTCCTATATTTGATTATCACTGTTTAACAACTCTTTTTAGGAGAGTAATAATTTATTCAAAATTTGCATAGAAACTAAAAGCTAAAAGATATGCAAATGAAAAATATGTTTTAAATACATTGTTTATTTTTTAAAGGTGCAAACGTATGTAGATATGAATACGTTTTAATAAAAGTTTTTGTTTTTCAATTTCTGTATTTGGATTAAGATAGCATTTGGAAAAACTATGAAAAACTTTTAAATGAAATAAGTACAATGGCATTTTTTAGGATTACAGCACAGTGGCATAATTTACAAGGACTGTGCATTGTCAACTGTGTCATAATTGCTATCTTTTCATTACTATTTTCTTTTTATTATTATTATTTTTTAAATTTATTTTTATAATTTTACTTACTTTTGCACATGTTTTATATACAGTGGAACCTCACTTAAGCACCTTGCATAACGAGTAATTCACATAACAAGCAAAACAAATTGTAAAAATATGACTTGTTTCATGAGCAATGTTTTGCATAACGAGTGACCAGGAGAGGGGAAGTCCCAGATTGTGAGCATGCTCCATCAGTCTGTGTTTAGCACCTGTTCCGCTAGCATCTTAGTGTTGCTTATGATCACACATTTTTCCAAACTTGTGTTCACACATATTACATATAAACATCAATAACCATAGCCCATTATATAATAAACATGCCAAATGATATGCCAAATTCTTGGGCTATGTAAAGGCTATAATTAAATATTAGAAATTAATTAATTTGACTAGAGGTGGGCAGTTATACTGCCATCGTATTAAATTTAATGGCCAATTCCAAATTAAATTTTAGAAATGTCTAAATTAAAAATTAATTATTTATATTTATTAAAATGAATACAAGATGGCAGCATAACTGCCTACCTCTAGTCAAATTAATTAATTTCTAATATAGAAGTTGCACTGAAGTTTTTATCTCTAAAACATGAACGTTGAGTGCCGCCATCTTGTAAGCCTAGAAGTTTGACAATGGCATTTGGAACATCAAGCATGATTCCAATGACATATTTTGGTATGTTTATCAGACATTATCTGTGTTTTTTTTTTTTTATTTTTTATTTTGCAAATTGAATTTGCATTTCAGGTTGGTTCATTTCATGCTAGAAGAAAAGATGATGATTCACACTCCTTAACAATGTATATTGTATAATTGTCTTTGAATAAACATTATACATAAAATATTTGAGTTTTTTTGGGCATGGAACACATTATTGTATTTTACATTAATTTATTAGGGAAAAACTGTTTCATTTAATGAGTGTTTTGCATTGAGTAAGATTCTGGAATGAATTATGCTCGTTAAGCGAGGTTCCACTGTATTTTGTTATTGTAGTACAGAGTTGTTTTATTCCACATCATTTAAAACTAATTCAGTAAGTTCATCCATATTGTCGAGATTATGTACTTTTAATTTAATTTTCTTTCACTTTTTCATCACAATTACTTCCTCTTTAGTATATCAAAGTCTACACATCTATTGACTATAAATTTTTAAAATATCTATGCAGTGTTCAAACTGATAATTGTTTACAGTGAAAAGAAGCTTCACTGTTGATGATAGCACTTTTCAACATAATTACAAAATTTGCTCCTGTGGTACGAAAGTAGATAGCCATCAGTAATAAAATATTATTTTGTACTATTTTTATCTTTGACATACACTGTATTGAAATCTTATAGTAAGAACTGTATGAACTGGCTGCTGACCTATCTTATTAACAAGATCATCTATATTTTTGGAAATTGAATGTCATAAGCCATAGATAATTCTCAGAACCACATTTGGCTTCAGAGTATGCAGTAATTTTTCAGAATATTGTTTCTACAAATAGAAAATTTATAGTATAATAGTGTTATTTTTTAATATTTTATTAAGGAGATTTAATTTGTTATAATATAATAAACATCAAACTTCAAAAAAATTGGAAAAAGATTTTAATATTCTATATTTGTAGTAGATTGGAATGAAATAGAAATGTGATTGTTTTTTAGACTCATGCCCATTTTCAAGAATTAAGAGAAACAAATGTGATTAGAACAATATAATAAAATGGAAATGTTTCCATGGCAATATTTTTATCCTTGTCATTATGTTGCTATAGTAACTCTGATTAAAAATAGAAACTGTGAATATGAAAATTCAGACATTCATGAAACCTTTAAAAATGGCAAAAACAATTTAATTACAAACATTTTTGGTAATTTTCATTCATTTTTAAAGACTATCTTCAGGTGGCATACAAAATCAAACTTAGTGAAAACATAGTATAATGGATAATTTTCCAAACATAGAATGCCAGTTGGTTTAAAATAATAGAATAAAATAAAACTGCAAGTAAATACATGGATAAATGATAAAAAATAAACAACATAAATAAAAATATTATATAAATAATAAGACAAATGTATACAAAAATAGGTAAATATTATATAACGTGAGCTTCCTGTAGACATATGGAAAAGTTGCTTCTGGTTATGCCACATCCAATTCAAAGCAGGCTCTCCATTCCACAGAGAATGTTGATATCCTTATAATTGATGAAACAACCCTGACACACACATTCGTAAATGTATAGAGCTTCTGCGTAACATATATGATGTTTATTTCTAATACTTCTGATAATTTTAGTATGTTGCAAGCAAACATCAACCGAATCAGAAAGAGCATAGGCAGCAAGGGCTATGACTAATTCAGACTTCTGGATGTTATACCTTATGCTTTTTCAGTTTGGTATCCAAAGATCTTAAAGTGGTCCCAATGTATTGAAGGACATGTGTAACTCTCAATAAATATTTACTTATTTTTATATACATTTGTCTTATTATTTATATTGTATTTTTATTTATTGTTGTTTATTTTTCATTGTTTGTTGTTCCATGTATTTAATTTTATTTTTATTTATTTTTTTTCATTATTTATCTACATACAATAGAGTCCTATACAATGCAGGGGATTTGCTATGCATTATAGGAAATTGCATTATCGAAACCTGCATTATCACATGATTTATGAAAGTTTAAACCTTGGCATGTAAGTTGAAAAAAAACTATACCTCTGATCGACAAAATTCGAGGGTTGTTGCTTGCTTTATTTGCACGTTGTATGGGACTCTACTGTATTTATTTGTAGTTTTATTTTATTTTATTATTTTAATTTTTAATTTAAACCAATTGACAATCCATGTTTGGAAAATGATTCATTATATTCTATTTTTGTTAAGTTTGATTTTGTTTTCTACTTGAGGATGGTCTTTAAGAATGACCGAAAACATTTATGATTAAATTGTTTTTGCTATTTTTAATGGTTTCATGAATATCTGAGTAACTTTTTTTTTTTTTTTTATTAATTCTCAAAGACGGATATGAATCTGGAAATGTTTTTTGTTTGAAAAGATGCACTAGATAGAATACAGTAAAACCTGTCTATGAAGACCACACACAGTTCATTTCAAAAAGTGGTTTTTTTAGACAGGTGGTGCTGTAATACTGTGTTTCCTCATGTATTTTGCACAGTTTTTAGCCATTTCTACTATGCAAAACTTGAGGTGAGCAAAAACAAGCAAATTTTTTCAACAACAGAGTGATATTGGTATTTTATTCTTATTGAATAACTCAATTAACAGGAGTTGTTGTGATTTTATAAGACAGATTTAATACCAATATTTAAAAATTAATACAATATTTGCATTTTCTCGATTATAATGCACACTATCTTTTTTCTGACTTAATTAATTCAACTTGTTTCTCTTCGTTCACTCCTCAGTTATGTGTATTACATCATCGATATAGAAGCACGTCATATCTCTCCACCACTTCAGTTTTGGTTTTCATTAGTTTAATCTTATTTTAACTGTAAAAATACTGTATTTTTTAAAAATATTTAATATTTTCTTAAGTACAATAAGAAAAATTATTGATTAATAATAAAACAATTTTATTATTTCTTTTTATAATATGATTTTATTACATCAATGACAATTGTGGAATCGAAAAAAGAAGATTGCCTGTAAAACTGATTTTTGCATTAATGCATTTATTGTTTTTTGAATATGTATGTTGCATGATATGACTTCTAACAACAGCACTTTGCATTTCTTTTGTTTTTTGGATATTTTCGAACAAACTGAAATGAATTTCCTTTGTAGCTGAACTAATTCGTTAACACCTGCACCTAATTTCAAGAGTGAGAGAAGTGCCTGAGATGGGTTTGAACAAGAGTTTAGATTAATTCATTATATTAGGAGGGGGAAACATTGTTGATATGGGTTCGAACAAAAGTTTAGACCAGATATATATGCAGAAGTGGTTGCTTATTACAGTTATTGTATGTTGTTTCTGACCTAAAATCGATGCTTGTGGTTGCATTACACAGATGGTTGTTTAATACAGCTAACTTATATGAAGACTTTATGTATAAACTATTCTATGCCAAAAATTTTTGCTCGTTTTGACAGGTGCCTGTTGAATGCAGATGGTCACCTAAGCAGTTTTTACTGTATATCAATTTTTTTTAGTATGTTTTTAAATTTGAGTAAAGATCAATAATTTCTGACTTTAGGTTATTTAATATTAAAGATGTAATATTTTTTATATTAAACAAATATATTTGTTGTTATCTATATGAACTCTACCATTATTTGTTAACCTCAAATATTCAGAAATTTTAAGTTATTAGTTAGTGCAGTATTGTTTTATATCCGAATTAGTCATACACGTGGAATAATAATATTTTATTTGTATTGAAATTAAAAGAGAGTTTATAGTTCTTTAATAATAATCAAGTTTATTAAATAATAATTATTGTTTTTAGAACTGAAGACAGGTATAACATAATGGGTTATTTGGAAGATGAAGCAATTGCACTTGCATTACAAACAGCGGAAATAGCATCTCGTAATGAAGTACGATCAAATTACAGTACAAGTGAAGAACTGATTCACAAGTTATTTGTAGCTATTTCAGGTTGAGTTTTTATTTTATTAACAAAAAATTAATTACTTTTAATTATAATTAAAAACCAAACTAATATTTAACAGGAAATTAAAAGTTTTATTTCAACTGTTTGTTTGATTCTTTGTTTGTGTGTATGTAAAGGGTCATCAAGATAAATATGGAAAAGTCACCATATAATGAAAAACAAAAATAGAGGAAAAAATTAATATATTTTCACAAAAATTATACCTAAGCAAAGTTAAGCAACTTGTTTCTGGAATTTTGGAATCTTGTTGCCAGTATTGATGTAAGATTTTCTTCATAACTGAAAGTAGTGCAATTGGACAATAATTTTGTGAAGTATTCCTATCTCTTTTTTTATACTTCATAAACAATTTAATCAATATCCAACTTTCTGAAAAAAGGGAAGAAAAATAAAATTAGTTATATAATTTGATTAATAATTTTCTAAATGAATGTGAGGATAATTTTAAAAAATTTAGATAGAATTAATTTGGCACTTAGAGCAGAACCTTAATTCATTTTAGCGATGGCTTCATTTATTTCTTTCATTGTAATTTTTTCTTCCAAAAAAAGGCATTACTGTTTAACTAGATTTGATTGTCTCTGTTTTCATCAGGAAAATTTGGAAATTTGTTGAAGCAAAAATTTTTAAATTGTAATGTATACTGGTTTATCTACAAAAGGATTAAGACAGTTCTTACAAGATTTTAAATTATACAAAGTGTAACCAAAAGGTACATCTATCTATCGTTTGTATACTCATTTTTTGTGTAAATTCTCTCTACTGTAATAGATAAAAAATATATATTGCATTATAGTTGACTGAAGAGAGGCAAAGACCGAAATGTGTACAAAACAATGTACCATATCGACTAAACTAAATAAAGATATTTGCTGGAAAAACTTGCCAAGTGTCTTTGGAACACAACACAACACTAGTGTTTACTAAGCCTGAATTATAGAACGAGACACAGTTTCATCAAACAAATCAAATATAAATTTATTTATAATTGCTATTAATTCTCTATATGTATTAAAAGCATTTAAATCTACTGATATGTTTTGTCAATCAATATGTATTTGTTCATTTCTTTTTCAAATTTATCCTGGTGGTGGGTTTGATTATCATTGTCATAAGAAAGTGATTTGATATATCCTCATCAATAACTTTAAATTGAGTACAACAATCCAACTGTTCAGAACAAATAGATCTATAGTACATTTACCTTTGTTAAGCAGGTGAACTCTGGGCAGTCTGATGCAATTCATCATTTATTGCATAGTTGTTTTTCACATAATAGATTGTTGTTGAAAACCCATTTTATTATTATTAATATCCTTTGAAAGATGATTATTGTATATTAGCTTATTTGGACCTTATTTGGTGTCTATTTGATCTGAGAATCTGGAATAAAATCACCCAGAAGAAAATTATCAGTTATGTCACTAATCTTGTGTAGCTTTGAATATCTCAGTTAAGATTTCATTCTGGCTTGAGGAAACAAATATTACCATTATTAAAATTAATTTGTTTGTTTTGAATCAGTAAATGTAAATACCTTTATATAATTAATTGTTTTTTGTTTATGGACTAGGATTCCTATTTTTTTTTTTATAAGCAGACAAAGTAATTCTGCCATTCAACTAGTTCCAGTTAGTTTTTTTGCCTGTACCAACTTTATGATACAAGGCATTTCTGAAAAGTAAAGATACAAGAGCTAGTATTCATTTAAAACATTTTTATTTGACCAAACATCCACTACACCTTATTTACTTGTACATGCATTATTTTTCTACATAATTGCTGCCATTGTCCAAACACTTGTTAAGTCTGGGAAATAGCTTCTATATCCCAGAGTTATAGAATTCTACTGTTTTCTTCTGGAACCACATTTCAACTTTGTTTTTTGATATCATTTCCATGGAAGTGTCCTACAAGATGTTTCTTCAGATAAAGAAACAATTGGATGTTACTGGGAGCAAGGTCTGGGCTGTATGGCAGATAGTTGAAAACTTCCCACTTGAATCATGTAAGAAGTGCTTTGGTGACAATCATTGTGTGAGCCCAAGCAATGTCATGAAGCAGGCAGACACCAATTTTCAACATTCTCCTCTGTTTGAATGGCCCATTGAAGGCATTACAAAGTTTGGCAATATGCAGCAGCATTAATTGTAATGTCAGGAAGTATGAAGTCAATTAGTAGAATGCTTTTTCTGTCCCAGAAAACAGAAGCCATGATTTTTTTTTTTTTTTTTTTTTTTTGCTAAAATTGAAGTTTTGAATTTCTTAGATTGCAATTATTGTTGCTAGGATTCAGGAGTGTGGTAGTAAATCCAAGTTTCATCACCCATCACAGTGTGGTTGAGAAACTCATCTCCTGCATGTACTGTACATAGCATGTGCGGAAGTCAAGAGAAAAGTCCATTTGTTTTGTTTTGTGTTTGTCCATTAACATTTTGGGTATCTGGTGCACACACCCTTTTCTGTATCCTAATGTCTTCATAAAGTGTTGACTTAGACACTTCTGGAATAATTCCATGTAATCCTCTTATTGTGAGATGCTGATTTGCACAAATTGCTTCCTCAGTTCTTTGAAGAAGTTCATCAGAGATCCAGATGGCTACCACTCTTGTGTTCATCATGAACATTAGTTCTGCCTCTAGAGAATGCACAGCACCACTTTCTTACATTTTGTTGATTCATAATGTTCCTATAAATGAAAACAATTTGTTTGTGAATATCTGCTGGGCACTCACCTTTGCATTGAAAAAACTTATGGCAGAGTGCACTTCACATTTGGCAAGATTCTGAATCAGTGCAGCCATTGTATGTACTACTTTGAACTAGACTCAGCATAGCAATAACAAATGACTGCAAAAGAAGTGCGTAAGGTTCAATGTCAAACTGACTGTTTTCAAGGTATGTACTAAAAACATTTTAACATCACACTGCAGAAAGCTAAAGTAATGTACTCTGTCTTGTCGCATTGAAATCAATGTTTTATTCAAAGTTTCAGGTATTTTCAATTAGCTTTCTGCTTATATGTCATGTATCTACTTTTCAGACATACCACATATATTCATCAGATAAACTTGGCATTGTTCCTAACTGGAAAAGTTTTCATCTATGTCTCTGTAATACCAGTTATGAGAGAAGTCATACATAGGTGTTTAAATTCTGTAGAAAAATGTTAGAAAATTGTAGCATCTAAGCAATCAATATTCAATATATGCCAATTATAAAAGGCTTGAAATTGCTTCTTACAATGCAAAAAACTTTAAGAAAAATACTAATACTGTTGATCAACATTATTATTTTTTACTTGAAACATTATTACAAGTACTTTCAACAAATTACTTTCAATGTTATATTTCCTATGAAACTGCAATTATTTCCCTGCACAGATTGTTATGTAATGATAGGGACAGTTTTTCACCTTTTTGGAGAAGTCAGGGGTCTACATGTTCCTTTTACAGAAGACACAAACAGGTGCAAAAATATTTTATATTGTAAACATCTACATCCCAAACAACACCCAGTGAAGTCAACAATGAACCTTGAACCTATTACCGGTGTGAGTTACAATGGATAAAGTACATACATCACAAACGTCTTCAAACAGCTTAAAGTTCTTCTTCAGATGATACATAGATTAACTGATGGAACACGGAGTAAATAGAACATGAAGATTTGAAAATTAGATTGAATCCATGTCTTATGAAATCACATTCGTGTGGGTAGCTGTTATTGGCAAATTAAAGATCGGTGTCAATCAGGGCCTGCCAAGCAACTGACAAATTAAGTTCTTCCTTATGATTGATGCACATGGTGGTGAGGCTATATTTATAAATGGAAATGGCCTCCAACCATATCAGGTATTCAGGGTGAGGCGAGATGACCCTCACTTAGTTGAAGGCCGTCTCAATATCAGGATCAGCCGCATAAATAGCAAGGGCCGTAGAATTCCTTGTGTGCTGTATGTCTGCGCAGTGTTCACACACTGATTCCTAAGGACTACTTGGTCGATCAATATAAATAATGTCCCTATCACATCTGTGGTCTCTAAAAGGGATAGAGTAAACGCCAGGGTGTCTGTTTCGGTTGGGGAATCTTTTCCATTGCTGAGGATATCAAAGATGGTCAGACATCTGTATTTTATATTGGGAGCACAACTAGAAAATTGGCTTGCTGCTTTCAAGAGCATCAAGATGACATCAAAAATCGTGGAACCTCTACCAAACTTGCCAAAAATGCTTTAGAAAATGGTTACTATATATTATGGACCAATGCCATCCTACTTCAATGATGCTCGGATCATAGGATTGCTTTTATATGGGAGTCGCTTTACATAACAACAGTTAATTTGTGTAACATACCTACACTTGACCTCCTGGAAATATGGTGCCCATTATACAGGAGGTTAGCACAACAATTTTAATTTCAGTTAATTCTAAATTATACATTATTTGTACTCCTTTTTTTTCCCTGGTTTGTTTGATGTTTTTCAATGTATTGACACATCTAATGGAATACATTTTAAATTTACTGTTTGGAACACATTAACATACTTTTTAAATTGCACGGTTTCATTAAGATTCCATTATTCTATGCCCGAAGAAGACAATCTGTAATTTGTCAAAAGTACTTGTAATAAGTGTTTTGAGTAAAAAATAACAATGCCGATAGACAGTATTAGTATTTTCTTATATGACAATTATTTTTCATAAATTAATTAAAACAATTAACCTTACAGCATAATATTGTTAAATAAAGATTAATAATTAATATTTTAAAATAATTATTTAATTATATTTAATTATTTTATTATTCTAATTTCTACAGAAGTGGCTGATCAATTGCAGACAAACTGTGCAAGTGATCTTAGAAGTATATTGAAATCAGTGTTTGATATGAACTCATCTCATTCAAATTCAATAAAAGAACCAACAATTAATTTTGAAGAAAACATTTCAGAAGAAATTTTGCCAAATAATGAAAGTGAAAGAGAAATTCAAAGAACTGAGGAAATACCAGAAACATCTGCTGTTAGTGTATCAACTTCAGAAGATGATAGATTGTCAGTTGATAGTGCTGAGGAAGCTGTACCTGGATTAATTTTACAAGAAAATCAACAAAATGATTTACTTTCGGATTTACAAATTAGACAGAGAACTGATAATTCAGAAGGTAAATTAGATTGTTTTTAATACCAATAGTTTTTGATTGAAAATAAACATAAATTCATTTAAAGATAAAGTAAATTTTAAACTGTTAAAAAAATTTTTTTTGTGATAGATCCTCCAAGATGGGTGCCAGATGAAGTTACAAAGTGTTGTATGGCTTGTAATGCCCACTTCACTTTATTGCGTCGTCGTCATCATTGCAGAAATTGTGGTAAAGTAAGTTTGTTATTTACTTCTCTTCAATAGTTTAAAATTCTTCTTTCTGATCTTAAGTGCAGGTGTTAAGGGGTTAAATATGAGATTTAATTTCTTTTGTGTTAATTCACTTCAATATAATTTTATTTTTGTATTTTTACAAATTTGATAAATCAGATCTTTTTAGGTTTGATTGTTGAAATAATTCAAAATTATATTTCAACAATAAAATCTGAAACAGATAAAAAATATTCTTATGAATATTTTTTATACTTTTACTTTTAATACTTTTACTTTAATACTTTTATACTTTTACTTTTAATACTTTTACTTTAAAATTTTCCTGAATGTTTTTAATTTCAAAATAATTGAAATTATGTAGAATGTGAATAAAAATAAAAGCATCTAATTGCTTATCATTTATTTTTTTTAAGTTTGAATGAGATAGACTTTTTCTTTAACAAGTTGCATTCATTATCTTTGAAAATAAGATAGCTCTCATTCTTTGTTTTTCCTTACTTGTTTCTTTATATTATGTGCACAAAAGAATAATTTTACAAAAATTTCTTCCAAAATTAAATTATAATAAAAATTTATAAAATTATGTTTAATTCACAATTAAACTGTACATAATTTTTGGACAGTACAAAATATATTTTAAAATGATGGTATATAGAAATTTTTTTATATAAATTAGTAACTTTTACTGCAATAAAAACATTTTAAAAATAATTTTTCTTGTTTAAACATAGTATTTATGTAATAGTTAATTATAAACATTAAATTTGAATTTAAATCATAAAGATTTTATTACAATTTGCATTCTTTAATTTTATTATTTTTTAGTTTAAAATAAATTTAATTTAGAATTAAAATTTTAAATTTACTTTATAGATATTTTGTTCAAGATGTAGCTCCTATTCAACTACTTTGCCTCATTATGGTCTCTTAAAGCCAGTAAGAGTGTGCCATCAATGTTTTGTTCACCAAGTTACGCCTTACATGGTTATGTAGAGATATTCCTTGACTGCCTTCCAATTTGAATATTTTATCTTATATATTAATTCACTCATAATAAATAAATTATGAATAATAATCTTTATTATTCAGCAAAAACATGATAATTGATGAAAAAATCACAATAATTGAAAATTTATTTTTTGTATGAAGAAACATTTGATATTTGTTTTGGAATTTATGTATATTATATAAAGCTTGTTAAGCAAAAATATACATCTGTATTAATTCTTTAATCTGTAAATTTGTATACATTTAACAATGTAAATATGATTGAATTAATAAGCACCTGTACCGTCCATTAAAAGTTACATTTCTATCTTCACAGATAGATAAGGGCAATATAAAAAGTTTTAAGAGCAAATTAATAATTGTAAAAAGACATATTTATATTAAAAATCAAAATAATTATTTCACTTTTAAAATTTATTGTAAAATATTGAATTAATGAAATCCATTAATTGAAAGAGTTCAGAATATATGTAAAAATAAAAATTATATTAAGCTTTTTAATTACAGACTTCATCTCATTTATTAATTTCAGTTAACAATTACAAAATGTTAATAAAATTTCATTTACAAAAGAAAATTTCAGATTTGGCAAGAAAATTTTTCTATTATTGAAATTATTTTCCCACCATGGCCATTTTGTATAACTTCTAAAGCACTCTTTTACACTATTTAACTTAAATTATTTTTAAAAGTAAATAGGAAAAATTACATACATTTTACAATTTAAATAATGTCATTAAAACATAATTTTTTGAAATTACTTGGAATTTTAAAAAACACCAGTTGGATATGGGCCCTGGTAATTAATACTACCTGTAGTTTCCTTATATGCTTAGCCCATCAATGGATGACTGGATAAAACACTGGTAATTGGTCATGGGTTTGCATCTCATCAATGGGCTAGCCATGTTGAGTTTTCTGAATTTTCTTCATGTCTTGTAAATGGGATCAGTTTCCTATAGAAAGGCATCTCTCCTTGGCAGATTGTCCAAGTGTTGAATTGCCTTCTCCCATTGAATTATCCATTCTGAGATGCCTAACTACTTTTATTGTTCTTATCATTGAAAGCATCATCTGAAAACACTAAAAATTTTACACAGTGTGTAGTACTGAACAGTAGAAATTTTTATATCTAGGTATTTGAGTTTATTCAGATAGCAGCTTTCTCAACACTGTGTGGTCCACAGATCCCTGTGGGTCTGTGAATTTGTTGATCCTTGAGTTTATAGAAGAATAAGAAGCATATTGTGCAAATTTTAAAAAAGTTTCTCATAATATTTACCTTTATTAAAAACATACATTAAAGTTGTTTAATTTTAAAACATAAAATCATTTAAATTAAATAAAATGCTTAAAGCAAAGACATTATTTTAAGAAACACTTATTAATATTTTATATCCATTTTAATTAAATTCTACTCTAAAGAATTTGCCAAAGGATTTTTTTTTTATTAAGGGGGTCTATCAGAAGATGAAGTCTGAGAAACATTGAGTTAATGCCTCCCTTTGAGGTATTTTGTGGTTAAAAGCATATAGTTCCAATTTTTCAACAGTTGTATTAATTTTTCTCTTGCATTTTAAATAAAGATACATAGTTTTAATAATATTTTTATCAACAATTACAGTGAAATGCTGATGTAATGTGTGGGGTATGTAAGCTTTCTTTTTCAACTTTCAATGGTCCATAAAACAAAGACAAATGTAAATAACAAAATGAATTTATTACCAAAAGTTAGGTACAAACATGATTACTTTTCGACACACTGCGAAGATTGAGGCATTTGTCATATCTGTGGACGAGCTTTTCAATCCCCTGTTCATAGAATGTTGCCGCCAGTGAATTGAGATGGCCTTAACGATGTTGTTTTGAAGATTGCCATTAGTCTCAAGCCTCTGTTCTCCTAGCCACGTTTTCAGTTCAGGAAAGAGTTAGAAGTCTTCACATATTAAAAAGTTCCAAGCTGGGTGGAAGTTTTCACCACCTTTAAACATCCAGCATATAGCCCCGATTTAGTCCCGAGCGACTTCCACCTCTTTCCTAAACAGAAAAAGTGGCTAGTAGGGCAGAGGTTCGAGACTAATGACATTCTTCAAAACAACGTAATAAAACATTTTTAATTTTAATAATTCAGTGATTATAAAAAATATGTAATTGTTAATTAGAAAAAAAATAACTAACTAAAATGTTGGAGAAACAATAGCATATGTGTATGTACTAAATCAAATTCTGCTTTATTTTATCAATGTACCATACTGTAAGGGACATGAGAGTCAGGGAAAGTTGTGGAATTAAAAACAAAAGTTTGAGGAGGAACTCTGTATATAATTACATAAAATAACAGCAATTTTACGTCAACAAAATGAAAGCAGTCAATTTTTTATTTGTTGATTTAATGTTTCTATTGTTGATAATTTTTATAATTATTTTAGGGAAAGTTACAATAAAGAATTGTATTATATTATATTATGTGAGGTTACTTTAGAGAGAGAAATATTTTTATAATTGTCAATTTTCAAATCATGACTGTAACATTTGTTTGTTATATGTAATTTGAAAATTATGTATTTACTTTTTGCTAAAAAACATCCATAGTAGAAATTGTTTCAATTAATAAATTGGATTTTATATAAAATCATCACTTCTTAAAACAATTTTTGAAAGCTAAACTTGTGTACTCAAAACATTTTAAAAGCTGCTTTTGTTTATTTTAACAATATGAAATAAATATTTTTTATATAAAAATTATAAATGATTTATTTTTTTATTTCTTAAAATTTAATTTAAAACTTTTGATACATAAAATTCAAAATTTATATCTTTACATAAAAATTTTAATTATATTTTTTTATTTACTCAGATCTTTTTTATAAATTAGTAAAAATGTATAATTCATATATATTAAATATTAATATTGTTAATATAAATTTTGATGTTAAAATCTCTATCGTCATCTACACATTCTAAAAAGATTGTTTTCATTCTTAACTTTCTGCCCTGTGGGCACTAAGAGGGCCTCTTAATAAGCCCATTATGGGTTCAGCCAGGCCCACAATGGGGCAGCCGGGTGGTGAGGGACGGGGCCCGACATATCCGGATGGACTAGCCCCAAAAATTCCTGGGGATTTTTCAATCCCTGGTCCCTCAGAGCGGTAGGCTGCCACTTTCACCACTCGGCCATCCAGCCACTATTGTCAAAGGTTTTCCTTTACGTTTTCTGGACTGAAATTCTTGGATATATGTATAGATTCGTCTAGCACTTGATCCTGATAATAGACTGATGTAAAATATAATGACAAATCATTTTTGTTGTTTAGTGATTACAAAGTCTGAAAATTTAGAATAATTTTCTGTATAATCAATAAAATATGAAAAATTTCGTAGATGAAATTATCCATTTTTGTCTTAATCCTTAAATCAAAAATATTGTAAAATATTTAGCATTAAAAATCACTTTAAGTCGTTTCATTATTAAATTCTGCATCCATTTTTTTTTTTTTTTTTTTGCCCTAGAATACTAACTGAGTAAAATTTACTCACCGCATCTGATTTTTATTTACTATTTATGAACCCCACTTTCTAGAAAACCACAACCTAGTGATGATGGAGTCTCCTGAATCGAGATTCACTTTGGACACAGTCTTACCTATCGTGAGCATCGTATGTTCTGCCTGGTAGCCTATGTTTAGTAGCATATTTTCCAAATCAATTCTTGAAGAAGAGTGAATGTAAAAACAGTTATAAAATTGAAAATTCTTCATATTTTCGCCATTGGCTTCGTTATGAATTTCAGTGGTCCTAAGCATTTGTGACCCATCCTGTCATATATTAAACAACTATAAAATTAGAGAGGCTAACAGTGTGTAAAATGTATTTCCAGGTGGACAAACTTAGCAACCTTATACCACCTGGAAAGTAAGATTCATAAAAATTTATTTGGGGCTTAGTAGAATTATAGGTCAAAGTATACCTAGATAACCCCAATGGTGGCGCTAAGGCAGCAATGCCAGAAAACAGTGGGGACGCACGTACAGTACTAACCTAACCTAACCTATTCTAATAATTTGGTTGCTAATAATTATGGTAATTTATTAGAATAGGTTAGGTTAGGTTAGAACGTGCGTTCCCACTGTTTCATTTCTTGTTTGCTGGAATCAAAGACGAGCCGCCATTTTAGTCACCATGGGGTTACCTAGGTATACTTTAACTGAATTATAGTATCCATGGAAATATATTTTGACTACGACAGTAGTGTGTTCCCATCCTAGCAGTTTCCAAACCAACATAACGTGTGTATAAAAGTGCTAGAAACACGTATCTATTCTGGAATCTAACTGTACCCAGCTTTAGGGTTGTGTTGAACAGTGACCGGCATTAGTATTGTTTACTCGGAAGTTTAAGAAGTTCTACTTTCAAAATGTAAAACATGATTAACACGCTTTCTGCCGAAGACCCAACGGCTTTTATAAGGTATGATCTGGAAGATTAAACGCCGGTTAATTTTCACATCTCGCTTTAAAAAAAAACAATTTAAGGTTGGTACAAGGTTTTCTCGGGGATATTATAGATTACCACCTACGGAATTTCGGGACTTTGAGTATATATCTGAACTGAGGGGACGGAGACGAGTTCAACAATACCCTACTTTTGGACCGGAGACGAAAAATAAAATAGTTATCATACTTTTTTCGGCGATCGCGCGATAATCGGGAGTTGCGTCGCTCTCTCCGCCAAGCCTATCGCGTGTTTAACAGGCAGTCCGGCCATATATACCTTTAACAGAGGCAGATGTTGATCCACGAGCACACCGATCGTCTGCAGTCGGATTTAAGTCCTTTTCGCACACCCTCGCGCTCCTCGACCTCGGGGCCTACGGCCCCTCAGCCGCCGACACGCTCGCTATCGCTCGCGATCGGCTAGTACTACGCGCCGCTTTCGCGGCTTGTCCAACAAACCTCCGGGAGATGACCGTAGTTCGATGTCATGGTTTGCAGACTTTACCGCAAGATGGCGGTACTAGCAACTACGGTGCCGTGTGAATGATAGCATTAAGTGTGATAACTTAAAAACTGTGATGACTTTCTTATTTTTTGTCCCCGGTCCAAAAGTAGGGTACCGTTGAACTCGTCTCGGTCCCCTGAGTTCAAATATATACTCAAAGTCCCGAAATTGCATAGGTGGTAATCTAAAGTACAGCTGTTTTGTCTTCTATAAAGGATATGGCGACTGACAGAACGTCTTTAGGCCCACCGGTGGCCGAGTGGACTCCGTCTCCGCTCATAATGGCGGTGACCAACCGTAAACACCGGAGTTCGATCGGGGGTTCGCGCCTCACTCGGACGAGCTGGCAGCGGGAGTTTTTCCGGGTTTTTCTCCTTGCCAATGACGCCTGAATAGGGGCCAGCTTCTCCCAAGTCCTCCCGGAAGGCATTTCTATTTCCCCTTCTCGCGGTGGTGTCTCCTATAAGGCCGGCTTTCGTCGCGTCCGTGACCTCTCTTGTCTTCCCGGACTGGCCGTCTCTTCGGTCGCTGAGCGATCACTTCTGTTTCTTCTGAAGTATAAAGCCACATATGAGCTACACACTCCTCTAGCCGAAATAAAAAAAAGAACGTCTTTATCTACAGTTAGAAATTCTGTCTGAAAATTTACAAATTAGTCTTTTGGAATCACAGTTTGAACTTCCTCCAGAAAGTGAAAATATAGAGAGACTTATAATTTTTTAGAACTAAAAGAAGGACAGGCAGCCAATCGATAATTTCGAATTAAAACAATACGAAGATTATAGGATTTATGCTAAACTGTTTACTGTTTTACTGAAACATTCAAGCTTCGAGTCATGGCACAATGTGAATGACAAACCAAGACTGGTTCAGTGATAAAGATAAGTCCTTTTTTCTGATAGTACTCCAACTTATTTATTTTGTTACAATGCAAATTTAAAACATAACTTGTATGAGACTGAGTTTTGATAAAGACGACGTTATTTGAAATGGTTAGCAGAACCTGCGATTACATAATAAAATATAATTTTTTATCTATTTATTTATTTTTTACGCTCCGTTGCAGATTGGAACAGAAACCACATTTTTCATTACGATTACGTCTGAATTTGATTCGCAAAAACTAACCGTGATGCAAGCTTATGTAAGATTCGCCGACTTTAAAGGGGGATACAATTAATCCCGCGTCACTCCCACCAGTGTGAGATTTGGACTGGTGTAGACTGGGCTTAAATATCCCGCGTCAGGATGAGCTTCAGGGAACCCGTGTATGTGGGCGGTTGTGAAGGAGGCAAATGACGACAAATGTTTACATGCGGAAAACCGTTTATTTGGACGAATACATGCTTACATCGGTTAGGTTGTTCCAAATCTCGGCGATCTTCAGAACGTGAGAGTTCGGCAGGTAGAGCTATCCAGTTCCGGGCGGACGAGAAGGGCCGTTGGACGATGTTGACGGGCGGTGACACACTTAAAGTTCCGAGCGACGACTCTACACACACTGTCTTAATCCACAAGAGGCATGTCCGTCATTCCGAAAAACTCTCTCTCCTGTGACCTTGAAGTCCCAGTTTTTATACGTTTTTCTCGTGTCCTATCCACCTTGCGGATTGGTCCCTCGTCCCTTTCCTCGCTTCCCGATTGGTCTCCCCTTTGTTTTCAAGCGCAAAACGAGACCATGTCGGGTCGCGGGAAAGGTCCGATTCGAGGTGTCTATTTGACACCCTTTGTCGACTATGCTCCAAGATTGTTGATAGAACCACAACACCTGCACTCATAATTTAATCCGTTGTTTGCAATTGATGTCATTTTGGAATTCTAACGATCACGCGATATTTTTCTATCTCTTCAATTTTTCCCTTTTTCTGAAACTGTTTTCCTATGTTTAATTTTTTCTTTGAATACTTGTGTCAACCTTATATCTCTTTATGAGTGCGTGTGTCAGAGTTCTACCTTTGGATTAAACATTAATAGGTCGTTTAACACGCTTTGACGTCATCCTGAGATTCGTTGTTTACATTTTTCGTTACGTTGTTTTGATTAAGTGTTTTTTTTCCTCTCTCTCTCTCTTACATAATTTATCGTTATTTTTTTCACAACAGAATTCTGCATTTTTGCGATTTCGGACCTCGTCTGGGTCCTCACACTTACGATAGTTTTTATGCGTTATTTTGTGTGAATCGAACAAAATAACGCATACAAAATATCGTAAACTTGCATCATGTGATTAATTTAAAAGAAGAATTTTGGCTATTAGACCATCGTTCGACTCTATCTTTGAGGCCCATCATAGCCAAGTGGATCAAAGCAAGACCGGATGGCCGAGCGGTCAAGGTGGCAGCCTACCGCTCTGGGGGACCCGGGTTCGATCCCGACGGGTCAAAAAATCCCCAGGAATTTTTCGGGGGGTGGTCCGTCCGGATATATCGGGCCCCGTCCCTCACCACCCGGTCGCCCCATTGTCGGCCTGGCCGAACCCATAATGGCTTGCAAAAAGAGGCCCTCTTAGTGCCCACAGGGCGGAAAGAGTTAAAAAAAAGTGGATCAATGCAGCGAACACTGGAAGTGCATATACTTTTCGTTTCGGATGGATCGATCTATAAGATCGGATAAATCTGTCACGTGATACGAATTGCATCCGTCGTGTGTTTTAGTTAGCGGAAAGTATATAACTAGGATCGAATCGTGTTTACTCCGTAAATTAAATTGCTCACATAACGGAAAAATGGGAGAATGCAAACCGTACAATCTCGAAAAATTCTCTTAATACTGTACTTAATTTTTCATCTCAGTTTATCGGATATTTTAATAATGTTGTTTTTACTTACCATTTTTAAATGTATGTGAGGACCCGAACGGAGGTCGACTGAGAGGTCCGAATGGAGGTGTTAACAAGATCTTAAAAATCTCCCTTTACAACGCAAAGGGACGAAATTAAAGATCTAAATTACACAACGGAAGTTTTTTTTTTGAAATATTTAAAACAATGGAAAGGAATACAGTCGAGGAACACGCGACGAGAGAGGAATCATATTCAGTCGCGACGTTGACCTCTCCCGCGCCCTCCATCGGGTTTCGAATTGGCACCAGGTGACAATGAGAGACCAATGGAGAGGCGACTTGGGGGAAACACATTATAAAACCATCGTTTTCAAGGACATTTTTGGTTCTTGGATGCGTGAGTTTCCTCTCTTGGTCGTGTGTGCTCCCGAAACATTGGAAAAAGGACCCCTTTCGGACCCGGAGGAAGCATCGTCAATTGCTGTCTTCTAGCTATCTCCAGATCGTCGGTTCGCCCGGAGAGAAGCAGCCGAAGACGTGCTATACGCCCCGGGGCCCACGGATATTTCGCCGTCCACGTCGAACTACAAGTCACGTAGACACGAACTTTTGTCGAACTCTTTTTTTGGACAATTATTCTCGCGCTTTGTGTGGTTCTACCTCATCAAACAAGAGCAAATTGTAAGGAAATTTGTATTTTTATTAAACGGTTATTAACGGTAAAACCTGTCTCGGCGAGTCTTGCTGCGCTCACACGACAGTAATTGACCGCTCGGCTGTCGAGGCCACTTCTCACTCCAATCGCCAAACCACACATGTAAATAATTTTCATTGTCGATAGTTATACATATTTTTTTTTTTTTTTTTTTTTTTTTTTTGCAGTCGACAATAAGCTCGACTTTAACCATGGAGGTCGCCATCTTTAATCATCCGATCCGAACGATCGTACTCTCCTCTCGGATTTGATCGCGATCCAGTCGATCCTACATGGCGTTTGTGTACGCGGATAGAGATTGATTGTTTGTTTGTATACACGATTTAAACAATTAGGTAATCTTGAATCAGTTTGATTCCAAAAGTATATACACCCTGGTAGTTGGTCGTGGATTTGAGCAAGACCAATGGGCTAGCCATGTGGAATTTCCGGGTTTTCTTTACGTGTTTAATTAATAGAATCGAAAGAATAACATTTTGGTGATGAAGACATTAGCATCCAGTAGTATCTTGCCCCATGTCACACTTCAAAGCACATCAAAAGATAGTTTGCCAACCACCAGAGATACATCTTTTGTCAATCACCAGAGATACATCTTTTGTCAATGGCTGCAAATTCTTTCGATTGCAACCCGATTGAGACGGTGTGACAACTTATAAAGTGCACAATAAGCAAAGTCTATGCTCGTCGAACAACAGCAGATGCTCCGAACTGCATTATTCAATGCGTTTGGGAAGACTTTTTTCATCGAGCATTGCCATCATACAGCTCGATGCAAGGGCGTCGCCAGCCAATGGGCCGGGGGGCAAGATGATATAAATTAATAGAGGATATGAATTGTATGTAGGTAAAATAAAAACGATTCATAAATTTTAAGATAGCTTAAGAAGATTATTTTAATTAAAACATAATCTTCTTGGGTTTTTCGCGCGGGAATTATAAATCGGGCAATAAATGACTTAGCATTTAAATAATTTTTTTCGCATGTCTAGGGAGGGGCAACTGCCCCTCTGCCCCCCTCTGGCGACGCCCTTAGCTCGATGTCAAACAGACGCCGTGCAGTATTACGTGCAACCCAACCAAGTATTAATTATGAAGAACAGTAAAACTTGGGCTTTTTTTGTCTGTTGATTATGAAATAAATTATGAATGGTTTTGTGAGGAAGTACTCGATCTTGAGAGTATTTCCCGCGCAGGAACAAAACAAAAAGAAACAGAAATAAATCACACACTCCATGACTCCAATGCAAAGAACTTAAGGTTTATTTTAGTCCATCCAATCGCTACTCTGTTCCTCCGCTATAACAGACACAAAAACAAAGGAAACAACAGATTAAAAAAAAACAATCTCGCGACTTTATCGTCTACACGTCCTCACTCCCTTTCTTCCGTTGAGCATGCGCGATCTTCCTCCTTTCCACCTTGATCCGGGTTTTTCGATTGTCATCGAGAATGCATATCCCTTCTTTACCCTGTAGCCCACCCAAGAAGTTGGTTACGCAATAGAACACGTGACCTTCAGACCACATATCTCTTCTTCTCCCATTAACTTTTACAACAACAAACGGGAAGCTTTTACACTATGAGGGCCCATCCCTCCTTTACTACGCGAACCACCCAAGGGGCTGGTTACGAGCCGGTTACGCAACAGAACACGTGGTCTTCAGACCCAGTTTTCAGGATAAGAATGTTTTCTGAAAGATGTCTGAGCCCAATATAATCTGTTAATGTTCCTTTCAGAACATTTCACTCAAATTGCCATAAGTTTTGTTGCTTTATTCAAATTCAAATTTACCGTAGGTTTTTTATTTTTTACATGTTCAATAAATACCACAACAAAAACGAAGCCTTAAGTCGTTTTTGTTGTGTAAACTTCATATGATTAATCAAACTTGCAGTCATTACAAGTTTTGCAAGTAATTTTGAATGGAAGAGTACGTACAGTGTACATTAGTCAAGGCGTTGATCTCCAATCTCTTTGATTGTCGATCACACTGCTAAAATTGATCATACGTAAAAGGTAAAATCAAGATCAGTCATCGTAAGCACACATTACAAAAATCAAATCAAAATTTTGAAGTTGGTTATTCAAAAATTAAGCTAGAGTAATCGATTGAAGAGCGGGTGCTTCGGACAGTAAAAACACTAGCAATGGCACACTCAGGATTTAATCTTGGGGGAGCCGAATTAAACAGATAAAAATTTTTAAAGTGAGATTCAATAAAATTCCTACTTTGTGACTGCTAATTCATAAGTAGTATAGACATAGAAGACACGAACAACATAAATAAATAAAAAATTCTAATCAGAAAAAGATTTTTGGAACATTTTCTTTTTCTTTGGAGGGTGCCTAGGTGCCTTGGTCCTCTCTGGGTTCGCCACCGGACACCAGCCTACTCCTCTGATTTAGTTTTATTTATATACGGAAACACAACACATGTGAGATTTGCCGAGTGAGGATGCCTCCCGGAAGGTCTTATGAGAAACTGGTCCCCATTTTAGTGTTGCTAACATGAAGAAAACTCGGAAAACTCCACTGACCAACCCGTTGAAAGGCGCAAAACACGACCAGTGTTCAGTGGCTTTATCCATTCGACCACTTTTTTTTGTAACTCCGCCCTGTGGGCACTAAGAGGGCCTCTTACAGCAAGCCCATTAGGGGTTCGGTCAGGCCCACAATGGGGCGGCTGGATGGTGAGGGACGGGGACCGACATATCCGGACGGACCACCCCCGAAAATTCCTGGGGATTTTTCGACCCGTCCGGATCCGATCCCGGGTCCCCCAGGGCGACAGGTTGCTAACCTTGACCGCTCGGCCATCCGGCCAAATCCATTCGACCACTGATGGGCATCTACTGATCTGATATACCCATATTAGGTGTGGGTCAATTTAGAAAATTTTACGAGTGAGCCGAAAAGAAAATGTCAGTTTCCTTTCGATACTCAGTAGTAGACGGCCGGATGGCCGAGCGGTCAAGGTGGCAGCCTACCGCTCTGGGGGACCCGAGATCGAATCCGAATGGGTCGAATAATCCCCAGGAATTTTTCGGGGGATGGTCCGTTCGGATATGTCGGGCCCCGTCCCTCACCACCCGGTCGCCCCATTGTGGGCCTTTTTTTTAAACTTTTTCCGCCCTGTGGGCACTAAAAGGGCCTCTTTTAGTAGGCCCATTATGTGTTCGGCCAGGCCCACAATGGGGCGACCGGGTGGTGAGGGACGGGGCCCGATATATCCGGACGGACCACCCCCCGAAAAATTCCTGGGGATTTTTTGACCCGTCGGGATCGAACCCGGGTCCCCCAGAGCGGTAGGCTGCCACCTTGACCGCTCGGCCATCCGGTCGTCCCATTGTGGGCCTGGTCGAACCCATAATGGGCCTACTAAAAGAGGGTCTCTTAGTGCCCACAGGGCGGAAAGAGTTAAAAAAAAAAAAAAAAAAGATACTCGGTAGCCAATTGTAGATCTGGCCGAATATAATGGGGTATTCGCTTGTGCCAGTAAATATAGGTGGCGTATGAGTCGACCAAAATGGCTGCCACAAAGGGTATAACGTGCTTGACAACGTACGAGAGTTACTTGTGTGTTGTCTTTTTAATAACTTTTCTCTCTGTAATCAAAACGTTTTATTCGCATTTGTATCCGACATTAATCCTAGTTGATTTCGTAGTTGTTTATGTCACGATGATTACACTTTGTGACATTTTAGAATATGTGGCTGATCGAAAAAGATGTCTTACAGAAGGAGAGAAAATACTGAAACTGGTAACTTCACATCTATCCAGCTCTTTCTCAGCAAACAATTTACTTCAGTTTCACCACAGCTAATTTTGCTGAGCTTAAAATTCTTCTATACAAATGTTTTCACTCTATCTAATATAGGCCATCGTCAGGTTTAATATTATAAATGTTCCAAAATGGAACGTACCATTTTCTAATATTTTACATATTTAAAATTCAAAAAATAATTTAACTTTAAAATAAATTGAAAGAAGTGTGTATATTAAATAAATAAATAAACAAATAAAACATAGAAAACAAAGCTAAGTAGAAAGAAATGATTTAAGGGTTTTTAAATGCCATTCTTTTTTCTATTATATATTTTCACGCTGTTGGAAGCGCATTAGCATCCATAGCATTTAGGCAACGGTTTTTCATTTTACTTCTATAAATTTCCACCTTTTCCATCTCCAACGCAATGGATGGAGAGTGCACCGTTTAAATGACTTTAGCCTCTTCCCATTTTACAATCGCTCCTTCAGTCTGTGCCATAATTGCTAATAGTGTTGTGTCCTTTGTCAAAATTGTATGTGTGTTCTCGCAGACGTACCGCCAGGTTTCTTCTAGTCACACCCACATAATCTTTTTCGATTCCTAACTGTTGATTTTCAAATGGAATTTTATATACTCCAGCTTTACCTTCCTTTTTCACGCTGTCTTTATCGTTCCGTAGCAAGCTACAGATATTAGGTGTTCTTTTATAGATCATTCTCGATTTTTATAAAAAAAAAGAGCATTTGATACAATGTTGACAAACGACACAACACAATATTATCAATTATAGCGCAGACTGAAGGAGCGATTGTAAAATGGGAAGAGGCTAAAGTCATTTAAACGGTGCACTCTCCATCCATTGCGTTGGAGATGGAAAAGGTGGAAATTTATAGAAGTAAAATGAAAAACCGTTGCCTAAATGCTATGGATGCTAATGCGCTTCCAACAGCGTGGAAATATATAATAGAAAAAAGAATGGCATTTAAAAACCCTTAAATCATTTCTTTCTACTTAGCTTTGTTTTCTATGTTTTATTTGTTTATTTATTTATTTAATATACACACTTCTTTCAATTTATTTTAAAGTTAAATTATTTTTTGAATTTTAAGTATGTAAAATATTCGAAAACGGTACGTTCCATTTTGGAACATTTATAATATTAAACCTGACGATGGCCTATATTAGATAGGGTGAACACTCTATTCTAACAAACTACTTTATACCCATAGCAGCCGCCATTATGTAGTTCGCGCTAATACCGCTAGGTGTCAGATCTATTATTGGCACAAGCGAACAGAAAAAAAAGAGGTATAATATTCGTATAATCAGGATATAAAGGGTACAGAAAAAGAAGAGGTATAATATTCATAGGGCAGAAAAAGCTACATATGAAACTCGCCCACTTAGATCGTTAAAATAGGATGGCTGGACGAGGGGTTTGAATCATCAGTCTCTCTCTCTGAGAAGCCCGAGATCTAATCCAGGCAGGCAACACACCATGAATTTTTTATGGGCAATCTATTCCGGACACGTTAAGCCTCGTCCTCATTTAGCCGTACTTTTGTGAGTTTTGTGTGTAATGGGCTATAGAACCCCATGGGTGGTGAATAACAGGATCTAAAATCCACGATGGGTTTAGGAAAAAAGGCTCTCTTCAGTCCCCATAAGGCGGAAAGTTAAAAAAAAAAAATCATTAATATAAATATAAAATGTATGACAGAAATTGCAATTTATGTATTAAAAACATTATAACGTAAGTACTAAGTAATAATAAATTATAAATCTACATTTTTCAATTACTAATTTTACGAAAATATATTTATTTAAATTTAGTTATTTATTTTCGATAGACAGACGACAGCTCCTCAAACGGAATGAAATAGAACTATAGTTACCCAATAGCAGAGTCTTCTGTGTTCTTCAAATTGATTTGGGAAAATATTATATCAGCCAAGAAGCTATTATGGATTTAATACAAGCGATAACTTTTTAGGACGTTCATGTCTGCCTCTGCGTTCCTCTGCCTTAGCTGCATCTTGACATGCTATTACTTTTTATGGGATATTTGACTAAAAGATTGAACAGTCGGTGTCTCCAATTCGCTCTGCTTGTCATTGGAGGTAGTGATCTGTTTTAGGAATTATTCTTTTCTACAATATATTTCTATAATGCCCTTTCTAATTGTAAGATTTGCTGTCTATCCAACTTTAATATGAAAAAATATATATATTTATATATAATTATATTTAATTGATCTTTAAAATCTCACCATTAAACATAACTTTAAAGTAATTAAAACTTTCGAAATATTTTGGTCGTTTTCCCATTATAAACTATAATTTACTCAATTAAAGAATGAAATAAGTTTAATTTAAAATTATAAAATATGAAATATCTCTCACAAGTTTATCAATATGCAAGTCAAACTGAAAGATTTCACATTATTTAAACTAAATATTTACTCATTTACAATATTATATTAAAATCTAGTATATTGATTCGAGGTTATATACGAATGTTGTTCTGTTTTACAGAATTCATTTGAAACTACTGCTTCAAGCAAAAAAAAAAAAAAAAAAATGTTTTTAGCTCCGAGGAAAGTAGTTTATTGGATTTGCATTCAAGGAGCTTCCTTGATAAGTGTATATGTCACCAAATATATAAAAATTAATTGGATAAATGATTGACTTTCAACAGTAATATATAATTTATCCATAAAATTAACTAAAAAATTGATCTTGTTTAATATTTTGGTTTGTTAACATTTAAGATGGTAAATGTTTACATGTATTTTTTTTTTTTTTAAGTAAAACAACAAGAATGACAGAACAAAATGAATAATTTTATATTACGAAAATGCGTTGTTTACATATTTGGATGTTAACAGATAAGTTTCAAAAAAGACTGAACTTGTGAAATATAGTATTACCTGTTTGAAGATATGTAATTTTGTTATTTATTATTTCTATAAAAATGAGGTTAATTAAATATTATAAATCTCATAGTAGCAATATTTGTTTTTAAGAATTAAATATAGCTTCATTGCTTAGTCGTAAAAATATGTGTGAAATGTTTTTTTTTTTTTTTTTAAATCTTAGTTTTAGTTCTTACACATTACATTAAATGAAATTCTGATTAGATTCTGTATTACAATTCCTAATATTCATACAAAACTAAAATTAATAATTCAACAATTTTAATTATAGTTTTGTATTTGTGGAATGCAAGCTTGTAGTCTGTAGTTTGTTAACAAACTACAGACTACATGCTTGTTTATTCAGTTGTTACATTGTTAAATTTGTGAAAGATATAATAATAAAAAAAATTAAGTCACACAGTATAATTATCAATAACATAAGTTTATGTATAATTAACTGAGATTATTGTGCTAAAATGTTAATTATAAAATAAACTTATATTGAATTAAAATTAAATATATAAAGTACAATTTGAATATAAAATGAAATTCAATCCATTGCGTACTTTTTAAGTAACTAATTGTAGAATTTATGTTTAGTTCAGATAAATTTAATTTGGAACACTATTAGTGTATTATCTTTAATAATATAATTAAAAAAAATCCAAAAATAACACAAACAAAACTGATCTTAACTATGCATAAATGTCATAGCAAAATTTTTTATAAGTTTGTAATAGATACAACAAAATATTCACTTTATGAACTATTATCAGTTCTATTATTATTAATTTATTAATAATTAATAGAGTTGAAATTAGTAAAGATGCTTTAAGATATGTTTAACAACAATAATACAAATTTTACTATTTTGCACTTTGAAAAAATAAATCTTGTAACTATAATAAAATGTTTATACATATTAGTTTGTTAAATGCAGCTAATCATTAAACATTAATTCATATATTTAGATTCTTTTAGTATTGTGATTATAAAATTTTATACAGTATAAAATGTATTTTTTCTGAAAAAAGAGGCATTATAAATTCATTTAAAATATAATTGACTTAATAATAAAAATATAAATAAAATATAGACTGAATAATTTTAAAAGTTATGATGAATGATAAGACAGTTCAATTAATTATAAACTTAATTTTAAAATTGTATGTTGTAATTTAGAAATTATTTCTTAAAGTCTGAAATGTTTTTATTAATCATATTTTGTAAATATTTAAGGTGTAGAAGATAAAAGATAACAATAGTCTTAATTAAGAAATAAAAATTATTAGTATTATTGTATTTTATTTATTTATTTTATCCTTCAGTATTAACCATTAAGGTTAATGTTACCTTAGGTGCCAAGGTGGCAGCTCGTCTCTGATTCCAACAAGGAAACAGTGGGATGCATGTTCTAACTTAACCTGACCTATTCTAATAATTTGGTTGCTAATAATTATGGTAATTTATTAGAATAGGTTAGGTTAGGTTAGTACATGCGTCCCACTGTTTCCTTGCTGGAATCAGAGACGAGCCACCATCTTGGCACTTACGGTAACATTAACCAGAATGAATATTTTTCTATATAGAAATTTTTATTGAGCATAAAAATAACAATAAGAAGGTTCATAGATATTATATTATAACAGTAGAAAGACTGCATAAATTAATTAATCTATATTAATTTTAATTTAAAGAATATTTTATTTAAATTAAATGTTTTTGTTCATTGCATACCATTTGTGTAATAATTTTGTTTTCTGGATCTCAAATCAATGAATTGAACTCAACTGATTTATTAAGAAATCTAGATATAATCTATCAAGTACTGTACTTAAATATTCTGACAGTAGGATATTTTTAATCATTGAATTGAATTTATTATTATAAAATATGCTTAAATTTATATGTATAGTATACATATATGAATACAACTTATTTATCTTTCAATACAAATTAACTTAAAATGTATTGACAATATTTTCTTTTTTTCAAAATTTTAAAAAATCATAATTCTGAAAGTTTTTCTGGTGTGACTAGGTTGGAAGTAAACTGATGTAATGATAAAGATGAGAATGACAGAATACACACAATTGTAAAATGACTAGCTTATTGATAGCTTATATCTTAATAATTAAATAATATTGTGTATTTAATAATTATAATTTTCATCTAATAAATATTCAAATTAATTTCTGAATTACACTTTTTATTATTTAAGTTTTATTGATTATGTACGATGCTGTTTTGTTTTTTATAATGTTTTTGTTTATTGGGTCATTTGTTAATAGAATAGTTCTGAAAATTTTTATTTTTTAATCTTTAATATTTTCACAAAATTTTATTGGGCATTTTTGTATATGTTGATATATGCATACTGTTTCCTCATATTAAGATTTTATATAAAAAATCTGAATGTCGTAGTTCAAAGATTAGGGCTTCCAGATGTCTGTTTTCCAGGATTGTTCTGGATTTTTTCTGACTGACATTTAGTGATAGGACTTCATTTTAAAAATTGTTCCTACAATGAAGTATCTTTTTCTTTTCCCATGTTTTAATATATTTTACTTCCTGATACTGGCATTACACTTCCATCTGTCCATGCCTGAAGATGACTTGTCAACTGGGTATAACATTAGTATTCCCTCAGATTTATCTACTGTTAGCTGTACTTTGATTAATTTAGCATAGTAGTAACAAGGTCAAATTATAAACTGCATGTCTGTTGCACAACAAATATGTAACAAACATTCAGTTTATTATACAATGTAGTTGTACAGATTTATTGTTCATTTTGTTTCAGATTGTAAAATAACCATAGTCATTCTCAAGGGCACAAACATACTGCATTGATGCTATCTGATTTGTGATTTTTCTTAGAATATATTATGATCCTGATTATTTAATTTTTCTTTCTTTTAATCTTTTAAATGATATAACTGCTCAATATCCAGGGTTCCCAAATTATGAAAGCTTAGGAAATTTAAGCATATCCAAATGAAATACTACAATCAGTTTTTATTTTTATTTATCACCATGTCATAAATTAAATTTTTGTTAATTTTTGGATAAAACATGTTACTGCATTACTTCCTCACAGAAAGCTTATGAGGGAAGTTCACTTGATGTCACTAACTGATTTAATCAAGCATTGTATCAAATGAAAGATAACTAATTAATACAATCACATAATAAAATATTATCTGCAGAATACAAGTATTAAATGAGTTACAGTTCATTTAAATTTTTGTGATTAGACTACTCCAAGATTAATTTGTTCAATATGTACACAACATTAAGTAAATTAATTGTCATTTTCTACACTAGATCTGTGGAAAAATTATTTAGTACATTTTAAATTCAGTTGTAGAACTTACTGTACTGAAATCACACAAAAAATATTAACGGGTGTGAAAATGTAAATGGCTTCAAAGAGGATGTTTACTAATTATGATTTTCTCTGTGTGTTTCAACAAAGTCCCATGGTAACCTATAGGAAATGTCCAAACTCCATCTTAGGGGCTTCATCTTGTGACTACCTTTGATGGGGAATCATAGGGAGAATTGGGAAAAGAACATGGTTTTTTCAAGTTTTTGGAAGTTACTATTGAAATTTGATGTATGACATATCAGTCAAAATGATTTTTAATGCTTTCTCTTATTACATTGTTGGTTTTGCATATGTTGTATGAGTCTTGAGTTAGCTTAAGTTATATGTAGTAACATATTTTTTTTCAATATCTCTCTAACACTTATCATACTTTTAATTGCAGAATAGTATCTTGTTAAGTTAAATAAACCCTTCTATTTGACATATGATTTATCGAAATTGGTTAGTGACATCAAGTGTACTTCCCTTGTCAGTTCAGCTTGCACAGTAGGCCTATTTCAAACTTATCACACTGGGATCTTACTCTCAACTTCTGAATTATACATATAGCAACAGGAACATGTTGAGACTGTCATATGATAGGAATGCATTTCTTGAATTGTTCCAATGAATGTGATTCTATCATGTGACATCTTCAACAAATTCATGTTACTACACACACAATTCAAGACTAAGGGTTGCCTTGCTAAGTAAGTGACCATTTTCAATGTGCTATGGCAAATGCTTGTGCTGACAGTTCATGATATGATAGTTGCTATAGACTACACTCATTATGTGTTAAAAATTGTTAAGTTTAAACTTAGTTTCTAGTACTTGATGATTCAAAGCTCTTATTTATTAAAACACAAAAAAAAAAAAAGAAAAATTGAGAATAATCTATTTGGAGTAAAAACTTGTAATAGTTAATGTTAGTAAAGTATAAACAACATACAGTGTGCTCAGCAGAAAATAATACGAAAAACGAAACAAGCACCTGATCATTCGCTGAGAGATATTTATTCTTAACACAAACATTTTCAATCCAATCAATGGATCATCATCAGGCGAAATTCGAACATTACAAAAATAGAACAACAAGTTCAAAATACAAAAATATATAACGGCTAACCAAAATGTAACTAACAGCATAATATCATTTCTAAATATCGTTAGTAAAGTATTTTTTAAAGGTAAACTTAGTAAAACTGTGCTTATAAAACACTATTTCAAACTGTGTATTAAAAAGTTTAAGTACTGCAAATAAATGAATACTAGAAACAAAAATTTATGAGTAAAACAACCCTATTTTATTAAATTGAATATACTGATTTGTTAATTTTTAACACATCAGACTATCACACTATCCCTCTTAACATGTGTAATATAATATTTTGAACATTTTTCATCTTGCATGAGAAAATAGCTTAATTACCAGCAACTAATTACTATACAAGTTTCTATTCCCATTGATACCATATTGCTTACTAGAGGGAAATGTAATATTCATATGGAGATGAGAGGAGGAGAAGGAAAATTATTAGGTCAGGAATTAAGTAAATATGCAACTAACTTGAACATCTTACCACTACAGAAATACGTATTAAATATATGCTTGTGACTTTCATTAAAAAAATTAGGTTGGAAAGAAATTTGGAAGTCCTGTTAAAACTATAAAAAGTCAGGAAAATAAGAAATTTAGGGTTGGAAATTCAAGGAAATGCAATATGGTTTTAATTTGGGAACCATGATCTCAGTATACTTGCATACAGTACCAATCACAAAGAACCAGCACTAATTAACTCGAAGAAATAAGCTTTAATATTTTACAAACAGTTTTGGCTATATTCATTAGTTACACTATATTAACATTCAAGACAGCAAAATAAGTGTGACAGTGTACTGAAAAACCATTGTACAATCCTTCATTCGTCCGTGTGCACTCGTATGACCCATACATGTACAAGTTGGCTGACTTTAGAGCTTTAATTAATTATTACGTTGAGGAAGAGATTCTTTCATCATTTGATGATAAAATTGTTCTTTATGCCTGTTACATCAACAATGATCTCATAATTTGGCAACAGAAACTGAGTCTAGTCCCATTCTTAACATCTTTTGTCTGATGGCATTTCCATGTATATGTAAAATAAGTAAATAAATATCCATCAACAAGAACTCCTATGACTTTCATCTCTATAATGAACACAAAGCTACCATTCAGTTTACTTCATATCCTTCTCAACTTTGTGAAGGCCATATTTTGACAAAAATTTACAGAAAAACAGAGTACAAGGCACTATTTATTCCATCAGAATTTAGAAACCCTTACCTATTTAAAATGACCACTTACAGATCCCTAGTTAAGAGCTTTTACCCATTCTACCAACATTGTTGACAGAAATATCAAATTAAATTACATCACACACACAGCATAACAACATGGGTATCCTTCAAGCTTTGTCAAAAATTTCATCAATAAATATCAATCTGGTTACACTTAGGAAGGACAAATTTAAAACCCACAAAGTCATCAGTATAATCAATGTTCTGAGATAATTTCAAAACGTTGATTGCAGAAACACCTACAAATTGCAGAAATTAGCATTTACTACAAGAGAAACCCATCTACATTCTCTTTATTAATAAATGCAAAAGACTCTATTAACAAGAAATATTCCTCTGAGGTATATTCTATACCCATTACGGACAACATTTTCAACAAGAAATAAATCTACATTGGAGCAATGGCTTGTCCTTTTAAGCTGCATTTCAAGGATCACTATTATTCTATCCTAAAGGATCTGCCAATCACAACATTAGCATCATTTGCAGCTGAAAATGATGTACAAGAACTTCTCATTGCAGCCAATCTTATACGTCCAATTAAGGACTGAACTGATTTGAAACATTTCAAAATTTTTAAAGCTGTTATTTGGAACACTGCAATAAATTACAGAGATGTTGAGACACTCTCTAAAGCATGCAGGTTTACCTTTGAAATATACCTGTAATTAAACCTTAAGTTTAAAATTTTGATAATATCTTTTGATATCCTTGTTGATATCTGTGCTTTCTACCAATAAAATAATTATTCAATTTTGTTTAAACTGATATTCTAATTTTTGTGTATGTCCAACTACTTGCTTTTCAGCCTGATGATGATGATTCAAAATCGTTGGAAAAGTGTTTTTTGTTTTGATTCAGTAAATTATCTTATTTGCTGGATATTACTGATGTTATATCTTTATTTGTAACATTTTTCTTTATTTATTTACTTTTAAAAACAATCATATAACAAAAGTAAAATTACTGGCATTAAGATAAATGAAGTATGTGTTTTAAAAGCTTATGTTTATTTAAAAGTTCTAAATATTTGTAAGTTATGTGAGATACAAAAACACATCTTATTGACTTCCAGCAGTAGGTTTAATACATTAAAAACGTTTTTGACCTAGTAGTAGGTCTTCCTCAGTTAGAACCTACAGAAATGAAACAAACTAATAGATTGAATACAAAACTAATATTATAAAATTAAAAGAGAACAAAATAGAAATTACAAATTTGAAAGTTCTAAATTTAAATGAATACAATATAAAATTTAAATTTAAAAATAAAAATTTGGTTAGAATATTTAATTTTTAAAAGTTTATAATGATATACAGTACTTTATACAATGAAATGTTGGTATAATGAATATATCTTGAATACTCTGCCAATTTCCTATTCAGCTCAATGCAAAAATGTTTCAGTTTAACCCACAGAAAGGTAATAAAAATTCTGTCATTACAAAAGAACAGTTTCATTATAATGAAATCTATAAATGCATAAGTCATTCATTATTAGTAAATGATGAATATTATGTCAAACACTCTAGCAATGTTAATTTTCATGTCTAGTTCAACTGGCAAGACTAATTTTAATCCTTAGTTATGGTTTCAAATAAACTCTACAGTTTATTTCTTTTTAAGTTTATGAGAAAAAATGGAAGAAAACAAAAAACAAAGCCATTTTCTTTGGAATAGAATAGTAAAATATTATATAATGTGTAAAAAGGAATTAAACAAAAAGATGTGCCTGATGGTCTACTGGAACGCTATGTCACAGTTATGGATTTTATCAAAAAAGCTTTGATTAAAGAAACAACACACACAAAAATTAAACTTCTTTTACCAGAAAATAATGGCTTCAAGCAGAAATAACAATTAAAGAGGCAGGATTTCAACTAATTGGTTCTACTATATTATTATTTTAGTTGTTAGCTTATGATATTTTTTGATAATTTTTTATCACAGATTAATTTTTATTCTAATTTAATATTACTTATATTCTGAAAATGTGAAATTTTGTTCTGTATAAATACTAATAGACAAATTGCATTTTGAAAAACTTTCTTACTTCAAAATATCAACGATTTTTTTTATTATGAATAAATTTTATTTTGTCCTTGCATTTTTGACTGTATAGATGGTAAGTGTTAGAGAGATAGGTAGACTGGCTACATTATACAATAAAATTTCAGTATAATGAAAATATTTTGATGGTTCTCTCAGTTTTGTTAAACCAACATTTCACTGTAGTATGTGACCTCCAGTCTCTCTATCCATCCATCACACTAAACTCTGTTTTTGTTTTTGATATAACTTTTTTTTAATAATGCTTAGGACTCGGCTAAGCACCATTTCAGCATCCTAGAACTTGCTGATCTCTTATGCTACACTTCATTTTTTGTCTTTGAGGGCATAACTTTTCTGCAAAGCAGGGGCATGCTTATTGGCAGCTCCCTTTCAGGCACCTTATGCAAACTAGTCATTTGACAACAAAAGGCTTCCTTCCAGCCTTTGACTACCATATGCAACAGCATTTTTAAAGTGATTACATACAACAGAAAACTGGCTGCCCTTTATAAGGAGATTGCCAGAATTAATAATTTCTGCTTAACTTTCAGAAGCCCCTCAGTTTTCACCCTTTTCTGAAATGCTAAACACCATCTAGATATATACCTCCACCTGAATAAAATATACTATCCCCATTATGGATCACAGAGCCATCCACAACTTAGAATACATGGGTGCTATAGGATAACCTTTAAACATCCACCTCAAAGAACATCAGACTTCCCTCATTAAAGGGCTTACCATCATAGCATTAGCAACCTTTGCCAGAAACCCCAATATTGAGGTACATTTTGATTGATCACACCTACATAGCACCTCTCATAAAGATTGGCTTAAATATTTAGAACAGTTAGAAATTCACAAGTCACAAGAAAAAATGTGGCTATTAACTTCAAGAAGTATATAGTCCTTCCCTCTATGTGGAAGTCATTCTAAGATGTTTAATCTTATAATCCGCTCTCTTATATCATCTCCTTTTAGCATGTGGATGTCAGTCACCAATCTTGAATAATTCTTCTGTTCAATTTGTTTTAACAACTGCATTTGAACTGAGAAGGTCTTTTAGCCTGATGAAGACTGTTTAAAACAGTAAAAACATTTGCTTTTGTAGTTTCTTGCTGGATATTGGTTTTTGTGTAATGCTTATGAACTGAGTATCATTACAAGAGGTATCTTGTTAACTGAACTGCTTTTTAAATGATGATCTACTATGTTGGCAATAGACCTCTTTTAGCAGAAAAAAATTCAAACAATGATTTTGGATCACTGCAAAAAATTTGAAAACATGAAAATTGTAATGTTTTCTAATTTTTTCTGTAATAATCTCTTCTTGAACTGAATGGAAAAAAATTGTATTTGATGGTCTTTATTTGATAATGATATAAATAATTATATTAAAAGCACTAACTAACACCTGTAATCCAGTTAAAATGAACCAGTTTTTTATAAGAACAAATGTTTTCAACTGTCTTTAACAGCCATCTTCAGGTTATGGAATATTACATACAACAAAATTTAAATAAAATAGAACTTGTTAAATTTGTGCTGGTAGTCACATGTATAAAAAAATGTTGAAGAGAAATGAAATGAAAATAGAAAACAATGTAATGGGTTAAATAAAGTACATATATAAATACAAATAAAAATAACAGATATAAAAAAATAATAAAAATAACTAAAAATATAAATAAGATTATAAATGTTCATAAATAGCCTTCCATGCATGCATGCAATACTGAAGATGTGTCCTTAAAAGTAATGACAAAACCTTTCTTAGTTCCCTTGTACATTTTAAGATTTTTTTCAAAATATCTGCTATGAAATTATATGTAAAATAATTAATATAAAGTTTTTAAATCACCAAACATTTTGGATGTTTTTAAAAATTGCAGTGTTCTGCAGAGTGTAGTTATACTGTTCTGTTACAAAATATAAAATGTTTATAAAGTACTTAATAAACTGTTGTTTGAATATTATTATTATTATTTTTATTTTTTTTTTGGTCACTCTAAATATCTGTGCATTTCAATATTTAAAATCTAAAGTAACATATATTCTATTTTATATTATAGCAAGTGCATGTACTAAAACAGAGGACTGTTCATCTATTGCGGGAAATGTACTGTGTAATGTTGAAATTCATCGGTGTGTATGTAAAGAAGGAAATGTATATCTTCAGAAGCATCGCAAATGTGTGCAAGGTAAGAACATATTTTGCAATAGATTTATTGATAATCAATATTAATATTGCCTATTATGAAACCTTAAGTTTAAGTTAATATTTATAAGATAAATATTTGAAGTTTGATATTTTAAATTTTTCAGAAACAATTACAAGAAAAATTATGATTTTTTTTTCTTAATGGTAATGACTAGTTTAAGACTAGTTAATAAAAAATTTCAGTTTAAGCAGCACTGTTTATATGATGGCTTTATTACAAAATTCTATTTTAACAATTCACTAAATACATTTGTTTGATTATTAAGTATTATTCAAACTAGGTAGTCTGATAGTTCAATTAATGTTAACTCACTTAAAATTAAAATTTAAAAAATTTTTAAAGGGCGGGCAAACTTATAAAACAAAAATTAAAATAAATTTGTTTGATTATCTTTTGTGCAAAAAATGCTAAAACAACTTCTATAGCAGGGGTCCCCAACCTTTTTGTACCTAAGAGCACATTCTAGAATACCAGTCAGACGGCAGGCAGTATTTATTTTTTCAAGGTGAATTTATATTTGGACATAGTTAATAATACATACACATAATGTACAAGAAACATTTAATTCCAAAAATGTAATAAAACATACACAAGAATATTAACAATAATTTTTATAAAACAAGTAATTACTAAACAATGCATACAAAATCTATAAAGATATTAAAAACAGATATTAAATTTATCATCGAAAATAACATAAAGAAACATTAAAG
The DNA here is from genome assembly GCF_030686945.1 of Centruroides vittatus. Lineage (NCBI taxonomy): Eukaryota > Metazoa > Arthropoda > Arachnida > Scorpiones > Buthidae > Centruroides > Centruroides vittatus. The sequence goes on from NW_027122194.1 coordinate 1,514,461, forward strand.
ACGGCCGGATGGCCGAGCGGTCAAGGTGGCAGCCTACCCCTCTGGTGAGACCCGGGATCGAATCTGATTTGGTCAAAAAATCCTCAGGAATTTTTCGGGGTGATCCAAGCAAATATATAGGGTCCCGTCCCTCATCACCAGCCCAATTGTGTGGTGGCCGAAGCCATAATAAACTTGCTTAAAAAGGCCTTCTGAGTGCCTACAGGACGGAAAAAGTTTAAAAGGGAAAAGTTAAAATTGCTTAAAATATCTTTTAAAACAGAAAAACCTAAAATCAAATTGACGGCGGGAACTGATATATGCAAAATGCACATATTAGTTTAATAAAGAAATCTCAGTCAACTTTCAAATTAAGTAAGTGTGATTTGAGAAGTTCTTTGGAATAGGAAAATTAATATTACTTTTGTTCTACTTTTATTATTTAAGGATTAACATGTCTAGATTATAGTAATAAGTATTAAAACTTTATCACGAAAAAAGATATTTTAAAAAATTATTTCTACGGACACTTTCAATTTTTACTTAGAAATAGATAAATTCAGTTATTATAAAGGAGACAAACAAAAATGTATTTGAAAAAAGCATAATTTGAAAAACATAATAAAACAAATATTTGTTTTATTTGGATCTGTAATTAATAAAAAACGACGAAACACCATTTTAAAGTGCATTTTTATTCAAGTAATATATTTATAAATAATATGTAGCAAAAAATGTAGCCACGTCAAATTTATGTAGCGCAAAAAGTATCCAATGCACCAAATGATATTTTTTTACGCCAAACTAAAAAAGGGTAGCCAAATATGGCAACGTTGGATGAGCTCCAGACAAATGTCTGTATTGTCACGGCAACCATAGAAACGAACCAGTTTATTTCATTTTAGATGTGGGAAATTTGGTTGGTGAAGATTTGGCGCGAGGGGAAAGAGAGATCGGTCGCATTTCGCTTTGTGCTTTTATCTGTGTTGGATGCCATTTCTACTTTTGGTTAATCATTAAAAATGAAAAAACTTTTACATAGCATTTTATTGAAAACTGAAATATTTTTATTTTTATCGTGGTCGCACAGCGGTGGGCACACGTAAAACGATCGGCGGGCACTTTGGTGCCCGCGGGCATAGGGTTGGGGACCCCTGTTCTATAGTTATGTCACAAAAGAAAAGAGTTACAATTAAGTAAAAAAACTGTAATTTATTAAGGGTTCAAAAATGCAGGCAAAATTAAATAAATAATAAGTAAAAATTATTAAAAATAATTTAAAAACTAAATTAATACTAAATAAATTAAACCTGAAAATTAATTAAAACTAAAAATAATAAAATAATAATTAAAATTCTTTACACAGAAAATGGAATCAAAACCAAACTTAAAAATGCTTTTAAAAACTGTTTAAAAAGTTGTTTTGAAATTTTCAAATTGTAAATCAGTTTTTAAATTTACATTATTTTTGTGTGGCAGTGACAGAACATTTTGCTTTTAATATATACGTGGTACGATCCAAAAGTTCGGGGACTGCAGTAATCTATGACAACAAAAGCATGTATCTGAAGCTACAGCGTTGAGATGGATTCTACAAAACCACCTCTACGTGTTCAGGTTAATTTCACCCATGTCATGTGATTAAACTGCAAGCGCTGCTGTTTTTTTCCAGAAATAGTTACCTTTGTTCTGCGACGTAATAAAAGTGGAGTTTCAAGAACAACCTCCAACATTTTGACTTTGCCATGGTAGAATCATTGTACACCTTTCTTAGCAATTTTAAAGTCTCCATAGGTGTTTTACCTAAATGCTGACAAAATTTAATGTTGGAGGTTGTTCTTGAAACTCCACTTTTATTACATCGCAGAACAAAGGTAACTATCTTCGGAAAAAAACAGCAGTGCTTGCGGTTTAATCACATGATATGGGTGAAATTAACCTGAACACGTAGAGGTGGTTTTGTAGAATTCATTTCATACGCGGTAACTTCAAATACATGCTTTTGTTGTCATAGATTACTGCAGTCCCCGAACTTTTGGATCGTACCACGTATATCATGGGTTGGAAGCTTTTTTGTTACTAAATGCTCAATAAAAATTTAAAAACCATCAAGGGTGCATAGTTTAATTTTTGAAAAAAAATTACATTGTAATAAATAAACAAAATAATAGTTTCGAAACTCGTATATATATTTATACAAAATAAAGATTATACATGCATGTAATAACATGCATTTAAAAAATGAAAATTAAAAGTACATACATAAAATAACACAAAATGAAATAAAATAAAATTACAAGTACAGTATATATATTTCTGCTTGCATGACTATGGTTCTAGAGAATGCATCTGAAATACATTGTAGGTGCCACATTGCTAACCCTTGATATAAACAGATAAATATTGTTATAGAGATTTAGCTTTTATATCATTTTTATCTGTATTCTGTATATAATCAAAAGTTATTATTCAAAAATGAAATTTAACTCTACACAAAGATTTTTCCCTCCCCTTTGTTAATATATTGATATATACAGATTTTATTAAGAAAATTTAGTAAATTTTAGGTTAGTGTTACCTTAGGTAGCCAAGATGGCGGCTCGTCTCTAATTCCAGCAAGGAAACAGTGGGACGCACGTTCTAACCTAACCTATTCTAATAATTTGGTTGCTAATAATTATGGTAATTTATTAAAATAGGTTAGGTTAGATTAGAACGTGTGTCCCACTGTTTCCTTGCTGGAATTAGAGACGAGCCGCCATCTTGACTACCTAAGGTAACATTAACCAGATTTTATTATCTTCCATTCTAAAGCTAACAAAACAATAAGTTGATAGTGTGGGAATACTGGGAGATAGACGGAAGTTGTACCTCCTTTTCTCGGCTAACAGGTCGGTGAGACCTGCCCACAGTCAAGGATGGCAGTTCGGTCTGGAGGTTAATTATTTGTCAGGTCGAGTGGAGGAGGAGAATGGGTTCGTCAATAAGACAGAGGCAATATTCGAATAAATGACACCAGTTAAACAACAAACAGAATTTATTACTAAACAAGAGAGAACGGTTACAAATGCTAACATCGATAGGCCTTACATACTAATACAGGGGTTACTAACCCGAGAGAGAGCTTACATAGTATCAGTCGTCATACCTCAACAAGGGATCATCGATGGAGCGGATGGAGTGGACGGCGTTGAGAATCGAATTGTCGGTGGCAGAGTGACATCGGAGGGATTCGTATGCTTTCAAGTTCGATTTGAGGCGGGAACCACGAACGACCTCTCTGTCCTCGCGCCCCTTCTTTTTATTTCATCTTGTCACGTTACTTTTCTTGCCAGTTAGTGAATTTTGTCCTTAGTTTCCCCCTGACTCAGTTTCGAGGGGAGAGGAAATACAGTCATACTCCGAAGAAATTTCGACTTTTGGTTCTGAATTTGGTTTCTGATGTTGAAATTTGTACAGAGAACAAAAAATGGAGAAAATAATATTGAATGGTAGAATTTTAAAAATCTTTGCTTCGTCGATCGATTCAAACTCTCACAATAGCATCATTATTAAAATATTAATGTATTAATTTTCAAACATTAATTTATTTTTTATTAAGTTTTTTAATTTATAATAAAAGTTAGTCACATTAATGTAAATAGTAACTTTTTCAAATTTATAAACTAAAAAAAGAATTAAAGTAATTTAAAATAATTTTTCAGCTTGAAATTGTTCATATTTTTTAAGAGATTAACTTGTTTGGTTATTCTTTCATTTAAAATATAAAATTTTATTTACAAGCATTTGAATAATAAACATTTACTACGTCTGATACTTTAACTATTTAAAATTTATTATAATTAAGTTATCTACATAAAATTTAAATTTAAAAGAATTCTTGTCCAAAAATATAAATTCTAGAATAGCATTAATTTATTTTGAATTGCAGAATATAATAAATGTGCTCCTTTAAAAACATTTTATGATTTAATATCTATTCTGTAGTATTGGTTGTTTTATTGTTTGTTTTAGTAATTAATAATCAAAATTTGTATATCATTACAATTTTACAATATTTATAAAAATAATAAAGTATAAAATTAAAAAAATTTTAAAAATTTAACAATAAGTTTTTAATTTCTTTTTTAAAATATTTAATACAAATGTATGTTATTACACATACATAGATTATTATTACAATGAAAGGGTTATCACATACATGAATCTCCTAAAATGCATTTTGATATTAATGGCCCTCATCAGCTAGGTGAACATCTTTTAAATATAAGGCAAAAGAAAATATTATCCTAAAGAATTTATTATAAGACTCACACATGCAAACCAATAAAATTATAAAACTATTAACCATCAAAATGTTTAAAAAAAGAATTGCACCATGCATAAGGCCAACCAACCCAAGTATAGGTGGTCAGTGCAGTTCATGGGGTTACAGTACCAGCAAATTTGACACGGTAATAATCAATAAGGATATGATAACTGAAAGGTAGATTATAATTAACTTCTTGTATAAGATATGCCTAAAATTTTTTAATCTAATGGATCTGATGTAACTTTATAGATACAACTGAAATGGTGATACTGATATGTATTGTGCATGTTCATGCAAGCATTAAAATTCAATATACTATTCCTAATGGGGAAAGGTAAAAAAGGATTTTATAAGATTAGTTTGCAATTTATTTAAATTTAGACTAAAATATATGATGATTAATGGGTCAACATACGTTACTGAATAGGTATATGATCATTTGGAAAAGGTAGTTGGGGCTCAGTGAAGTATTAGAAGTAATAAAGCCATAAAGCTCTTTGACAGCAACATCTGTGAAACAACACTCCTTCAGATATAAAAAACAAGGCAGCTAAGAAAGTAGTCATTTGTATATTGTCAAGATGTTCACAGCACAATTGTAAAACTGTTGACAGCTAAGTTTTTTTAAACATTTTGATGGTTAATAGTTTTATAATTTTATCAGTTTGTATGTGTAAGTCTTGTAATAAATTCTTTAGGATAATATTTTTTTCTGCCTTATATTTAAAAGATGTTCATCTAACTGATGAGGGGCATTAATATCAAAATGCATTTTAGGAGATATATAAGGCATTAATTGTTTCATGTGTGTGATAACCCTTTTATTGTAATAATATTCTACATACATGTAATAAATTATATTTAACACAAATATACGTAATAAAGAAGAGAATTTATTTTTTAATATTATTTTATAATAATAAAAATAAATGCTCTTCTATTATTCTTGTGAAAGTTAATTCACACTGACCTTGAGACTTGAACAATAAGTTGAGAAACACTTGATTTTTGAATGTTAGTTGACTACAATTTTTCTTATGAATTTAAATTGTGCAGCCAATGTTTAAAATGAGCAGAAAAACCATTGAGGATGTTATTCTTTGAATGAGACATTTAATATTTTAAAATGTGAATCAACATTCAAAAATCAAAGGAGAACAAAACAAATGTAAGAAAAAATAAAACAAAGATGAATTACAGCTCAAAGTTGAATTTTCATGCTTTGAAGATGTTATTTCTATCTTTAAAGTTCATGCATTTTTTCCTTTTCTATGTGAGAAGTAAATTTATAATTGTTCGAAGAGTTTTACACAGCCATTTTGTCTCTCATGACATATTGTAGACCTTAGATCTCCAAGTACTGTATCTCTACTCCCAGGTCTGTGGTATAAATGACAATGCACTGGTGTGTGATTCCTTCCTAACATTCGTTTTGTGCTCATGGAGCTGTTACGACAGTGTTAGAGGAGATGTGCCTATTTACTCCATTGACATGTTGAATCTGTTGTCTAATACTGGCACCTTATAGATTCTTGGTATTATGCAGTTATCTTTCTTGTCCTTCTTGTTAGCATAGAAGTTAATCTACTCTATAAAAGAAACTTTAGTCTGGTAGCCCATGTGGTTTCTTTTATAGAGTAAATTAGTGTTTTTTTTTTTTTTCTTTCTGCTATGGCTTAATATATGGAGTTAAATATAGAATTGAATTAGATAGTAATTGTTGTAGAACTGTTCTGCATTTTGGCATTTTTCTCACATCACTATTACAATACACTTTTGGAAAACTGGTCCATAAGGGACCATAAGACTTGCTACTCTTTTAACATGTTCTCACCACACTTGTGCAATGGGTGAAGACTCTTTGGATAAAGCTTTAGAGGCAGAGGCTTTATACTTAAAGGGATCATGCAAAGCATTAATTTGTGTAACAGCTTGTATTCCAGTTTATGATAGACAGATGTCATTATACCTCTGTTGGTGAGTTTGATGTTCATATCAAGAAAATGCATCATTTATAAATAGTGTGACTCACATTAACCAGTTGACTGGTGGGCATACGATTAAAACTCGCAAATGTTTTCATAGCCCCTTCTGGGCTTTTCTTTGGGCTTCTTTTTTATTCCAAACAAGCTGGCAGCTAACATTTGAATATAAATTGAATGGTAATAGATTTCGGATACCATACGTGCACGTGTTCCCCTTAAGATGTTTAAATAAGATCGAACAATACAATGATTTCAAATGCTCATGCATTCCACTTTGAATATGATTTAAAATTAAATATTTTTAATTTTACGGCAGACTTCACCGGAGCCCGTATCATCCTTACCACCCCAGACCTGGAACATCTCAAATGGTTGGAGGTGATCAAAATTTTTAAGGCTTGCTGTAGAACTTCCTGCATTAATTTTATGGAGAAAATGTGCCTTTCGATGGCATGGCAGGCTCTACTAGATAATAATATTTAATTTTAAATCATATTTAAAGTGGAACACATGCGCATTTGAAATCATTGTATTGTTCAATCTTATTTAAACATTTTAAGAGGAATGCATGCACATATGGTATCTGAAATCTATTACCATTTGATTTATATTTGAATGTTAACTGCACTGCCAGCTTGTTTTGAATAAAAAAGAAGTCTGAAGAAGAGCCCTAAAGGCGCTACGAAAGGACACAAAGGCATAATAATTTAACAATGTTTCTTTAACAGAAATGTCCATGTTTGGTGCTTCTTTCCATATGATTAATTTGTCGTCTTGCTGTTTTTTCCATTCACTTTGAATATTGGCTGTATGTCTTTAAATTTAGATTTAAAAAATTGTATTTGACTGACATTCAGAAATTCCAGCCAATCATTTGCTTTATTTGGAATGAAAACCTAAAGATGACCTTGAAAAATATTACTGTTATCAACAAATTACTGAAGTCACAAGTTTAGTGTGAATTAAGTTGTCATCTGCAGTTTTTTAAATTTGTACAATCATTGTGCAAGTATAAAATATTTTCTAAATGAATTTGTTATACAATTTAGTGTAAATGAATTTTGAAATAAGATTTTTAAATGTTTTCTTTAGTGGCTAGATTGGGAGAACTCTGTGAATTATCTGAACAATGCCAAAAAACTGATCCATTTAGCATCTGTCATTTTTTCGATTCATTTCAACTTCACTTGATGATGTGTCAATGTAAAGCAGGATATGAAGAAGAAGGAGTTGAAAAAAAACGACATTGTGTCCCAGGTTTGCAATCTAATAATTTTATATTAAAATTTATATATATATATACATACATACCTGCAGTGAAACCTGTGAAAGTTGTAATTACATGGTATTCTATAAACTTCCTAAGGCATGTTTCTATCTTAGATATAAACATCTTAAACCTGATAATTATACAGCTGACCCTTGATAATCCAACGCTTTTGTAATTCGACATGCTCAGTAGTCCGACGCACCTCCCGTCAAGGTCACCGTAGTCCTTGTCCCATTACGTGTCTGCTTGCACATAAGGATGTCGCGATATGAATCTCCCCACCCAATTCTTACACGATGACACATTTCTTGTGTTTTCCGTGAGCAGTTATGTACGCACTGTATTATTTATGCCTATATATACTGTATGTACGTTTATTGGCTTCCATATTTCTTTTAATAAACATGTTTTAGTTAACCGAAATGGGTGTTTCATTTTTATATTAACCTAGGCAGCATTTTACTCATAAAGTGTAGGAATATTGTAGACTACTGCTAGCAAAACAATGCCAAATATGTAATCACTTTTGGTAATCCGGATTCATTTGGTAATCCAACACCCCTTTGGTCCAATACCTGTCGGATTATTAAGGGTCAGCTGTATATTAAAGCCAAACAATTGCCAGATTATGTTGGGTTATATTATTACAACTATTATTAATTAAATGCTAAGTAATTTGGCACTAGAGACAAGTATTAGGTTCCATATTTTGTTAAATTTAATAATTATAATTTAAATTAATATTATAAAGGTTCTGGAAGAAAAGAATTGGCTTGAACCCACAATTTCTGCTTACAGTTGCATTGGACCTTTGTCTGATTCTTGCTTCCATAAATTATTAATTTGGATATTTTAATTAATTAATTTATTTAAGCATACTGGTACAACCATGATGTGGGGAGAAACATACAAAAAGTTATACAACATATCCATTAATTAATTTGGATATAACCATACTCAATAGCTATTGATGTTTATATTTGTACATATGTTAGGCTCAAAGAATGAAAATACTCATTGATTGAAAAAAAGTCCACAACACATTATGGTCTTTTAAATTATCCACAAATCGATATTCATGTTGTGGCACTTGTAAAAACAGCCACAATGCATTGTGACCAACTCAAAAAGACCACGAAGCAAAATTTTCATCGAGGCTTTCATGATATTTGACCACTATGTGTTGCAGTGATTAAGAAAAGACATAATGCATTCAATGTCATGAGTACATGAACACAGAGTGTCATGAATATGTTCATGTAATAATTAATGATTATAACAGCTTAATAATTTGATTTCAAATTACTAAGCTGTTATAATGTAATAAAATGCATTTTACAAATGATTTCATTTGATTCTAAATTATCATCCATATGTGATTATTATTTGAATCTTATAATTTGATGTTTTGTTTAATTGTTCTAAATATTTTTTTTTCAAAGCATCAACTTTAATATACTAATATAAAATATTTATATTTCAAGCAGCGAAAAAAAATAACTTTTTGGGAGGAAATCCACATTTTGATAGTGGAGATGCTGTTCCAATTGTTATGGGTTGTCTTGCTGCAGGATTAGCCCTTGTTGCCTGCTGTGCGGGTATTGTGCAATTAATGAGGTAAGTAAATACAAGGCAACAAATTACACTTTATGACATTAGAATATTTCATATATTTTGATATTTGTTTTTATTTCAGGCATGTTTTCATGCTATCATTACTTCATTTTTTTCCCTAAATGATTTTCTGCTAAAAATTTCTCATGGGCATTTGAAAAGACTTCTTGTCTTTTCAAATGCCCATGAGAAATTCAAATGCCCATGAGTCATCAATATAATATCATTCTTGCAATAACAAAGGATTGGTGTTTCTTAAATGTTAGTTTATTGATATATTTGTACAAATTTTATTAGTTTTTTTTACTATCGATAATCCTATTAAGAATATATTTTATGCCCTGACTGAGAAGATGGAATATAAAAGTATCATGCTTCAAAACAAATTTTTTATCTATATATTCATTCAAGAACTACAAGCTTTCTTACATAATAGAGTTATTAGGATATAGTTCATAAGATTGTGTAGAGGGGGGAAAAGTGTTAATTTTAAAATTGATAGTTCAATTCTATTTAAATATATATGATAAAATGCAGCTATATATATATATATAATGATATAATAGAAGGAAATAAGTAAAAATTAAAAAGATGGCAACAGTCACAGGAGTGAAAGCAAATTTTAAACACAAAATAGTTATAAGAAGAGAAGGCTGCTTTTAATATGATGGAAAATAAAATGTGCCATTCCAAATATAAAGAGAATATCTACCCATAGATGGAGAAAATCTAGTAGAAAAGAATATTAAAAAAATGAAAGGAATGTTTGGCAGAAAACATTATTTATAATAAATAAATAAATAAATAAATAAAAGTAAAAGGAAAGATTAATTAAATTTAAGCTATGCATATAAAATAGTAAGTATAACTGTTGGCATTAAATGAAAAGAATTTTAAACTGCTCTAAGAAGACAGAATCACTATTTTGGATTACAGAGGAACTAAACATGATTTGTTTATGATGTCAAATCTTTGGAATAAAAATAGGACAATCATCTAATAGGATGGATTAATTCAAAAAAAGTGACCAAAATAAAAACAAATAAATTTTTAAATTTTTGATAAAACCAGACATTAAGTAGAGGTTTGAAACTGTATATTTTTATAAATGAGCTATTATTTATAATTTTTCTGTGTCTAGTATTTTAATATCCTCTTTGTTAAGATATAGTGACTGATATTTTCATTCATGTGTTTGTTCTAATAAAGACAGTTCTGATGCTGAGAAAGAAAATTTCAATTTGAAAGAAAGACATCAATTACATCTAATCAATAAAATCTTTAAATATTTTGAAGAAGTTCAGTTGAATTAAGCTGACATTTCATTAAAAAAAATTTTATTTAGTATTTGATTGCTTCTTGTTCTCTCTTTATTTTTAATATTTAACTTCTCTCTTTTTACAATTTCTTATTTGGATCAGTCTAAATTTGTGGATGTTTAAATGTTTTACTTATTTAATACTACAGTAGAGAGTCGTTAATCTGAACCCCGGTTATCCGAACGATTTTCAGTCGGACTGTGTCGTGCTGAATCGAACATTTTTGATACTAGATTTACTTCTAAAGTATAATTTTCATGTTTTTGTATTCTTCAATATATTTATTTTGTTTGTAAAAAATAAAGAAATAATTTTTAATGATACAATAGCCTCGATTATTATTATAAAAATTTTCATTAGACTTAAAATAGACGAAAATTCAACACGAAGTGACATGCAACGGAGAAAAATTTGAACATCGGACAGGTTAATATATTTTTTCGTACATAATCGGTTATCCAAACAAATCACTTATCCGAACAACCCCAGTCCCCAATTGATTCAGATTAACAACTCTCTACTGTAGTTTATATTAAATTATATATTTTCATTCTTTGAAGATAATGTATTTAAGAAGGATGGACTAGCTATTGTGGATAATTAGCTAAATTTATCAATGCACCTTTAACAGGGAATACTTTTAACAATGGGTGATGTTTAAACTTAAAGTTCATCCATTGTTAAAGGTGCATTTGACTAATTTAGATAATGTATTCAATTATTTCTTTAGGCCTCTGTAGCCTTCCCCTTGTCTTCATGACTAGAAATACATGTTAAAGTGTACAACACAGACTAATGATAATTACATGAATTCAAAAAACTGTAATTATGATAATTTCTATTGAAAATAAGAAATGTAATGACTTTATACTTTTATACACACTAAGTTAAAATCATACTGTAATTTGTATAATTTATAATCAGTCTATCAATTCAAAATTATCAATTATTTATTTTTCCATCTTTTGTTTAACAGTTTTGAATAGGTAATGAAAGGAATGATTTGAAAAGTTAAACAAGTAAAGTAATTCTAAGGTAATCGAGTAACATCCTTGAAAAATGATGGGATATGTGCCTTGGTATCCTGAATCTGTCTTGAGCAGCACTCATATTCTCAAGATCCTGGATATGCACTGCTAAAAATCATTTAGTTTTAGTTGTAAATGTGTAAAAGAAAAAAGTTATAGTGAATTGCATTTTCTACAATTTGACAGTTACATATAATAATAATTCAATTTTTTTATGTATTTACATTACGTGCATATAACAACTAATAAATATCCACTTATTTTTAAAAAGTCATATGAGAAATATTGTGTTGTTATTGAATTTCAACATATAATTGTGTTTTCTTCATGTTTAATAGAAAGTTACAGTCAAACATATGAACAGTGGAATGTGAAAAAAAAAGGCTATTGCTTGGAGGTTATTTTGTTACAAAGTTTCTGAAAAAATGGCTATTATTTAGAGATGACTGTTATTGGAGGTTATATACATAGATATTTTTCTATAGATTCAGCAAATTCATCTCTAGGTGTAATTGAAATTCATAAAGTGAAACAATCGGCAAAATCTGAAAGCAACAAAAACCAAGGCAATTATTTCCATATAAATCAATGTAAATTCAATTAATTTGTTTTATACACTCAAAAATGCATAACAAAAACACATTTTATAGAGAATAAACATAGTGTTTAGTACTAAAAACAATAAGAAATTAACATAAAATGAATATAAAAGTGGCCGATTTCAGTGATCTTAATGCTACTCTCATATTTTTCAATGATTTCCTTCAACTCAATCATGTTCCTGGCCTTCTTCTTTGAAGGGCTTTTGGCCATGGAAACTTTCTTTGGTCCCATGATGGAGCTGAAATGAAAGGAAAGCAATAGAATTGTTTGGCTAGACATTTAGGGTAATGCTCACACAACGAGAAACAATGCCACATTTAGCAGGAAAATGCGTGGGTCACCCTTTGCTTTCACAAAATTAGCAGCAAGGTCACATGAGCACGTTGACAAAAAACAGACAAATTTTTCAATGAAAACTGAAATCGACAATAACTGAAGTCAACGAATTCTGAGGTATTACTGTATTTCCAAAAGTATGTCATGCTGAAAATTATTTTGAAAATTAATGCTGAAAAGTATTTTCTAACAAATTAGCATATGCTAATTTGTTAGAAAATACTTTAAAAAGTTTCAAGATTTCATTTATGGTATAAATTATAACAACACAGCAACTAAATTAATGAAAAATAAGTTATAGGTGTTTTGACACAAATTGGAGATTATTTTGCAATCTGTGTTAAGAAGTTCCATTTATATTCCTTCTTATATTTATGCAAGCTTTGAAGACACTTGTTCTTTCAATATTTTGGTTTTTACTAATTTAATTAAGAAAGCCTTCTTCTTATATATGAAAAGACATATTAAAGTGCTTGCACTTTTCAAAACTAAGATTATCACTTCAGATTCTCAGCAAGACTTGCAGATAATAAATATCATTAAAAAAGTTTATTTAAAATTTAACAACAGTGTTAAAAGAATTAAAGAAAAGCTTAGAAAAAATAAATAAATAATGCAGTTTACCACTAGAGTCATTTAGCTAAATTTATTAAAAACATAGGATTTAAGAAAGCTAATATTGTGAAGAGAGTTGTATCTGATGAGGATTTACGAATTACTAGTTAATTTGTTACTTATGAAGAATGATGGAGAAAATATGCCAAGTGCCAAGAATGCAGGAATTTATAGTAATCTTTATTAATAATTATTGTTTATTTTGTGAAGATTTAGAAATATTTATTTTTATATTGAAAGTGTATATAGATCACTAGATATCAGAATTGAAGAATATTGAAAGGATAATCAAAAACAGAATTATAACTGCTTTTATGATAAACATAGAAAGTAAATGGAATGCAGCTTTCTTAACCTTGCTGACATCTAAAGTGCTCTCATATATACCGAATGACTATGTATTGCTACTTCTAACATTCCTGTAATCAAGATACAAGAAACTTAAATTGGATTCATGGATTTGGATCTTGTCTAATTAATGTTATAAACTGGCTCATATTACTTTATTTGCATTTAGTTTTTGCATATCTTTTACTGTATAGTCATTTAAAAATTTACTATTTTTAACATTTAATATTAGTATTAATATTAATTTATCACTAAAGAATTTATGAAAGTTTGTACTACATTTTGAAAAAACTTGTTTAAAAGTTTTAAATTTGAATCCTGTTTTGGGAATGTTTTGTTCTAATAATTAAGCCTTCATATTCTGTTTCAAAATCAATCTGATGCTGGGATCAAGAAAGTTCTGAAAATCTTTTCTCATTTGACTTTTTAAAAGTAAGCATATATTTGTTATAAGTATTAAATAAGGAATTGAAATAAAAATGATGAATCTACTGTCATTATATTAAACAATTACCATTTAAGTTACATTATTTTTGCAAAATAACAATAGCAAAAATATTTAAAAGAAGTTATTTACTTAATAATAAACATATTACATTAAACAGATACATATTTCTATATTAGGAATTAATTTTCTAGAGATGTGACTGTTCAGTAATATTGATGTGCATTAATAAATATTTTTTTGATCTAATAATTGTCAGAATACAAAAAACTTGATGCCATTTTGATCAATAAATTATGTAACACTGCTTTACATGAATACCAAAAAAGTCTTTAGCTAGATACCAGTACAAGCAGTGTTGCATAATTTATTGATGGTAATATCTTAATATCTTAGACTCTCATAAAATTAACTGAAATAATAAAATAAACTTATTACTTTATGATAGTCTTTTCTGTAAAATTTGATAAATGTTTACAATGTTTTTCTCACTTTTAGGTTCGACTTCTCATCTTCAGCAATCCCAAAAACACTAATAAACACTCTCACTTTAAATTATTGAACATTTTAAAGGTCGAAGAAATACTAAATTTTTCTTTGCTTTATCTCCATTCATTTTCAATTATAGGGCCACTCTATTCCCAATTTTGAGTTATCTATATAGTTCCATAAAGCCAGTCTTCTGACTGCTTTATGTTTACTAAACATTTGACATTTTTAGAGATTTTTTCTGTTGTTACTATTTTCTATATTTCAGATAGTTATTTCTTATCTTTCTTATTCACTGTTTCATAATTCAAGTTTGCTACATTAATACATTCATTAAAAGTGAAATCACAATAACAACACAAAGAAATGTGCATATACCCACATTCACATTGGAGGACTGGTAGAAATGAGAGATGTGCAAATGATTAAAAAGAACAAACATATGCAACAGACACCTGTGACATTCAGTAATGAGCATGGCCCTCACGGCAGGAATACAAGTTTCTGTATGGCAAAGCATACTATTAATGAGGAGATTAATGATTGCCTGAGGTATCCCTTGCCAAGCTGCATCCACTGCAGCATATGGTATGTTGTGGTGGTCCCTGATGCATCTAATGTCAGACAAAGTCCCACAAGTGTTTGATGGGAGAAAGATCCAGCAAGACTGCTGGCGAAGGAAGGATGTGTATTCCATTTAGACTGGCGAGAATTTCTGTGCGACGTGCAGTTAGGCATCGTCTTGCTGGAATACCATATTGGGTGCGGCCTGTACCAGTGTCCAAACCACGGACCCCACAATTCATGTGACATTTCACTCCATTTCTGCTTTACTGTCAGAGTACCAGAAATGTGCACCAGGGCTATCTGTTGATCAAACATGATGTGTCCCTAAACCATGATGCTTGGTTTGGAATTTGTGTGACACTCGATGAAAAGAGCTGGCACATGGCATTTCGTGGGATACCGCCACATCCATCCATGAATGTCATTCGTCCACAGACAGAAGTGGGATTCATCCATAAACAATACTTCATGCCATTCAGTGGTTCAGTTGTGATGATGACAATACCATGCCAGGTGTACAGCTGTTAATTGGTGGTCTTCAGCTTGCTGTCATATCTGAGGCATTTTCTATGTTTTTTCAAAAGTTCTGCTGCCATGAATCATTCATTGCTGATAGAAATACTCAAAATTGCTTCAGCATAAGCCATAAATGCTATCAGCAATTTATGGCCCAAGCCAGCTGTTGGTGTTTATAGCTTGAAACTGGATACCACATGACCCGATGTGTATGCAAACTTAATAATTTGGATATTTCTGTCATCTTTATCAGTCTTGCAATATGCGCATTCCTTTGATGTGTTGCAATTTCACTTTTGAGGAGTGTATGTACCAGTACTTGTTCCATCGTCCTTATTTTCATTGCCTTATCTTGTTTATATAGCAACCTAGATTGTTTTTAATCTACTTTTGAATTAGTATTACATACCTTCCTTCCCAGTTACTCCTAACTTTCTTTCACTTAGATCTTTCTTCTATTCTAGTCTCAAAGGTTCTAATTGTTGATTCTATGTAATACCTGTTTTAATCTTTAATATATATATCTTCCTGACTGTCTTAGATCTGTTTTAGATTTTTTAAAAACTTGTTTTTAATCAAATAATATAAAGTTATTTTTAAAGTAAGAATAATAACTCAATAAGAATGAAAGAGATAATTCAGAAAAGAAAAAAGAAGTTGAATTGTTTTTTTATGTTGTGCAGAGTAATTGCAATTAAAATTTAGAATGAAAAATCTTTTATGAAATCAAACTTTAATTATATTGAAAAACAAGCATTATTAACTTATATATATACAGTCAAACCTGTTTTTATGCGGGGGATAGGGACCACATTAAAAAAAACGCATAAAAAAATCGCACGAAACTTCACGAATGGCTGTAAAAAATAGTTTTCACAACACAATTAAAAAAATATTTTTTTTTATGCGGTCAACAGGGACCGCATAAAAAAAGTCTCACATAGAAAATAACTCAAAACCGTGCGAAATAGAATTTATTGACAACAGATGTCAGCACTTGACTGCATCGTCTGGTCTATCATCTGTTTTACATATTTTTGTCCAGGTGGTGTTTTGTTGACTTAAAAAGTAAATTATTTCATTTTTCGCATATTCATGCAATAATATTACTATAATAAGTGCATTTATGCTATAATAAGTTTATTTAGCTATAATAAGTCAACGTGAGACATGACGAATCGCATGACAACTATACCGCACAAATAAAATCGCACAAAAAAAACCGCACAAATTAAAAATTTGCATTAAAAAAATCGCACAAATAAAAATCGCACATAAAAAGAGCGCATAAAAACAGGTTTGACTGTATATATATATATATATATATATATCTAATGATAACATAAAATATCGAACATCAAATTTATTGAAATATTAATGGGCCAGTTACAGAAATGAAGACTTCGAGCCCAAGGTTTGAGACTAAACTTATGGTCTTGCTAACTTGTGACTTAAATCACGTTTCACAAACAAGTCAGAAGCATGGCTTAATGGATGCTGTTACATTTAAAGTTGCTCTTCCCTATCGCTTTGGCATTTTTAACCAATCAACACTTTTTGATGATGTCAGAGAAAGTAGTGGAAAGCATGAGCATGTAGTAAAGTCAGCAAAAAACTCAAGGCTAACCCAGCAAGACAGGAGAAGGTATATGACAAATTTAACAAATAGGAAATGTGTGTCATCTACCATAAGAGTAGCTCAAAGTCTGTGGCAATTGAAAGATTGTTACTAATTGATACTTTGTAAAAATGTTTCTATATAAAAATTAATATATGTTAATTGTGTACATTTATTTTTCACATCATTTTATTAAATATAGTAATAGTTGTCAATCAGATATTAAGGTGAATCTCAATTATTTAAATGTTGGATTTCATGCTGTATGTTATGTAAAATATCATGAATGAAAAATGCCTAAATCCATGTTTTAAATCTTTTTCAAAATTCAATATCTGAATAAATTTTGAGTGAATTTGTTTTATTCCTTAACACAGTAAAATCTGGTTAACTCTGATCAGTTAAGGAAAGAAAATTCAGACTTCAAGTTAAAAAGTTTCAAGCTATGGAACTTTGGCTAAAAATCAAGATTTTGTGCATTGGTTTATTGGTGAGCTATAATAACTACTCATACATAAATATTTCTGTCTTATTTACATAGAATAGTTGCATCAATGTAAACATCTATGTTGTCCATAAACTCAAATGCTTAACCAAATGGTTAAATAAGCTACTGAGAAATGCTTTCCAAATGGTTGATCTGTTCACTCTTAAGTATTTAGTAATGATATTTTTTAACCTGTATGATATAACATGTAAATATCTATCCTAGATGATTGGAGAAAGAAAATATCTTTGAGTGAATGTGTTTTTGAGTTAACCAGTTCCAACATATTTATTGAACTCTTATTATTTTGTTATTTCTTTGTTCTTGTTGATTTAATCCATCATAAATATCCCAAATGTATAAACATCCATTTTTAAGTTAAATTGAATGAAGAATTAAGAAACTAAAATGATTGTTTCTTTGGCTGTATTAGTTATCATGCATTTGACTATTTGTGCCATGGTTTAGACTTGCCTCTAGCAGAGTCTAATCCATGGCTTTTATTACTGATTTTTGATTCATAGACTTCCACTATTCAAAAACTCTTTTCTTAAATAAAATTTTAAGAAAATCACTATAGCTATCATTACTACATCTTTTAGAAAAGATATTGTGTAACAACTTGATGTGATAGAGAAGAAATCAGTTTTAGAATGGCAAAATTTTCTTCTGTAGATAAATTGAGATGGCCCAAAAATACTTAGTATTTTCATGAAAAGTACAGTACATATAAATAACTTCTTTGAGAAATTTTATGAAAGTTTTACCAAGCAGAATATTTACAAATATTCATTTTTCTAATATGATTAAAAGTATAATGAAATCTATATATATATATATTATATATATATGTTATGGACAAAGTGATTAATTGGGCATTATGAATAATGACCAAAAAGGGCATGCAGTGTGATAAATATTGATTAATTTATCAAATTGACCAGTCATTATGAATACTGCTATCACCTAGTCAGGCAAAGTGATAATAATACGTTGAGGAGTGATCATCCAACATACGCTAGCCAATTGGCACTCTGAGTTGTGCATGCATATCGTGTTTAGTACCAAATTTTAAATTCTGTGACATTTTAATTTGATTAAAAAACTCCACTTATTTCATTTAGAAATGTTTATTTTTTGTGAATTATTTTAACATATTTTAAAAAGAACATGTAATCTTTTAAAACTAAGTACTATTAACTATATTAATTAAATGGTAAAATTTTACCTATGAGACATGATAGCAACTGTTTGTGCTCCTGACAGATTCCTCCAGAGGGGAGCCGCAGGCTGGACATCGATTGTTTAACTAGATATTGATACGTGTGTTCAAGAACTATCATAAATAAATAACTAGTGACGTTAAACAATCAGCGGCCGGTTGGTAGCGCCCCTCTGGGAGGAATCCGTCGAGTGCACAAACAGTCACTACTGCCACCAAATTCAGTACTAAAGGCAATACGTACGCACAACTCAGATGCAAATGCTGATTGGCTAGCGTATGTCAGATGATCATTACTCAACATATTATTATCATTTTGCCCAACTAGATGATAGCAGTATTCATAATGACTGGTCAATTTGTTAAATTATTGAAATTTATTACAATGCTCGATTTTGTTGGTCATTATGAATAATGCTTGTATTATAAATAATGAATAATGCCTGTATTAACCACTTTGTCCATAACATATATAAAAAAATAAAAAAAAGACAATAATCAAAGATATCTTTTTTTTTTTTTAACTTTAATTTTAATATAATATTGAAACAGAATTTTTGATTTTAAATTTATTTTCAGATTTAGTAAATGGAATTTTATAAATGAAAGATTCTTTTTACTATTTTGTAGTTAATTTTGTAGATGATGGAATAATTAGCTATAAATAATTATTTTCATTTTGGAGAATAGATTATTTGAATAAAATAATTGTACAACAATAATTTTTACCTAAATTATTTTTATTGAAATCATGTTGTTATATTCATAATACATAATATATTATAATATATATGTACTTTATAGAATTTATGTGAAATATAATTTATATTTTAGGAAAAAAAATGGTCGCACATTCCGAAGAGAAGATTCACAACATCCTCATGAATCAGTTGCTTTGAATGGTTTAGGTAAATAAATTTGTTCATGCTTTTATATATATTTTTATTTATTGAACAGAAGTAAAAATTTTTGAATTAAATCCTCCAGGTACATGAATTTGTTAAGATGTTTCAAGGTGGTAAGTTTGCAACTGGTTCTATAAGGGTGTCAAGGTGGTCAAGTTTAATCTAATCTTTAGAGGTCCTTTTGCTTAACAGCCCCATAAATCACATTAATTAAATTATTTTTAAATTTTTACCTTTTTGATGTCTATTGGTGACATGCATTGCCATTGCATTTATTACATGTTTAATGAAAGCTTGCATTGTTACCTAAGCTGTCTATTTATTCTTTGTGATGTTTTCTATCTTATTATTTTCATTTGAATGTAATTATTAATTCTTCTTTAATAACAAGTTTATTAATTCAAGTGCAAACATTCCATAAAACACTACAGTTGTTGTATTTGTATTAGATTAATTTTTATTGAATTATGCTAAGATTCAATTCCTCTACTATTAAGCTCTTTACACCATAATAATGTGTGGCTTGGATCAAAGCTAATATAATACATGATTCAAAATAATGGAAACATTTTCATATGCTTATTGCAAGGTAACTGTTAGCATATGTATAGCATATATATTATTTTTTAACAAACCTCTCAAAGTTTTATTTGGCATTGTACAAAACTCAATGTGAGAATCCTTTGTCACTCATCATTTATTAATACAGCAGTATAATTTTGTATGAATTGAATTGTTTTGTCAAATTTAATGGTGTTTTTCCCATTAAATATAATTGTTTATTTCTGATTTTGTTATTTATAATATTAATCACTTATTACTAATTTTGATATCTTAATGTACTGTAAATATTTTAAGATGCTTTAACTCTAAAGCTAAATTTAATTATTTTTTCAACTTTTATGTATTTTATTTTCAGTTACATTTACTATTTTATTTTCAGTTTTTTCACATTATTTTTAATAATTTAGAGAAGTCTTTGCATTTGTAAAATATTTAATTATTTATAAGAAAAAATGTGAAGAAAATTATTTCATCATAATGAAATGTTTGAAGTTTTAAAGCTTTTAAGCAATGTGTTGTTCAAAGCTGAAATTTATGCAATTAGTTGTTTGTCTGGAGTACATAATATTTAAAGCAGTTATGTTTCAATACAATTTATTTTAAATAATTCAATAATAATTTTTTTCTCTCTTAAGTAATCATTATTTTCTTGCTATTCTAAGAATAGATGTTTATTGAGAGATTTCTTAGCCATAGGTCCTTCTGTGACAAGGTATGCTGGGCAACCAGCTGTCTCCAGCAAATTTGGTCAGTTGCAATGGTTTCAACATCATCTCATGAAATGCTAACCTTCTTTAGATCTTCTTTAATGTAGAGTACCAAGTTGTTTATGGTCTACTTTGTTTCCTTTTTCCACTGTATGGTTTCCATTTAAAGCTACTTTTTGGTAAGCATTCTTCTGGTAAACAAAATACTTGTCCTGTGAAACACATTCTACACTCTGTAACTATACTCTGTAACAACGTCTTGCAGTTCATGTAGGGCATTTCTTCTCATGACTTCCTCATTTCTGATACAGTCACGATATGTAATTCTAAGTATCATTTGAAGTATTGATGGAATAGATTGAGTTTTTGAAAGATATTTATTGTAATTTATATTGCTATGAGTGTTGTTTTAAATACAGTTCTTCTGGCATTTTATGTATAAAGAATTGTTCAGATTTGTTTTTGTTTGTTATAGTTTAAAACTTTCAAAAAAAATTAAATAATAGAAACAAC
Organism: Centruroides vittatus; assembly: GCF_030686945.1. Taxonomy (NCBI): domain Eukaryota; kingdom Metazoa; phylum Arthropoda; class Arachnida; order Scorpiones; family Buthidae; genus Centruroides; species Centruroides vittatus. The sequence goes on from NW_027122194.1 coordinate 1,535,903, forward strand.
ATTATTAAAATAGTTTTTCCAAAATATTTATTATGGTAGTTAAAGTTTGCTTTTTTGTTTTTTTTTTTTATAAGAAAAATCTATCTTTAAAACCAAATTTTTCAACTTTTACTTTTTATAGTTTTCTGGATTTAATTGTATTAAATTAATTTTTTGTCTAAAATTAAATTATAATTGGTTTTGTTGATTCAGATATAGTAAGACCTGGATAATTCAGCAAGTTCTGGATTTGGGCTATTCCAGATTATCAAATATGCTAGATTATCTGTTTGAATGGGTAAAACTGAAAATAACAAAAAATGTACAGTACATGTGTAAAATTTATTGATATAATAAATGCAAAATAATTAATTATTTGCTCTGAATACACTACAGTGTATTTACTTTAAAGAAAAAGATTTACAAAAATATATACTGTTAAATGAACACGTAATACACTTACAATATTACTGTATTTAGTAACAGTTTGATTATCACTGGCAGCTGATATTGATTCTAAGTAGTAGACTGTGTGGATACAAAAAGTAGCATACTTTGTTTTGAGCAAATTTTTATACAAAACATTTTTAGAAAAGTGTAGTAGAAAACAAAGAATAAGTATTTCTTTGTAAAAAGGGGGTTGGTGGAAATTACAATTTAATAAAGTAAAAATTACATTATAGATACTAAACATATCTTCATTGCTTGCCATGTCCAATCACCAGGAACAACTATTCTTCACTGCAGAGATGACCTTTCTTCGTAGGCTACTACTCTGCACAAATATGTAAAACAGTCTAAAATGTCCATAGATGATAATCCCAACACAATTAAAAATATAACATTTCTTTGTAAAAAAAAAAAGGGGTTGGTGAAAATTACAATTTAATAAAGGTCATCTCTGCAGTGAAGAATAGTTGTTCCTAGTGATTGAACATGGTGAGCAATGAATATATGTTTAGTATCTGTAATGTAATTGCAGAATTGGCTAGTTTTTGCTGAATTTGGCAACACTATCACACTAGCTAACTGAAGGATGAACACATGGATCATTACTGAGTGGTGGCAAACACTCACATGTAGTGAAAGATCTGACTAGACCAAGTTGGGTATTTGCTGTTGAGCATTCTGAACCATTAAGATTTTCAGATTATCAAATCCTGAATTATTAATGTCTTATGTAAAATGATGATATATTTTTTTGTAGTATGTTTATTTTATTATCTAGTTAATTTGCCTCAGATAAATTTGAATTGAATGCCGGAAAAGTCTAAATAGAATATAATATGTATTTTTAACTTTCACGAAATCATAAAATTTTCAGGAAGACAATAATTAATTTTAAATCTTTTATATTATTTGTTTAAAAACAAATAATTTCTCTCAACTTTGAAATCACATATTACTATTAGAACTGATTACCATAATAAAAGTAGATATTAAGTATTATCTGTTTGTTATTGGACTATTTTAAATGCAAATATAAAGTGTTTGAATCAAGGATTTTTATATTTGCTTGAAAATATCTGCGTAAAGTTTCTATTATTATGTTTGAGTACAAAGGATAGGTTATAACTTGACTTATATTTAAGGTAACAGACATCTCACTTGCTTTTTATAACTATGCTATTACATTCTGATAAATGTAAAAAGGCTAACACAAATGTGCATATGTGGTGGAATGTTGGAGTTTGTTTGCATAATCACCTGAGGTGATTACATTTTCAAAAATCTGCAATCCAGTTTAATTTATCAAGAGACAACATATGTTAACAATTAAAATATGATAAATCAGTTAAGACGGCACTCATGGAACGGCAACCATCACTATTATTTGAGAGAAAGCATACCCTAAAACAGTGGTGGCCAACAAGTTGATCGCGATCGACCGGTCGATCGCCAAGCCAATTTTGGTCGATCGCTAACGATGTCTTGACTTAATGTATTATATTTGTAACCGAACGCAACTGTATGCATGCAGTTATGACTCGACTCATAAGCAGTGAGTGCACTTTGTACTGAAACAGTGTATAAACATAGTATGTATTTCACACTTCCCCCTCCCCACTTAGACTACGCCTATGACAACAAGTCGATCGCAACACATTTTTACGATAAAAAGTAGATCTTATGTGCACAAAAGTTGGCCACCCCTGCCCTAAAACATCTTTAGAATAAAGTTTTAAAATTTGGAATTTAATTAATGAGAAAATAAAAAAGTTTGAATGATTTGAATTATGAATGTGCATCACCAAGAATGCAGGCAATAAATCATTTGCAATCTTAATGATGAGCATACATGTATATTTCACAAAACTAGACTTTTGTATTGTAACATAATATAACTGAACACCCTTAACCTTATTAAATCTAATGTTTTCGGATTAGATTTAATAAATATATTTTTGGTTAGGGTTGATGAGCATATAGTTCATTATATCCAATAATAATTCTCTTCAAATTACAAAACCAGTCCTAAAGCTTTTTAGAACTAATGGATAATCATATAACTTTAAAAAATTATTGCTGAAATAAAATTTAAAATGTTAAAAAAATAAAATTTGTATTTATTAAAATTAATTCTTGATTTAATTATTGTATAAAAATATTTTTATTTTGTATTTGATAGTTAAACTTAAAAGCACAAAACAAATGATGACTTTATGTAAAAAGTATTTTGAATTTTAAAAAAATGGAAATATAATTGTAAATCTTAATGTCTGTATATATTCATATTTTCCATATTTTTGTTTTTCAGGTACCTATCCTGTTATTAATGGAACACCTATCATTATGCCACCACCACCACCACTTGAAGACTGCCTTCCTGTAGAAGTAAGTAGTTTTATATAGTTTTATCATATACTCAAAATCTTTTACTAAAAACTATTATAAATTAAATTAAGATTTTTTGTTAAATAATTAATAATGAATAAATTAAAAGTAATTGTTTATAATTAAAACTAAGTGTGATTATTTTTTTTAACAATTTAGTTTAATGTAACAATGCAGATTATCAAAATATCCACACAAGACACTTATATCTGCATACTAATTTTATTAAAATATTTACGTTTTGATTTTTTAGCTTATATTTTTATCAGTTTTTTAATAAACTGTTTCTTCTATGAATTGATTTTATTTGTCTGTTTTCCTATCTGATTCAGAAAATTTCCAGCCAGATATGATTTTTCTTTATACTTGAGGCAGATTGAATAAATAAGATTTTTATTGTAGGAAAATGAATTCTTGCTCTTCTCAACATAATTTCTGCAATGGTTCATCTTTTGAATACCATCATAGAAAAAAGTTTCTGGGCATATCCACAGCCAAGCATGCAATGTTGCTTTTACAACATCATTGTTGAGGGAAAATTGACCTTTCAGTATATTCTTTAGGGACCAAAGGAATGAAAATTACAAGATGTGAGATCAAAACTATATAATGGGTGGGGAAGAACCTCAAATTTCAATTTATGGATTGGATGGCATCTTTAGTCACATTCACTTTATGGGATGTTACATTATTGTGATGAAAAATAACTCTTTGCAACATTTACAGCATTTGGTTTTGATTGCAGGTCTCAGTTCTTTAGAAAACATCTCATTGTATCTAGCTGCATTCTTTTTTCTTGATAATATTCCAGAATAGGACCTTTGACATCCAAAAAAGTGAACAGCACTTTTCTTGTGGAAAAAGCTGTTTTGAACTTTTTGGGTGGAGGATACTCTCTCTTAGGCCAAGAACACACATGCGTAAAATTGTGTGGCAGAAAACTGAATCAGAAATCAGCTTCCAGTTTAGTTTCTGTTTTACGCTTTTATGCCAGAACATACACTGTAAAAATTCTGGCCGAATAGGAAACAGCACTGCCATTAACAGTGCTAATTTTATTAATTTTTTCCTCTCATATATATTTATCTCTTTCTACCTTCCATTTTTTCTCCACTTCCTCTACTATAAAATAGAAAATTTAAATTAATACACTTGTATTCCAAATTCAAATAAAGAACGTGTGATCTAAATACTAGGCCTATATATCAATCTACTAGACCTACCTGTTATTTGAAATTTTGCACCTACAGCCATCCATAAATGTTGTTTAAATACAGTGTCTTTATACATGACACTGATGTGGTTGAACAGATTCAATAAACTCCTCTATTTCATTTATCTTTTATTTTTTCAAGACTGTCACAATTATAGGGTTAACCCTCATTGCCACCATTGTTAGAATAAAAACCACGTGTCTACTTTGACGTCACAAAAAAGACTTCTCTTTATTGGAGGAATTTTGGCGTAAAAAGTAGAGACATGCTCTTACTCTTTTTTCAGTTATGTTTCAGCCAAAATTTCAGAAAAATTTTTATGCTTTCTGTTTTATGCTTGATTTTATGCCAAATTTTACGCATGTGTGTTCCTGGCCTTACATTCTGGTTCTTAATGGTGTGCCTGTCTCAATGTCTGTAACAACTCCTTAGAAACTCATCCCCTCTTGTCTTGAACCACTAAATAAATTTCATTTACAGTTCAATATCACTCTCCTTGTGTCCTGCTGCATATCATTTGGCACTCATCTGGAGCAAACATCTTAGTTGAGTGTGTCATGGATAATGGAATAAGTATAGCCAATGTTCATGTTTATGAAGACACCACTTTAATAATGGTAATGCCCTTATCACCTTTGATAAGATTGTCGTCTTGATGAGTTGTGCCAGATGTGTAACAATAATATGACTGCTAGGACACGACTTGTTCTCTTTCTGTTCTGTCTTCATTAAAGCTTTGAACCCTCTTGCAAACTTTTTGCAGCAGTATGCATGATTTTCCAAACCTAAGATGGGTCTCACTATGTCTAATGCCTTTGATTGTGAAAAATTGAATAACTACTTGCTGTAAATTCTATTGCAGTTTTGTATGAGCAATGCTCTTTTGTAAATCGCTTAGTGTACACAAGCACTATCTGGTAGGAATGACTATTTGTACAGAGCTGCATTATTTATATACTTTTGATCTTATTAGTCTAAAACTTGTGCATATGCTACTTTTTTTAAAAGCACTGCTTAGAAAACACTACAAGGCAGATTTAATAAATAAGGTTAGTATCTTATTTATTGAATCTGCCTTGTACTATTTTTTAAATATCATGTTATCACTCTAGTTATGTATTATTTACTTTTATATTGATGAATTAAGATTTTTTCAACATAGGAAATAAATTCAATTTCCATAGATATGTCATATTATTTTTCATATTAAATGTAAAATGATGAGTTGAACTAATTATTAAACTATGTTGAGAAATTGAGTATGTGAAATTAAACTTTAGGAATAGTTATGTTTAAAGTCTTTTGTTGATCTATTGTTATTATTAACCTTTCAACCATCGGATAGTCAGGTATGGTGCTACCCCAAGGTAGTGGAGAATAAACGTGGGAAATTTTTAAAGTATTTTTTGACACATTTTTTTTCTCATTACTGTTTCAGAAAAAGATTTTGTAAACAGTTATGCCTAGTAAAGAAAAGTCTTTTTTTATTGTTACATAATTCATTTTTTGTGTGAATTTTTTTTCCACAGTAGTTTTCGGAGATACCCCCAAAAGAATTTAATATATATATATAATATATATTCCTCACTGCTGAGTGGTTAAATGAGCTATTGGTTTATCTTGTAAACTAGATAAACAGCAGATAGGGCAAGATATAAAGCAATTAAAACCATCACTTTCTTCTGAAATAGTTTTATTGATAGGTTGTTTAAAGTATAAATGTTTTAAAATACAAATAAGATCAATTTCTAACTCAATTTTCTCTCTTATCTAAAACATTTTATTGATTACATTAAGTCAGACTACACTAAACAATAGTCTGCTTCATACGAATATTTGTTATGCCAAACAAAGTAAACAAATAAAATTAGGAAATAAACTAATACTTCTGTAACTATAACTGTAAATATATTCAGATTGTAATGAAATTTTAAAAGAAAAGCCCTGAAAGCATTTTTAAAATTGCACGAAATCTTTAAAGTAACAGAGAAAAGAATAGCAGAATATTTGATTCTGTTCAAAACTGCTATTTAATCATAAAGCTTTAAATATTTTACAAATTTAATTTTGTATGTAATTTTTTAACTTCAAATCATCATGGTATAAACCTAATTCAGCACTTCAGAAGCTAAACTAGTTTTACAACTTAAACTGATTTAAAGTTCTTAAAGTAAGCATAATATTGTGAACAATCTCAACATGCAACAGACCATCAAATAATTTTTAGGTAGAATGATTATATCATTGTCAGCACTTTAACATTTGGAATACAAATCAGTAGGATATTATTGTGATGGGAAGAGATTTTAATGCTGACTTTTACCTGATACAATAAATTCTGGCAAATAATAGCTATAATTCTAGAAACAGTAAATGATCAAAAATACTAAACATTATAAAAACAAATAGATGAATAAAATAGACAAAATTTAAAAACACAAATATATATAACCAAAAACTTCCATTAAACTTCCAAACCAAAAAGTTGAATAAATTAAAGTTAAACCTTGCATGTTCCATTATTTCATCAAGAACATTTTCTTAGCATCTTTCCTTTTAATATATTTTTTATGATTAATTTCTTTCATAAAATAATAAAACTAATACTGTACTTCTTTTTGACCAATCATGGCATTTTTAATTATGTTTATTAATTTAGTATGTTCATGATTGAACATGACTGAAGTATTATTTGTTACTAAGACTAATCATCAGTGATATATTGTGAATATCCATATTGTTTATAATGATGTTAATGTCATTAAAACTGAATTGTGTTTATTTATGAGAAGATATTGATTTGTATTATGGTGAGAATATAAAAGCTGTATCTACGTTACATTTATCAGTTTGTTGCATAGAAATTTTTTCAATTCAAGTTGTTTAAAAGGAAACATATGTCAGGTGTGCTGTGATTTTCCGAATGCACTGTATATAGTGTTTGTACAAAAAATATACAAAAAAAAGAATTTATATTTTTCTTTATCTATTAGAAGTAAATAATAAATTAAATTGTTTGTTAATATATCATTAAAATATACTAATCTTTAATTTTTTTTCTTATTTCTTTAACAGGATCTTCCCCCAAGTTATGAAGAAGCTATCAAACAATGTGCTCCTGCTATACCTGTGCCCATCAGTGAACCTAACAAAATGTAGACATTTCTCTTCATCAATTGTTGTACATACATCAAAAAAAATCCTACTTTAAATATAAATTTATTTAATTTATCATATAATTAGATTATAGGCATTGTAGAATTGGCTTAGCAAGATGGAGTGAAAATTGGCATTTACTATTAGTTTTTTTCGTACATTTTATATTATTATCATCATATCAGAAAATTAATTTTTCACACGTATTTCATTACAAAACAAAATGTACAGAAGAAAAGATTTAAGTAGAATCTTTTAAAAAAAATTTGAGTTTGGAGACAATGTCAAGGAATATTTCAAAATTTAATTAATTTAGATTGACCATATCGATAATATATACATAATTTTTAAATATTTTATATTTAAATATTAAATACTTCATATTTTATTTAAAAAAAAAAAATAGTTTATATAAAACAAATTTCTAGTTTTTATCAAAACAAGTAAATTATTTTTTTCTTTTCTCTATACAACTTCAGTCAAGATGACAATCACTTACTTTGTATTTAAATTTCTTAGTTATTTCCATTTCTCAAAAGATGAAGTTATTTTTAATATTAAACAAATGGAATATAATTGAATCAGGAAAAAATTAATTCATTATTACTGTTACCTTAAAGTTAGTAAATAAAAAAGAAAGCAAGCTTCAATCAGCAAAAACTAATCTAGAGTCATTTATTCATTTTTGTGATAAAAAAAATTTGGAAGAATTGACTATTTAAATTTATGTCTACTTTGTCATTCTATTATCTTTCATATGTTCTTTAATGTATAAAAAGAAATTGTAAATATTATTAACATTGTTGAATCTCTTAATGTTCATTCCCTTCGATGTTGTTACACTGTCAGAATTGAAGCTATTTTATGATAGATCATTTGACAATATTGTGTTTCAACCATTGTGAAGTTTGAATGTTGTTTAGAATTTGAAATGTGCAGTGACTTTTACAAATATCGTACATTAAGTTAGATGAGTTACGCAAGAAAAACAACAGCAGCAATGGTGCATTTTTGGGTAGAATTAAATATTTCAGAACAATCTTTATGAAAATCTTTTATTGTTTTAATGATAGTAATTTGGTAAATGTCAATTATTCATAAATATATTCAGCATTTTTTTCCAAAGAAATGGATAGGAAAGGGTTTAAGTGGTTGTGAACCACATTTGCTTTATTCTTTACAATAGTCTAGAACTATTCATTGTATATTTCCATTTATTTATATGAATTTACAAGCTACAATTTGTATGAGGATATGTTAGAAAATTTTATTCTTCCTATTTGGAATAATCAAATTTCCATTATAATGATTATTATTATTTGATTCATCTTTACTCAGCCCACATGTTCTTAAAACATTGGCAAATCAAACCTGTTTTGTGCCATCGGTTTTATTTCAGATCACCAAACAATGGTCATTTTCATATTTTATCCAATTTCGTACAGTTTGCAAGCATTATGACACAGAAAAAGCAGAATATGCAATATGTAACTACATACACAAAATTAAAATCATCATGAACATAAATTGATTATTACTAAAAAGAAAATACGTTTAACTTGAAAATTTTATAATGAAATCTCATTTATATTATATTAGTATATGAAAATTTTGGTTTTATTTTAATATTTGCTTTTCTTGTATATGGTATCTTGAATCAAGACATTGTATGAACAAGTTTATCATAGTTTAAGAAACTTTGACATTGTCGTGTGAAGTTATCTTACAAGAGTTATATATATAAATATCTATAAGAATGAAATGAGGAAATGTAAAATATCTATATATATATATATTATAAATATACTATTAACTTATGTGTAAATATATATATGAAAGATGGTTCTTTTAATATAAACCCCCATATATGCTTTTCGTTTTATTTTATTTTTAAAAATATATTAACAGTTAGACATTATGTTTAGCACGTTAATATATAATTTGAAATATTTTCAATATTTGAAAAAAAAATTATGTCCTATGTAAGAAACGTAATCTAAATTAGAAAATTTTCAGAAATTTTATGTATTTATAATAAGGGTGTTTACTTAAGTTGTTTTCATTTGTATATTTATTGTCATTAATAACTTATGAGCAGAGCTTGTACATAAGATTCATAGTAGTTTAGTGTGTTTAGTTCATTTATGTTATAAATGTTCATTTTCCAATATACTATTCAATCAAAAAAATGGTTATCTCGGCAATATTGCTGTATTGATGATAATACAAAATTGTTTTAGAATGAAGTGTTTCTAAAAATGAGTATTTTTAGAAATTTAATGTTATGATTACTGGAATTTGTTTTTAATTTCAGTGTGTCACAGATTAGTCATTTTTTTTTTTGCGTAAGGTGACAATGAATTCCTATACACCATGGAAGCCTGTTGTTGAGACTTGGGGCAAAAAATGTTTCCATCTGCGATGGGCACCCACCTAAGTTGCAAGTTGGCTGTCCCATCGATTGCGAAACATGTGGGCAGTAACTGTTTGTCCAGAAAAAAAAAAATGTTTTATTTGAGCCTAAAGATTGAGCCATTTCCTGTAAATTATCATCATAGTAGATGCATTGCCCATTCATTTAATACTTTGTAATTGTCTGTTATCAGATATGTGCTTGTTTTACATCTGATTTGAAATGACATCTGTAGTTGTGTGCGTCTCATAACATCATTCAGGCGCATAGTCAAGGGAAGAAAAAATAAAAATTGTTATTCAAAAATAATCTATTATAGTTAATTTATGTTCTAACTCTTATGCAAAGCTATAAATCTCAAATTAATCTTTATAGTTACACTTTGTTGTCCCTAGTCCAACCATTACCATAAAAAGTTGATATAATTTGAGTTAATTATTGAAAAAAACTTTGGAAAGTATTTCTGATGATTTTAAAAACAAATTTACACACAATTTTAATTTAAAATTATCCAATCACAATGAACTTGTTCAGTGGTAATTGTGAAATATAACTTCAGTTATGTTAATAATTCTGTATAATGTTTCATAATGAACATTTATATATATATATATATATATATAATTTATAGCTGATTTTCTTCTTATCACACTGTTCATTCTGTATATACAGATACAGTGTTTCCATTTCCATATAAGTTATGCTGACGAATGAGCTCAATGAATAAAAAAAATTAGCAAATTTATAACATTTGAAAACATTATTTCATCATTTAAACGAAACATTAATGATACACGATTAAAATAGAACACATTTTTTGCTGCTATTTATATCAATTCACTGTCGTTTAGTAAAACAATGAACCTTGTAAAGTATCTCTAATACCAACATCCCCGATTGGTTAGCGCAGTTTATAAATACATAAGTACACGCGCAACATAAAGCGTGTACACAAAATCGCCGAACATAATAATAATTAAGCACGTTGGTATAAAATTTTCGAACGGATTTTAGCCATTTCCGTACCACGTGACATTCTTGGCAGATATCTCGGTGACGTCAGCTGTTACTAAAATTAGACGAAGTTCGCGTCGTAGGCTGTTTTGACCGTCGACAGTTTTGTGTCGTTTTGGACAAAATGGGACCCAAGAAATCGGCTAAAAGTGGTAAAAAATCGAACGCTGGCGAGAAGAAAGAAGAAAATAAGTCGGATCAAAAGAGCGAAGACATCGTAACTTCGGATGTACCAGCCGACACCCAGTCAGACGTAACCAGTGGCAAGAAAACAGCAAAGCCTAAGGCATCCAGAGCAACAAAACGGAAAAGACCCGCAAGCAAGAGCAAGAGTTCTAAAAAGAGGAAGACTTAATGTAAGTCATATTTCACTTATTTTATATATATATATATTTTTTTTTCTCTCTCTCTCTCTCTAAGCGCACGAGTCGCCATTTTGTTACTCACTCGTTACTCACTCAACTTTCCCCTATCGATCGTTAATGCTATCTTTTATTTCTTATTTTCTGGTATCTCCCGCCAAACGTAACCAGTTGGGCCTTTTTATATGTCGATGACTGCACCGTCACGCGCGTTTAGATACTTATGTACAATACATCTTTCTCGTCGCCGGAAATGACGCATAGTACACGACTTTTAGTACTTCCAAGCTGTTGAATAGGAGGAAGGAAGGAAAGAACGGCTAAATAACTTCTCGCCATTTTCTTTAAAGTTATATTTAACGCGCTGTGAACGTTTATATAAGCTTTCTCTTTCGTTACGGACGAGGAACGTTCCGTGTATTGTTCTTGTTTCTATTAAACATTAATTATATATTTTTTTACTTCAAAAATTGATGAATGCTATTAAATAATTGTTTTTTTAAGATTAGAAGACAGTTTTTTTTATATTATAATTCGCTTAAAATATCAATTTTTCAACGGATATTCATCCGAGGGGGTAATTCCTCCCATGAATAAATCATGTTTTTTGTTTCTGGTGTTTTTTTTAATGTATTTATCTATTGAGTTGCCTCCAGGATAGAAAACGACCTCCCCTTGTCACGGAAATTTTATTAACAGTTCTTAAATTTAAATCGAACTTTGAACTCTTGTACAAAGATTCTTTGTAATTCTTTGTAGGAAAATTTATGTATTGTTTTAATTGTAAACGTTTGAAATTAATGAAGAGAAAAATATTTAAGTATTAAGGCATTTTTAATACAAAATTAATTAAATTATTTTTTAATTAGAAACATTTAAATTTTCTATTGTTTCAGAGCACTTACATAATAAAATACTGGAGGGAATGTTATATACTGAATAGAGTTATTTATTTATTATTTCCTTAATTTATAGTTAAAGGCAACTGTTCAGTTTATTAAATTTGCAGATTACAGCGAAAATAACCTTTCTTAATATTAAATTAAGATTTGGCACAGACCAGATGGACCATTTGGCTCCGGCCTCACATTTATAGAGGCCTTAAAAATATTTGTTCTAAATTATTTATTTCATTACTTTTTGTATATTAAGAAAAAAATTAACACACATGACGATTGTTTTATAATTTTTTATACTGATGTATAATTAATACATTAGATCATCAAAAAAGGTAAGGGGACCCTCCTCTCAATATCTGACAGGCCCCAGATTTTCTAACATCTGTTAAATTTGCAAAATGTTCAGTTATAGAGGTCATATCTCTTGAATATTGACAACAAAATTAGCGAGGGTTGCCAGAGCAGGACACACACAGGCTGAATAAGCTTAGCTTAGGGCCATGTTCTGTTCTCAAAGACAGTTTATACATATTGCTTATTCCACTGTTATTTGGTGAAGGAGGAAAGGTTCCATATATATTGTGGCATAAGACCACAAGTCTAAATTCAGCTCTAAGGGTTGCATGTGATTTCTGATATCTGCAGGACTGAGAAATATTGTCTAATTCCCTCCTTAAATTTTAGTAATTTTTAAATTTAAATTACGGATTAATATAAAATTTGAAGTATATGCTTTAAAGGAAAAGGTATAACAAGCAGTTCACGAAACTTGTGCCCCTTTGATAAAATAAAGATTTCACTCTCAACTTAGTTTTATAATTTTTCATAAGCTCCATTTTAATTCATAGCATCATTATCAGCCATATTTATGTATTGTCATATAATAATTGAATTAAAATAATTTTAAATAAATAAAGTTAACTGGTACCTCTCAGAAATGCCAGGCCACTTACCTTTTTGAGGCTTCCAGTATATTTAAAAAAAAAAAAAAACAAAACGGTTACATTATATTTTTTAAATAAGAATAAAATGTGGTAAAATGTAGAAAGTTAATTCACAAGAAATGAACTAATTCATGTGAGGCCCAGATACCCCTTTAATAGATCCTGATAAGATCTTAATTGATACAAAAAAATAAGTAAAGATTGAATTTTTTTAACCGATTTAACACTATATACAATATTAATACAGGCACAAATAGATGGGGTCTGTATGGCCATTTTAGCCTGGATCCCGGATATATGGCCCTAAAAAGTTTGTGACAGGCTCGCACTCTTCCTCATCTCTCCCAGTTTATATTTAATAGTTATCTCAGCTGGGAATTTAATCATTTTTAGCCCTGTAGATGTTAAAATTAACTAGAGGTGTGTTTTGCAAGTACAGCTTTTTGTCATTCGATAGATTGACATACAAGGTCATATAGTAATAAGACAATATTAATTTTATATAGAATTTTCTTATAAATAAAACATTATATAGTAGTTAATTTAGCTTGCAAAAAATACTTATTTTTATTTAGGCAGATTGCAAAAATAAAAAGGTTATCAACTTGATAGTTGAGAATCTTCATACATTATTCAATGACACTGAATTTGCATTTTAGTGCCAACAGTTAGAGATTAACAGCTATGAGCATCCTTATTCTAAAACTTAGCAATGTACTTCTAACCCACTATAACTTTTTTTTGAATAATTGGCATATCTTCAAGTATTTCTGGCGATTACTTGATGCACTTTTGAAAGCAGCATATTTTTCGCATAAAATACACGCTCTCTCAATTCATTCGAAGTTTCAGCAATTAAACTGAAATATAATGGTTTACCAGCATTAAACTAATTTCCAGCTTAAACTAATTTTAAAAAAATGCAAAATTTTAAATTCACCTTCTCAATATTTTGAATAATTTTAGAAATTCAAATTTTTGAAAATATAACTTTATCTTCTTTACTTGATGCTTAAATAAAAACTCATTCTCTTCAACTGTTTGGACAACACTGCTGTGTTCACCAACAAAGTTGAGAATGGAAGTTGTGTTAACCAATTAGGACTCACTTAGGTTACATAAAGTAAAATAAATGCTAATTGATTGACTTCGACTCTCAACTCTTATTGGTGAGTAAGCCACAAGTATTTCTGTTGTATTGTTTGAGTATTCATTTATTAGATTTCTTCTTTATATCATTCTGTATAGATTTAATGAGATGAAGATATGCAAAGTCTAATGATAAACAGGGAATAAAACAGTGAAACAAACTAAAGAGGATTGGTAAGAGGGTCATGCATTAAGAATTTTAGCTTACCAAAATGGGATCTGGATCCAAACCTGGTCCCATCTTTATTCTGCTGCCTTTATGATTTATGCTATTCTGCAATGAGTGTAACTGTGGTTGACCACGCGCTGGTTATTCGCGGAGAAAAGGATAAAATTCACAAAAGACGATAAAATTTAAATTCTATGTTACTTTAATCAAATTAAAGCTAAGTGTAAACAATTTAAACGTATATTTTCTTTACAGATGCCAGAGTACAGGTGAATATTCTTATCGTCAGTTGGATTTTTGGCATCGAATCTCACCATCTCATTTCATTGATACTTTTCATGACTTTTCCTCATCGTTCATATCCATACCATTAACAATCGGTGTGTAGCACTTGAATAAAGTTAATTCTTTTTTTTGAAATTATTCTTGCTTCTTTTAGTAAAAATTACATATAAAATAATCTATAGAAAATAGTCATAATTAGAGATTAACATTAGCAAATCAAATTATATATATCTATATATGTATATGTTAAAAATACATAAGTAAACTTTTCTTTTCCCTTCTTTAGTGATTTAAGTTAGAAACATTTTCTGAATTTCACAATAATTATTAAATCTTCATATACTGTGGAAGAATCTTAACCACAAATCAGTTTTTTTCATGTTATGATGAAAAACTGCTGCACCAATCCAAGTCATTGGGCGATAGAACCCAGTCCAGAATATGAATGACCCCATTAGATGCTGGAATATCGGTCAAATATACTGGAGAAGCATTTACTTCTACCAAGCGCCCTATCACGTAAAGAAAAACATTAATTTTTTCCTCTTACATACGGAAAATATGAGAAAATTAAATGTACCTACTTTGGCATCCATCTACTCTGACACTAACTCGAATCGAAGCACTCTGTTGCCCTGTTTCCAAGTAATGACCATCCCTTAAATCCGAACTAAAGTAAGCTCCAAATACCATGTGGTACAGGAGGAAATCTGCAAGTTTTAAAGGGAAAAAAAACAATGTAGTATTTTGCAATTATTCACTTTCTAATTTACATATTTATAACTGAAGACACACAACTTTGTAGTACAATATAATTATGTTTTAATTGTGTTCCTGTATTTGGGAAGGTTGTGTAAAAAGACTACAAATTCTTGTATGTTTTAAAAAAATATTCCAACTGAAAACAAACCTTAAATATATTTCTCCCTGGATTTTTAGTTAAATATTAATTGAAAAACGTTACCTTTCAAGGCTGTTTTGTTAGATTTGTAAATAGAATATTCGTCCTTGGGCATTTTAGCTAGAGCGTCGTTGGTAGGTAAAAAGATAGTATAAGGTCCAACTAAATATAGGAATAAAAAAATAATAAAAAATACAAAAGTTATTATTATAACACATACATTTTTCTTGAAAAAAATAATTCCAGTTAAAATTTATTACACTCATTTTTTAAATTAGAATATGTAAATATTTTCCAGATAATGTTTGTATTAAAATGGTAAAACATTCGTGATAAATTTTCATTATTTAAATTTTATTACATTAAATTTCTCATAGAATTATCATCAACACAGATACGAAAAGCATTTTGTTACTCAATTAGATGTCATTCCTACATACAAGTACTGTATTTGAAATGAACGAATGTAAAAGTGTGGACTTGATTTCACATTGAACGAACTTACCATCAGTTAGTATATCGTTTAACTCCGCAAACTTGACCAAGGATAAGAATCCATCAAATTTATTACAGTCTTTGATAGTTTGGAGCAAATTTCGATCCCCGAAAGGAAAAAGAACTCTGTCTATAACATGAATGACTCCATTCTTTGGTCCTACAAGATCAGCATATATCATTCTTCCTCCGTTTATGGTCAAAGTCTGAAAAGTAAGTTAATTGTTGTATTAAATATATTTTCTTCAAACCAAGTATTTTTTCTTATTTGTAAAACTTCTAAATCTTCAACTTCGACCTTCGGAAAGAGAGGAATGAAGCTACTTTAATAACTGAATAGAATCTAATTCTAGGATCAGTAGAGGTTGAGAAGCTGATTCATTTGCTTTTGAGACCTCAAATAAAAAAAGTGTTATATACAGTAAAACCTTCCCAAAACGGAAGCCTGCCTAAACGGAAAAATTTTCCGGAACGAAGCGATTTTCTATCTTGCTATAAGTTAAACTGTAAATCTGTCCAACGCAGGAATAGAAGAGTTTTTTGGGTACCCGTAAAGCGGAAAATTTAAGATTCCAGTCGTAGACAAAGTAAACTCTCCTGTATGTCATCGCATAACGCGACAAACTGTTCCGAGAACGATTTCGAACCTTAGAAAAACTGGGACATGCGGACACAATGTTTTTGTTAATTAATATTAGTCTTTGTTGGGATTAAAACTACGGGTAGCACGGAGTTCTCGAGAAGCAAGGAATTTGATTCGTGAAAACATTGAGAATAAATTAACACGTGCTGCCAGTTTTCCTTGTATGGAGTAGTTAGTAACTAATTAGTACAGAGTATTTGAAAACAAGTTGATAATTATCAAAGATTGAAATTCCACTAGAAGTCAGATACTGAATAACTTGGTTTTTGTATTAGATACTGTAATGCGATTAGAATTTCCGACAGCGGAGCCAAGACACCAGTTTTTGGTACTCGAATTGGCTTGTTTTCTATCATGTGAGCTCGTAAGGATCGTATTCCAGAATATTCAAACATCTAACGGGAACTTTTTGGAATCAAATACTTTTCAATTCTTGCATTCGAATACTCTCATCTTCACTTGGAATCATTTTGCATTAATCCTAATAATAAAATTTTTTACGTATGTAAAAGTAACTTTATTATTAGAAAAAAATGAATGAAAATGTGTGATATAGTTTAAAGATAAGAGAGAGAGAAATACTAAAACCCGTTCAAAACGGAAAAAATATTTCTTTAACCCATAAGAAATACAATGGAATGAACAATTTTTAAAAAATGTTTTAAGGCCCAGCAAATGGTCCTATTGACTCAGTTCTATCACCTGGTCAAATGACAGGACTAGCTTTTTGTCTATATTGGCAAGACTAAAGACGAAAAGTCGCTCAGTAAACTTTAAAAAATAAAGCAGAAAAAGCCAGTAAGAGCAAAAACGACCTTGAACGAAGATAGTGAATTTGATAACCTCAAAGTGAAATCGTTAAAGCCAATAACCCCGTTTAAAATAAATTGAACAAGCGAAAATTTCGAAAAAAAAAAAAAAAATCCATTACAACATTAACTGAAAGATCCACTGTAAATTTGTAAAAATAAAATTTTGTTTTTAAAAATCTCAATAATTAATTTTGAATAGCTCGTCATTTTTAATCAGTCATAATGTTGGAAATGTTCCTTAAAATACCGGAAAATAAACGTTGGTATGAAATCATATACACTTTCAAATACTAAATTATTGCGTAATTTATTTAATTATTATTATTTTTATATATTGCATACATCATCATTAATGACAGAGAAACATGAAAGCATTTCAAATTATTATTTCCCGCAATAGAAGAAAGAAATTTTGTAGTTATTGTTTTGCTGCTTCTCTGCAATGCTAATATCTAAATTTTTATACATTTAAATAAAAAGTTTTAAGAATTAAATATTATCCAGGAATTTTTAATTTTAAGTTAAGTGACTAATAAAAAGATGGCTGCTTCGAACAGCATTAAGCATTATTTCTCTTCGTTTTCATTAAACTTAAAATGTGAAAAGGAAGAAAAATAATGACCACAATTGTCACTAGGTAGTGCTTTTAGTAAGAAATTGAATACATAAATTTTCTCACCTCATTATCGTTATTATTAACTCTGAGGTTGCCATTAGGCAAATTCGAACCTAATAAACCTCCTTTTTGTAATTCTTCCAAAGGCATTCCGCCGACGACCACGTGATTTCTCAAGATGGTTTGCAATAATTGTTTATCTTGGCGCCATCTATCGATAGTATCGAGACTCAACCGACAAAATGCCTCGTTATTAGGCAAGAAAAATGTGTATGATCCTAGAAATAATAAAGAAATTAATAATATTTATTAAAAACAAAGAACATTGTGTTTTGAATCGATAATACAAAGGGAATATTTTAATTTATGGAAAAATGATGCATGTCTTGATTAATACAGTCGAATCTCCTCCAATAACAGCCGCCTCTAAACACAGGCCATCCTTACAGGAACTTTTTTAAACAAAAATGCATACAAAAGAACCTGTAAACCAGTGTTTCTGAACCGTGTGGCCACCTTGGGCCCACAGAACATTTCAAGGGCACCAATTCGTTGGGCATGTGCACTCTTTTCATTAATATCCAGTCGGATAAGCTCATTCGACTTGTAGTTTTCTTCTCTTGCTTTCTTCTATCATTTCCCATACTTTTCTGTCCTTTATCTTAGTTTATACCTTCTTCCTCCCTCTTCGGAAGTTTTGAATACTAAGGTCGATCTAATTGGCATGGCTTTCATCAACCAGATTTCTGCTACTCGTTTCCAATGCAGGATACAATGTTCTTCCATTTGTCTTGGACACTACTCCATAAGGCAGTGGTTCCCAACCGGTGTTCCGTAAGCACCTCCCAAGTGTTCCGCAGATTTAGTCGCAAATCGGAAAGTGTACAATCGTATTCGAGCCGCCGAATATCAAAAAATTAAAATCATAAAATTTTCATAAACTTAAATATATATGTACAACTCGTACTCATGGAGTGTACTACTGTTTCGAATAAGATAAAGGCAATGATAAAAACTGAATGAAATATGTAAAAAACATCAGACACAAGTTTCCCATTAAAGTTATTTAGGTATATTTTTTCCTGTCTTAGAATTGGCATTAATAATATGAGTAGAGATTTTGAATTATAACTGCTCAATTCTAATAAAATAACTGATGACAAGCTTATGTATTTCATATGAACTTAAGTAAGTGTTCCGCTAAAGAAAATTGCTCACAAAAGTGTTCCTCATCCTAGAAAAGGTTGGGAACCACTGCCATAAGGTATTTTGCTTTGCCTAATATTTTAGTTCTCTCCTTTTTCCAAACTGTCGTTTTTGCTTTTCAAATCTGGACATCTGACTTGTCTCAATCTCGGGACTCCGGATGTAGAGGATACTCGCCGGTATTACAACTGATGGATAAAGGGTTCGGTCTGTTTCTTCTTGCTTTCTTTTCCGGTTACTTCTCTTCTTCGCAAATTATGTTTTCTCCCCCCTCTCTCTTTAATAAACATCTTCTTTCTAACGTCTACCGCTTCGGCAGCTTCGGATGCATAAGAATAGTTGGGATCTTCCTCGTTTCATAGTGTTTCCAGATATAACTGGAGCTAGTTGCTGCATGGTTGCGTGGGCCTGCTCATTTCCAGGTGTTTTCTTCGTTTCAAAGAAAGCGAGTGCACGTTTCGGTTTTCTTCGGTTCTGGTTAAATACGGCCCTAAATTCTCCGACTAGACTTTGTCTGTTGTTAAACCGTACGTGTCTTTTGTCCCTGTCCTAGCTGATGGAGAGCCGCTGTGTTTCGTGTAGATCTGCCAAATGAGCAAACTCCCTTGAAATTTTTATTATCAATAAAAATCTCTTTTGCAAAATCAAGGCAAGTATTACAAATTGCATCAGTTCTCCATCAGTTGTAAGGCCAAAGCTGTATTCTTTTCTTCCACGGCTCTTGGAAATACCAGAATAAAGGTTAGGTCAGGTTACTAACCCGCTTTCTTCTCCTATTTTCCTGTTGTACTTTTATGTATTGCACAAATAAAACTGGCTCGTTGAGTATAAAATAAATGAAACATAACATAATATTCACAATAAAGTTGTCCACGTAATAATAACCACGTAAATATTATAACACCAACCATATAGAATAGTTAAAATAAAAAGCACTCTTCGATAGGATACAGTCCTTCCAACATTAATATAACATACAGTGATTGCCTAGAAACTATTATTCTTATGTAACTTTGATGAAATTTTTTAGTATGTTTGATAGCAAAATATTAACAATTAATGCATAAGTTTGGAAAAAAATGATTTTTAAACAAAAGAGTTAGATATTATTATTAAAAATAGGATGTCCAACATCAGTAGAACATGTACTGATTAAAATTAATTACAAAGAAAGTAATGATTGGAATCCATGAAATTTGCATAAAAATACAATCAACAAGTGAAAATGAAGGTTTAGTAAATTGCATAGTACCTTACTATTAAAAATGAAATGTGGGAAGGACCTAATTGTGGAGGAGAAGATCAAAATTGGTGTGTTTTACCAGGAAAGGAGAAAAATAACTTGGATTGTTAAAAATTTGGGAAAACTTCATTCGAAAATCTCAAAGTATCTCGATAATAAGGAGCAACGAACGGAAAGATGAAACTGGATGCAAGAATTCAACAACGTGCAATTGTTCGACGTGCACTGCAAGGAAACACATCCGTTCAAAAAATCAAAAGTGAATTGAAACTGAGCTGCAGTAAATCAACAGTGCACAATGTTTTGAGATCAACCAACAATGTTTCTTTCATCAAAATGAAGACAGGCAACCAGGCTCAAGGAGAAACAAAAATAACTTCCATTACAGGCCAGAAACAAGTATGAAAGATAGGAAGGATGGGGGAAAGTAATTTTCTCAAATGAGAAAAAGTAGAATCTCGTCAGACTTGATAGTTTTAAGTATTATTGGGCAGACGAAAGACTAGATCAAAAGCAGTACTCAAAGAGAGTAACTACTGGTGGTACACTCAAGACTTGGATGGAATGGAAAGACAGCTCTAGTATTTATTGAAGGTCGAAACAACTCTCAACATCTGACTTGTCTGGAGGTAGCTCCAAACTTATGGACAGAAACTGCTGGACAGGACTTTGAATTCATGTAGGATAATGCAAGCTTCCGTGTACCGTGTTTCCCCGAAAATAAGACCTAGCGCATCTTTGGGAGCAAAAATTAATATAAGACACTGTTTTATTTTCGGGAAACGGAGTATCAAAATGAGCGTTATCTTTTTTATCAGAGTAAGAACGTCCGACTTTTGGACTGGCCACTCCTCAGTGCAGATTTAAGCCCGATTGAAAATCTTTGGAGTGATTTGGTTTTCCAAATATATAACAGTAAAAAACAATACCGGACTGTCACTGAACTAAAGGCTACTCTCATGGAGGCATAGGAAAATACTCCACAAGAATGACTACAATTTTTGATTAGTTCAATATCTAATTGTATTTTTTAGCTTGTTTCCAAAGATGGTAGCAAAATCAGCTACTAATTTTAATTTAAAGATACCATAGGTCAAGATGCTCTATTAATGTTAGACATTCTATTTTTGCTAATAGCATCTAGCTCTTTTGTTTATTAATCGTTTTTCTCCAAACTTGTGCTATAATTGTTGATATCTTACTATAAAATGTAGTAGAAAATTTCATTAAAGTTACATGAAAATAATAGAGAGTTTCTAGGCAAAAACTGTATGTTCTATTATTGTTGAAAGGACTGTAACATTCTTCTTGCAGACAACATATTGGACCTCTTAGCGCTCTAAGATCGGAAGAATGTCCAAACATATGCTACTTTTATAGCTAACAATAAAATAATAACAATAATAATAATATATACTATTACATATATATATATATATACATACATTCCCCTGTATGTATTGTTATGTACAGTACACCTTAGAAATCGTACAGTGCAGTACCACATTATTACTATACTATTTATGAATTTATATGATATATTGTATATAGAATAATTCTTTATTCGAACAATAAATGTTATAAATGGTTATTAAATGTTTTGAGCATAAATTTAGAGATAAAAACATATAATTATCCCAATTTTACTCATTGAACAATTACAGATTATGCCTTGTATAACTCGTGGACTAAAATGTCTATTTATTACTCTATTTAGTTCAAAATACAATAAATAATGGAAGAGTTTCATTAGCAACATTTTGTAAGAACAAAAATATATCGCTTTCTCCACCATTTTAAAATAAAATTATAACAGCTAGGTGTCTTACATCTGTTTAAAAGACTACGTATTAAATGATATTTTATAAAAATCAAATGAAATAATATTTAAATAATAGACTACTAAATCTCTCTTGGCTTATTTAGAAGTACAGCATAATGGCGTATTAATTAAAGCATTCATTATAGCTTTGACAAGGAGACGGCCAGACATTCGCCTCTGCAATTCCAACGAAATTTGGTAAGCATGTAGCCCTAAATACAAATAGTTCTTTGTCTAAGTAATAGGACCCACTTCTCAAGCATTTCCGAAAATTGAGTGTTTAGCTCATAAGTCTTTAGAAGTTCCATTTATCCTTGTAATTGTGATAGCCAAATGCCTAAGACACTAGGCATAGGCAGTTGCATGATGTCTGGATATGTCGGGCCCCGTCCCTCATCACCGGTCGCCCCATTGTGGGCCTTCCCAAACCCATAACGGGCTTGCTGAAAGAGGCTCTCTTAGTGTCCGGACGGAAAGAGTTAATTTCAGTTTATTCCCCAATTTATACGCATTCACTAGTAAATCATTTAAAATTCATTTTAAAAAATTCTTAAATAAATAAAAAGAAAAAATGACGACTTACCATCTACTCCAAGGATGGAAGAAATGGTTTCTTCGTTAAATTTCACCAGAGTAAAAAAGGCATCGATTTTAATATTTTCAGCGATTTGCTGAAGGGAAGATTCTTGCCCCGTTATCACTGGCCAACACCCGCATTGACACTTTTTGGCGAAACTTTCTTCCACTTTAGATTCACCAGGTAATGGGGTCGTTGTTTGTGTAACTTCTGTTTGGAGGGGTGAAGTCCTTCCTTGAACTGTTCGTAATGTAGTTGCAACATTTACAGACGTAGAAGTTTTGGGTTTTATCCTTTTGGTGACATCGTAGGGTGTTGAAGTTGTAAGTTCGGGTTTAACTTGCAATTGCTTCAAGTCATCTGGATAATATACATCGAAACTTGGTTTGGACGAAACTGTGGGAGGTTTCCTAGTTTGAGTTTTCTGTTTACTTTGTTTTAATCTTTTTGAGTCAACTTGCCGATAGATATTAAATATTTGAGGCGTAGTCGCTTCAACTTTCGGTGTAGGAGGAGGAGGAGGACGAGTCCTAGCTGTTTCCGTACTTGCTCTGGTTCTATTGTGCTTAACAATATCCAGCCACCAACGCGATTTCTGGTGTTCCTGATTTCTTTTCAATCCCTGAGCCAAAAAGGTAGAAAATATAAGAGTACAGACAAGCAGCTTCATTTTTGAAAAGTGACGAAAGCGAATGCTGTGGCCGATGTTATAGAGGAAGCATCAATGATGTCAATAGCCGACCTTAATATCTCTTCTATATATCCGGGTCTGAAGAGAACTAAGAAGACAATAGAAGTATCATCGTAGAAACGAGAGTAAGCAATGACGTAATGATAGATTGCTTAGGAACATTTAGTAGAATCAAATGGTAGCATTGGCGAAAATGTGTGGACTAGAAAAGGTGAATAACAACCGCTTCTTATCGATTCCCATGTGCCATTGGCGTGTTTGGTGATAATAATAATAATAGTTAGTATCATAAATTATTGATAATTGAATCATTTGAGCATCATTCTTGGTTTCAGTTACGGGAATAATACACGATAACCTCGTTACACCCGCTTAGTCCAGGTGAATATTTCCTGATAGAGTTCAACCTTTAACCCTTGAGGTGATTGACATATAAATCCATTGTTATTGCCTATTGTCATTCGATAAATGGAGCAGTATTCCTTTCAAACGTTCCATTTTTTTAATATGATACAATATTCTGCTTTAATCTAACCGTTACTTTAATAAAGAGAAAGTGTATCAGCTATAAATTAATCAGAAATTTTAATATTAAACATTAAATTGATATTTAAAAGACACGTATCTTTCCATCCTTATTGTTATTGTCAAACCTGCGAAAATGTGCTGTTACGATGTTGTTGTTATTAAGAAAATTTAATGTGCTTTTCTTCTACTAAACTCGTTCGAACTTAGGCCTTTTATTTTTGCATTTTTAAGCTTCTGCATTCAAATTTGAATTTTTTTTTAAATAAGATTTTTAAGATGTTTTTGTACACAAAAATCTGTTGAACATTTTCTTTAAATATTTAACAGATTTTTGCAAATTCTTTTCGAATTCTTCATGAGTTATTACCCATAAATTGATTCCATTCATCATCATTTCCCCTATGATTACGTCAATTTTTTCAAGCATCTTATCGAGTATAGTTTATATCCTTTACATAGATGTTATAAAGAGGGCATGGGTAACTATAAGTGGGGCATATGAACAAGAGGGACAATCCCAAATATAAATCAAGGATCTTGTTAATTTTTAATATTATGATTTTGTATTCAGAAAACGTCATTCTTCTTCCTGGTGATTCTTTTCGTGATGATCCTCAAATTATAGAACAATTGTTAAACAGGAAAGAAACGTATAATTCAGGTATGAATAAAATGTACATAACAAACAATTTAATCGTGACAAATATACATATAATTTCAATTTTTTGGAACTAAATTGAGAATTCGAATTATCCACAGATGTTCCAGTTTTCTCTTTCTTTTTTTTTCTTAAGAAGTTTATTTAGTAGAATGCATGTACTTAGAGCCAGCCATATATTTGTTCTTCTGTATAAGAGGTTAATAAGGAAGAGAAACCGCCCCAGAAGTGGAATTAAATTAATTTTTATGGGCATTTATTAAATTAATGTTAAGTAGTTATTCAATAAATGTAAAAAGCATTTTTCATTTATATCATTATCCGAATTCTTAAGAGTGAAATCAAAGTAAATATATGTAGCTCTTATATATGTGATATTCATAAGTAAACATAGAAAATGCCATTAAATTAAATTTAAGATAGAAAATGTAGAAATGTTAGTATACAAAGATAAATTTAAGATAGAAAATGCCAATTTACACTAAGGAATTAGAATAGAAAACTACTTGCATTTCGAAACGTTGCCTACATATTCCTATAATTGGAATGATTCATTGAATTAGATGATTTATTCATTAACCTATTTTAAAGGTTTAAACTTCTAGGAAATTGCTATAAAATGTGAGCTTTGTGACGAAATGCTAAACTGACCATTCTCATCACGTGCAGATCTTAATCTGCAACTGATGAGCCCTCAATCTTTTGTTCCAAGGGGCCCGGAAAGTCACAAACTAATAACGTATAATTGTAGCTATAAAATTATTTATAAATTATGATATACAATTGCAACAGCAAAATTGCTTTATTTATTTTTTTCCTATTTCGGGGCCCCTAGGCATGTCATCGCATATCAAGTGGGCAATAAGGCACTGATTCTCACATAATATATCCATTTTGGTTCTGGTATTATCTTTATAAAATTTTGCTCATTAGGCCGAGTGAATAAAACCACTGAACACTGCTCGTGGGTTCACGTGGAGTTTTCCGGGTTTTATTCACACGCCTAACACCTAAATAGGGTAGTTTCCTATAGAAAGTCCTCCCTTTGGCAGATCTTCCGTGTATTGCGCTTATCCCATCAATCTATTCATAAAATTTAGTAAAAGCTCAAACGAAATACTTAATAAAGTGATTTTACATAAAATTATTTTACATAAATTTTAAAAGAATTTAAATTGTTCTCTGTCAAGGAAATTATAGGCTTATATATTCTTCACTCATTTAAAAACTATAAAATTATTTATCCTCTATATATAAGCTATATAAAGTTATAAAAATTGCTATAATTATAAATCAATAATAATAATAATTGCTTTTATTCTTACAGAAATATATCATTAATTCTTAAAGAATATACAATTGCTTCTATTCATGTAGAATGTATGAATAGAAGCAATTGCACCCAATTGAACAAAAGCAGATAATAATTGATCTAATTGAGATATTTTACATTTTTTGATGTTGTGATCCCCAAAATGATAAAGTATGAGAAACTTATTATTTCATATAATTTTAAAATAATAACAACAAATTAAATATCATTTATTTACGTGTCTGTGATGTAAAATTGTTATTTATACGAAAACGAAGCCTTTAAAATAATTGATATAAAATTAATTATTCCACATTTATTCTACAAGCCCTGAACATTAATTCAAGGCTTGTAGGATGAATGGAAAAAGGCATGAGCGATCTGCCAAAAAGTGCTGTCTCCGGAAGGACTTTCTGTGGGAAACTGACCCCTCTTTAACTATTCGACACGTTAAGAAAAGCCGGAAAACTCCACATGGTCAGGCAATAGATTATTTATGCTAAAAGTTAAGTCTTATTCTTCGTTTCTGGCCCCTCTAATATCGGTTCTACAGATCTGTGTTTATGTTTTATGCCTCTTCACTGTTGATTATCCTACTTAGTGCTAATAAAATAGATTGTCGTGCGAAGGGTAACGTGTTATCATATGCTGGAGTATATTGAAACACATCATTACAAGTATAAATAAGTTGAGAGTTCGTAGCGAGCTTATTATTATCTTTATAGGTATGTGAGTTTACGATGTTGATTTTAAAAATGATTTTTTATCTAGATTTTGGAATATTAATGTTGATTAACAGATAAATGCATGAATTGATTAAACCTAAATATGTCTAGTAAATAATAGTATAGTTCAGTTAATGGGTACTAAAAAATTCACACTGTCTGCCCTTTAACTGGGCAAACAAAACCGGTTTTTATACTCCATTGCTATATAATTCTAGACAATGAACTCTAAATGAAATTTCTATAACTGACCGCTGTTTCAGTATATTTATAAATGTTCGAGCAATGATATAATTGATTGTATCACCATCTTCCGGAAAAAAATTAGGTTAAGTTTCAGTTTCGTACGCATATGGAATACAAAATAAATGAGAATATAGAAACAAATATCATATATACTTAATGGGTATATTTGGGCCGACAATATAGGCTACTATCTAGGTATGATGATAAATGTGTTATAAATCTAAAAGTATAATATAATTATGATTCTTTATATAGTTAATTCGCTTCGTAATTAAAAGTCTTCTTGCCTTAAAGTTAGTAAACTTTCTGGGCAATTTCGCATCTATATAAAACTTTAATCTTTTCCTCTTATTATATAAATATGAGTGTATAGTTATAAATAATAAGAGGGAAAAAAGACAAAAGATAAAGGATTAAATTACCTTTAATTTTGTCTTATACACTATATAATGTTAAAATTATGTAAATAGTTCTATAATTTAGGTGCTATCAGTGGTCTAGTGGATAAAACCACTGAACACTGGTTCAGTGTTTTTATCTTCGCAGTCACTGGTTAATTATTATAAAATAGCAAAAAGCTTAATTTTGTAGGAATTTTGGGTAGGAATGAGTTGTAAATGCTAATAACTACACACTAGTTATTAGCATTGAATACTCAGAGGTTATCACTTATTTTATTTGTATTTTTTTTTGTCGATAGATGGCGTTATTTCGAAAAAAATTAATGTCATCTATTAGCAAATTTTATTCTTAATGTAATCTATATACTGTATTATATATTAATAATAAAAATTATTCTAATCGTGAGTATTAATGCATTTTATCATATAAACTATAAAATAATAAAAATTTTGAAATATAAAATTTTTAAGTTTTCTTCCGTAGTTGATACATTAAACAATTCGCATTTTTCACCGGATGCTCGCCCTCTGGTGTTTAAAAACAAAACTATTCTATCTGGGTTGTTTCATTAATTCTTATGTCTTATCAGCAGTAAAGATGAATAACAACAGAATAAGCAAAGCTTTTTGTTGCGTTTCACGAAAAACAGATGATTATTCGGAAATCGGTCGGTTATATTTATGAGTTTCTCCGAATTGTGAAAGAGTGAATTAGACTTAAGAATTAGCGGTTTCCCGATTGTCCAACTTTACACGAACAAGTTATGCTGTCAATTTTAAAAGATATTTTCTTAAGAGTTTAAAATGCCAGTTATTTTGTGTGGGACACAGGGTCGGATTTAAGCATTTCGAAGCCCTAAGCTGAATGTAAGTCCTCTTACCAACCCTTCACAATTTTAGAAGTCAATCATAAAATGAAAAGAATTAAATCAGACTATCTCTGTGATTCAATACGGTTATTGGAAAAAAAAACTACAAGGTTTCACTAGTCTTTTGTTTTATAACTGAATTTAATTAAATTTTTATACCCATTCCATTAAAAATCTTTTTAAAATTGGTTTTATCATTTTTTTAAAAGACCTTATGTTAATTCTTAGAAAAAATTAACAAAATACTACACAAAATAAAAAGTAAAGTATATTTTGTTGGTTTGTAAAAAAATGTTTATTACAAAATTCGACTTTACTTTTTTTTTTGTTTGTACAAATGTTTGAGGCTCCTTGATAGTCGAAGCCTAAGCAACAATTTACATAGCTTTTTACTTGTAAATCTAACCCTGATAGGACAATGTCAAAGCTGATGTTTTTAACACAAAGGGCACAAATATGCATAGAACGATCTCGCTCACTTGCTTCGATACCACATAATGACGTATCCCGCTAGCAATAATTGTTCTGCTACTATAAAATTTCTCGATAAACAGCTACAAGCAGCGTATATCATTATATCGGGCAGTAATATATGATTAATTTTACATTACTAGTTACAAGCGACCCAGATAAAGTAGTCATTTTGTAAAAATTCAGCGCCCTCTATAGTTCATGAAAAACGCGAATACAGTCGGATGGACCAAGCTTTAAAAGACATTAGCTCTGGACATATCGGCTCTGGGAAATAGAATTCAAATACGAGCTAACTTCTCAGAAACTTTCATGGTCATTGGCCTAGAAGTTCTAGATACGTTGGCCTTTTCTATCCCTGTTGCAAGCCTGACCGAGAAGGTTAATAAGGCGTGAGCCTATCGCTCTGTAGAATCCAGAAAGGTAGACAGACCTACGGAATCCGGGAAAACAACTTTCCTAAGAATTTCTAGAAGCTCCATCATAGTTCTATAACTACGATTGCTCTGGAATGATCTGACTCGATGTCCCTTATAAATTCACCATACAAATTTTCTAGAAATGTTTTACACTTTATATAGGTTTATAATCAGATGTAACAATAATAATTCGTTGAAAAGTGAAAATATTGTTACTAGATAGACATGAAGCCAGCATTCGATCTGGATCCCAAGTACAGAAGAGCCTCAAATTTAGTCATTTTTATATTAAAAAAATTAAAAAAAAAAAAAAAAAAACGTATAACAAGAGATGAAAAATCTGTTGTTGTTTTATTAATTTCATTCAATATTTTGTAGAGAAGTGAATACTCTACAAAATATTGTTGCTCGCCCATTATTCTTATCTCATTTCTCTCGGGAAGTTTAATGAAGTAAAATATTTAGATATAATTTATAGAATTGAAATGTAAATTACAACTTTATTCTGTGTAAAAATAGTTTAATTAAATTAAACATTTAGTAAATAATAATATTGTAAGAATTAAAAAGATAAGTTATTTCATAATTCTTCGATAGCGGATGTTTACTTTTATTTCCTAATAATATCCTTTCAATTGTAGCAAAGGATACGGTCAAACTGGACAGAACTGGCTTGTTTCTTATTCTTATTTTCTATCTTATCTTCTCTAGTAAGTGAAGAGGATGCTGATAATTCTATCTAACCGAACTTTCTAGATGCTATTATAAATTTAGAATACTCACGCCGTTTTTCCTATATTTGGATTTAAAAAAAAAAAACATTTTTGAGTCATTCCAAAAATATTTAACTCTTAATATAAGAGGAATTCTATAACTTATGAGTTATTCAATAGATTGATATTTTGGTTAATAAAATTAAGCATGCTATACAATAGAAAGAAACCATGATATCTTCATTTATCCGGAAGACATTAAGATTTCATGCTTTTAAATTTGCTGGAAGGCCTTTATTATATCATAACTTAGTATTATAATATGTCTAAATCTGGTTTTAAGCAGACTAAATGCCATATAATGTCCAGTAGCTCTCCAGCATTAATACTTCTTTTATGCTGACGTGTCTCGAATTTCTCTTCTTTGTGTATTAGGGAAGTCACGCTAATAATATAAATAAGTACTAAAATTTTAGGCAGAAAAATATTTATTTGCAAATTCATAATACAATTTAAATCAATCGAATTAATTAAATTAACTTTTAAAAAATCCCTTTCAGATTGCCATATATGACATTTTGTTTGTGTTTTTATTGTAGAAGTGAATATAAATATGTTGTGTTGGCACTGATTAACAAAGCGCATAAACATCGCACTTTGATTTGCAGATAAGAACGAAGCGAGGTTATAGATAAAAAGAAAACCTATTCACAAAAATTGTGAATTGGTTGTAGTATCCTTTGATGAACTAAATAATAATTTACATGAAAACGTCACGAATTACACAACTATGAGTACAGAGTACTACCGGGAGCTTCAGTTCGGATATTTCATCCAGATTTATCACTGTCTATCACACTTTTTTTAATAATAATTTAAGATTTTTAGGGTCTACCCAGTGTACAGTTCCATACTCTGGCTGTCATAAAGTTATAAAATAAATAACAGGTTGCTGCATTGTTATTGTAATTCAATTCGGCTACTTTGAATTCGGGATTGATGGAGATCTGAAAAAATATATATATATTTAATTAGCTTCTTTTTATTGTAATAATAAGATTAATTATTTAAATAATATAATATGTTTTAACGGTTTTAAGATAAATGCTTAATTAAATTAATTACTGTTGGTTTTAATGATCACTCATCCATTTTATGTTTCTAAGTAATTAGACTATGTCTGACAAAATAGATCATAATGAAAAACACTTGAAAAACACAGCAGCACATCTGGAGAGTACTCTATCTTATTTAGGGTAGTGTTACAGGCCTATTTGAAAACAAGGATATCAAGTGTGTTAGTAACAAATGAAAACAATGAACAGAGTCTAGTTTTTTTTTATTATAGTTACAGATTATTTATTAATATATATATTTTTAAATATGTTATTTTGATAACATTTTTATGGTGTCAAAGCCGGATGGAAATTTTTTAAACCAGTTTTTGTAAGTGAGGCTCAAGATAGAGATTGACTCCCCCAAAAGACTGTATTAAAAAAGTGAGAAGACACTTTTTGCTCTCTGTTACTTTATTGAAAACGACGAAATGAATATTTTAATTATAATTTATATATCAAAACTACTTCCAAATTTTTATTAACTTCATAACAGAGGTATAAAATAGAACGATTTTCTCACGTACTTAATGATGAGAACGCCGTAAGGAGTTAGTCTTGTGGTCGAAAGATTCAAGTTCAAATCTCTCTGTAAATTGTGTGTTTTCTTCAAATTATAGGTGTATAGATTAGATATAAATCCTCTAGATTCATATAATTTGAGAAAAACATATATAATGTCCCTATAATTTATTGTGAGTAGTAAGAATTAAGGAATCGTCCCTCATTCATACTATCGATCCAATTGACATACAAGTTCGCTAGATTGGACTGTGATCAACTTTATACCTGTAACGTATTCGTGCTTTTAATTAAGCAATAAATCAGATATTCAATATCCTACATACAACGTAGAAGAATCCCTTATAGGGGGATCCTTTCAGATATAGAAGAACAATCCTTTCAGATATAGAAGAAAACTTTGTATGTTTTGCTGTTATTTTGAGTTTCCTTGTATAAGTGGTTTATATTCTTTTGAATTAAGCTTTTTTTCCTATAATAAAAACTAGTAATAAATAGTAAAATTTTATTAAAATTTCTTGCCTTCATATAATAGGCGCCTGGAGCTAGATCGGTGATGTCGATCCACTGACAGTCGATATTATGTAGATAAGTATCGGAGCATCCCACCGAAATACCCTGATCGCCATAATTGGCACACGCATACTTCTTTTCGATACCCGGCTGACAATTATTATCTTCTAAACAGAAACTAGCTTTATGTCCCTCAGCCACCCTTCTTCCTTGTTCGTCTATGATGTCGAAATGCGCGAATACTTCCATACTATGATAGTGCCTAAAATGACGTCATTATTTAAGTACTTTTACTATCATTTTTTTATTTTCATTTTTAAATACTTACAGATGACACATATGCCACTCCCATGCATATTTCGGAAGAAATGGGCGGAAATCTGTAGTTCCTATGTTTCCTATTCTGGCAGTGAAACGTAAAAGACGTCTTCTCTCGTATTGCCATCCTATAATTTAGGAATAAACAAAAACAGGAAGTACAAATTCTATTAATAATTAAATTTTCTGTATGAAATTTCATTTTTATTTCACAAAATTCTAGAAATATTTGAAAATGAACGACGAATTACTCATCGTTTCTACGTTATCTGATAGGAAGTCGACAGACGGATAATACTTTAATAAGAGTATGAAATTTAACTTTAACTCAAGAATTATAACAAAAAAAAGGAGATAATTTAAAGGCAAAAATACATTTAAAACACAAGTAAATTTACAAAATTATAAAAAGTAGGTGGTAATCTGTAGGTACTGTTCGTGTACACAGTTTCTAATTATCATTATCTAAATAGATTATTCGTTGCACGTGTACAATTTGAGTGTAATTTCGAAATAATCTTGTAAAAATGTAAAATATTTCGAAAATAAAATAATGACGTTCGAATATAAAAATTTCATAATCTATTTCTATTTTAGGATATAGATAAATAGATTTTAGGTAATCGAAGTAAGAACAAGTGAAGTTCAAAACAAATTCTATATTATTATGGAAAATTACCAAAGATATTTATCGATTTTTTTTTAATTCTATATTTTTAGAATCTTCGTAAACAGCAGAATAGAGCACCGGCGTTTATGAATATAACAATTAGAAATATGATAGAGAAAATACTAATTTATTTGGTTTGGTTTGATAGGATACAACAATGAAATTTGTGATCAGTCTGTCTAAGGGGATGTCAAACTGCCTGGTATTTAGGTGTTAGAGACGTGAAGAAATCCCGGAGAATTTTACATGGTCAAACCGTTGATGAGGCGAGAACCCAAGATTAAACTATCAGTGTTCAGTGGTTTTATCCATTTGAGCTTGATTTTATTGGAGAGTTGAAGTTACTGGTGATGAGTCGAATGCACTGTTGTGTTTTTATACTCGCTACGTCTATATCTTCTATTAAAAATACTTTCTCACAGGGTAAATTTCACTAATTGTAATTACAAAAGAAACAACGGCTGTTTCACTTATTTCATTCTGAGTTTGACGTTTTATTTCTCTCATTCTTAACTAATTGTTTCATTCCTCTTACTCTGTACCTATTGTTACACTTCTCCTACTTTTTTTAAATTAAACATTCAGTAATAATTATATAAACAGTTATTAAAAGTATGATTTTGAATGATAAACCCCATACTTTAACTTCTATACCACACATTATAATTTAAATTTAGAAATTATTCTATAAGTTTTTTCTTTTTGTTTTTACATAATAAACACGAAATTATCTCGACACAATTGTAATATAATCTTGAGTATTGTATACACGTGAAAAGCACGCAGAATAGTACTGTATAGCAGTGTTAGTTACTATCTTTGTAATTACGACCTTGATGGTGATAAACCAATCGCAGCGTAAAATATCCTTTTAAGAGGAAAAAACCACGCAACGTCATTGAAATTAATTCTTTTTCTAGATGAGGAAAAATGATCTTTATTGAATAATTTGCGTAATTAAAGAACAAGAAATGAAATGAGTGTTTAGTTACCGTAATCGTTCCTATCCATTTGATATGCTGATCTTGCTAAACAATTCTCTTCCATAGCACATTGCAAGAAAAACAATTCCCTGTCTTCTAGATAAGTCGAGCGCTCTAATTCCACTTCATCTGGAACTAAATCTGGCAATTCTAGAAAAAGACATATCAAATTAAAACAGCACAGCACAATACAATACAATAGCGAGGTTGAGGCCGAAGTTTTAAACGCGAAAACGTGTACGTCGGACGTTCAGCTCCGCTTTCCTGTAAGCCTAGAAGTTTGATAAAGGAGTTTGGATAGTGGAATCATACTCGTCATTCCAAACGCCATTGTCAAACTTCTAGGCTTACAGGAAAGAGGCGCTGAACGTCCGACGTACACGTTTTCGCGTTTAAAACTTCGGCCTCAACCTCGCTAATAAAATCTTTAAATAAATCAGACATTAAAATTGCTTTAATTAAAAAATAAAACAAATATATCGGGTGGGAACTTGTTAGGATTTTTAAGGTCCTGCTTATTATTCGGGGTGCCCAAATTTTACTGAAGCAAATTAACTCGGTCGATTAATTTTTGGGCTATTGTGTTTATAACTTATACAATTGTATTGAAATTTTGATATTACCGAATAATTTTACGAGAATTTAGAGAGATAATTGAGAATTCCTTAATTATAAATGTAAATTTAAATATAATTATAAGTTTTTAGGAATTTTAATTTTTTTTAAATCCTTAATTTCACTTCGATCTAACAAAGTAACACGATGTGTGTAAGCTGCATGCTATTATTTATGATTTAAAAAAACCTCCAAATATGTATATATACATACACACACACTGATTAAGTCAACCTCGTATGTATTGTTTTATTGTTCTTGTTCATTTGCAACAGTTGTTATAAGATACTTGATTACATATAAAAATTTACAATTTAAATGTAAATAGTAAAATTAAAGTA
This sequence comes from Centruroides vittatus, assembly GCF_030686945.1. Taxonomy (NCBI): domain Eukaryota; kingdom Metazoa; phylum Arthropoda; class Arachnida; order Scorpiones; family Buthidae; genus Centruroides; species Centruroides vittatus. The sequence continues at coordinate 1,570,747 of NW_027122194.1, forward strand.
GAATTTACATTGAAAAAGACTTATTTACCTGTAGCACAAATGACACCAGCAATATTTTCTTCTTTGCCTGGACAAAATACCTGTCCGATATTATCGTGAAGACATTCGTTTAAGTGTCTCTCGTCACCTGTGCACTTAATACCGCTGATAGCAATTTTACTCGAATTACCTCCAAAATAAGAACTCTGTAAAAAATAAAAATGCATCAAACAACTTTTGTCATCTGTGATTATGAAATTACAATCAATCGTTTAAATAACGACAAATTAAATTGTGGGTTAAACTCAGAAGTTTTTGTCAAAATTAACCTAAATGTAAGCCATAACCTCAAATGCAATTTTCTTAATAATAAAGAAGCAATCTGAGAGATGTTTCATGTGTTATAAATTAAATTTAGAATTTTTTAAAAGTTAAAGAGAATTTTATAAATATATTAAATAATCAAAGAGTTTATATAGAGATAACCTGAACTGCCGATTGAGCATATCCAAGTCCTAATTGTTTGCAAACCACTGTGGATTCTAATAGACTCCATCCATCTCCACACACCAGACTCCAATTCATTTCTTTAAGTAGCACTTCTACTCTTCCTTCCATTTGATTTCTCCCTCCCACTATTCGAACTTCCATTTCTGGTTCTTCCAACTACAAGAAAATTAATCATTAATAATTATTTTCACTTCTTAAATTCCTTATTATTAAGCATTGTTCATATAAAGATATTTACAAATTGATATAACTTTTTAATACATTTTTCCTCGTTTTAATCCCATAAACTTGAGAAAAATTAAATAAAATATTTATAATATTTTTAAAGATTATAATTTAATTAATAAAATAATTAAAAGTAAAAGATTTTCTTTGTTTATAACATTTATTTTCAATGAAACATTAATATACTTTTGTAATTAAATAGGACCATTTAAAAACACAAACTTATGTTTGAATAATAAGTGATTTTAAAACTTATTTACAGATCCTATGACAAAGAGCTAATAGTTTAAGAAAAATCAAGTGTTTATAATTGAAAAATTCAAATTTTTTTTTGTTTTTGTTTTTTGTTAGCTATTAATATTAGAAATTGCTCCTTGAGTATAATAAGGAGCTTTAACAAGTAAATTTTAACACGTAAACTTAATAAATAAAGTACAGATAAAAGGAGTTGGTCAATTAGTATATTAATAAAGCGCATATGTTAAGTTAAAGTTCCCGACTTTATGGAGCATTATTCTTTTTAATTTTAATTAGAACGTATACGTAAGTAAATAAGAACCTTAGTAAAAGTAAGTTTTAGAGTGAAATTAGAGTAAATTTAGCAAGTGTATACAATAAGCAGCTTCAAAAGGTAAACTTTAGTTAATTGTAAGTAAATATAGTAAATCAATGTAAGGAACTTTAGTAAGGAGCTTAAGTGTGCTCTTCACATAAAAATAAAATTTCAAAGTTAATTCATTGTTTAATTATATAAATATGCTAATAATTGCCATGTTCTGTGACAATCTCAATTTATTTTATTAAAACTTTAACGGTTTATTTTATTATAAGAACTTATAATTCCATTAAATTTTTAAGGGAATATATTAAAAATTTTTTAAAATTTGCAGTTTTATTTAGCGTAATTTTTTTTACAAAGTTTTGCCATGACAATCGTGAAATAATAGAGTCTGAGTTAGAAGAAATTAGAATAAACCAATTCCTGAATAATTATTGTATTTATGATTAAAAATCTCTGTAAGAAAGAATTTTATTAAAAGTTATATTAATGATTAACGTTACAAAAATGTCTTCATTGAAAAGTCGTGGGGTGAAAGGACGATAAAACTGTCGGCTCCCACCAAATCGTTTATGACTGATTGTGACAACGGTAGTTAGTAACTGTAAATCGTCATAACCCAAACCATCTGCTTTTATTGCAAACATGTGTAAAACATCCAACCTACAGACATTCCATCGACATCACTTACGCTTAATCTTCTCTTGGGATTAGGAGCATCGCTGTATAAAACCAACGGTTGGGCCGTATTGTTTTTTATACACTCGACTCCTGCAGCTTCGGAACGGGCGCAGTCGTGTGTTCCCCATCCGTCGAATCTGCAGAGGGATAAACTACTTTCTCCACCCTGGCAATATAGATTGTCCATCCATATTTGCCCTGTAAGAGAGAACATTCAAGGTTACACGATTAAATTTCTACAAAGTGCGTTACGCGAACATTAAGGTGGCATTCTTCCGTGTGTAAACAAAAAATGTCATTTTAATTTGATTGGAATTTGTGTCGGTGTATTATATGACAGAAAACATACCACCGAAAGAATCTTATTATATTTCGACTGATTTTTACAGTCTTTTAAACTCTGTTGTAGGTGTAGAAAACGTTATATTTTTGGATCGTTCAATCGGTTGTGACTGCCTCTCCCACGCTACATTCTGTTCCAGAATTCTCTCTTCCTTCGCCAAAATAATATTTCGGATTAAAATAAACAGAATTCCCGATATAGATAACTAAAATGCAACAAAAATAAATACACTTCCGGATGCGAAATGTCCAAAATTATCACTTGTCTCTCGCTAGATAACCTCTTTATTAACACAAACGATTGGGTTAAGTTCGAATACAGATTATGCATCTGTTATTACAGATGAATAATCTGTAATTTAAAATAGAAAATTATTTTTTATTTTTTCAAAAGACATCCTGTTAAGATTAAAGATGTAATTTGTTTATTTATTTATAATTATTTTTAAGAACGAGCCACAGAAAAAAAAGGCTTGAAATATTGTCTACAACCGTTCAAGGACAACTGAACTCACCCACTTGCTATTTCTTTAAGTAATTTTTCTTTTCTTTTCTTTTTGTTTAATCATTCATTTTACTCCTTACTATCTCGGTTATTTTTATCCTTTTAATTTATTCATAAATAAAATAATAAAAATTAAAGGAAAATTTTAATATTTTACTTAACAATTTATAAATATAATATTTAAAATTTGGCTTTAAAAATACAATTTATTTCGCTCGAATAGTTTTTTTATTAGTTTACACACTGCTAAATTATAAATTTCTGCGAATAAAAAGTAAATATTTCTCTGTTATTCTTTACATTAATCTAAGATTAAAAATTCTAGAATACAATTTTAAAAATACGTGTTGGAAACAATTTAAAACTTACTTCTGGCCCTTCCGAATTCAGAATTGTAAGTTGCTCGAGACGATCCATTATAACCTAGAGTTCGACAGACGATATCAGCTTCAGTTTTATCCCATTCATCGTCACAAATGGATCCCCAAAGTCCCGCGTGATATATCTCCACGTTACCCTCATTGGGACTATGACCCCCGACTAACCTTAGCTTTCCTTCTTTGACTGCCGTCGACCATCGCACAAAGAGGGTCAGTAGACACAGGGTGAATCGCAGCAGGGTCATGTTCTGTCAGTCGCTGTCTATCCCGGAAACGGAAATATATAGGAGAACGAGTTGGAACACAGATGATACATTGTTTGGCTTTCACTGAGAAAGATGCAATACTTTTCTCGAGGTGTAGGCGGAGTCGCTCTTCGACCAATTAGCTGTTATTTTTTTGTATAAATGACTAATAACCAGAAATGAAAACGTAAAGAATTCGTCAATCTGTGTCCTGTTTTTCATTTCTTTTTTATTCTAAATACACCTGGAAAATCTCCGTCACTTAAAACTGCTAACATTTTCCAGATCGAAAGCTTTTTTATTTTAATTTTAATATTATTATTTAGTTTATTGACCTTTAAATGCTTAATTGTATCTAAAATTATCGAATTTTAACAATAATAAACTTAAATAAAATACATGTATGGAAATAATCTGTAGGCCTTATTTGTTCATATGCGTTCAAGGTTGTTCTGAATTTCTTTGTTCAACAAAGTCAAAATTGTTAACCAATTTTTGATACAGATATTTGGAAACTTGCTACGCGAGTAGTGTTGTTTCACATGGTCTCACGCGATGATATCACAGGGAAACCGTGTTATCAAATTTATGGCGAAAGAGAAAATGGAACTGGATGAAATTAAGTGCATAATTAGAACTTAAGTGTGTACGACGGCCATGAAAAGTTGTCGAAACACCCGCATGCCTTCGTGCAGTCAACAGCTGTCCGAAATGTCAACATTTGTCGTGTCTAAGGGGGGACTGATTTTAAAGGACAGTATTATTGCTGTGCGTGACATTATATCTATTTTTAGTATAAATGTAAGGACTGTTGAAAAAAAATTATAAACACTTGTTCTTTAACAAAGCGAGTTCTAAATATGTTGACATTCGACAAAAAGACCAATCAATCATGTTTCCATGTGCATCGCCTCTTGTTAGATGGAGATGGATTTCTGAAGCAAAGTACTTGTGATGACATTTAAATGTATTGTTTTACTTCAGAAACAAAAGGCTCTGAAGCGAAACATGGCTTGAAATTTTCACTTTCTAGAAAATTCAAAATACTGTATATCTATTAGCATATTCTGATATTCCGACAGTATTAAAACTGATTTCCTTCTATTCTTCCACTCGATTTCACAATTAATGCACATTACGAGTACTAGGCCTACTTGTGATTTACTTCAGAGTGATGTGCATAAAATAGCACACAAAGATCCAGAAATTGTAAAAAAATATCGATTTTCTCCGTGACAACATGATCAAAGTTTTGGTGACAACATGGAATATTCTCTGAATAACTCAGCCTTTCCACCTTTCTAATTTCTTCCTTTTAAAACCAATGAAAATACACTTAGAAGGCAAAATTTTCCACGCAGAATAAAAAGTCGAAGAGCTGTGCTATAACAACTAGATTTCAGAAATTTGGAACAACGTTGATTTCAAATTTCTAAAATCCAAAAATTCCAGAACATTGGAACAAGTATTAACATAATTGTTGTGTCGTTCAGTTAACGAAGAAATTAAAAATAATTCAGCAACGAGTTGCTTAACTTTTCCGGCAACATTTAAAACTTCGTGTGGCGCTTAAACTTCAATTAATTTAACCGTAATTATTGTTGTTTCTATGTTTAATTTACTCCAATTCTTAGTAAAATTGTAGAGTTGTAAATACAATTCATCAAACTCCTATTAGTAATTGAAAGCAGTGATTCACAAATTATTATTTTTAGATTGAAACAAATGCCAATGAGGTGATGAGAAGTTATGATTAATTTTAATATTACAATGGAATCTATAATAAAGCTGTAATAGGAAATATGAATATATGTTTACTTAATCTTATGTTAGCGGATGTATCAACATAACTATTTTTAGAATGTTTTTCTTTCGTAAATATTCTATTGATTTTTGTTCTTAAATAAGAAATATCTTAATAAATAAAAATAAGAAGAATTAAAATTATAAACTGCAATAATTAATAACAGAATGATTATTGTTTGACAACAGATTGCCAAGATAAACTCTCTTGTATACAGTACCATAAATGAGAAATATTGTAAAAAAATAATGTAAAATGCTTTTAATAGAAATGGTGTAAATAAATCTACCAATACTTATGTCCGATTAATTCTTAATTACTTGCTAAATTCCTGGAGTAAAGCGCCAAGAAATATAATCTTCTATTGAACACGAGTTGAAGAGCGCTAACAGAAAGAAGTCGGAAGGAACAATTGCATCTCTTGAAATTTTCTTCCTCATTTTTCTTCTTTGCTTATTTTCAAATTTAAAGAAAAAGTATTTTTGTAAGATTAAATTTAGTTTAAAAATCGTTACAATGGTTTAACTACACTGCAGTTCTCACACGACGTGATGACACCTCGTTCTTCCTTCCCTATGAAAAGTTCTACTTATTCTACTGTTTTAAAGATAGTTGGAGTTCCGCTTGTTTCATATACGTATATCTGCTCTCGTGGGTTGAAGAGAGGCAAAGACAGAATAAATAGAAACAAATCTGTTTAAGGAATATAATTTTAAAGAATTTATTGATTGATTTAAATAGTAATCTATTTGTTTTGCCTCGAGATTTGACGACACCCTTGGTCTTCAGTCCTTCATAAAAGAGTGATTTCAATAAAAAGAATATTAAAATTAAATTTTATTTTTTATTAATTTTAATTTAAATATAATATTGATACAAATTTCTGATTGTCTTCACGTTTGTTTGTCACTAAAATTTAAGAAACCGCCGATGGCCAAGCGGATAACACGGTCTCAACAGAAAAACAAAACACACGGTTGCTCAGATGGTCGAGGAAATATATGTTAGTCTGCTGTTAGGGGTTACGGGTTCGAGTCTGATATGATCAACAATCTTTATCGATAATACGTCGAAATAATGAATCTGTATCTGGTTATCCCCATTGCGGACCTGGCCAAATCCATATTGATCATCTCAGTGCATGCAGGATAAAATTTCATCACTCAGAAGACATAAGAAAATCGAGAAAATCAATTAGATGCTGTCGGCAATTAAATCCTTTAAGTAAATCTGTCAGTTATTTCAAGAAATAATTAATATGGAATGATGTCAAATTTAATATTCGGCAGCATAATTCAAGTTGTTTTAAGAAAGTAACAAAAGATTCCATGAACTAGACAAATAAACAGGAACCTTTTCCCATACATTTGTGTATTTCGAACGTAGAGAAAGGTTCCATATCTAATTTTCTTAATTTTACTCGTGAACTTTCAAGTCACGATAAGATGGACTGATGGGTAAGGCAACGCAACACATGGGCGATTTGCCAAGGGGTGCCTCCCAGAATGACTATAGGAAACTGACCTCTAATTAGGTGTTTAGACACGGGAAGAAAACTCAGAAAATTCCACGCGGCAAGACCGTAAACCCGCCACCAACATGCTAGTATTCAGTGGTTTTAGCCACTCGGAGATTAATTGGTTCTCACCTCCACAAGAAGATTTAGCTTTCAAGCTGCCGTTAAAATTCGTAATTATTTGTTTCTTTACTGGTAGTGCAAAATACCAAAAGGATATCGGATTTTTTCTTTCATCGTATTATATTAACTTGCAAAAGATGAATAGCATAACGACACCGTTATTTGACCATGAATAAATGATTTGGGAAGTTTTAAAATAAATTCTGATGTGAGATTTCTCGCCTGTTTCATAATTACAAAATAAATATGTAAAGTATATTGCATAATACGAAATTTTGCAAGTTCCTATGGCAATGTTTGTAGTAATGTTCTCTGAAGAGCACTTATAAGGTTATAGATAGCAAAATGAATGTATAATATTTGTCTTCAATGGATCAAAGTACTGTGTTTTTCTTTTTTTAGGGATATTAGAATATCATTGATACAGTTAAATGTTTTGATACAAGTATGAGATTTTTGTACTAGGAACTGTAAATTACAAGCACCAAGGCATCTAGTGTTACTTCATGTGTCTTGAATATTTTTAATTATCTACGTATCGAAATCAAAATAGATAAAATTCAATGTCAGTCTATTTTTAAATTCAATTGATTTCTACGTTAAAAAAAAAAAAATAAATAAAAGTTGAAATAAAGAAAATTAGAATTAGTTTCCGTTTGAAAGAAAAGATAAAGAATTATTTATTGCTTTCAATTGAGAAGCAAAACTGACTCCTTTTTTAATTAAAAATTCTCAATTAAATTAAATAAATTTAATAAGTTTTGAAGGTAAATTTTCGAAATGATTATTATAAACAGATTACAGTTATCTAGTTTGTCCATTAACTACCTTGACCACTTCAACAAAGATAAAGGTTTGACGTTTGTTGCACTTTGTCACCTGAATGCCTGAACTTGAGTGTTTCCATTAGGATGCTTTCATTTGAAGCTTTATCTCTTCGATTTAATATTTGTATTAATTTAATTTTAAAATATTTATTTTCATTTACATTCAAAGTGAGAAAGTAAATAGAAATATGACACATAGATATCTGAATGTTGATTTATTTTCAGTAAAGTAAATTGATTATAGATGAATATTTTGGAAAATTTTCATCATATACGTTATAAATAACTTTAAAAAAACTGGTTCAATATCATTAAAACCGGGATATCAGTCGGAAACTATCAGGGAATTTCAGAATGGATATGATTTGTGTTTTATCATTGAATTGATTCTAATTTTAAAATTTCTTCACTGACTTTAGAACGTGTGACGAAACTCCTTCAGAATTAGTAAAATATATGACAAAATCCACTAGAGAAAACAATATGATTCATAGAAATCAGATAAAGGTCCTGTCTAACTCTTGGAGATTTAATTATTTCTAACGTCAATTGATAAATACAGAATGAAGCAAAAGTCAGCTAACCATTGTGAAAACTAAATTGCTATATTTTGAACAATTCTGTATATAAAAGCAAGTTGAAAGTAAAAGAAAAATATACATATTGAAGTTCGTTCTCATTAAATTGATATAATTATTTGTTTAATTTATTTGCAAATTGTCAATTGGTGGAAATCAATGACATCACGACCAATAATTATTATCACTACTTCGAAGTACATTGTACTTTGGAAGGTGACCTAGAATTTTTCCATATCTCTTTCATTCTGGGGTGGAGATTTTTGATGATGTCATAAGAACAAGAGTCTATCATCCAAAAACGCATATATAGATGCGAGTTTCCCATTGCCATTATAAGGAACTCATCATCCAGACGATGAACTTGGAGCTCCTAAATATTAGAGATTTTTGCGAACGTGTTTATGATACATTGAGGATATTAAAGTTACTTTATACAGGTGAGTACTTTTTGATCGTTGACTGACATATTCCTAGCAGAATACAATGGTGATGCGGAAGATCAAGAGTGTAGCTATAATTCTCATAAACTTTCCATTAAAATATTGTTTTTGTGTGTATTGATTTATTATACTTTATTATAGAATAATTAAGAATTTAAATTTTTTAAATTATATTATAATTATTATTATCATTCCCATAGAACATTTATTTTTATATAAAGTTATCTCTCTCTAAATATTTGGAATTCGATACATTTTGAATAATCTAACACCCTTAGATATGCAGATTTTGCAACTACATGAGACGATACACTTCGGAATTGAAATTGCATCGGATTTTTACCTTCGAGAAATGAGTTGAAATTAATATTTAGGTCAAGATAATTTTCTTTATAGTTGTTATATCAGTCAGAAGGAATTGAAAATTCAATGCAATAGAACTTGTTTTTCTCACACAACATCGATCAAAACATAAAAACACGTTCAATTTGTTATCGGTGACGACAGAATTTCTAATTTTGATAAAAATCGATTGTAAAATATATTATTCTAGATAAATGCAAAATCATTGTGCCTATCTCGACTGTCATGTGACAAAAAAGTCAATGGGATGAAGCATCAATTTTGTTAATAAGATTACAATAGATAGAACATCTTTTATATCTGCGAGTCCTTGGAATAAATTTCAATCCTGTCAATAAATAAGATACGATGTAGACCGATAGTTAGTCAACTGTATTTTCTTTTGCATGTTTCATGTACTGTAACACTTGGGAGTATGAATCGTAAATTGATTTTAATTAAACCGAAAACTTAGTTAATTTCAATTTAGATTAACTGACTTTTGGATCATTCCGTTACATTAAAGCTATTCATTGTGTATTATAAAATGCCAAAGATGCCTGACTTGGAGTTTTTTTCACGTTTTCTTCATGCCGAAATAGAGTGAAACTAAACTATTCTGGCTGAAGCTATGCTTTACCTTATTATGAATATATTTATTTTAAATCTATTCAATAAGAATTCAACTATAATATGAAAATCTATAAACTAATAAACAAAATTATATACGCTTTTATTTTCCAGATTCATATTTTTGACCATAAATTAATTACATAATCAGAAGAATGCAGTCTTGTAACGTTATTAAGCATCTCAATCGCCTGAGACCAGGATGCTTCAATTACTACAAATCATCTAAAGCTGAAGGCTTTGTCAGAATGTCCAATGCAGGTTTTGGTTTTCTTCGTCTATCGAATGTCCGTTTCGTACAGAGTGGAAAAAGAGGATTCGCCATAACCCAAGATTCCATTAATAGAGAATTGGTTTCTTCTGAACATCAAAAGTCTGCTTACAGTTACAGAGTTCAGTTAAAAGATGCTCGAAGAATTGTGGTTAAATTAGGTTCGGCAGTGATAACAAGAGAAGATGGATGCGGACTAGCACTTGGAAGGTTAGCATCAATTGTTGAACAGGTCAGTTCTGAATTTCATTTATTTATTTATTTTTATTATCGTGCATATATTGTTGAATAAATTAAATCACTTTTACCTATGGTCAAGGAAAGTTCTTGATCATTTATACGAGTGATTCAATAAATTCAAAGCAAGAGCGAGGAGACTTTTCCAAATTTGTCAATAATTTTTGTATCCTCTCCAGATATCTCAGTTACAAAATGAAGGAAAAGAAATGTTGATTGTAACTAGTGGAGCTGTTGCTTTTGGAAAACAAAAACTACAAGCAGAAGTTCGAATGTCAATGTCAATGAGAGAAACTCTATCACCAAAAGATTATACTAAACAAGTAATTTAATTCAATTATATAATTCACTAAACTGTGATAGAATTCATAATATTAATTCAAATGTTTATTGTTCAGATGAAGGACTTAAGAAAATATGTAGAACCAAGAGCTTCAGCTGCAGTCGGACAGAGCGGATTAATGGCACTATACGAAGCTATGTTTTCTCAATACGGAGTTAATATCGCTCAAGTATTAGTAACCAAACCAGATTTCTATAATACAGAAAGCCGTTTTAATTTGAAAAGCACCGTTCTGGAGTTATTAGGACTAAACATCATTCCCATTGTCAATACCAATGATACGGTAGTGCCTCCATCTGTACCAGAGGTACAGACTGAGGTAGATACCCCTCCTTTTGGATGCAAGTTTCGAAATGATTGTATAATTGGATTAGCATTTATAATCCTTATTTTAAGCAGGTAATACGTATTAATGACAACGATACTTTAGGAGCACACGTTGCAACCGAATTGGGTGCAGATCTGTTAATACTGATGACAGACGTAGATGGTATTTATACTCTCCCTCCTGGACAAGATGGTGCAAGATTACTAAGTACGTATTGCCCAAATCTAAATGGGAATGTCACTTTTGGAGAAAAATCAAGCGTGGGATCCGGAGGAATGGAATCGAAAGTGCGTTGATTTAAAAAATAAAATAAATTTATTGAATGAAACTTAGAGTCAAAAAATAAAATTAAAATAATACTCAATTCTAGGTGAAGGCTGCAAGTTGGGCATTGGAGAGGGGAGTTTCCGTCATTATATGTAATGGAATGGAGGACCAAGCAATTACAAAAATTCTGGATGGAAAAAGGATTGGAACATTTTTCACTGACCAAAAGCATTCTTCAATTCCAGTAGAAACTTTAGCAGCAAATGGTGAGCATGAATAAAATTGGTGAAATTTGTTATTTTCCTATTCATGATTAAATTAATATCTTATTAACATAGCCCGAAAAGGTAGTAGAATATTGCAGAATTTAACTGCGGATGAAAGAGCGAGTGCAATTTTTAACATTGCCGATTTATTACAATCGAAGAAGGAAGAGATCCTCAGTGTCAACAGTAAAGATCTTAAAATAGCTGAAGAAACTGGTAACGTTTCTATTAAAAGTTGTTCGAAATCCATCTTTTTAATAATGTCTCATAAAAGATTTTGCATATTTTAGGTTTAGATAGACCTTTGATGGATCGTCTTTCATTGAATGTTAACAAATTAAACAGTCTATCGGATGGTCTAAGACAAATTGCTGAAAGATCTCCAAGTATTCTGGGACGTGTCTTGAAAAGGATACGAATGGCAGATGGAATGGATCTAGAGCAGCAGACTGTACCAATTGGTGTCTTATTAGTTATTTTTGAGTCACGACCGGATTGTTTACCACAAGTATGTTTATTTGAAAGTTTTATTTGATAAACGAAAAATTGATAACAAAATTAATAAATATGATAATGATATCTTAGGTGGCATCGTTGGCTATAAGTACTGGAAATGGCTTGCTTTTGAAAGGTGGTAAAGAAGCTAAACATACGAATGAATATTTATATGAACTGGTCAGAGATGCATTAGCTCCATACAGCGCTTCTGATGCAATCGCTTTAGTAAGATAATACTAATATTTTGTTCCATAAACAAAATAATTTTGATATCTTAAACGTATGAAAGGCAATAATAATATAAAATATCGCAAATCTATGATAATGTGGAGAGTTATATAAACACCTACTAACTGATACGATATTGAAAGGTTTTTTTGGTAGAAGATAAAATACTTTTTTTTGTTCGATACATATAAAATGAGGAATCTATGTTATCTTATCTTTATAAACACGAAAACTGTTGTTACATAATACTTTTCGTTAATATAAAAAACATTACTTGCTTCAGAATAATATAATTTTACGCAAGATAAATTATTAAAATCTATGATTTTGTGTTTAGGTTAACAATCGTGAAGATGTTGGAGAATTATTACAACTTCAGGAATACATCGATTTGGTCATTCCTAGGGGATCAAGCCAATTAGTACGATCCATCCAGCAGCAAAGTAGAAATATTCCTGTTTTGGGACACAGCGAAGGTGTTTGTCACGTTTACGTAGACAAGGATGCTGATTTAGTAACGGCATTAAAAATTGGTACGTTATAATAATTATGATCTTTAAACGTTCATAATTTGACGAAAATATGTTAAATTTAAATATTTATACAGTTAGAGATTCGAAATGCGATTACCCAGCAGCATGCAATGCTATGGAAACTTTATTAATACATAGAAGTTTAGTTGGGCAGCAATTTTTCGTTGAACTTTGCAACTTGTTGAAAGAAGACGGGGTGAGTTTTATTCTATATCTAGATATCAAGTCATTTGTAGCATTTATCAGAAAGAATATTAGATAAGCCGCAATATATTCTGGATAAATGATCTTTGCTTTATCTGAAGTTATCAATAAAAAAAATTCCAGGTAGTAATTCACGCTGGCCCACGTTTGTCCAAACTTTTGACTTTTGGACCAACCCCAGCTAAGTCAATGAAAATCGAATACGGAAATCTTGAATGTGCTATCGAAGTGGTAGATAGTGTTGAACAAGCAGTGGAACACATCAATACTTTTGGTAGTGGCCATACTGATTCTATTGTTACAAATGATGGTAAGTTCGAAAATCGAATTTTAAAACATACTCATTAACATGTTTTTAAATCATTTACATGGTATAAAGTGTATTTTTCTGAAATGAAATTCAATAATTTTGTATAGAGAATGCTGCAAGATATTTCCAGCGAAGCGTTGATAGTGCATGTGTTTTTCATAATTGCAGCACAAGATTTTCAGATGGATACAGATTCGGACTTGGTAATAAAGTTTCAATAATTTATACCAATTTTAGTTTCTCTGAGTAACTATACTCATTAAAAATTTTTCCTTCAGGAGCTGAAGTGGGTATCAGCACGGCCAGAATACATGCTAGAGGTCCCGTAGGAGTGGAAGGATTATTGACTACCAAATGGGTTCTAAGAGGCTCAGGAAATGTTGTTGCAGACTTCGCGGAAGGAGGAATTCAAAAATATATTCACGAACAAATACCTGTTTCCGCTTAAACGCGATGTGTATAAAGTTGTAAATATTAAGAAGAGAGATTTTATGTGAAAAACAATTATTTAATTTCAAGTCTTTTAAAAGTATTATTTATTGTATACATTTTTGAATGAAATCGCTGAAAATACAATTTCTTTTAAATGAAAAAGCTTACAGTTTTACTTTTTTAATTGAAAAAAAATGCATTTTATTTAATGTTTTTTACCCTCGATTTACTAACCCCGATATAACGGTTTTCGAAACAACAGGCAAAATCCAATTGTTTCAAGGTAATAGTATGAGATTATCAGAACTGTTAATGCAAAAACGTTCACGCACAGAGGCAGCTTCTGTTCATCTCCTGTCGCTCCTGAACAATACTCAACATCCAAATAAAAAAACATTGTACTGTATAGTACATCCTGGATGTATAGTCTCAAGTTATGTAAATAGCAACACGAACGTAATGAGTAACAACTCATAGTACGAACTCGTTCGGTGAGCGAGTCCGTAGTATTTAATACATTAATTTATTATGGGGAAAACATTGATCTTTATCTATGTTGACCAGTTATGGTCGTAATCGGCATAAATGTAATCGATCAAATGGCCTATGGTGTGCTGTATTAATTAATCATTGGATTTTAATTAATTCAAAGCTTTTATTACAGTTGTAGATGAGCATTTTCATAAAAATTTTCTGCTTGGTACCTTGTAATTGATTACACGAACAGCGAGAATTACTGGTACTTTGCATTAGTTAGTAAATGAATTAATGCAAAATTTATCATTTTAATCATAAAAATTATTATCTGTTTTTAAAATGTGCTAATTTCTTGAAATATCTGCAGACGAATTATCTCATAAAATATGTCGAAGGAAATAAGAATGGGGAATTAACACATATGAATTCGAGTAACAATGTTAACAGTTGTAAATAATATATTAGGATTTATTGCTTACAACTGTTTTGTTTATGTAAAATACACACTGTGTACGTTAAATAGCATTAATGTAAGGGCAAAAAGTAGAGTTATTAATAATAATGCCAAGTAAGTTTCAGAGATAAACATAATCTGTAATAAAATAGTTCATGAGTTTAAATGTTAAACTAGTTTAAAGTTGACGATAATTCTTCCATAAATTTTGTTATGCCAAGATATATATTCAATGAATATGTCGCCCGCAAATGTCAAGAATTGTTCTTGTTGTCTACATAACTCGTTCAGTGAAGGTTACAATAATCGATAATTACTGATTATGGTAACCTCCATTAAGATTATAGTTAACTGAAAAAAAAAAATAGACATTCAGAAGACAAAATAATGATAAGAATATTTTAGGTCACAATGTTGAAATTGAAAAACTACAATTCTTTTGATTAAAATTAAAATTTTGGCCGACGGTATGTACAATACAGTACTTACAGATTACGCAAATACCGTACAAACTAAGTTATGTAATAATTTTTCATTATAATTATTAGACTTAACTATTATACACTCGTTATTACACACATTAAACTTATATACAAACATACTATTATAGCATTTTTCTATGCATATACTCACGGTGTATATTATTACAGGTAATTACCATCAAATTTTCGGCAACTGATGATTCAAGCATCTCCCTTAATGCAGAAAAAATTACGAGAGAGAATGGTATTAGTTCATCAACTGTTTATGATACAAAGAAACAAAGAATACTAATGTATTAAGTAAATTAAATAAAAGCAAAAAAATGAAATACAGATTTATTTGCTTTTATTTAATTTAAATTTCTAGCAGTCCCATGATATGCTTTAGACACATGGGAAGTCTATAATTAGTGGGTTTTAGGTATGTTGATTTATTACTATTATATGTGACCAGGAAAAATGGTTAATCCGGCAAGGCTTTGGAACCAATGGTACCGAAAATTTGGCGGTGTATTTGTAATAATTAACAGTTTTCTTTTATTAATTAATTTGATTTTTTCAACTTTTAATTAGTATAATTCACTTTTTCTTCTCATTGTCAATAACGATAGTCTCAACATTAATTAAACACTTGTTTTATTTTAATTCTGCTGAATACTGATCATCAAAATAGTGGACAGTTTGTAGATCGAGTGCCCACCAGTAGTCGAATGGATTAAAACATTGAACACTAGTCGTGGGTTTGCAACCCACAAAGGGCTTGCCATGTGTAATTTTCTGTTTTCTTCTTGTGTAACAACTTAAATATGGACTACTTTTCCATAGAAAGCTCTCCTAGGATACACTTGGCAAAACGTGCAAGTAACTCATTGTCTTCTTCAATTAATTCAATCTAATCCACTTTGTCAGATAAGACTAGATGCAGAACGCATTTTGCAGTGATATAGATGATTTTTGTGAAAGTTTGAATATTTTTAGGGCACCTCTTCAATCATAGACGGCATACAAGTCTAGTTTTTATTCAATAATTCATTTTCTTCTCCTCTATAGTTCGATATACTGTATTACAGATGATCCTATGATTTAAAAAATCACTTTAAGGGGTTCTCATTATCATCTTGACACATTTAAATTACGTAATGTCATCATCTTAACTAACACATTTTTACCATAATCAGCGGGTGAAATTTTAAACTTCTGTATAAGAGGTATATTAAGTAAGCATTTGAGAAGGGAAATGAATCCCTTCGTCAAATGCTTGCGTAACATATTTTTGAACGTCTAAACTTATGAAAACTTATTAAAGTTTAGTTAAAATAGTTGTAGTTAAACCTTACTTTATACCCTTATCATAATAAGCTTAGAAAAGAAAGTTAGTGAACAGAATCTTATATAATTAAGGGGTGAAGAACAACATGATTTTACTAAATCAACGTCTGAATGGAGTACTTCGTGGCACTTTAAATAATGAACCATGTGTAACGAAAATACGTTGCATGAATTTAGTATGCAGCATTGAAGTGTACAGGAGCTCTTGCTGAAGAATTGTAAGATACTTAGAAGCTTTGATATTTATGTTTCATCTGATAATACTTTTATCACAAAAGATACATAATTAATTTAAAATAAAATGTCGAAATTATCACTTTATATTTCAAATAGAAACTTTAGTTCTTCAGTGAACTAAAGTTTCAGTAGATTCTTCAGTAGATTCTTCAGTAAATTTGTCATAAATAATATTTAACATAAATTTAAAAAATTCAATTTTATTTTTCTAAACTATATCTCCATCAAGGGGCTGCAGCACCATAAGCATCCCATTTTTAATCCCCTTGATATCAAAGCAGTCAGTCAAATAAGGTAATTACATATCTAAGATAATTGAGTTACTTTCTCTGAAAAATGGGAGGCGTACGTGACTTGGCACTCTACAAATCTGCTTTGAGAAGCACCCATATTCTCGAAATCCCGAATATTCTACTGAATGTTTTATAAATGCTTGCGGAAAATCAATTACCACGGCCACTACCACAATGGCCGAGTGGAGAAAACCACCGAACAGTAATAGTTGGTTGCTGGTTCACACCTGACCAATAGGCAGACAAAGTGGAGTTTTCCAGGTTTTTCTTATGTGTCTAATACCTAATAATGGTCAGTCTCTCATAAATCCATAGCAAGTCCTCCAGGTAGTCACTCCCTGTTTTAATATAGTTTAAATTAACAATACTTTATAACCAAACAAAGGGAGGTTTATATATAGGTTTTATAGCCTGTAACACGTTAATTACATAAGGTTGCTATGATTCTAACATTAATATTTTCATTCTTTATATTAAAATTTCATCATGAATCGATACCCTAATAAGAATTAACTAAAAATATTTTTGTTAATACGATGTTTGGATAGCAACAAGATGATCTAACAAGTAAGACGTCATACGATAGGACATATCAAGTATATGTCACTCTAATAACGATAAGTAAATTGATACGAAACTTGTTGTGTTGTTTTTAAGTTCGTTTTTTACGTTAATAATTATGAAACTAAATTAAAATAAAAGAATAAACTGTTTTTTGATGTTTAAAATAATTATTTTTATCGTCGTTAGTGAGTTTCACTATCTCGTGCGCGTGGGAGTGGAGTATAATTGAATGTTTACTATATAATTAATGCTTTGTAATGTGCATTTAATGTTTTTAGATTAATGTTTAAAGACATTTAATTAACTTCTACATTAATTAATGCTGAAAGGTGCATTCGTTTTGTCCAAATAGTGCACAATTTTACGTCAATTTGACGTCATTTTTACATTTTCTCATTACAAAAATATAAGGATGATGTCAAATTGACGTAAACCCTATACTATTCCAACACAACGAATGTATTTAAAATAAATCAAGAAAAATATTTATTTTATTCAAAATTTAATATAGTTCACAAAATATTATATCTCACATTATTTTCTAATGTATATTATTCATTACAAATTTGAATAAATTAATACAAAATTTAATCATTGTAAATAGTAACAGGCATTAAATTGATTAATTTACAAATTAGTAGTGAATATTTATAATTACATTAATCATTTAAATAATGATGTTACTTTTTCCTCTACTTCACTTCAAAAACAATTAAATATCTTGTAAACAAATATTATCGGTTGCTATTATACAATTATCAAATCAAAACTACCGTCCTCTGTTATCAAAGGTTTAAATTACACTCAACTTGTTTCTTGAGACTTTAGAAAGCAAGGATTTGCTTTCTCAAATCAGTCTCGGTTATCCGAAAATTCGTTTTAACATAATTATGTGGCATGCTATTTGCTACGTTACGTTTCCATGTATGCTATCTTGCCCATTTCATTCCTATTTTATCATTGAAATCATATACAATCATTGGCGTTACTTGTCTTGTTCGTTTGCGATAGGTCAATCAATGATTTAGAGATCCAGGAGGATGACGAAATTGTAAAGACATCAAACTGTCATTCTGGAGATGCAGATTGTAAACTTCGGGAATTTTTCAAAGACGATATGTTCGGATATGATGGGCCCCTCCCTAACCATCCAGCTATTTCCATTGTGGCCTGGCCAAACTCATGACGAGTATGATTTAAAAGACACTTTTAATATCCACAAGGCGAAATAAATGAGGGAAAACCAGAAGCTTTGGCTAAATAGTATTTATAGACTAGTGTATAGTAGAAATGGCCTTTATGTTTACAGAAACATTTTATTATGCTCTCTATTAAAAGAGAAGGGATTTCAAAAGAGTATATTTTCAGACTTCACTGCCCAGTTGTACAAGAGAAACTAATTCTAAGATTACTGGAAAATTAGCATTTTATTTAAATAATAATAACTCTCTCTGTAGTCACCATCACAGTAGTTATTTGGAATCACAAAACAAAGACAACGGCAGCATAAGTTTCCCTACTTAAAAGAGAGTAGGAAATTTATCAAATACTTAGGATTCAAGCAAGCCAAACGTACAGAACACGCACATGTAGACCTAAAACAGTGAGTAACAAAAAATACAACAGATTAAATCCAGTATTAACAACACAGCTGATTGCAATAAACACATGCCGTTTCAGTGGTAACTCACATATTCATTTGGAGTTATAGGCCTATATTGGATACACACACACAACTAAAACAACTCCAAAGGAGAACACGATCAACATTAACAATGCATAAAAACGTAACTTTAAATATTAGGCCTACATAGAAAGGTAAAGACGTAAAGACAGAGGACGCGACCTTACAGATACAGTGGGTGATCGATTAAGGAGCATAATCTGTTCCAAGACTTTGTTCGCTATCCGAATTGTTCGTTAACCGATTATAGATTTACCATAGACCATCGATTTTATGAAAATTTGATTAATTCGTTCCGGAGACCCCCAAAAATAAAAAATATATACTTTCTTACTACGTTTATTTATATGTAATAATAAAAATACATATATACACAGTCTTGTATTTTTATTAGTCCGTTTTTCCGTTTGTGGGGGCTAAAATATCTGTCTAATGTCCATTGCTTTTCTCTTTTCAGGATTTTTCAGAAGTAATTAATAGCATTGTAATTGTAGAGATCCCTAAACCTATTAACTTCAACCTTGGTTTGGACGCTATTCTAAGACGTTGTTCTGACATTCTCCCTCTTCTTCATAAGATCTTTAATAGTAGATATCGGCATTAATCCTCTTTTTCAGAAGAAAACATATCTCGACAAGTTTCTTGGTGTTCTTATGTCGTCAGATCAGTTTCAGGTTCCATTATGAGCTCTTGAATGTCCTTTATTTCTCAGACGGGATTTTTGTTACTCCTTTGGCTGCTTGAGTCTTATTGATTATACAGTATCTTTCTTAGATAAGATTGAACTGCTGCCTACTGTAGACCTGTTCGAGCCATACTGTCCAGCAACAACAGACATCTTCTGCCCACTCTCTATCTTTACTATTATACTCTCACCTTTCGAAAAGAAAAACCGACGCAAAACTTAGCGAATGCCCGCCCGACAATCTCGCAAATACTATAAGAGAACTGTTTCTGTCAGAAAAATAAAAGGCAGGAATTACAAGGGAGAGTTTCAAAGTTCGGAGGAATACTATCCGATCAATAGATACCGGGTTGAGCGTCGATGTCGACGTCTCCCGCGCTCTGAAAAGTTTCGAATTGTTGCCTGAAGACAAGAGAAGACCAATCGGTATTGATTATTTTACGTCGCTTCTTCTTGTGTTTGTTCTATGAGGTGTTCGTTGTCCAAACATAAAAATCTTTCGCGAAAGTGTTCGTTAACCGATCACTCACTGCATATTGATAATGACGTGTTTAGAACTTCTTACTTACACTTTCAATTAATTTTTATGGGCTTTTCATGAGCGCCCCATGCTTTTATTTTTGGTCGAATAATACCAAGAATACTACGAAAGCCGAAGAAAATTTAGGCCCTACTTTATGTTGCATTTATATGAATAAAAGGCAATAAAATCTTTAAAATTCTTATTATATTTTTATTTTTTATCTTTTAGTTTTATAACACTGAATTAACGAAATTATTCTCGTTTTAGCATTTAATTAGGGAGTAAAAAATTGTAAGATTACAGTACGACTATTGTTTGCCCTACGTGTAGCGCCATCTGTTGTCATATTTTTTTACGAATTTTAATTTTTTGCAAATTGCTAAAATTGTTTGCGAACCCTTAAAAAATGTTTTGTTATCGGAAATATATATATATATATATATATATGAAGTTTCAATTAGATCAGAAATTGGGAAGAGGTTGGAAATTGAATTACTTTATATTGATGGATGTTAATAAAAAGCATTTAAAAAATCATCAGAATCACTCAAAACTGTAACGTTTGATTAAACTAATACACTATTAAACTTAAATAACACTAACATGAATTTAAAACACAATACTGTATAGCCTGTATACTGTATATATAGATAATAGGGTTTTTCCAACGGGATCCCAACTGTTTTTTAACCCGAGAAATTCTCATTCCGGGAAATCCGCAAATTTCTTAAAAATTCACTTTTTTCTCATTTTGTGTTAAAGTTGAAGAAATTTTGCAAATAGAAAGTATAATTAACTCATAAACTGTCAGAATACGTTTGTATTTATCAGTGGCGTGCCGTGACATTTGATGATAGGGAAGCTGTGTTTCTGTAAGAAGCCGACTTGCAGGGGCAATCAATTAATTGCGTGTCAGGGCCCGTTCGTATTCGTTTGTTCGATAAGCCAGTAAAAACCGTATACTTCTTTAAATGTATTTTTAATAGATTATCCGACGTACTTAATAAATAAGAAAGTTCAATATAATTACCTCCGTTATTAGATTCAATAAATTCCCTATGCCCTCTAAATGCCAATTCTTGCTTTGAGGAAAAACATATAACATCTATTAATCGTAATTATCTTGTTATAATTTTCAATATTTATTTTATATTGTCTACCAATGTTAAATTCTATTCTGCTTTGATTTCCAAATTGCTTCAATTTTACGAAAGAATCATCACTCGTCATAAATTTTATCTTCAAAATGTCGAAATTTTTTGTCGACGTATTTATATTTAATTTAGGCATTGGTCTTTCTCTTTTAATAATGTTTTCTTTTTCATTATATGGTCTTGAGCCAAAACTTTTTTAAAATAAATTTTTGAATCACTAGCCACGATGTAAGGGCTAAAATTAAAATTATAAGAAAACTTACTCGGTAAAACAAAATGTGTGATGAATATACATGCCTAGTACAAAAAATTCTTCAATTGTATGAATATACTTTTAAAGAAACTTATAATTAAATATAACTTTGTGAAGAAACGTATATAAAAGTAACAAAATATTCTTTACCTTTTAAATCTTAAAACAATCCACTTAGTGAAATACTGTAGCTCCCTACGAGTGGCTAATGAATAGAATCAGAGACGGTCCAGGTAGGTGTGTGCGTGCCAAATCCCGAGGGTGCCGATACCGGTCAATGTCAAATGCCTCTTTTGTCGCATCACTAGTATATATCAAAGGACGCGACAGGGTTGTTGTAGATTTTAAACGTTTCTCGCCATAGCTGTAAAAATCTAAATATGTTAAACTTAACAGATTGTCCGTCGTTCGTTTTCTAACTAATTCGTTTTAGGACCAAGTGTTTACGGAAATTTCCAAAATTTACAACTTTTCGGTCACTCTCATTGAACTGGAAAAATTTTTGTCTTTATTACATCTAATATTATGAAGAGATCAGACCCCACTGTACTTGGCAAGAGATTGGTTCAGTTAAGCTTCTGTTTAAGTAAAATTTCGGCTCTTTCATCGGGGTTTTATTTATGTTTCTAATTCCCTAATCGCTTAATTATTTAACTACTTCTTAAATAGAAATAAGTCGAAACTAGTTACTTTGTACTTGGATATCTGTAGTCTTGGGAAAGAAGTGGAAAGATATTTTTATGACAACGGATACATAAATCGTAAATTTAAGGAAAATAAATTCTAGAGCTTTTCTTTTGTACCTTGTACGTCTCATTCATTAAATTTGGTTGTAAATGATGCTGCCAAAGTAACAGTTAATTTTTTAACACTGTACTAGAATAGTACACGTTTTTTCTGCATCCCCTTACAGATGGGACATAGTAAATCGTAATATCACCGGTTTAACATTGAAATCCGTAAGTAATATAAGATGGGAGAGCAGAATAAACGCAGAATAAATATATCAAATATTTTAATGGATTTTTTTAAACCCCTGTCAACTATACAGAACTATCATTAAAACATGCCAGTAAACTCCTATCGGTTGGGTTAAGTTATAAATCTAGTCCAAGGGTGGGCAACCTTTTTTATAACATGAACCAGAATAAATTTTACGTTTTTTCCGCGGACCGTAGTAGTTAATTGACGCCTTCTTGTGACTTGTAATTTTTTTAGTCTGCAAATATGAAATAAATAAATAAAAAGTTAATTACTACATTTATTTCTCTTATCGTTTTCGAAAATTACAAAGAATTGGAAAAATAACTATTAATTAGTTATTTTTCCAATTTAATAATCTATTAAAGATCTCGCGGGCCGGATAGAAACTTTTCGCCAGCCGTAGCTGGCCCGCGGGCCGGGGGTTGTCCGCCGTTGATCTAGTCTACTCATGATTTACATAATCGGGCGAGGGCGGCCGAACATCTAGCAGGCAGGCGGATAACAGCCCACAACCGGTCCGGAATATAAAATTGGATGCTTTATGCGTGTGTTGCTTCTACCAGCTAAACCGTGACGTTGGTGCTCTGTAAAGCGCATGCGCCAATGCCTATAATCTGGCTGATTGGAAACTGACCCGGTTTCGACACTCCTTCTGCCACCGAATTATTCGAATATACAATAGCAATCTTATCGTTTTTTTCACATGTAGTATAGAAATTTGTAAAAGATACATAATGCAGTTATAATAAAATATTAATTTTAATTAATGCAAAGTACGTTAAAATATGAAAATTTATATTTTATAAAATACAAGGGAAGGTCATTGGAAGGTGGAATCGGCGCTTCCATCGCTTCCAATGACGGCATGCCACTGGTATTTATTAATTTTAAGCCCGCTTATTAATTTTCAAATGTTTACTTGTTATGGCAGGTCACAGATTGTCAATAATCAATACGTAGCCTATTTGTGACAGGACTGAAAATTTTTTACTTGTCAGAACCTGTAATATCTGGAATAATCGTGCTTACGCTGTCTTAATTTTTAACCATGCTCAATAGCTTCAATAATTGCATCACGTCAGGTAGTGCAAATTGGGCAAGGATACAAACGAGTATGAAGTATGCGAATATGAAATTTTTCTTCATAAACCTGATTATTAAAGCCAAACGAACGGCCGAATTATCGGGCTGTAAGCTTGATGCCGCTATTAAAGCAGCCGAGGTAGACAAATCAAGAATATTAGATGGCAAAAGAAATAGTGTAACGCATCTCGAAAACGAACTAGAAATCTTCCTGTGAAAAACACATAACATCCGTTTTCTCTTAAATGCATTAAAGACGATTCCATCCACGAAAAGGGCATTCTCGGTAGCAGGGGACTTTTCTTTGGTAAAATAAGAATCAAATTGAGCGATCGGAGTATCGACCATCTTTGCCCTTTTAAAATCTTATTATAAAAATTTACAATAGTATTTTGTATTACTGTATGTTTTATTTAAATAACTAAAATTACCTTGTAACTTAGAGGTTTGATCTAAGTTCAATTAATTATAAAATTTATTTTAAATCTTAAAAATAATTAATTATAACAAGCAAAAGACTGGGAAATGAGAAATCAAATTGAACTTTCGAAAATATCTGAACAACTTGGAATTGAAATTATAAAGATTGAAAGAGTTTTGAAAACCAAGATGGATAGACTGCCCTTAAGCGGTGTGGCAGACTTATCAGCGTTACATCACTATTTTCATTCAAATAAAAAGTACTCAGGTATGGAAAGGTCCTCTTCTATTGTTCTTATTTAAGTATTAACTGCATGAAATGTATATCGGTATATCGTTTTTATACTTAAAACGATCATAAGGGCAGCAAACCGGTTGTTAAATTATTTGAATCTCACCACTGGTTAGGAGCATAGAAAAGCACGGTGTTAGGATTGTTAGAAGACAAAGTAAATAAGAATTCATTTAAAACAAAAATTTTACTATTGAACTTCAAACAGATAAACGGTTTTTGAGACATACGACTTTAGACGTAGATAAAAAATAAAATAAAAGCCACTTTTAAAACCTTTTCACCATCAGCAGTTTACTATTTTTCTCATTAACCTTTTCGGGTGTTTTTAACGTTCGTCCTCTGGCAATCTTTACATGGGACGACACATTTCAAAAAGAGAATGTGGAATTCCAAAGTTTTTAAACGTAACGTTCAACTCACAGCATAAATTCTAAAAAGAAACATTTTGAAATGTTTAAAATAATGATGAAAAATTGAAAAATTACATAAGTTCGAAATACATCACAGAGAAAGTCGTTTATCGTGTTATGTATTTTTGACAGTTGATGATAGCAAAAAGTAGGACATTTTACCTCGTTATTTACAGGTGTTCTATGTTTCCTTCTTTCGTGCAAGTTTCCATTCCCATAATAGCTTGGCAATTTACAGAGTCTCGAAAAATTCAGATCTCTTTCCAATTATTTATCGTAGAAACAGTTTAAATTTAATATTTAATAAAATATAACTATTCGAGAATTATTTTAATATAATAAAAATGTGTAAAAATTATATTTATTAATATTTTCAAATAATTTTGTATACATTTTCATATATTTTGATCGATACGTGTAAAGAGTTATACAGAGTGTATTTCTTTTTGAAGTTTCAGTCTTTCCTTATACATTTGCTTTTTGATAACTTATCATCTACATTGATGGATGATCAAAGAACTAATTTATTAATACACTCTGCAGAATGATAAATTCATGTTTATATTATAATAAAATATATAATTACAATATAAACACAATGAAAACGTAATAAATATAGACATAATTTAATTTAAATTCCTATTATGAAAAACTAATTATTAATCTTCAGATCAATGAGAAACATAATAATTAAATACAAGGAGTTAACATTTTATATTTTAATTTCATTCACCAGATAGCAGCATGTGTTCCATCAAAAGTTTAAATTGTTCTGATGTGCGGTACAGTACGATTGCAATTGGATTTTTTTTTCTTTCTTTTTTGCGGAGATTATATAAAAATATGATTCAAAAAATAAGTAAATAATTAATTTTTGTAAGTGACTGAGATTTATCATACTTTACTCGATCTAGCCTAAATTTGCTAAAGTCTTTACATATTTAAGCAAATTGGTAAATTGTGCACGTAAATATAATGTAAATCTGTATTCATCTTGCAGAATTATAAGTGTATTTTATGTAGATCTAAATACAGTATAAACCGTTTATTGTAATCTCTTACTGCATTGATGATGATAACTGTCTGATAACATTAAGCGCAGTAAATAAATAAGACTTCAGTTAATAAAAATTCTGGTTTTACTGATCCTGACATTAAATGGACAATTATGTATTATTAATTAATAGTAATTCATTTAACGCTATTTTTATCTACTGTTTTGAAGTAACAAGTATAGGCCTAACTGAAGTAAGAAATGCTAGCAATTTAAAGCATTCTTCGAGTAAAAACACGTTTAACATTAAGTTTATCGTTTAAACACAGTTAAAACTAATAAAAATCAATAACGTTATCATAACCAGGCAGGGCAGGGCCTGGTCTCCTTTACCTTTTAAATAAATGAATTAAGAAAAAATCAAATAAGCACAAGAAAAAATTTGAATGTGACAAACTCACTTGTACCGATGTACTGTACTGTACTGTACACGCAATATCTAAAGGCAATGCCCGCGCTAAGAAATTTCGCGCCCGTACGCAACTCCTATAATTTTACGTTCCTTCCTAATGCAAATATATCGTGAATTTCTATTTTTTATTATCATGAAAATTCCTTTGAATTGAGTTTGGATGGTATGAACGACTGGCAACGTTGTTATATACTAGTCCGTACGAGTTTATTTCTCGCCGGAAGAGAAATTTTATCGGGGCCACTTCGCACTCGCTTGATCGTACAATACTACAAATCCATATAAATATGTATGCAATATAAATATATCGCATCACTAGTCGCTGCTAGGACAGTCGAAAGCTTGTATGGACCCGGAAGTAGAGTGAACTCCTTTAGCTAGAACAAATAAAGTTCGAGGAATGTTTTTTTATTAATAAAAAGTTCTAAATATTTTTACTAACAGGAAATAAATCAGATTTTAGGTTACAGTCATTCTATAGTCATAAACTCAGCTGAGAGTAACACGACTTTTTACATACCTTTTAAAATTGAGATTAGAAAGGAGAAAAAAAAAAAAACAAGCAATTGCTTGCAGAAAATCAAAGTTTTAATTTGGTTATTTCAAATTTAAAAAATTATTTTTTAGACTGATTATCGTACAGGTTAGTTATTAAGGTAGCCTACTGCCTTAATAACTAACATTATCAGGAACAAAAGAGATCTTTTCAGTATTTCCCAAGTATATGGTGAGATGTTTACAATAAAATAAATTCATCGTTCAAAACAGGGACACGTGTAATATATACAGTAGTTGAGAGGCAATATGTAAATTTTCCTGTCTCTTCCGAGATCAAAGATAACGGAAAAGATTCATTTTAAGATTTATCATAACGTTCAAATAGTGTAAAAAGATAAAAACTAACATTGATAGCTTTATTTTACTATAGTTTACGTTTTTCACTTCAACGGATATAGAAAGACGTAGTTGGATGGGTGGCACAGCCATAGTGTGATTTGCCACGGTGCCACCAAGGCAGTGATGGAAAGATCTCTTTTGATCCCGGATATACCACAGTGTTCTACCAACTAGCAGACTGCATGATGTTAGTTACTTAATATGGCGTCGAAAGTATGTACTGCTACATGATTTGTCAAGGTCGAATTTTAATTTGCATCTTCTTACATTTGGAAAATTTTCAAATGCGGAACAACAGAGTAATGTATACGTGTACATTTTTTGACAGAATTTATTTATTTTTAAATTAGATATTCATTTACTTTACTGTAAACTTAGCAGTGGACGTAAGTCACCGTATGCATATAAGCCTATTCGCGCAACTGGAAAGATCTCTTTCGATCCCGAATATACCCTCTGGTTATACAAAAAATCATGTACCTAGAGGGTTTGCAATATTTTTAGAAAAAAACACAGGATATACAGTGGTATTAGCCTATACCCTATCGTTTTTTCCTATACTCTCCGTATACCTTACACTATAATCCTAGTTGTGGTTATCATAATAAGATCAAAAGAACAGAATTCACATCCATCACACTCCCAAATGTTTTTATTGAATATATTTAACTCAATATTCATTAACGTTTTTTTCATTTTTTAATATTCTATCATATTAAATTTAATTTCAAATCATTATAAACAAAAACCCCTTATTATTTACAGAAGCATGGTAACACTCATTCATTTTAATATCCATTATTAAAGAATGGGGTGAGAAATTAGTAGTAGATGGCGATACTTTTGTCGATTACGTAATTATTAACAACAAACGGGCGTTACGGTGACAATCACAATAATAACTATCGTAGAACGTGACTTACGCTATCAGACAATAAGCGAATTATTGATATGATAAGTTAGTATCGAATACCTTCATCTGAAGAGAATTAGTACTGTTATTATAATAATTTTTTACGGTTTTACTATGAGTTCAATTAATAATAGCGAATTAATAGAATCACAGAGTAGTATATCTGTGATTTTCAATTCTGATAAATCACCTTTAGAAACTTCTATTAAAAGAAAACGCCCAAAAATGTATTTAGTGGCTGCTGCAGCATTACTTAATGGAGTCTGTATGGGATTAGTATTAGGATACAGCTCACCGGCTCTCTCTAGTTTTAGGAAATCTACTAGTCATCTTCATTTGAAAGCGGATGAAGAAGATTGGTTCGGCAGTCTGATGGGCATAGGTGCCTTGATTGGAGGTTTTGCTGGAGGTGAGTAGCCTACAACTTTGAATGTATCTTAGGGGCGTATAATTGAGTGTAAGTGACATAAAAATATTACTTTTAAAAATTTTATTCAGATAAATAAGATTGTATTGTGTTTGCAAGTAAATGATCGTAATCTTAGTGCTCCGTATTATTTAATGGTGCACTGATACATGATAGAGGTACAAATAGATAATACGTAAACGGGGTGAACACGCGCTGTAAGCATGCGTTAAATTTGAGTAGGTGGATATCAACTAATTATATAAGATGATAAGAGATGATATTGCAAATAATCTGATTTTTATCCATTTCTAAATTTCATTCTACTGTTATATTTTTGGCCTATTTTAAAATTAATTATTACAGAAATGAAATAAAATGTTTGTTAAGAATTTTCTGCTATGCACAAAATTTTATTCATAAATTAATTTTTAATTTAATTAAATACATTGAAATTATAAGTACATTTTAAAAGTTTGTAAAGGGTTTAAATTGGAAATTCGTGAAAAACTAAGCAATTTATTAGGACCCGTGTCTTCGTGAAGCTTAGTGTTTACGGGAGCACCAATTGAAAACACTGATTTATATTAACATCTTTATTTTATTAATGCATTAATGCCATTTATAAATTTTTTTTTTTTTTTTTTTTTTTTGTTTTACTTAACTGATATTCTTATCGCAATCGTCACTTTTATTCTAATTCAATGCATAAGATCGATAAAGACTTACAAATTCTATAATTTTTTTTAACTTCCATGACAACATATTATTTGTTTACTAATCACTTTTCGCAAACAATATTTAAACTGATTACTTAATTAATTAACGCGAGACACCAGCACAATATATTTTACATGGCCAGCCTCCTATTAAGGAATGATCTGACCCCGCACGTAGACAAGGGTACGGATTAATGTCTATATCGTATATTCATGATAAATTATGATTAAAATACTAGACAGGTCAAACCCGAATTTTCACAGCGGTAGACTAATATTTTACCGCATAGCCCATTTAAATAAATAATTTAATTCTTATAATAAATATTCAAAACTTCATTTCTTGCAAAATCTTGTATTTATTTGTTTTCAAAAGCTATTTATATCATTTTTATCAATACGAAATTGGAGTTAATGTTTGATCACTCACGCGGGAACTCTGGGTTCGAACCCTATCCATTTTCCCCGTAATTTATCATAGTTAATACGGCTCTTTTCTTATTTCTCAGAGATTGACGCCCTATTACGAGTTAAACTCACCGTAATGTGGGAAATTGCATGCAGGCGCGAATCTAGAGGGTCTACGGGGGGCTGAAGCCATCCCATTGACAAAAAAATAACATTTATTTATTTGAACTTCAAAACGTTTTTAAAAACATTTATGGTGAAAAATATGGTTTATCAGACCATCCGTAATACAATCGTCCTGTACTGTACAGTACTGTACATGTCAATAAAAGATGCTTATAATTGTGAGTCGTCGAGTTGTGCTCAAAGTCAGAACGGAAGAGAGGTACCGATTCGTATTAAGTGGGATAGACACCAAGTCAGACTCCATAGTTACAAAGAAAATTATCCAAATTTATTTAGACACAAAGTAACGCTTGCAGAAATAATGTTCTGGGTATAGTGCAATATTGTTCTTCTGTTCCTCCTGTTATAAGAGAGATTTGAGAGAAGGACTCTTCTGTGTTGACTGCCCGGGCGATGAGGTCAAAAGTCCAAAGAGAAGTTGATGTCAGTTCAGCTAGAGAGTCGAGGATGAAGTTGAGGAGGCAACTAAGTAACATCTGGCACTGTTAGAACTTGGAAAGAGAAGCTCTCCTGTTTTTATCATCTTCAATTTCTGGTCAACCATTTCGAATGGTCACCTTTTTTTCATTGTCACTTTCTAAGTTCTCGTTACTAAGTGTAATGAGATCTGAACCCAGATTGCGAGATAAGTCAAAATTGACATTTAATTCAATCCCAACCAGATATACTTGATTTTAGGACTTACATTGTCTATTTTTCCTTTGTCTTATTTCTGAGGAAAGTCTTTTATCCATCATTATTACTAATTTTTCATTTTATGGAAATAAAATTATATTGTACAATATTAACGAATTTAATGGTTACTAGATTTTAGTGTGGTTCCGGGACATTTCTGGAGCCCCACATAATTATTTAGTCTTCTTAATTTTTGAGTTACGAAGGGCGTTTTTGTAAGAAGACTAAAATTTATTTGTAGTAATTTCTTTACTTTTTCGGCTGTTATATATAACAGAGCGATCGGTCCAAAATTACCCCCCCCCCAAGATTTTTACATTTTTGGTCTTAAAACACCTTAATCCTCGAGAAATGCAAAAACATTTAAGGGTAATTTTTGTATATATGGATGTTAGTGTGTGGGGGGACACAATTTTGTTCACCCTCATTGAAGCTAAATAATTCACGTGCTTTTTGTCGAAAATTTCTGAGATTCTGTAGGGAGGTTTCTTTATTAAGGGAAATTGATACTATTGAATTTTGGTGGTTAAAGGTCGAGGGGTGAGGAGATAATGGGGTTCGTGTGTATCTCCAGTAGGGTCGGACTTAATGACGATTTTACTCGGTATTAGCATTTACAATTTTTTTTATAAAACTCATCACTACCCTCAAAATCAAGCTTATTGCCATACAAAAAGACCGTCTTATTTCATGCAGGAAGGAAAAAAGAATAAAATATTATTATTGTAATCCATAAGTGAGTTATCAATGTTAATAGATTACACTAATTCGTATCTAAAAATTTACGCAAGTGTTTATCTTTTAAAGAGATTTAATTCTGAAAAAATAAAAAAAACAATAATAATGTCATTGTTATTATTGTCTAAATTTTATAAGGAATTGATTGCAATGTGTCCTTCGTTAAAAAGTAATAAAATACGTTTGAAAAATTTTCCTTTACTGATAAAGATGTTATACGCAGGTTTTGATTCACAGATATTTTTGCATCACATTTTATTTTTAAAAAGCTAATTTTAATCTAATAAATAAATTATTTCTATTTAATTGCACTAATCATTGCATGAAATGGTTTTATATATTCGCAAAAGCTTTCTTCTTTTCAAGACATTCAACATAATGAAGTTCACGTAAAAATATACAATAAGTTTTATGTACTGTACTGTACATTATAACGAATACGAAAAAAATATCAGCAACTAATAAGTAATTTTTATAATGTAGTTAGTAACAAAAAGTTACTAACTACATTATAAAAATTACACAAGTACTGAACAGTTATCTTCACCAATATGCATTATATTAATGTAATTTGATCTTATATACCAAGTAATTATAATTGAAGTAATTCATCAACGTTTACAGAGATATTTATCAGTCCAAATGTATCAAATTTAGTATGGTGATATTACACGATGTTTCCAAAATCTCACTGCTTCGGCACTTTGGTTCTGCAAGCAAGGAAAAAACAATTTCATTTTTGGAACACTTAAAATGTGTCTTTTATCAAAGATATGTTTGCAAATTTGGAAGTCTTAAAAGATAGTATTACCCTTCAGAATGAGGACCATATTGAGCAGTATCCATGCTTTCGACAGCATGAGTCTCTTGTACAAATAAAGTGTTTGTTGCTTGCAACACCAAAAGTGCTATAGTGATAATTTTGATACTTCTTTTTGCCATAAGGTTAGTGCAACGAGCTATAATATACTACATAGAGTGGCTGTAGCAACACCATGTTTTAAGAAAATTGAATACACGTCCGCCATTTTCCTTTTGGTCAAGGGGCATGCCATTTGTTTTGTGTAAAGGCAACGAGTTAGAATATTCTAACTCGTGTAAAAGTATACAAGGAAAGAAAGAATTTTAACCCATGATTGAGATGATGCGAGTCAAAATGACCCTACTTATTATTATTATTTTTTTAATTTTGAAAGTAAATAACAAGAGATTTCTTTCTTTGACCCTTTATTTAAACATTTCTAAACAAAACAAAATATTCTGTAGCAATAAGTTAAATGCATTTCTGAACATTCTTAATTTTACTTTTCCAGCTGTTGTGTATACATAACAAGGGAAAACAAGAATCGTGTCAAATTTGACCCTAAGAGTTTTTCGTAAACCTCCACGTTTTGGGATCTCCTGAACTCAAAACAGTCCCCCTAAAAAAATGGAAAAAGTATATCCGTGTATGTGTGTGTTGGCGTGTATAAGAAACGAAATTTGGCATGATAGCTTGTGTATAAGGAGTATTGATGCTATTAAATTTTGGAGGTTAAATGTTAAAGGGGTAGGGAGATAGATGGGCATCGTGTGTCATATTTCTAGAGATTGGACTTAATGAAGATGTTATTCGTTATTAACATTTACAATTTTTTTTTAATATAAAACTCATCACTACCCTTAAAATCAAGCTTTTTACCAGAATACGCTATAAATAAACAATCATATGGCTGAGAGTGAATCCCTCCAGGACCTGGCTCATACTTAGATTATACAAATATTGTTATATTGAGGGTTAAGTACCACACTTACCAGTTTAGACTCTGATCTTATCTTCTTTATAATAATTAAATAAAGTCTAGAAAATAACTAAATTCGAGATAAGTGATATATATCTAGATTGTTTTATCTAATTGACTAAATCTCAAATCTAAGGGCAAACGAAAGAATCTAGATTTAGATGAGAAAAATAGATTCTAAAATTACAATCCTACCCAACACGTAGCATAGAGTCCTATAGACCACAATGTTTTGACTTAAAGTAAAATGGCAGTCGATAGTACTCGTCGTTGCCACCAAGAGCACTGTATTTAAGGTCACAGCCACTTTATGTAGTACATTCTAACTCGTTGGCCGAATGACCGGATAGTAGAGCGGTGGCAATGTACTACCCATGATCGAATATCCCAGGAATTTTTCGGAAGTGATCCGTTCGGGCCCGTCCTTCAGCACCCGGCAGCCCCATTTGTATTTGATGTTATGGATTGTTAAAAAGGCCCTTTTAATGCCCAAAGAGCGGAAAGAGTAGAAAAAAGTAGATAGGTTTGGTGTTAAAATTGAAGAATGTTTAAACTATGAATGAGCATATTTGTTGAAGTTGCGGGGTAACAAAACTATTTGGCACTTACTGTATATGAGTCATTTCATAGAATCATAAGAAAAATACAGTGATACCTCGGTTTTCGTCGATAATCTGTCCGAAACCAATTGGCGAAATCCGAAACCGATGAAAACCGAGGCATTCATTTCTATATGAATCAATGTAAATCCAATTAATTCGTTACAGACGCTCCAAAATGCATACCAAAAACACATTTTATAGAGAACTAATATAGCTTTAAATACTAAAAGCAATAAGGAATTAACATAAAATACTAATTAACATAAAGATAAAAGCATTAAGACTAAAGATAAGATAATTAGCATTAAAGTGAAAGCAATGGAATTGTTCGGCTAGACACGCGGGGTAATATCTTGTCTTGTAGAAGCTAGTTGGACATGAGCTTCTAGCCTATATCGCCCCGTGGTAAAGTCTGACTTAATTGTCGTGTAATAGTAGTTGTATGCTTTTATGATGGTCATATCAAGGGGAATAATGCCATCCGGAAAATCCGTTTAAGGGTAACTGGCCCCTATTCAGGAGTACAGACGTGGAGAAAACCAGGAAAACTTTACGTGGCCAACCCGCCCTGGCGAAGCGCGATCCCATGACCGAACTTCCAGTGTTCTGGGAACGGAACCGTTGGCCAATGGTAGGCCGTCACGGGTAATATTCACACAACGAAAAATAATGCCACCACACTGCGCCGGAAAACGCCTGGGTCACCCTTTGTTTTTGAAAAATTAGCATCGAGACACTTGAGCACGCCGACGAAATCCGAGGCAATCGACGAAAACCGAAACCGACGATAACCAAACTCAACGAAAACCGAGGTATTACTGTATTTATACAAGTCATAAACATTGGATTATATATATATATATATATATATATATATATATATATATATTAATTTTTCCTAATTTAATATTAAATAAATTTTTTCCTAACAAGAATTTATACAAGTCATAAATATTGGATTATATATATATATATATATATATATTCCAATATTCTTGTTAGGAAAAAATTTAGTTATTATAATTTAATTAAGAAAAGTGAATTCTTTTTAAATTTCTGGAATTAAGAACATGATTTTATTTCTATACTTGTTATCAAAAATTTCTCAAAATTCAATATTTTCTTTTTATTCATGCTAATTAAATAAAATATCATTTCATTATTTACGATAGACAAAAACATTTTACTTTTATATCTGAAAGTTTGTCTATCACAATAATTTTCTAAACCCAATGCTTAATGATATGAAAATATATTTTAATATGCGGTTTAGCCCACTAGTGGCCGAGTAAATAAAAACAATGAACCCTCCGTTCGAGCTCCAACAACAGGCTGGCCACGTGAAGTTCGCAAATTTTTTTCACGTGTCTAACACCTAAATATGGTCATCTGGCCAATTCAAAGTGAGTACTGCATTATAAAAAAAATTATAAAAATGAAATTATTATACTATAAAAAATAACTTTTTATGTGTTTGTTTTGAAATAGGAACAGTTAACTTTATTTTCTTGGTTAGATGAATATTTTCATAAAATAAATACTATTTTCTTTATTAATAATTCATATATATATTATATAATTTTTAAGTTTTTAAATTATTATTTTCTTAATTAAATTAGAAATGAATTAACGTTTTATAAATTTAAAATATTTACTTATATTGGCAAAAGCTATGTGCTGGTACCTATTTTGCTAGCTAAGTATAATCATGTTGCTGTTAAGTACTCTTCATGCAAACTGTAGAATTTGAATTAAAATTAAATGGAATAATCTATTGCTTTAGACTTAGTCAAATGTGTCTATTGATTTTGAAGTTAAAAAATTGAATTAAAATATTATGATTTGCGTTAGATGTGATATTGTTGAAAACTAAGAGGGACGACACAAGACCAATCACGATATATAATATCTGAAGTGTCGCAGTATTTCTGTTGCTGCGTTAGCGATAATACCGACTATAAGTCAGGAGTCTCGAAATATTAGACCAGTTTGCTGTAGAGCATTTCCCCGCACTATGGCAAATCTTCAGTTTCCTCTGGAGTACATAGTGACATTTGATGACCAACGATTTTTTACGTGATAGTGGTCATGAAAATCACTGGAGAATAATATTTGCGTCTCCTGGAGTTCAGATCCAGCATTGGTTTTCAGATGGGACATTTTCTGTTGCTCCACTCTTAGCAGCTGTATTCTACACAGCCTTTTATAGAAGATTGTTTTCCGAAGTGAACACACAAATTAATATAAACCAACGGAAAGCATCTTTTGCGAACATGCTGCTAGAAGTGTCTTTGTCGAAGTATTTCTTCAAATAAGTATTTCATTTTTAGCTTTTTCGCTGGATGAGAAATTTTTTATATAAATAAAAAAGACGTAGTCGTTTCCAAAACTTGGTCAATCACCGTTTATTTCGTTAAAATGTTCTAGAATAAAGATTCGGACGATCCGACCTTCCTTTTTAGGCTACATGATCGCCCAGAAAATAATTCCTTTAAAACATAGAAATAATCCAATTAAAAATATAAAAATTTTGTAAAAATTGGAATTGGTGACCTTACGACGCCTTTGAATTCATCCTTGACTTCCAGTCGGGAGTTCTGGATCCTTATATCCACGTGAAAAGTTGCGCTGTTTAATGTAGATTATCCTGATCCCTCTGGCGGCGATTTCTTTTAAAAAATCGTCCGAAATCGTCCGGATCGTCCGAATCTTTATTCTAGAACATTTTAACGAAATAAACGGTGATTGACCAAGTTTTGGAAACGACTACGTCTTTTTTATTTATATAAAAAATTTCTCATCCAGCGAAAAACTAAAATTAAATAGTTTTAAAAGAAATCGCCGCCAGAGGGATCAGGATAATCTACATTAAACA
The DNA here is from genome assembly GCF_030686945.1 of Centruroides vittatus. NCBI lineage: Eukaryota > Metazoa > Arthropoda > Arachnida > Scorpiones > Buthidae > Centruroides > Centruroides vittatus. The sequence goes on from NW_027122194.1 coordinate 1,607,346, forward strand.
GCGCAACTTTTCACGTGGATATAAGGATCCAGAACTCCCGACTGGAAGTCAAGGATGAATTCAAAGGCGTCGTAAGGTCACCAATTCCAATTTTTACAAAATTTTTATATTTTTAATTGGATTATTTCTATGTTTTAAAGGAATTATTTTCTGGGCGATCATGTAGCCTAAAAAGGAAGGTCGGATCGTCCGAATCTTTATTCTAGAACATTTTAACGAAATAAACGGTGATTGACCAAGTTTTGGAAACGACTACGTCTTTTTTATTTATATAATAAGTATTTCAGTAAAGGGCTGCTTTTTTTCCGCTATATACAATGTATGTTTCTTCAGTGATATGGTTTTTAAGGCCGTTATCAAGATGACGCAGACTTTTCTTCGAATTTGCGTCAATTGGCTGCATTTTTCATTTGTTCTAGAACATGGTATGCTTAATTAACATTTTTAAAGTCCTGAGACAGACTTCTTCAACAATAATGAAGAGTTACAGACGCTTATAAATTATTTCTAAGACCAACAAATTGGTCGACCAAATAGATGTCAATGTTATTCACCAGTGGTTCCAATTTCCGAATGGAACTGTTATAACGCATTCTTGTCTGGTCTTCCTAAAACAAATAATCATATCGAAGCATGGCATCACGCCTCTCTGGCTCTTCTCCAAATACACCATGCAAATCTTTGAAAATTTGTGGAGGGATTTAAGAAAGAAGAAAATTACAGATCACTATGCATATAGCAATGCGTTGCCTGACAGCAGCCTTCATAGCAGCGTAAGAAATACGGGGATACTGCACGACGCATACGAGCACTTGTTAAACATTTCAATTATGTTCTCAACGTTTCGAGTTGTAGAAAGTCATTAGTGACAGAGCAGATAAAACCACTGAATACAGGTTAGTCGAGGTTCGCCAACGGGCTGGTCACGTGGAATTTTCCGGGTTTTCTTCATGTTTCTATCAGCTAAATTGGGGTCAGTATCCCATAGAAAGTCCTGCCGGAAGGCATTCCGTCTGCAGATCGCCCAGGTGTCGCGTTGCAATAACAAGCAATTATTTATTGTGACATTGTTACAATCCATGCTGCAATTTTAATCATATTTTTAATTTATTTCATTTAAAATATATGCTCTCCACCTCAAATTAGTAGTGGCTTGCCCCTGTACATCATACTTTTCCTTTAATAATAGAGTCGTGCCGGCATCTATCTAACACCTTTCTGGGAAAAATATTTTAATTCAAATTGTAGCCCAATAAACCAACCGAATAGTAAAACTGTAGATTTATGTGTGTCAAATACGTTATAAACTGTAATTATTTTATCACACACCTACTCTAAAACTATGTTCACGTAATAAATAAAATAATAATAATAATTAATAATAAAGAACACTCTGAATTTTACTCGCGTCATTGACCTATAGCCGCTATATTTAAACACGTTTTAATTTCTTTAATTCAAAATAATATTTATATAGATAAATTAATAAGTTTATATTAACACATAAATATAATACAGTGGAACCTCGCTTAACGAGCGAATTTTTGCATAACGAGTGGCCAGGAGAGGGGAAGTCCTGGATTGTGCGCATGCTCCATCTATCACTCGTTCAGCTAGCATCTTAGTGTCGCTTGTGATCACAAATTTTTTCAAACTTTTTCCAACACATTTTACGTATAAACATCAATAACCATAGCCCGTTATATAATAAACATGCCAAGTGACATGCCAAATTTTTGGGCTACGTAAAGGCTATAATTTCATATTAGAAATTAATTAATTTAATTAGAGGTAGGCAGTTATGCTTCCATCTGGTATTAAATTTAGTAACCGATTCCGAATTAAATTCCAGAAATGTCGAAATTAAAAATTAATTATTTACAATTATTAAATTTAATACGAGAAGGAAACGTAACTGCCTACCTCTAGTCAAATTAATTAATTTCTAATATGAAATTATAGCCTTTCCATAGCCCAAGAATTTGGCATATGGGTTGGTGTGTTTATCAGACAAATTATCTGATTTTTTTTTTTTTTTTTTTTGGTTTTTTGCAAATCGAATTTGCATTCCAGGTTGGTTCATCTGCACTAGAAGAAAAGATGATGATTCACGCTCCTTAACAATGTTTATTGTATAGTTTTCTTTGAATAAACATTATACATAAAATATTTGAGTATATTTTTCGGCGTGGAACGCATTATCGTATTTTACATTAATGTCTATGGGAAAAATTGTTTCGCTTAACGAGTGTTTCGCATTACGGGTAACACTCTGGAACAAATTATGCTCGTTAAGCGAGGTTCCTCTGTATATAAATATTAATTCGTTTATAAAATAATTTTTTCGACTTGTTTCGCCATCTGTTATTCATTTCTGCATTATGATTTTAATAAATTATCTCTAACGCATTACACTAAATAATAAATAAAATATTAATATTTTTATTTTTATTGTTATTTTCTATAATTTTTTCTTTAAGTTTGATTAAACGGAATGTTAAACGAGTGGATCGGGACACGTTTTCACTTACCTCAGTGCCCTCTGTTGGTTCTTTCAAAATCTATGTTTTTGCCTAAATTTTAATTTCTGCCGATCTGACGTTGAGAAAGAAAACAAATTATCGTCTATTGACTAAATGGTTCAACAGATGGCGCGAGAGTACGGTGCAAACGCGCTGTCCTGATCCACTCATTTATTAACATAATTAGTTAATTAATTTAAAAATTACAGAATAAAATCCAGAAGATGGCGCCACTAAACTATGTTATGTAAAATGTGTACATATAGTGTATGCATTCGTTGATCCGCCATATTTAGTCCGATTGTTACTATTCTATTTCCTGTATAAATTACTGTATGTCACATTATTTAACATTACAAAAATGTTCTGTTATTATATGAAATTTGATAAAAATATAGAAATAAAATTGGTCTACTAAGGTAAAAACTACGAGCGTTAAATAGAGAAAGGATTAAAAATGGCGACACCTTTCTTAAATGAGTTATCTGTAGGCTACACGTAACTTATGAGCTTTACTAGGATAAAGTCACATAAAAGAACACACTTTTGCTATTTTGCATTATTATTAATGCTCTATTATATATTTGAATTTTTTTTTGTCAACTTATTCTTTGAAATGTTCTTAATTAATGTATGGTAAAATCAGAATGAAATGTTTTGAAAAGACTAGGAGATTAAATAGAAAAACCTTTGCAGCGTGTGTACTCTTAGAAACAGTGTACATAACAGCACGTAGTATGGGATCTAAGAATACAAACTTTTTATAAATGGTTTCTAACCTGTAACTGTATTTGCCCATTGTTTTTTGTGATGCCGTAATGTGATAATAGGGAAAATAGCTTTCTGATAAATTATTTTACCTTTATTTAAAAGAAAAAAAATGCGTGCTTTACAGCAATCTAATTTTCCAATTACTAGATCAGAAAATTTGGGAGAATCATAATTATAGCAAGATATTTTATGAAACATGATTTTTTGGCGTGGACAAATGCTGTTTACATTGGAAGGATAAGTTAATAAACAATTATTAAAATTATGTTTTCTGTCGCTTTTTCTCTTAAAACTATTTTTTATAACTGAAGAAATGAAATAAATATAAACTTAACACTTACTTTCAATGATGTCTAAGAATATAACCTATATCATCAGAACCTCAGAAAACAGTAGGGTACGTGCGTACTCTTTAAAACCCAATTTGCACAGTTGGCAACACAATTCACAGCAAACTTTAGCACATCCCGCCTAATCTTAACAAAGTAACTTAACTTTCTGTCAATAAATATTTTTTGTTTGTTGATAGAAAGTTAAGTCAAAACACTTTCATTTTAAAGATAGGGGAATTCATTATTTCAAAGTACAGAATATTTCGGAAGAAGGTTGAAAATTCACATAGCTATTAAAATCACAAAGTTCAATTTAAAGATTCACAAATTACGGAAACTCAATCTTCCTTCACAAGTTTGATGTAGGTAATCTTACCCTATTATAAACAGAGCCGGATTTTAGGCGATTGGTGCCAATCGGGCCCCGCGCCTGAAGGGGCCCCGCATCACATCAAAATTTATATATATTTAAAAGTAGTACATGTTACAAAAATAATTATCTAGGTATATTGTTATGAAAAATAAAACAACATATTTCAATATGTAAATTAACTGTTAATTAATTTTGTTATTGAAAGTTTGAGGGGCCCCGCAAAAAAGAATTCAATTGGACCTCGCAACTATTGGATCCGGTGCTGATTATAAATATATATATATATATATATATATATATATGTTACTAATATAGTTTACAATAGCATATTGAATTACTTTTTATTACATTATTATTTTTTTCATTATAATGATATTTTTAAATAAATTTATATCAATAAGCGATGATATGAAAGCCATCGATCGATCAGAGGAAACTTTCCTCATTATTTTACTCGTAATACATAAATATTTTAAAGTAAATAAACTAAGAAAATATTTCTAATTAAGAAGAATTAAAAGTTTCTGTTAAAATATTTTCATAATTTTACATAATTAGTTCCAATTCAAAACTTCAACGAGCTGTACACAAACAATAACAAGAGCCTAAAAGAAGTGAGGCAGAGTTAAGAGTATTCACAAATATAGGACTCTAAAACCATAAAAATGTATGAATAAAATAAATAAAGCAAATATTTTATATCCATTAAAACAAATTTTAACTTTATATCACTTTCTTATTGTATTATATTTTAAAAAAATAAACGATTAAATTTCGGGACCTCTATATCAGCTATCAAAATTTAATATGTCTAAATAGAAAATCTACTGCTTCTATCTGCCTTTATCATTGTCCATTTAGCGATTTTGGTCCTATCTATCTCTCTCTATTTGGCCCCATTGGCCCTCTCTGATTGTAATCGCGATTTTGGTCGCGGGTTAACTCTCAATAACATGTAAATGTTTTTCAAAAAATGTATTTAAAGGAAGTAAAAATTTAAATAGATCATTATTAGATCTATTGTGAGAAATAATCTAACGACCTTTCGCATCTAGTCGACCGACAATATTAATTAATTAAATATTAAATTAAAATAATTATTTCAGAAAGTGTTATTTACATATAGATAATTTCTATAAAGTAACGTGTAATAATAAATTTATATATTTTATAAAGAGAGAAATTATAGAATTAAATTGTAATTTTTTATTGAATTTTTATTAACTTTTTTAGGTCCATTAACAAACTATCTTGGAAGAAAGAATACTTTGATATTGTGCAGTGTTCTGTTTTTCTTCGGATGGGATGGTATTCCTTACAGTAACTCCGCTGAACTCCTGTATTTTCTTAGAATAGTTACTGGATTCTGTTCAGGATTAGTTTCTTCAGCTGCTCCTATGTATATTATCGAAATATCAACTCCTAAAGTTCGCGGATTTCTAGGATCTTGTTTCCAATTATCTGTGGTCACTGGAGTACTCGTAGCCATGTCCCTTGGCCTATATTTCGCATGGTCATGGTTATCTGTTTGCTGTGCCATCATCTCCATATTGTCGTTACTATGCATACTTCCTATGCCAGAATCACCCAGATGGTTAGTAATGAAGAATAAAAAAATAAGAGCCATTGTTGCTATTAAATTTCTGCAAGGAGATCGAGTGGATCTTCAGAAAGAATTTGAAAACATAGAAAATGATATAAAAAGACAACCCCAAGGTAGTATTGGCATTAAAGACTTTGTAGATCCCATCAATTGGAAACCATTTCTGTTGTCTTTAGGGCTTATGTACTTTCAACAATTTTCCGGGGTTAATGGAATCATGTTTTATGCTTCTTCTATTTTTGAATCCACCGGAAATAAAAGTATTTCTGATAATTCTCCTGTTATAGTGGCAGCTGTTCAAGTATTTGCAACGTTCATGGCTTCGATTCTAATGGATAAAGCTGGTAGAAAACTTCTTCTTCTAATATGCGGAATAGGAACAACCATAAGTCTAACAACAATGGGTTTCTATTTTTATTTCGCTGAAATATATGGAAAGAGTTATCAAGTACAGTACAGTTGGATATCTTTGGTTAGTCTAGTAGTATTTATAGCTTCGTTTTCTATCGGTATGGGACCGATACCATGGTTAATGGTGGCAGAAATGGTACCTCAAAGAGTCAGAAGTTTGGTAAGTGCAGTTGCAACGGGTTTCAATTGGACTTTAGTGTTTATAATCACTTTCAATTTCGCGAAAATGTCTATAGCTTTTCATCCGTATGGTGTATACTGGTTTTATGCATCTAATTGCTTTCTCTGTGTGCTGTTCTCGTGGTTTATATTGCCAGAAACAAAAGGTAAGAAGCTAGAAGATATTCAAAAACTGTTCAAAAGAAGCAGCTTATCATTTAGAACAAAATCAACAACTGGAAATGATTTGCTTCCGATCATTGAGAATGATATAATAATGCAGAGCGATTAAGATATATTTAAATCATTAAAAGTCACTTTTAGAGATAATAAATAAAATATAGGTGTATTTATTTTATTAATTAAATAGATGATCTTTACAAAGAATTATATATAAACTATATTTATTGGATTAAAAAAGTTCATTTCTTATTAAATATGGTATAGATTCATGTAAAAATTTATATCTAACAATTAAAAATAATTTTATATGTTATTTCTCTACAAATAAACATATAAATACATTTTTTCTTATCTTTTAAGTTATTTTTTTTTTACTTTTTATAAAGACTCCTTGGATAAAGTCTTGCAACTTCTTCGATTAAAAGGCTTTATAAGAACTTTTTATAAAGACTTATATAGTTTGTTTTTAAATTCGGGAAGCCTTTATAAAGGCTCCTTAAATTAAAACGAACTCAAATTACACTCATTAATTTTTCAATTAATTAAAGTTCGATTTTTCACTTAAAAAACAGTATATATGATTCATCCATCAATAATAATTTAATTAATCTATCACGTGGGAGCTCTATTATGAATCGCTCTTCGTAGAAACAGCATTTTTAACACTTTAAATAAGTCATAATTCAATTATTTTTTTCCAAAAGATGATTGGTGATATTTGTAAGAAGTCTTATTGAAATCCATAAATACTTTTTTTTTTTTTTTTGTCTGATTTTAGTCGAAGAAAATTATTCATCGTAAGATGAATTGCTGTTTGGGTGGAACCTCTCGACTGTCCACATTCCAAAGTAAATTATTTGTATGTTTGTACATACTTAAGTAAATTAATTAAAATGTCGTGCGTGGTGCCGAGAGGATTCTGTACAAAAGTTTGGCCTAGATTTTATTTTGGCCAAAGGATATGAATGTATTTTAATCATGTTATTTTGAAGAAGGAGACAAAGGATTTAATTAAATATTTTTTTAATTAAATGTAAATGTGAGAGAACTTTTAATATTGTGTAATTTTTATTTAAATTAAAATATTGGAATAAACAGTTTAAATTCTTTTTATAGAGTTTTATTTTGTAAAGAACAATCTACTTCAGCTCAAGACTTCCTTTCGATCAATCATTTGTTCCTTGATTATTTACCACGTTAATATCCATTCAATTAAACGATAATAAAATATTAATAACAATTACAATAACCTCACAAATGTAATAAAAAAAACTTCACTTCTCTATTATCTTCAATAAATATATTAAAAAAAGAATAAAAATAAGGGAAGAAAACCTTTCGTTCAAAGAAAAACTCCGAATGCTCTTAAGAAAAAAGTAGAAAAGAGAATGGAAGAATTCTCAATTTTAAATGAACCTTTAACAGTGCAGTAAGTATAAATTGAAGCGAACTTCTAATGCACGAACAGGTAGAAGATATATCACAAGAAGTGCAGGAAGCAGAAAAAAAGAGCACAACCCAATCTATTTGATTAATGAAGTGGAGAAGAGAGGCAGCTGTTGGGGCGATGTTTTTCTCACTGCATCTCTCTCCTCCTGACGTTTGTAATTACCAACACGACTAATGGCGTCGGCCATTGCTTTACATGCAAATTTACATCATCCCTCATCCCGTGACGTCATTCAGAAACTGTTCTTCGTTGACGTCAATACCAAGAAAAAGTTCGAATCCCTAATCTTTAAAGATAGTTGGATGAAAAAGATCCGCACGATTCTCTAGGTTCATTATGTTGTTTCTATATAAATTATGAAGATAACATGTTTCTTATCGACCATTTCGATCGGTAATAAAGTTTCTGAGCAAAAAATAATAATAAATAAATAAATAAATAAGAATATTCCTGACTCCCTGTCTATAATTGGAGGAAACACGCTATAGTTGTTTACTGTTGTTTTCACCATATTAGTATCATTATCACATTAATCTAATCACAAATAAATAAATAAAATAGATTTATGTTTTCATAACATTAATATTTTCATTATTCGTCTCGAGATCCAGCTGTTAAATCTTATTGATATTCATAACAGCTATTTTTACACGAAGACTATTAAGAGAATATTTATATCCTTTAAATATTAAAACATTACGATTTACTCTATTAACGTTGAAATAATGGATAGAAAATTCATATAATTAATTTTTAATATTTATGAAATCATGTTTTAAGTGAAAAACTGATGTAAGAAACTCTTATGCCTTCTGAGAGTCTATATTGAATACAATGTAGAGAAGTTAGAGCTATACATTTAAAGAAGGTAAGCAATTAATATTTCAAATTCACTTAAGATTTATTTATTATTGTAGAAACAATGATTACAAATTTCATATAAATCTGTATTTCTTAAAAAAATTGAATTTATTATAAGGAAGGAACTGTTTTGGTCCTCTTGTCTGTATTCAAAGCAACGTGATGTAGGGGTTAGATCTACATTTCTGTAGAAAATAAGCAATTATTTAAGAAAAAAAAATTAAGCTATATAAACGAAAAAATTGATATCTTGATAGACAGAGGTCTGGTCTGATTTTGGCGTTAATTAACAACAAAAAGGGAGCATTTGGTAAATGATTGTTGCTAGAGCCGAAAGTATAAAGATCCGAACTAATTACAGTATAGAAGCCATGTTGTCGAAATTATCCGAACGACTTTCAAGTCGCCGCTTTTCTGATGTAATTACATCCTGAGTATTGTGATTTGAGTCCAGGAAATCGGATGAATGATGGGAAGGCCGCCATTAACGTCTTCCCAACTGGCTCTGAGTGACAAAGTGCGCTATTTATTTACAAAGTGAAAAATAGATGAATTCATAATTGCTACTTTTCTGACTGACACTTCTTCTCCTTTATAATTAATTTCAGAATTGTTGTTTTTAACTGCAACACTTTATTCCGCTTGGAAGGTGTCCTGTCCTCAAAACCGTCACCTTCGACGCTGTTTTGAATCTAATAATGTCTAAGATTTACTCTATTCTTTATAATAATAATTCTAGTATTAATAAATACTCTTAAAGAATATGATTATTAATTTTAACGAGACGTAATTTGTAATTTAAAAGACACCTTTATATATATATATAGCCTATATTAGAATAATGACGAGTTGGGTATGAATTCTATGTGTTAAGAGCGAAGTATTTTTGGCTTTAAGCTAAATCGAAGGTGCAGATTCTTTCTGTAAAGTTCTATATTGGAGGCAGAAGTCCACGTGACTTAACGCCGAGTCATTTCTTGAAAAAGCAATTATTACAAAATAACTACTTAAAATCTCATAAAACGTTTCCATTCTCCATCTGTCGAGAGGCATCCCGATAAATTTAATTGCTCTGTTTCTTTTTTCACGTTGGTCTGGAGACTGCGCAGAAGGCGTGGTCCTGTTACGGGTCCCGTGATGAATGAAGGTGTTCGCCATCTCCCCTCTCCATCTCTAATAGTGTTTGCCAACGAATCGCCTCAACTGTATTAACTAGACACCCAAAAGGGTCAAGGGTCTTCATCAGATTTTTAGTAAGTCAAACAAACTCCCTGGGCCAAGGAAACCATACAGGACTCCCACGGTGCCACAGCGCGTGGCTTAGGTACCTTCCCTGTGTAAACAAGGCGGTAAGACATCATACATCATCTCTGAGGAGGAGGGCGGGTTCCCGATGATTAATATACGATCGGGTGGAAATTTTTCGCGATAAATCAACTTTGAAAACAATTCAGGAGAATATTTTCGCCCAAAATCTCATTTTAAAAGCAACCTTAGCACGATTGAGTCGTAGCTCCAGGGTCTAATTAACAAACAATTAATTGTCTCCAGCTAGACTTTAGATAATTAGATGGTGATGAGTGGGATTACTGCTAATCTACAGCATTTCTAATAAATTCTAATTCCAGAAATTACCTAGAGAATTTCATTAACGGCGTTACTGTGTTTCGGAAATTACTGGATCATTATTCATCAATTATTGTATTTAATATATATATTAAATACAATATATATGTAATAAATTCTCTAAAAATCAAATTTAGTAATTATAATTCTTCTGGTTTTCTTCAATAATATCCGTTCAACGTACTGTTCAATGTACTGTTCAACGTATGTTAGTATTTAGTATCTTGCAGATTATCCTAATCTAAGCTGTAGTGTATCCGAATTATCTATCACAGATTGATACTAGATTCTAGAATCTTACCAACGTTTACACTCGTCTATTATTAATTTATTATCCGATAATTGGACGCAGAGCGAGTGACCAGAGGCGGGGAGCAAGGCAATTCGGTGATAGGATCCACACGGGATAGAGAAGCATAACTAATGTTGTAGACGCGAGGTCAGAGGATATTCGGGGCGGAAATTAACTCGGTTCCAGATAAGAAACAAATTTATTTATTTACACCCACGTTTGGAAGGTAGATCTTGTCTCCGTTTTAACCTTCCTCTTATCTAAAATATCGCACGAAACCTACATTTCTGTTTTCTTTTACCTTTAAACTGACTTAAATAGGTCGGGCTTTTGATGAAAACTACGAAACGTTTCTGCCTGCACCGACACGATGGAGCCATAGAACTAATGTGTGGGTAAGATAGAGCTCAGATTGGGCACGAAAGAACTATCGTTTTCACTACAGAATAGCGATTGTTAGAGAAAAGTTTTCTTCTGTTGGAATATGGGACAAACGAGAGTCGTGTAATTTGGCACTCGCAAAATTATCGTGCACTGATCCTTTGGAATTATCCCAGAGGGTGTCCAGGAAAGTCTTCACGGGCATTAAATCGCTTCCGCTAAAGACGCAATAATAGAAACCTGTCAGATTCGGAGGAGGAGGACGCGAGCGACTGCGTCATTAAGCAGACGTAAAACGGAAACCTCTACCTTAACATCTGCCCCAACAACCGGTAGTCTTAGCGCTGCAGACGTGTTAACAAGCCCTTAATTGCTAGCTTGAATGGCGTCAAACGCGACCCTGCGGCGCTTACATGGGAACACAAGATAGCTTCTGAAATACGAAAATTCTTTGCTCATTTCTCCGCGATGACTGTAAAAATCTACCTTCGATCGCTAATTAAATTCTTTGAAGAATATAATCAATTTTCTAATATTTTGAAGATCTGAAGCGTTGCATTTATATTTTACACAGGATGGATGAAGACCCTCGAATTAATTATCACACAAAGTAATGGATAATGTTAACAAATAGGGAATATTTTGGATATATTTTTAAGGAAACTCGTTATAACTTTTATCAGTTATTGATAGTTAAGAAGGAAATATCAAGAACCCTCCTTGGTTTCGATAAAATGTTCGTTGATGAGATGAAAAGTAACGGAGCAGCCGACCAATAAAGAGGTGCTGACACGTCCAATATCGGATATGCGGGCGGGGAATGCCGGGAATGAAGCGATGATGGATGGTCCGATTCACGTGTTAGATAGGCCAAACAGTTATCTCAATCAAGCAAAATTGTTACAAGTGTCGTAGGATTTCTGTCCTAAGGAGAATGTTATTAGATAATTACTGGTTTATCTCACCTCGCGTGGCTCTTCTCTCCTATCTCCTCATCGCTTTGTTTCTAAACTTATTCGATGATAAAGCCTATTTAATCGAGTTTTCTCTCGAGATGAGTAGCATGTAACGCTCTAAACGAGATCCAGTTGAGAGTGAGCTTTACAAATTTAAATCCCTCGACGTCACTCCGCATGGAACAAAGATCAAAAGTTATGATTAAAAAATAATTTATTTATTAAAGAAAAAAAAAACAACGAAAAAGAATAATTCGAAAAGGTAACAGGTAGTTTCGTACGTCTGCTATTTTATTCCAATTAGATCTATTGAATAAGTAAAAGAAGTGAAGGTTAATTAATCTTTAATTAAAATTCAACATTGGGTTTTTGAAGTCCTAAAGTAAATTTTTAATTATAAGAATGTCAAAAACTCCTAAATTAAAAAAGTATTCTGTTTGATGATCCTATTATTCTTATAATTTATTTTTGAAAAAAAAGTTAATTGGAAATTCAAAAAAGTCTTCTATGATATAAAAAAATCCAACCTCGGTATTGGCCCTTTCATGAAGACGTATTGCAGAATTGGTAGGCGAACAATCTTTTGTAGTTCCATCAATCAGCCCTTCTTATTACGGTGTATGGCGTACTTTTCTAGGGTGCGTGTTATACATCGACTCGCGTGAGTCTCCTCGATACGTTATCGGAGGGCGATATTAGGTTGCCTATATCCACAAAACATATAAAAACAAAACAAAATAAAATAAATAATAACGACGTTCCGATCATTCGAGACCTTATATTGATTTGCTGTGCAGAAATAGACCTCTTTAATCTTAACTCTTAGATAACATTCGGTTTTAAAGTGATCGATAGATTTTCTATCAACTCTCAATCCCGAAAGAGATTTTTGGATCCTTTACAAGACTTAACATCTTTACAAATTAGTTCCGTTTTATCGTTCATTAACGGTTAAGAAATTGTACCATTATAAAACACCATTGAACTGTTTAAACAGCGCTGCAGGTATCTCCTTTTTTTCTTCTTACAGCTTTACCGTATCACTTGTAATTGTAAAGATAATTACGTTTAATTAAAGAGAACTTTGTCTTAAGGGAAATGATTAGCATCTTTTGATTCTTAACAGAATAAATTCTCATAAAGACCAACTCAGAATATACAAAAGTCAAGTCACCCGTCATTAACTCTCTCTTTATCTTCTCATTCATGAACTATACCTTTCATGCTTTGTACCAAAGAAGCATCATTAAGTTTCTTTCTTCCTTCTCTACTTTCTATATATTATACTCAGACTTATAGCCTCTAATTTTGTAAATAATGAGACAATTTAACTTACTCCGATTTAATATTTAATTGTTCATATTCTGTAAAGAATTTTAAGATCTCGAACTCTTCTCGTTAATAATTTTAAACTCTAAAAGAACAGATGTTTCGTTTTGAATAAAAAACAAGAAATGACAGTGAGAACAAAGAATTTTTGTCGGTTCTGGGAAGTGAGTTTGGAGACAGATAAGTGTCCAGAAGGGGTCTTCCGCCTACTGTCCGTCACCTGCAGGTATCTTCTTCACCTGGAGTCAAACGTGGGATATCACGATGGAAACAGTGGGGGATCCACACATCGACCACTTGACTGATACATTCGCTATTTATTATGACATTTATAGGAGACGAGAACTTTTTATTAGTGCTTTTAGAATAACAACATTTTAAAATGTAATTATTTTAAAATATAATTAAAAGCTAATAAATTAATTGAGTTCATTTAAGTGAAAGCAGTGCTATTAAAGTTTAAAAAATTTCTCATAATATTTAAAGTTGTAAAGAGAATTAAATTCTTTTTACTTGTATTTATTTTAACACATGTATTTATTAAAACAATATCCATAAGTGAATTATAGAGGAATTATCACGGAAGAGGTGTTTTGTCTTTTGAAATAATGCGAACAAAATTGACTGTTTTAACGTTAACTAATTATTATTTTAAGCAATAAATATTGTTAATTTTATAATTAATTTAAAATTTGTATAAACTAGGTTTTGAGTAAGGAATTAATACAATATTTACAGATGAATCAGGTTAGAACAACTTATGAATCATCAAACGTTATCTTATAAAGTAATGCGAACAAAACTGGCTTTGATACAATAATCAACGTTAAATAATTATTATACCGGTTTTAATAAAATATAGGTCCCGAGTCGTAAATCATAACAATAGCAATTAATCATTATTCTATTATTTAGTTTTATTTTATAATTTCTATATGAAATATCAAGTAGAATAATTTGATAAATTTGCAAATTTGTGTATTTATTTATATAAATTTAAGCTAAATATACCTCTAATTAGATTTGAAATATACTGAATAATCCTATAATTATAATTATAATTAATTTTTAACACTTATTAATTGCAATTACGGATTTTGTTAAATGTATGCGTATATTTTTTTCTTCATTATTTGATTTAATTATATAATCATATTTAGTTTTAAAAATCACTTTATAAACTTTATTTTTTCTCAATTCCTCTAAAGTAATAGGCCTATATATATAGCCTATATATATATATATATCTAAGTGCAAAGATAGAAAACACGAAACTATTATGCAAACTTACTTAAATTAATCATTTTAAACAATATTGGATTAAGAAAAACTCGGATCCTAGCGACTTTTCCAAATATATATATATATATATTGTTCTTTGTTATATATAACTTAACACTAGACATTCTTGGAGAAACAATAATTCTATATTCACTTAAAATTGTTTATTTATTTATGGATTTAGGTATCCCTGTCAGACTCGAATCTTAAGCACTTACCAGGCCTAAGTTTGACATTGATTCTTCAATTATCACTTCTCTCCTGTTGATGTGTTTGCTATTAAATTCGGGTATAATTTCAATTACTTATTCAAATTTTTGTGCATATAAAGTGCAACATGTAAAAATGAGAATAATTATGGACAATTTAAGTGAGAATTATCACTCTAATGATAATGAATATTTAGATTTAAGAGTGATCTACTGTAATATCTAACAGAAAAAATGAATAATTATTAATGATTGAATAATAATCAATTGTTTCCCTTAATTAAAATAAAAAATAAATATTTTAGGGTATTAAAATGTTACAATTATTATATATTATTTATTATATAATAAATAATATACAAAAATTGCAGCATTTAATATCCTAAATAATCCCACATACATATTGTACAGGCGTACTACACACACATATAGCCTATATATAATCTTACACAGAGAATATTAATTTATTGTATGTAGGATTTATTGGATGTTTGATGTATGTGTATGCTATTTACATACCATTACTACAGAAGAAGAAAATGTAGTGTGTATAAAGGTTACATTATATTCTCTCTCTGTAGTATCATAACTATATAAGTACTGTATACACATATATAAGACCTCTATAACGCTTTGGCATGCATAGCATGGATGAGACCTCACTTTTGTAGGGGTCTCATCTCGCTGCTCATTGCTAATATTTTTATTCTATATCTCATCTGTATAATATGCCTTTAGAAAAGTTGGGCAGAGGCCTTAGAAGAAACGTAAAATTTAATAATTCAATGACAGACATTAATTTCAGGTTATTCTCGTCGATAATGCTCAGCGATTTGAGTTCGAACAGAATGGATGACGAGACTAGAAACATTAAACGATTGTATTGGCGATAATATCCGTTTCATCATTTCATGAAAACAGGTCATACAAATAATAAAATAATTAGTTTCGCCATATTCGAGGCAATTAACAACCGGAAATATTAGCAACAATGGCGGAAGAAGACGATGCACCGCCGTACCGCCCCCTGCGGCTTTCATTAAAACTAATTTAAAAATCGCCCCCTATTTCCAATTAAATTTATTTAGAATTTTAATAATTAATAACACGTTATAAACTAATCTATAGACCTATATAATTAAGTTAGGAGTAGAGACAAGGCCTACTTTATACGTCATCTTAATTATATATGCTCTAGGCGAAGCCTCTGGGCTAAAGTGTCTGGTAAGATTTCGGAACTAACTTATTAATTTAGACTGAAGATGGATTAGATTCAGTTAATTATTAATACTTATTAAAGATTATAGATTATTTTATAAACAACTATAATAGTAATACCTCAAAATGGAAGAGATATGACGGGAAGTGTGACATATCGTCGGCGTTGAATTGCTCCTCCTATTCTCTTCGTAAACCAATAAGCGGCCTTTTAGAAAGCGTGTCTAGAATCGACCAATAGAAGGGCGCGTTTCTCGGAGAAGTGGCATCGCCTCAATTATTTCCAATTATTCGCAGGCCGCATCAAATGAAAGACATTAACTGGAAAACTGTCCAATCAAATGTTTATATTAGCTCCAATAACATTCTTACAACAATAATTATCCCATCATAATGACGGTAAGTTGTAGCTAGAATAGGTGTTGCTGCAGTGATGCCAAGTCGCAGCATGGCCCAGGCCACTAAGCCCAAACACAGTTTTTCCATTGACGCTTTGGTCGGTAAGACCGACAACGACAGCGGCCCTTCTCAGCCTACGGAACCGCTTCTTCCTCAACTGGCTGTTCCTACCTGTCATTATTTGGAACCGGTGTGCGGCAGGAGGTATCCTGAAGCCTCCTTTGCATCTCCCGCTGGTTCTCCCTTCTTCTTAGCCAGAGAGTCTTATCCTCTCTATCCATGGCTTATCGGAAGACATTCTCGTTTTTTGCCTCCGAGAATCCCAGGTGAGTTGCCTACCTTTATCTAACTATAAGCAACTACGCGCCCAGAAACTTTATCGGCCGTTTCCGAAACTTCAAGTCTTGACATTTAATCGTGTTTTTAAGAAATTTTCTTCGCAATTATAAAAAAATAACAAATATAACTTTAATAAATCTGAAAAACGTGCAACGTTTAAAATCTTATCTCGGGATATAATTAGCGATGATCATAATTTTCGTAAAATGTAAGCTGGCCCAAAAGTCAGTTAACCATTGTAATGTTTAAATCACGTTTACGTTGTTCTAAACACTTTACAATTTATATTAAGAAGTATATCTGAAACGTAACCACGTTTTGTTTTGTGTTTTACATGTTTTTCGGACAAGAGTTTTCTATTAAATTTTTATTATAAATAAGTAAAAAATAATAAAATAAGCCATAAAATAAAACACTTTTATTTATTTTAAATGTAAAAAAGACCATTATTTTTACCGTAATATATTATATATCAGTTTTTCTTTTCTTTGATTTTAAAAATGTAAACGTAAAATACCGTTAAATTATTGTTTGAAATTTTATATTTTTAATAAAAAAATGTAATTAATAAAATAAAAAACTTCTTAATAAATGTTAAAATATGATAGAATATTAAATAAATAGATCAAACAGAATTTTTTTTTAAATTATTTAAACAAAATCCATCTTTTTAAAGATAGTGTAGGCCTTAGGCTACACCTCATAAATTGGTTGGAATATCTTAAAGTTGTTCACATTAATAATATTTTAATATAAATTAAAGCATTAAAAATTAATTTAATTTTCTGTTAATAATTAATAATATACTCTTACAACTTTTATAATCACTTTAACAAACAAAAAATTACTTATGCTTCCGACATTAAACGGTTTGGCATTGAACAAACTATAATTTTGGAAGAAAGGAAGTAAATCGTTCTTCGAAAACCTCTCACTATAATTATCTTCTTATAAAGATAATATATATATATAAGGTAGCCTAAAAATCAATTAATCTTGTTTTATTTTTGTATATTCTAGTTACAATCCTCACTGAATTCAGAACATTTTTATTAATTTAAATAGGATTTATATTTTATAATTTTAATACGATTCTGCAAAGCTCGGGCGTAACCAAGAAGGACTGAGGAGCTGTAATCCCTCCGAAAAAGAATTGCGTTAATAAGATATAGGAATATATACGACTAATGTAATTTAAATTTATTTGTTAGTACCTATTAAACTTAATTCCTGGTTACGTAACTGACTCATGTCGTTAGTATTTAGAATCATTAACTCTTTCTGATACAGAATTACTATTCTATAAAAGTTCTAAGAAATAAATATTGACATGAACATGTGTAATCCAGAGAATAATTATGTAGAACAAGAGCGCTGACAGGTATCGATTGATAAAAACTGGGTAATAACCGCATTAAATGATCTTTTAAAACTAATTCCCGAATAAATTTATATAAATTATTTTTATATTCTTTTAACTCAATTTACACTTGACCCTTTTAGATTTACATTTTATTTGTATAGTAATAATAATATATAGGCCTATATTTTTATTAAATTGAAAATATAGATTGTATCAAAATTACTACCAAATATTCGAAGCTTAAAAAATATTTTTGATAAATATATAATTATTGTTATTATATATACCTGTATATAAGCTTTTATTTACATATAAATAGTTAATGGTCTATAGAACTCATAGAAACAGGTTTCTATCCAAGTATTATATGGCATAAAAACTCGACAATTCCGGACTTTACAGTTTCATAATAGATTAGTTTACTAAATTAAAGAAGGGAATTTTGTATGGGATGGAAAACAATAGCCTTATAATGCGATAAAAACTATTTTGAAATTCTTTAAATTACTCATTATAAATCATTCTAAATATAAATATTATAAGCAAATTAGCATTTACATTTATGCAATTATTATTATTTAATTCATAAATAGTTTTCCATAATTTAAACTATTTTCCATTTCATTTTTCACTTAACATTTTACTTATTTCAGAGACTTTTTGTTAGTAAATGCTCTTTAAACGACATTTTCTTTTTCATAATTAATTGTTTTCATTACTTATACTTTAAATCAAACAATTTTTCATAATTTAGACTATTTTTATTTTATTTTTTTTTTAACCTAAAATCTGCTATTTTCATTATTTTAAACACTTTTCAAACAGAATTTTTTAAAAATAAATATATAAATTAAATAATAAAGGTATAAAGATATAATTTAATGTATAGATATATATTAAAAAATTTTTATGAGAAAGTTCAGGGACTATTTAAATGTATATTTAAAATATGTTATCGCAACTAAAAGTTATTAAATAGAATTAAATAATATAAACATTTATTAATTATTAATTAAATATTCCAATTTTAATTTCAATTTAATTCAATAATTCAATATTGAGCTTGAAAAACTCACTTAAAAAAATGATAAAAAAGTGAAGAGAAATGGGAATCAAAGTAGAACCAAACCAACAATTTTCTGGACTTATTTTTATTTCATTTTCCTCTTTAATGTTAGGCTATTAGAGAAGAGAGGGGAGAAAAAAATTGATTTTTCTTTTCTCTAATGATATACGAAAGCATCTCATCATCACATGTAACATTTAGATTTTACTTTCAAATTTTTTTTTTTTAATAATATAGGTCTAGTTTGTAGATGATTATTTAGAGATATGCAATAAAATTTATTATGTTTATTATATAAATATTTACATGTAATATAATAAAAGTATATAAGCATGACCGTCGAGAGCATGTATGGGGCCCGCTCTATCCTAACCCCTTTGTCTCCTTAGCAGGGCCCCTTTTGCTTTTTTTTTTTTTTTTTTTGAACAAATGAAGTACTAGAATTTTTCTTTATTAATAAAAAACAGTCTAAAAAATTTTATTTTCTGTTAATAAAAATAACCTTAATTTATAAGGGAAAGAACCATCATGGACTTCAAGTTGTCTGCAGATCTGGAGAAAAATACTTAGCTCATACAGAAATGTACACAGTACATCTATAAAGTATGCGAAGTAAATAATTTGTTTGAGTCATTCTAAAATATTTAAATATAAGCCTGAAAAATTAATTATTTTGTATTCAAATTTCGTTAATAATAATTATTAAGAGATCTTATATAAGAGACTATTTATTGCCTAATGTCTTTCATGAATATTAAGTGATTGTAGTTAAATATATAAAAAGTTTCTTGTATAATTATAATAGTTTATATCCTATTTATTTAGTTATTATTATTATTATTATTATTATTACGTATATTATTAATAGGAAGTAAGGAAGGTTGAATTATTAATTTACTTTCCTGATGTTCACCTAACATCTGCCTTTTTCACTTCCTATTTTAAGGTATTTGAGGCCCTTCAACTTAGCACATGCTTTTCAAACAGCAATTACTTGTCTAGTTTGATATATAAACTCTTTATACTTAAATTTTCATGAGTTTTTAATGTAAAAGCACTGTAGATTACAAATACCATACACAAAATAGATAAGTGCGTTGAAATTGATCATTATTTATTAAAAAAATCGAAGTAAATATTTGCTGGTTAGCTATAAATTCTACATTCATTGAAGAAAACAGTATGGGGTACTTATATTGATTTAATTGTCTTAATAGTATTATTAAAATAATCTTAAATCTTAATCGAAACTAATGGTCATCTTTATTGCTGAAGTTAGTAACAGATCAGTATCCTGAAGGGCTGAAATTCATAAATCATCATTAACAATATTATCTTGGTCTTTTATCTTATTAGAACACTATCCGTTAGACAGCAAGAGAAGTCTAGATTCAGATTACAGCGTTTTTTCTTCTTCTTCTTTTTCGCCTCGCCGAAATAAAACGAATTTCAATGATATATAGTCAATTTTTCACTTATAAAAACTATACTCTTGCAAGAATATATATTCGTGATATGCCCTACTTTACGCTAAATCTATTAGTACCTTTCTAAAGTTTCAATATGAAAATCCACCCTACAATAATTGCTTATTAGTCAGACAATAGTCGACTAATAGCCTTCCACCTGTCGCACCGATTCACTCACCTGTACTCGAAATCACCTGTCGCAAAATTAATGCCTTGTGATACCTAAGGGAAGACACAATCGATCTGAACGTCTGATGCATTATTCATTCACCCGATCTCACAGATTTGTGTATATTCTATAAAATATTCGAATTTTGTATTGGCACTTTAATTATTTAAAGAATAAAATTAAAGAGAAACTTTCTCTACAATTGCTAAATATAAACGACATATTAATTAATTAATTAGCATTTACCTATTTAGCATTTTACTGTTTTAGGGGCAGACATGACTGGGTTGTTTCTACATCCGTTTCGTAAACCAAAAAGAATTCGTACAGCATTCTCCCCTTCACAGCTTCTAAAACTCGAACACGCTTTTGAGAAGAACCATTATGTAGTAGGAGCGGAAAGAAAGCAACTTGCTCAATGTCTCAGCTTGACAGAAACTCAGGTAATTTTATAAATCGTATGAAAAACATGAGCTAGATCAGCAGTTCTCAACCTGTAGTACACGTAATGTACCCCCTTGGGGTACACAAGAACGATCAGTTAATACGGGTCTAATATACAGAAGGCTTAGGTGGTACGCGAGTGAAAAAGATTGAGAATTGCTGAATAATATCATATAAAATTTTCTATAAATGTAAAATAAGACATGATTACCTTTCATATTTTGAGTATATTTTTAAAATTTTATATTTATTTTCACTATAAAAGTAAATTTCTATTAAATAAAAGGCAGGGATTAACGTTTTTCTCTAACGTTTAAAGGCAAAATTAAATTAGAATTTCAAAAATATTAATTTATTTATTAGTTTGTCGGTTTTATTTAAATTTCCTAAATTGCTTTTAAAATATCCGAAGATTTATATTTTAAACATCAGCTAGCAGGTGAAATTTAACACAGGTGAAATTATAGTAGGCATATAGGCCCGTAGGCCTGTACTATAATTGCAACTTAATGTGTTAATCATATATAAGTTTAATAAGCAAGTTTTCTATAAAATTTTTATATATTTGAAATTAAATATAAACTCTTTTAAAACTATAATTTAACAAAAAGAGTTGCATAAATGATGTTTTTTCGTCAAAAAATGAAATACAATCGAACCTCCAAACAACGGCCATTTTTATATTCGCATAATTGACCGTTGTTTAGAGGTTCGACTGTATTTAATACTTCTTACTCCTTTTTTTTAAAAATTAATAACTACCCACGCTTTAAATATAATTTTTTGTGTGTTTGATTCTTTAATTCTATAGGTAAATGTTATAAATTTATTAAATAAATATATATTTTAAATAATAATATATAGCGAGGGCCCAAAACTCGGTTATTTTACCTAAGACAGATATTCTCTCTGTTAACTGATTTTAGACCTCTTTGTATAAGCCAACATCCTAGATATTAATATACTTTTTATAGTTTACTATAATACTTTTCTTTTATAAAAATAAGTAGGCCTATATAGACATTATGATTTTAACAAAAATAAATAGAATTCCATATAAATAAGCTATTTACTTTATATATTGAATAGATTTTCCTGACAGCAAATAATAATACTCAACTTCAGTATTCAAAATAACTGAAATGATGAATGAGAAAATGATGTTTTTATATTAATATTAATTTATTTTTTGAAATAATTTTGGCTTAAATATAGTAATTGTGGAAATTAGAAAAATTGACCACCTCCGTACAACGGCCATTTTTTTCTGTTTCCGTCAGTGACAGTTGTTCAGAGGGTTGATTGTATATTTGCTTGCATACTTTACATTTGTTTACTGAACTTGATTAAGCTTTATCTACTGTACATTTGTCGATTTTATTCATATAAATTAACTTACATTTTACTTGTAAAAACAAATAAATATACGAGAAAATAATAAAAATATGCAGTATATAATACAAGCGAAACACCAATAATGTCCACCTCTAAACAACGGCCATTTTTTATATTTAGTAGCCATTGTTCAGAGGTTTGACTGTGTGGTATTGTACAGCAGATAATACAGGTCCGTACAGGGAGGGCATCATTATTTAAAATATAGGTTATTAGCCTATAAAAGATGCTGTTGTATTCATGTTCGTATCGATGAGTTAAGCGCAATGCGTCTAATAATTTACATAATTTATAACAATTTATATTCATTAATAATTAGAATATTTAATAAAAATAATTTGTACAATAGAAGATGCGAAGGTCGAATTGTTCTTGTATTTATACAAGATTTATACAAAATAAATTTTAATTAATTTATATTATATACGTATAAATAGGATAAGCTATAATTTATTTAAGTTGTTTACAGATTAACTGAAATAATAATAATCCTATTAAAATTTATTTCCTTTACACGTGCATTTTAAATCTGTTTGTTATTATATTTTGCCGGTTGAAATAAAATTCTTAAGTTTAGCGAAAATATATTTTAAACATTAAAATTTCATGCGTAGCTTTTACTTACTTTTAATAAATATTTTATTCGCCAGTAAGAGAAATTGATAGAAAAGCGAAATCTCATTCTACTCCGAGCCGAATTTGCTAGTATGAAATTAGCATGTTCAGGTCCTAATACAAGGGAAACAAGACCATTTCGTCCAGGCCTATCAATTTCAGGTCTCTTTAGAGGGGCATAGGACCATTCGGTCCAGGCCCCTCACTTAATAGGGCTTCAAAACATTTCTTATAAATTATTCATTCTGTTTCGTTTCTTGCTTTTTTAAAATTAAATTTTATTACTTATCAAATTTAATATATTTTTAACGCAGTTCTGTATTTTTGATATATTGGAGTCCTTGAAAAGATAAGTTGTTTGGGCCTCCTTTGACCTCTGAAAGGCTTTGATCGTGTATAAGTTATATTAATGTAGTTTCGTTAATGTTAATTTAAGAAATAACAATTATTTATTAAATTAATATAAAATAAATATCATTTTTCAACTTATTTATAACAATTTAACTGTTTTAAATGAGAGGTCCAGGTCAAATGTCTAAAACTATTCTTCTGTTATTAATATTTATTAAATAGATTTTTATACATTATAATCAGGATAAATGGTGACATTATGTCGACCTAATAATAAATTTATGTTAATTAAAGTAATTTCTATTTTAAAACTATTTAAAATAACCTCATTTAAGTAAATGTGTAAAGAAATGTTAATAGTCCTGTAATGTAATAATTTATAATTTCTCTAAAAGTTAAGAAAATGATATTTTAAAAAATAAATTTTTAAAAATAATACTCCTAGGACTACTATTTATGCTAAAAATTAAGGGAGCCAGACTCAGTCATAAAAGGGGCCCTCCGAAAGCTACAGTCCTATAGCTGCTATGTGTTACGTCAAGAGTTGTGGGAAAAGGAAGGCCCCACGTAAGCTTTTGGGCGCTTCCACTTTTATAATTGGACTCAAACAAAAAAATCTTTTATCACTTATCAAAAGACACTTTAATTCATATCACGTTCTTTACATAAAAGGCTAAAATTTAGACTTTCTCTACATTTTGTTTGAAGCTCGATCTAAATGATCTTCCTGGATTCCTCCTCTATCCGAGCCTGGTTAATTTTATTTAAATTACTTATATAAGCAATAAAAGAGAGATTAATTGATGTTTTTTAAAGCAGAAACTATAATATTTTAAAGTATACGATTTAATATAGAAGCTTTAAATAAATAGAAGCATTATAACTTGAGATTATTGGATGCAATATTAAAGAAACTTAATTATAAATAAAATTAGCTTTAAGCTTGCTAATAATTTAAATATTATTTAAAAATTAATAAGAACGTATTTAAGAATAAATAAATAACTTTTGTCTTTCGTTATAATTCAAAACATATTTATTAAATACATAATAAATAGAGAAGAATTTATGCCAATTAAATTGAATATGTCGTTCATTTACACTTTATATATAATAAATTTACGTAATATCAAAATATATTCTATATATAATAGGCTATAATATTAAAAAAGATGCTATCCTGTTTGAATTTAATGATTGATGCATCGTTATCAATCAACTGTAAAAGGTTATTACATTATCACTTTCCTGTTAATAATTATTAATATAACTTGTATCAAAATTTAAATGAGCTCTATATTTTATTATTGTTATTATGAATTTTCGGTTGAATTACTATCATGAATTATAAATCTATTTTGCGTTAATTGTTGTTCTCTATTATATACAGCATTTGTGAAATTTTTTAATGATTTTATATACGCTTTATGTAGGCCTAAGTTTTACATAGAATTTTACTAGGATTTATATAGCTTTAAACAGGTCTTTTATATATGTTTTACTTTATATAACTCTTTCTTTTTAACGTTTTATCTAGCATTTCATATAGGCTCTTTAACAAATACTTTTCATAGAATTTTATGTAGGCTTTATACAGGATTTTAGGTAGGATTTGTATCGAACTTGTATAGGTTTTTAATAGGTCTTTTATATAGGCTTTTTTCATTTTAAATATATTTAATAATTTCTTATATTTATAAATGAATGTAAACAATTCTGTAACTCTAAAAAGAGCAGTAATTTTGCTAACTGAATTGTGTATTTTTTTCTTGTTTCTTGATTGAAATACAATTAATCTAATTAATCACTAATGATAAACTAAATATTTTGATCTAGAATAGAATATTTATCATAAAGCTTATTAAAATGATGTTGCATCACTTGCAAACACCACTTTTTACAGATAATATATAGCCTATTTCGGTTTTTCACTGATCCCTAAGCAATTTATTGTCATATACACAATCACTTGTAAATGCAATATATGCTCAAAATTATAAACAAAAACATTAAATTTCGTTTACATAATTAAATTACTTTAAATTATTGAATGCTGTTGTATGTTCAAAAAGTAAAACATGATTGTATTAAGTGTTTATTCAATGTTCATTGTCAAATTAGTAAAATATGGTGTCTGGAATCATGCGTTGTTTAAAGATTCATCTAAAATATATAATTTAAAGGTAATAAAATATGTAGTTTTAATTAATAAGAAAGCACAATTAACACTCTCGTAGGTTAATTTTCTCTCAGTAAATTATTGAACATATTTTAATAAGAAATAGAAATTCACAGGCCTAAAGAAATATTTATAATCTTAAGCGTTTATTATAACATTCAGTCAATCTAAATTTAATAAAATGATGTTTAAAGTATTAATATTAATTTCAAATTTTATTGGAGAGTTTAATGCAATTTATATTGTCAAAAGAAATTAGTAAACTCTTTTAAGTATAATTGTAAGAAAAGTTCATTTATATGAAAATAAAAGAATTTGGTTGTATAAATTATTTATTTTACTTTATTTTAGTAGATATATATGTTTAAAAAGTAGCCACATATCAAGGCTTCAGATTTCTTAAAATTTCAATTGTTTTTCTATTCTACACAGCCCGAAATAGAAAGGAACCTGCAGAACTATTCGACAAGATTCTTGACACGTATGGATTCCCAAAAATTAGAAAACATAACATCGGGATCCTAATAATTTCATGAAAAAGTTATAAATTTTATTAATTTATTCGCATATTTTTATGTTTCCGAAGTATTTGTGGTTGTTCTGAGCCTTGTCTCACTTTTCTTTTATTATTTCTATGAAATTGTAGTGTAGAATCGGTCTCACTTGTCAGTGGAAAATAAATACCGTAATTTTACCTTTTCTACCTTAAACAAAGATATAAAACTATAATTATCCTCATTAATAACAAATGTTTTTAAACTTGCAATTCGTAAAAGTTATTCCTAATTCGAATAATCCAATTACACTATAATTATTACATCAAATATTGACAAGTTAATGATTAATCGTGTAATTTCGCATTATTATCGGATAATAAAACAAATGTAAACGTAATATAAAATACAAAAATCAATTAACTTTTACATTAAATTTTTTCTTAAAATTTTTAAAATTTAACTTAGGAAACTCTCATTCAAAAAGTAATTCAGAATGAAGCCTTCAAATTTATTTTAAAAATTAAAATTTAATAATTTAAAGTAATTTTATTTAAAAAAATCAAAAAATGAATTATAAGTAACCTATATAGCGCTAGGGTTATAATTATTTTCACTTAAATATAGACTCAAGAATAGAATTTAATATAAAAATTAATAAAAACCATAGATTGATTGTAGTTGTCTATAAACATAAATTAGTATATAAAACAATTAAAATTGAATTAAATTGAATAATACTAGACAGTATTACAGCACGAAGTTCTCAATAGTTTGCATTAGGAACTACATTGATCTAAATTAAATGTATTGATTATTATATCCATGTTTAACTCATTCTTTAAATAATCTAAATTATGAATTTAAATTCCTTTACAATTTTAAATAAATATTTGATTATTTGTGCCATTTACAATAATAGTAACAATAAAAATTTACAGGATAATTTAAAATCTGTTGAAAAATAATTGTAAGCATGGCCTTATGGGGAGTTTGATTAAAAGGGGGCAGAAGATGTTAATTTTCTCAAAATATTAATAAATTCCCTAGAAATAGAAGGGCAGTTGCCTCTCCTGTTCCTCGACTCGTAGGCCTATAAATGTAAGAAAATTTCTGTTTTACTAATTGACTTTTTTTTTCGTTTTATTAATGGGTAATTTCAAATTAATAAAAGTTATATATAAGTGTATAAGTAGGCTATATATTATTTATAGAGAACCGTTGACGTAAATGGACAACGCTTCGGACGATTCGATTCGCTTTTGTTCTGTGTTTTTAAATATTATACTAAGTTATGCACATATATTACACATGTATTAAGTTCCACTAATAAAATTTTTGCATTAAAATACAAAATCTTTAAATATACTATTCGTTATGGGGTAATTAAACAACATAAATTCTTAACTTAAAAGACAAATAGCCTATTTAAAGTTCTATCAATTTATTCTGCAGAAATAATAGTTGCAGCTTCAAAATAACATAAATAACCATTGAGTTTATTGAATCTTCGAAGAGAAATAGCGTAAATTTAACCATCGATAGCATAAATTATGGTCAAACCTCGATATAGCGCCAACCTCATAGATACACGAATGGAACTTGCTCTTAAATAGAGAATGCTTCTGACTCTATTGCAAAGGGCATTATCACCAAATCATGTGACTTTTAAACGCTCAAACTTCAAACTTGTATGTATACTTCATTATTTTGTAGGATTCTTATTCTTAGAGGTCCTTTCGTTTAGCATCATTTTCGATTTAGTGCTAGTTTCGGAGGCGGCGCTATATAGGGATTTGACTGTACTTCATTTAAAATCTCGGCACATCCCAGAAATTTTGGTTACTTCTGGACTACTCCAACAACCAAAATAATCTTTAAAGGAACAATTTAGTGATAATTAACTAATATTTACAGCTCGTTTATTAATTTACACACTTCAAATAATTGTGGACGTGTTTTAAGTTTATTTTTTGCTGTAACTCTAAAGTTAGTAAATAATATCAATTCATTTTTATTGGTTTATTCCGTTCCTACAGTTCGGGTCACAGACAATAACTTTAGGATGAATATAACTTATTAATTTGATTTATTTCAATGATTTAATGGGTCTAGTTAGAAAAAAATTCCTTTATATGGTTTACGGTTACGGGTTCTTAATCATTAGTCCATTCATAGTAGATAAATCCTATTAAAAATTAGGACTAAAAGGACTCCATTCGTTTCCAATTAGCCTCGTATCTGTACAGCATTTGAGAATACGTCTCGATACAGTGTCATCATTTGTTCGTCTATAAAATTGGTACTAAACCGAATTTTGAGCGAAAGCGAAGAATATCAAGCTTATACACACAAGTTTGAGAGTTTGAGTGTTTGAAAGTGAAGTTGGTGGTGATCTCAATGTCCTTTGAAATGCAAAATCCTGCATTTGGCAATTCAGAGATTACGAAGGATAGATACGTACTACTACTGTATTTGTATTTTATACTTATGAGGGCGAGAATTGATTGGCACTATATAGGAGGGTGTTGTATCGAGGCCTGACAGTATTACTATTATTAAAACGCGCAAGAAATTTAAAAATAACTTTATTAATCTATTAATTAAATTATGCGACTCATATATGTTAATAATTTGGCAATTATTCACGTGATCGAGTCTTCGGAATTTAACTTTAATAATAATTTTGTAAAAAAATACGTATATTCTAAATTATATAGTTCATGAATAAAACAATTTTTTAAGAGATCATTCAGTTAATACAAATTACTCGAGAGGCATAACATAATCGTTTCGCTACGATTAGTGAGACAACCCTCTTCAATACCTAAAGGCAAGTAAGAGAATTGGGGACAACGAACTTGTCTCGTTAAAGACAGCCACCTGCTTCAAGGTACAGTTAAATAGCACCTGTCTCTCCCATCTTAAATACTTCCGACAAGTTCAAAATAAGAAGCTTAGTTAGTATAATATCGATCTCTAATGGCTTCTAGTTAGATTCGTGCACGCTTGTAAACCTGTCTGTCTATATCAGGTTATAAAAGGTTTAATTGAAATGAATATAAAATAAGTTTAATATTAATTCAATAAATTGTATTAAATATAAAGAAATTAGTAGTTTAAGTTTCCCTATTTTATCAAACCTCTGAACAGCGGACACAAAAAATGGCCGTTGTTCGGAGGTGTTCACAAACAGTGGCCACTGTTGGAAACAAAAAATATCCATTATTTGGTCGGTTTCATTGTTATGAAATTACTTTGTATGCATTTTTGTTAAAAATAAATATACATTACTGAAAAATCGCCGCTGTTTGGAGGTGGCGTCGTTATTCGAGGTTCCACTGTTTTTTTAAATGTATCTGTAAAATGTTAAAAATTAAATAAATTTGTACTTTGATTAATTGTTTTCTATATTATTACTTGTGTGTGTGTGTGTGTTTTACAATTTCGACCATAAAGAACCGAGTAGCCATTAATTTGCATAATGAATCCAGAGAATGACGTACTGTACTGTACAATACAAAAGAAATTAAATTGCTGATTGATTCTGTGGTGTTTCTTCATAGAGAAGTGGTGTGATAGACGCCTCTCTATATCGTTTACAGATGGTAATATCACATCTGACAATGTATATTGATGACATAGACACCTATATATTGTTTACGGGACTTTTTAAAGCACAAATGTCGAAGAAAGTGTTGTAGCCTACAAATAGAAATTGAAGCTCCTGTTTTATGATACAAGAATTGTCTTTATAAAGTATTTTTAACTAAAATTCTTTAATTTAAATAATAAATTAGGTCAATAAATTAAATTGATTTTTTTATATCAAAGGAAAAATTTCTACAGGAAGATGTAGACCTATTTTTTAAAAGGCAATTTAAATTATAAAACATCTGCATTTACTTTTTATATTATCAAAAAATACATCCCAGTATTTATTTCGCAACTTTTTATAAAGAAAATGTAAATTAAAACATTATAAAATTAATTATTTATTAAGAATTATGCGTTTGGTTTAAATATATAACAATTTATAAGTAAAATTTATAACTGAATTTAAAATAAAAAAAACACACACCCTGTTAAATGCTTTTAAAATGCTAATTTACTTAATTATAATAAACATGACTTTGAATTTTTCTTATGATTATTTACATATTCTTTAATATATCACAGGTCGTTTCGTACAGATTTCAACATACATTTACAAGTATTTATTAAATAATATACTGTGTTAAAGCAATAAATCAAATCGACGCAATTTGAATTTCAAAATGTAACGTAATAAATGAGAATTATTAAAATAATTTCATATTTTATTATAGAAAATTAATAATAATAAAGCGTGTGTTGTACAGGGTTGTATCGACACTAACTTACTTCGTCCTTTCTACGTTGTAGAAGGGGCAAAGTTAGTGTCGTCTATTGCGTGTGTATTTTGTTTGCGTGCCTGTTAATAACAGTTACTTTAACAAGTGCCTAACATGTTTCAAAATTGGTTGACATCTTGTTCGTGATGGATGTTACCTCATACACCTATAACTTACAGGCTGTTTTATCGAGGATTAAATAAAACAATAATATTTATTTTAGTCTCGCGATTTTCGATTTTAATTAAATTGAGCGATTTTAATATAAAAATATTAATTAAGACTTTAATTTCTTAATAATTACTTTCTATATCGTAGTATTTACAGTATAAATCTTTATAATGTTTAGTCATTACAGTAATAAGGATCCTTATACTGCTGAGTTTACTTTAAGTATTAAACGTCTTCGTTTTTATTTGCACATTTATGCATTCGATTTTAATTAAATTGTGTGATTTTTAATATAAAAATAGTAAGTGGAGCTTAAATCAATTTATTTTTTTAATTTCATTTTATATATGAAAGTTTGTAATACATGTTTGAAAAGTTTTTATAATTATTTTTAATTAAGAAAATACTGTTAACGCCTTTATTTATTGAACGAATTGCGAGAGAATTGCATAATTTTGAATTATGTCATAGAAATTTCGGATTAAAATAAGATAAATATAATAAATTTTGATTTGTCACGAAAAAGCTTTACAGATTTATAAGCCGTCAAGCGTACTGTACAAATCAATTCTTAAATTTTAAAAAAATAATGATAATTCAGACATATAGGATCTTAATAACTCGAGTCTTAAAGACCTTATATGTTTAAATCAAATAAATTATAAAAGTCAATTAGGAAAATTACTTGTACGTCACAATGAAGTAAAGTTATAAGAATTTGTTGTAAAATCAAATTTAACTATCAAATTTGTATTAATGATCAAATGTAAGGTATAAGAATTAAATGTATGGGTCAATTAAGACTACTTAACACCACCGTTAAAGGCTCTATAATTTAAATGATCACCTTCTAACTTATTAAGAATCAAACTTACAATGAGCTTAATATTTTAATAATATTCGAAAATAATCTTTAGGAATGTCATTTCTTTTTGTAACTACACAAATAATGATTTCGTAATGAAATGTATAAGTAGTGCCTGTGGAATAAAAATAGATTTTTTTTTTATTCGTTTGTCTCGAAAGGCGAAATTAATATGCTGTTATACTGAATATAGTTTTAATTATTGTGACAAATAGACGGACACGCTTCGCCTACCCTTCGTTACTACAAAAGAGATAATTAGGATACAGTTCGGTCTTTCTGGTTTCAGTAATAATGAAGAGAACCAACACGCGGAAGTAAAGCATGAGAAAGATTTGATCGATTCATTAAAGTTTCCAACAGAACAATGAAACGTGGAAGAGTGTTGAGCCTATATATACATACATATATATATGTTGATCAAATGGCAGTTATATTAATTAAGAGAATGAACTTAAAATAGCTGGGTAAGCAGCACACCTGAAAGGACAGGTGATAGCCTAACTAGGAAGTAGTTTCTGGTCTTTTATGAAACTTGAAGCAGGTGACAGTAGCAGTGACTTGGATGATTCAGATCGAATTCGTTAAAAATGTCCTCCAGATGATTCTAATCTCGATTTTTAAATATAAAATTTGGCAAATTTCCTGTTGTTATCTATTGAAAAGCAGATTCGGTATTCTGCTTTTTTATTGTTCTCTATTCTCTAAATTAAATTTAATATATAATTATAATAATTTAAGATAGTTTTATAGGTTAATAATTATTACGTTGTTAATACCTGAAAAAATTAATGATAAAGAAGAATGATGATAAAGGATTTCTATCATCTTCATCACTAATCATTTTAAAATTTTGTAGCATTATTTATAATATAATAATATATATTTTCAGGTTAAAGTATGGTTTCAAAATAGAAGAACGAAGCATAAAAGGCAACAACAGGAGGATGAACAATTAAAAGATCAAAAACCGAAAACAACACTTCAAGAAGATAACGATTCATCATCGGAAGGAGGTCAACAAGAAGTTGCTGAAGATTGGGAACTGGCGTCACATCCATCACCAACCACGTGACTACAAATTTGGACAATTTAATCATATATTTAAAAAAAACGAAATTTAAAGAACGAATCATCATTACTGTTGAGCAGTTTTTGAATAATATTAATAATAATATAATAATAATAATAATAATAATAATAATAACAATAATAATAATGCTCACTCATTCGAAAGGAAAAAACAAATTTAAATAAAAGAATCGTGAAAAGCCCAGTTCAAAAATAAGATTTTCGTCAAACTTTAAACTCTTATAGTCTCGTGACAGTTATATTTTGGATTTTTTTATGATCTTGTCAGCAACTATGTTGATTAGTGCCAATCACGTGATGGGGTATACGTTAGTCACGTGACACGTACGAGTATTAAAGTTACGGAAAGAAAGGTCGATTGAATATTGAACTGGATTTTAATCATTCCTAAATCTGCTCAATTTGCTTTTTTTTTTTTATTAAAAAAAAACATTGTGTTTGAGAAAGAACCTATTTCGTCGTATTTTGCATTCTCATAGTCAACTTCTCTTTCTCTTTAATAAAGAGAACAAAGTTTAAATTCTCTGTATTTGTATATAAATATATACAATAAAATAGCTTATAAATAGGCTTATATATATATATATATATATATATACATAAAAAAAATTCAATTCAAATTGAAAAATTCTACAAGAAAACAGCAACAATTTGAAGTATAAACGATTTAAAAGTGAATAAATAAATAAAGAAAATAAAAAAGAAAGAAATTTCTCTGAAATGTGTAAAATTGTATTTAATAATTCTTATTAAAATTTTTATTTTATAAGTGTATAAAACGTTAATAGAAATGAAGTGGGATTAAACTTTGTGTGATTTTTAAACCAATAAATTTTTTTGTATTTGTTTCATATTATTTAATAAGGTAATTTTTGAAAAAAAAGACAAAATAAATTACCTCGTGTATTTTTATGTCCAATATTAGTTATCGAATTATTAAAAAAATCGGTTGTAAGGACCATTTGTAAAAATCAGTTTTAGGTATCGATTATAAAAATCTATTGTAAGGAGCAATTTTAAGTATAAATCGTAAGAACTAGCTGTAAGCATCAGTAAAGATCAATTGTAAGATTGAATAATAAGAATCAATCGTAAGGTTACATCTATGAATCAAATGTAAAGATCAGTTTTAAGGATCGAATGTAAGATTTAATCGTAAGATTCAGATCTAAGGATAAAAAAAAAAAAAGAAAGAAAACGATTACTTGGAAATATGAACTCATGGCACATATTTCCAGCAATTTTAATTAACTTTTAAACTCGTCCATCAATAATGTGATTTAAAACAGGACATTTATGACACAACAGTTTTGAGAACAGGTTTCTGGACATTCATAAGTTACCTTCTTGTCAGATTATTTCAAAAGAAATATATATGTTTTATACATTATTTAAACGTATCTGTTGAATTCTGTGTAGTTAAAGAGTTATTATGATCTTTTATTGCAAACAAAAGAATTAGAAACAAAGGCAATTATATCATTGAGAAGTTTCAGGAATTAAAAATTAAAGAACAATTTAACATATAAATATAGGAGAAATTTTATCAGTAAAATAATGTATTATGTTTTTTGTTTTCTAAAGAAATATTCGTTAATTGTTCATCCATTATTTTTCGCGGAATAATTATATTTAAACATTTTTACGAAAATAAATAAAACTAATTGTAACATCAAAGCCCGTGGTTCCTGTTCACAGGTAGGAGGTTAACAAGAGCTCAACCATCGAGCGAATCTTCGTTTGATTGGTTAAAAAATCTGGCAAATATTCACTCGTGTTATCTAATTTGGCCTGTGACGTGGAGCGTGTAACTGTCAAAACACAGTAGGACAATTAAGGTCGTTTTTCTTTAATTAAATGTGATCACTGAAGCGTCGATCTTCGAATAAAAGACCAATTGCCGGACGGGCAGATGTGCCAATGATAGCCTCCTCCCTGTCGACTAAAAACGTCATTTTCTATCGTTTAAAATAGTTTTTCACCCGAAAGAAATAAATAAATTATATAAAGTAACCTTCTAATGAGTTTATTCATAAATAATTAACTTGGTCGATCAAAGATATAATTGTTCATTACATTGCTGTCCACATACCAAGGACTGTCCATGCTGAGCTTTAGCATTATCATTCTCTTCTAATTGATAGATAATGTAGGCAAATTTCTCAGATTGAATACTGTTATACAAGATAACGATAATGATATTTCCTAGAGTTACTTATATATTATGTAAATATATTAAAACACTGTAAACAAGTAAGCTAATGTTATTGTTTTTTTTTTCCTGTTTAAAAATATTTTTAAGATAATTTAAATTTCTTCAGACTTAATACAAAATGTTAAAGATAATGTCCATATTTTTTTATGTTGAATACCGGAGATAGTATCGACCTTCTAAGTTACACCTGCTCATGCAGCTGAAACTTAGCTCATGGTTTCACAAACAGTTGCAAATTGACCCATAGGCTTCTGGCAATCACCTAATTCACGATTTGTTCTGTTCTATAAAAAGAAAATACATTTTAACGAGAATTAATTTATATATATATATATATATATAATTGATTTTAATAATGTTATTTATTACTTTAACTTTTTTTAATTGGTTCAGATCTACATTTTGAACGTATATCGTAATTATAAGAGAGACAATAATGAATTTTATATACATTTTAAAATAATTATTATAACTTACTTATAGTTTAAAGCTAATTAATTTTTGTTTAAAATATAAGATAAGGTCCAGAAGGGCTATTTGGTATAGCACAGAGGAACCTCAATATTTAGTATCTTATTGTTTTTTTAGGAAAGGAGTAAGGCCTACATTTCTGACTGGTCATCTTATCAGGCCTCATCTCATCACTCAGGGTCAGAGATGAAGACCCTGTGTGATGAGATGAGGCCTGGATGAAGCCCCTAAAGAAAGTAAATAATATCTTTAAGATGATCATGGAAAAAATAAAGAACACTCGATCACAGGGCCGTCGAGTGGGGGGAACTGGAACTTTTTCCTCGGGTCGAAAGAAAACGGGGTCTAGTGATCACTACCTCTATAAAATTAATGTTATTTTTATTAATAGAAAATACATTATTATTAATTATTTTTATTAATAAAAAAAACATTACACGTATTTTATTTGTTTTAAAAAAAGGCTAAAAGGGCCCGCAAAGAGCCAAAAGGCTGTACTCCCAGATCTCATACACAATAGCGCGTTATAGTTTCATAGGACCCAGACAAATTTGAATTACGGCATCCATATAATGTGTTGACTTCAGACATCTTTCTTCGGGAAATTTTTTGGGGAAATATTTTCTTGTAAAAGATTGGTTGGGGGTTCCCACAATTGCCGTTTTTTCCATAGGATAATGCGCCACTTCCTATACCGCTCTGCTCGATCATTCATTCTTTCGCAGTGTTTCTCGATCATGTCAGCAGAATCACAAGGAATAATTAATCAATGAAAGGTAAATTATTACATATATTATTTTAAAATGATAAAAATTAATGATAAATTGGCAAATATGAAGGAAATTTAAATAATAATAAAAAAACAAATTTTAATAATTAATTAGTTAATTAATTATACTCTATATATACAAATAGAAAATGAGAATTTACATTATTAAAAATACCATATTATACTGTTAAAATGTTGCATATTAAGAATTTTATTACTAAACAAAGAGAAAAATATAATTATTTTTTAAAATTTGCATTAAAATCTTTTAATAATAAATAAATATAAAATTACATAAACAAAACATTTATAGGCTTATAGTCGATTCTTAATACTGTTTTAATGATCTCTCAATACATATGAATGACATATAATTTATTATTCGTGAAATTAATGAATAGAACATGAATATAATAATACAGACAATATAAATACCTAAAATGACTTAAAATTTTGTAAATATTTTAATTATTTCCTATTAAATATTTTTAATTAGCAATTCTTTGAAAAAAGATTAATGAAAACTGTTCCCATCTGTTATGATTGTTCGGAAATTGGGTAATTTGCATAAATATTGATGTAAAAATCTGCGATAAAATATATTAAATGTAATATATAATATATTTGGAGGCCTTTCTGAGATCAAGAGAATTCCGAGTCAATTATCTTTATGAGGCCCTCAATATATTATTAAAGAAAACAGGCTTATTTTTCACTTCTGTGCCTTTCTTCGTGCGGATATTAAGAGGGACTTTTTTCCATACCTTTCGTGTGTTCCGCTAGGCCTACGGAGTAACCGGATAATGAAAGACGAGGCCCGACAAACCTATCCGGAACAAACCATCATGAAAAACTTTCTCGTCTCATTCGATTCCGATTTCCCAAAGCAGTAAAAGTCTAGCTAACTTCACCTTTACAGAAGTCTTCAAGAGTCTCCGTGTGTTCCCGGAGCTCCTGCGAAGGCCGTGTACTCCTGTCATAGAGTTACATTGTGAAGTTCTTCGTAAAGGTATCGTCAAAAAGATGGCCTTATCATATATGACTCGGAACAACGGCCAGACAGTCTAGAGGGCCCGGACAAGCTTAGGGGCTTGTAGTCGTTCCTATACGTATGAAATTAATGTTATTTTTACTAACAGAAAAGGAAATATTTAAGGCTGTTATTTGTTAATAAAGAAAAACTTCTCGTATTTTATTTGTTCAAAAAAATACCTAAAGGGACCGTAAAGAGACAAAAAGCGCCCTCCGGACCTCACACAAGTTTTCGACGACCCTGACAACTGCTCCTCTGCCTTTTTAATAATAAATGTGAATGAATATAATACTGTATTATATATATGATATCACATACTTTCAGTAAGTTTTTGACAGGGAAGTATAAACATAAATTACACTTATATATAATAAAAAATATAATTTCAAATAATTAATTTTAGATTATTTCGCATTTAGAAAAGATCTTTCCAGGGACCAATTTATTTTTATTAATTAACGAACTCGACAATCGATAATTAATGCCTGACATCTGCCATATTGCTGTAGCGATTAGCATATCATTATTTAATAGCTCACAGCTTGATATACTTAATATTAGTTATATCATAAAATAGAGCCACGCTGATAAAAATAATTAGACATCACTTAAACATTTATCAGCTTTAAATCTTAAATAGCTTTTTTAGATAAAATTTTATTTTTATATATTAATACTTTATTAATGATTCATAACCCATTATGTTATCTAAGCTATTTATTATCATTAAATGGAAATACAGGAAATAATCCCAGATAGAGGGATCCAGCAGGGCTGTTTAGCTCGTTCTCTAGACGAACAAGGGCCTAAAAATTTAGTCTTTGATGTAAAAAAAATAATAATGTAAATGAAAATTTATTTTTATATGAAGTGAAAAAGCTGTTATAACTTGTTTTTATTGGTTTTATTTGTTTACTTTTATGCTTTATCTGGCCATATGTATAAGCTTATATATTTACTTGAAACATTTTGACTTTAAAATTTTGTCAATTATAATCAATTTGTATTATATTTTGTAAGGCATTTTTATTACATAAAAGAAAGTTAAAAATACCATAATTTATTGTTACTTTTAGAACATAATTTAATCAATAAAAATGGTAAAATATGATAATAATTTATAAGGAATACAATTGATGTGTACTCTTTTCATACAGCACAATTTAATGATTATTTTGATCTAATTTAATCAATAACGAGAAATTATTTCTTGTGACATCATCACAATGCCCGACTGCAATTTTTTATCTTGTTTTTAATTTATTTAATTTAAAATATGTTTTCCATCTCAAAATTGTAATGTCTTGCCCCTGTATATCATACTTTTCCTGATAACAACAGAGTTGTGCAGGTCATCTCAGTATGTAACTCCATTCAGGAAAACTTTTTGAATTGAATTGACTTGACTTTAGGTCTAGACTAGTAATTTGTATATAGTTAATCGAGCCTCCTGCTCCCAAGCTTTTCATATCTGGTCTTGATTTACATCTATCTAACATCATTCTTGAGATTAAGAAAGGACAGATAGACGGAGGAGAGTGGGAATTTATAGATTTACAATTTTTTTCAAATTGCAGCCAAAAAAGTATACAGTAAAACCAGTGTAAATCGGAATCGTATGGTATCGATATATTTTTTCTATTTTGACAGGTTTCAGGTTTATACAGGTTCCGTTTTAAACAGGTTTTACTGCATTATACTTTTTAAATAAAACATTTGACTCCCCAACACTTATATACAAGAAACGAAATGAATAAATAGTTTGCAATAAATTTTTTGAGACGCACAGAATCGTTAACAGGAGAATCCTGGGGATTATTCCCTGAGCCCGGAAAAAACTTAGGGATCTGTAGTGGTTCCTACCCGTATAAACTAATGCTATTGTCACTAACAAAAAATAAAATCTTTTATTAATAAAGAAACATTCAATGTATTTCATTTGTTCAAAAACAATGAGTCCTCTTTAACTTTAGACCCTAATTCGTCCCAGAGGCGTATCCAGACGGGATGCTTATGCATATCTAATGTCTACATATGGTCTACAGCTTACTTTGATACCAAGGCAATTATTTTTGTTTGTTTAAAATAAAAGTAAATATAATATTGCATGACTTCAATGGCAGAAAAGTAATCTTATACAGGGAAAAGCAGAAAAAGCAGAAAAATTTTAACTGATATTTCTTCGAAAGACATGTCGACAAGTGTACAATAAAGATAATTACGTATGACTTCAAAATAACTGATTTCATAATTTCTAAAGAAAATAAGAAACGTAACAATTTTATACTTTTCATATTTTGGAATCATGCCGAGTATAAATCTTATCGTAAATTGTAGAATTTATAATCAATTAATCAATTCAAAATGATCAATTATAATTTTCCATTTATTTAGCAATTTTAAAAAGCTAATGTAAAAAAAAAAAAAAAATTATTACTAGATTCCTTTTGTCTCTAAGGTAATTCTCTGAGGTAATTCGATAACATTTCTTTTGAAAAACGACAGGGAGCACATATATATTTGGTAATTATTAATTTATTGTAACAACAGCAAAGTTAATACAGTGGTGCCTCGTATAACGTACGCCTCGAATAACGGACGCTGCGAACAACGGACTTTCTGTTTGGCCGTTACGTCACTCGAGCAACGGACTGGCTGCGAACAACGGACTTTCCGGCATAATTGGTGACTGCTCCATGGGTGCGTTCTTTAATAGCGGTCGCTCTGCGTCTCCGCTACTACGGGAGTGCGCTGCTGTTTGTAGGCATTTAGGAACGACGGTGAAAGAAAGAAAGATGGCGGCACCCGCACTATAGTATTGTGATGGAGGAATCTATAATTTCTAAATATGAGCTTTAAAAGGCAAAAGAAGAGTCCCAATTGTAAAATTCAACCATAAAATTAATTATTTGTTGAAAAAGCATTCAAAATAGCCTCGAAAAAAAAAATTCGTAAAGACACTTACATCACCTCGTGCGCTAACTCGCGCTTTAACAATTTGTAAATTCTCATTCATAAAACCACATAATGCACCCGGAAACAAAACTATCTGAGCCATGGAGGACGATGTTGCTTTCCACCGTAAACTACTGCTACAAGCGGCCGTTTTTGCCGTTCGACGGCGCGCACTCCCATCGGAATTTAGGAACGCGTTCCGCAAGAATTTTTAAACGGATGTCGCTCGCGCAGAGTTACGCGGAGGAATAAAAGAACGCATCCCATGTTCATTTTTTTATGATACAGTACGGTTATTTTATGCTGCGGAACGAATTAGCTGTTTTAACATGTATTTCTATGCGAAAATGCGTTTCGTATAACGGACGTTTCACTTAACGGACGTGCACATGGAACGGATTAAGTACGTTATATGAGGCACCACTGTATTTTACTTTTATTCCTTGCATGACTAAATATTTAAATAAAATCAACTGAATATAATGAAAATTCCTAAGTTCTTGAGTCATGATTGCAAAGTGGTTATATTTTAATAAAGTTTTTATTTAATATTTAAATGTAAGGTATAATAATTCAACTGGATTAATATGTGGCTAATCCCTAAAATGATGTAAAATTTTATACTTCTAAGTAGTGTTTCTCATTTTCCGGTCTTTTGCTTATCCCGGGATTACGGGATAAAAATGAACTGTTTCCAGGGATCCCGTGAAATCCCGGGATAAAATTAATTATTTTTAATATATACAAAATATCTTGAAATCAAATAATTTTTTATTTTTTAAAGTAATTTAATATGTTCTGCAACCTCCAAAATCATATTAATAATGCTGTGTAAGATATATATTAAAAATTACCTTTGAATTACGTAGAAATTTTCACAAATAGAAAAAATTTATTAAAGGCTTGCTGGAGACTGCATACAACAATAACAACAACAACAAAAAAATGCTTTGAATTGTGTTGAAAATTTTAAAAAAGTGAACTTAGATCAAACTTCTAACTTAAAAAGAAATTTTCGTTTTTAAATAAAACATAATACAAAATATTATTGTAAATTTTTATAATAAGATTTTAAAAAGCAAAGATGGTCAATACTTGAATCACTCGATCTAATTCTTATTTAACTAATAAAAAGCCTGCTACCAAAAATGCCCTTTCCGATTCAATTCATGTGGGTAGAATCGTCTTTAATGCATTTAAGAAAAGACAGATGTGTTTTTTCGTCTGTAGCCTGGAAGATTTCTAGTTCGTTTTCGAGATTGTAGTATTTCTTTTGCTCTCTAGTATTCTTGATTTGTCTACCTCGGCTGCTTTAATAGAAACATAAAGCTTATAGCCCAATAATTCGGCAGTTCGTTTGTCTTTAATAATCAGGTTTATGAAGAAAAACTTCATACTTGCAGACTTCGTACTCGTTTGTATCCTTGCCCAATTTGCACAACCTGGCGTTACGCAGTTATTGAAGCTACTGGGCATTCAAAATTAAGACAGCATAAGCACAATTTTTCTAGATATTACAGGTTCTGACAAGTAAAGAATTTTTAGAGTCCTGCCACAAATAAGCTACGTATTGATTATTGATCATTTGTGACATGCCATAACGAGCAAAAATTTAAAAAACTAATAACTAGGTTTAAAATTAATAAATACAAATGTATTCTGACAGTTTATGAGTTAATTATACTTTCTATTTGCAAAATTTCCTCAACCTTAACACAAAATAAGAAAAAAGTGAATTTTTTAGAAATTTGCGGAATT
Source organism: Centruroides vittatus (assembly GCF_030686945.1). Lineage (NCBI taxonomy): Eukaryota > Metazoa > Arthropoda > Arachnida > Scorpiones > Buthidae > Centruroides > Centruroides vittatus. The sequence goes on from NW_027122194.1 coordinate 1,649,288, forward strand.
TCTCGGGATGAGAAGAATTTCCCGGGTTAAAAAAAACAACCGAGATTCCGGGATTCCGTTTGAGAAACCCTACTTCTAAGATTAAAATATCACCAGATAGTGATTTCTAGTACGGCTTTTGTTATGCGACACTCTATGCAAGCGACAACTTGCGAGACCTTCTTTATATAAATTTATGTAAAGTTAGATATTTGATACTATACAAATCTAGGATTGTATCTAATAATTAGTTCCAAATATTAGACCAAGATCGAATGTCAACGACATACTCTTTCTGCCTTATGGGCACAGAGATATTTATATCAAACCTACTACGGGTTCAGTCAGATCCACAATGAGGCGGCCAGATGGTGAAAGACCACCGCCAACAAATTTGGGGTGCACATGCTCCAAAAAATTCGTAGCGCTTTTCCATCCGTCCTCATTTGTTTTCGGTTCCCTTGAGCGGTAGGCTGACACCGTAACCGCTCGGCCGTTCGACCATATATTAAGATAACTATTCTTAATTTTGCCATTACACATAAACATAGAAAGTTGAATGACCAAAACGGTTAAGACTTCAGCTTACGGTCTAATTCGTAAGAACCTGAAATCGAGTCCAGGAGAGCAACACTAGAAGTTTTTCATAAGTGGTTTGTCTCGAATATACCCAGATTCATTCCTCACGTTATGGTTGCTTCTGTGTGTGAACTTAACCACTCGGCCACTTTAATAAACTACGCTATAAAAAAGTAATGTGTTTTTGATATTTACACCTTTTTTGAAATCCTGCGCATAGATCTAATCTATTATTTCTGCTGTAAAATTACTTAAAAGATTATTTTGGAAAAAGAAAAAAAAATCCTTTTGATATAACCAAGTAATTAAACTGGAAAACTACAGTTCACTTTAAATACGAAAAAATATTTCAAGAAAATTTATGATATAAAATATAAAGCTATTAAAATTTTCAATTAATATTATTAATTTTTACTTGAAAAATATAATTTATTTTATCTTTTTATAATTTTTATGCTGTTAAGTACGTTAAAAATATAAGCTTTTTAAATTTTGGCTATATTTAGGCTATAAAGGTATGACCTTTTTAACGTGTTCAATTCAAACCGGATGTATCTAGTGTATTATATTTGTTTAGAACAGATAATAAGTTATGGATGAATAATAGGCAATTATTAATTTAAATATAATAATTTTCATTTAACTGTTTAATGCAGCTTTTTTTTTTTCTTTTGGATTTGTTAGCGTAAACGAAATAAAATACATCGATTTCATTGAATCACATCACGTTTTACCCACGTGGTAAGTTCGAAATGTTTATTTTGATCTTAGATTTCATGAAAATCCTGAATAATGTAATGTATATTGTGGTATTATTTTAAATATATTTGAAATTTATAATTCTAGCACAAACATTTCTCAGTCATACGTTAAACAAAGACCACTTTTCATTTTTCACATAATTAATAAATTCCCATATACAGGTGATTCTAAATTATTATCAGAGCTAGTTCCTATAATTTTCCGACCAGAAACAACAAAATGAGAATAATTTTTATATATTAAGTACCAGTAATAACCATAAAAAAATCTTTAAATTTACTAACTACAATAAATATATGGAATCCTGACATTGTGAACAAATTTCTTAACACAGAACAACCATTACACACTTTTTATATAACCAAAAATACGGGTGTACTATAGATTACCCCCTATGGAATTTCAGGACTTTGATTATATATTGGAACTCAGGGAACCGAGACAAGTTCAATGGTACCCTATTTTTGGACCAGAGATGAAAAATAAAAAAGTTATCATACTTTTTCACTTACCATACTTTTTTAATGCTCTCATGAAGACGGCACCATAGTTAGCTAGTACTGCCATCTTGCGGTAAAGTCTGCAAACCATGACGTCGGACTACAGTCATCTCCAGTAGGGTTAAACACGCGATACAAGAGCAGAGAGAGCGACGCGACTTCCGATCGTTGCGCAATTGCCATTTCGGTTAATGTTACTTATGGCAGCGAACATGGCGGCTGTTCCGACTGTTCGTGCTCTCGACTGACCTCCCGGAGGGGAGCCGCGGCAGGCCACCATGTGCTAAACATCACTAGTTATTGATTCACGGTAGTTATTGAACAAAGTAAAAAAAAGGGGGGGAAACGTCTACTAAAGGCAATTTTAACGGCAAGTGATGCGACTCCCGATCGCAATAGCGAGCCCGACTTAGCGGTGAGAGTGACGCGATCCCTATCATCGCGCGATCGCCGGAAAAAAGTATGATAACTTTATTATTTTTCGTCTCCGGTCCAAAAGTAGGGTATCGTTGAACTCGTCTCGGTCTCCTCGGTTCAGATATATACTCAAAGTCCCGAAATTCCATAGATAGTAATCTATAGTATCCCCAAAAATACTTCCTTCTACTTTAAGGCTTCGTCGGTTATTTCTGTTTGAATATCTTATAACTGATGAAGCCTTTAATAAAGTAGGCAAAGTACTTTTAATATAAAAAAATCTTAAAATGTTGCTATGTGTTATACATTAAATTATAGACTAACTACAATCAAGCAAAAATGTATTAAAAAATTTACTCACCAAACATCTTATTTTAACACTTGCAGGAGTTTAATCTTTCATGTGGTTGTGGACAAATGTTTTCAACCTAATTATAGGTCTTAATCATTTCATTTTATTTTAGAATTTGAAGAACGATATAAAATTTCAAACTTTGGAATGGATGACGTGAAGTTCAAAATCATCAATTTGTAAAATTTGTAAAATTTTTAGTATAACAATTTGTAAAATTAAATTTGTAAATTTAAACAGATGTTATATAAATTTACATAGGTTTTTACATATTTGTTTTCTTGATTAACGAGATCCATCTTCTTGGTTCCTGTTTGGATCATTATGAAAAATTTGTCTGTGCTTGAAATCTTCCCCTCTTCCTTAAAATTGAAGTAGTCCCCTCTCCATCTCACTTTGTAAATCTCCAGAGCTTCCTGTGTTTTAGCATTCTCTGCCTGAATGGTGTATCCAATAAGACTTTCTTATTCAAAGTTTAGTTTTGCAACTGTTTCAGAAGCATATATGATCAGAGTGGTGATTTGTTTCTTCTTTTCTATGTCATATTTGTGTTCTGCAATTCATTTAGTCAATAATCTGTTGATGTATCTGATATATACTAGATCTTGCTCAAATTTTTGGTCCAATACTGGAATCTTATATACTCCTAGTGCCCTCATTATATTCATGGGATCTTTACAATTATGTTATAGCTTATATATTGATGAATTTCTCTTGTATGTAAGTATGGCATCTCTGTTTCTATCAATTTCTTCATGTTCAGGATGGAATATTTGGTCATATTGAACTATTATTGGTCTAGAGTTTCCTGTATGTCAGAGGTGCATTTATTCTTTGCATTTGCATATTTAAAGGTTAATGTTACCTTAGGTAGCCAAGATGGCGGCTCATCTCTAATTCCAGCAAGGAAACAGTGGGACGCACGTTCTAAACTAACCTAACCTATTCTAATAATTTGGTTGCTAATAATTATGGTAATTTATTAGAGTAGGTTAGGTTAGAATAGTGTGTCCTCACTATTCCCTGTCTTCTGATTGCTGGGATCGGAGATGAGCCACCATCTTGGCTACCTAAGGTAACATTAACCCATTTGTAATGCAGATAAAATTGTATTAAATTATAATGTAAAACTAAAATTCCATATGTAATATAATAAAGTGGTAGATTTTAAATGATAATTATTAATGTAATTTCTATGATCTAATTTATTTCTTTGAAATTTTTAGATTTAATATAAAAGTAATAGGAAATTATATAATATATAATTTTATACACAAATATATTAATTTATTACTATTTTTAATGAAAATTAATTGAATTTTATTTATTAAATGAATTTCTGAAACATATTCAGTGATATTCTCTTTTTCATACCGAGAAAATAAGTTAACTTCTGTAATCTGTTTCTCCACTTTCTGCTTATAGTTTCTGCTTGTGCTACGTTTTCGCATGTTAGCATTGCAAAAGTTGATGTAAATAAAAACTGGAAAGATGATAATCCCAATGCCACCACCATTGTTTAGAAGGTATCAAATGTGGTTGTGTAAAGCTGTGGAATGCATGATTTCTGGATTAAATGCATTATCACAGATAGAAAATTGCAAGATTCCCAAGGATGAACCATAGCATTGTGCATGGATAGTGCCATCAACAGAAATAACTCATTGCTAACTAAACATAATATTAAACCAAAGAACATATAGATTGCTATCTTCACTTCAAATAGATGTTAAAAATTGTTAGTTATATTAAATTATACTTATCATATTAAATATATCTATAAATTTTTGAATTTGCACACTTTCATCTTTTTACTAATCAATAATTATAGCTATTAGAAATCTGTAATTTTTTTAATTGTGTACACATAACCTGTTTTAATTGTATCTTCATGTATACACATAACCTCTCTGTGAAGTAATTATACAGGTTGAAGGGTATTGGTAGGCCAATATTTTGTTTCTTTTATTGTTTTTCTATTGTTTCTTTTATTTTTTACAGCTTTCTCTTGAACAGGGTTGTTCTGTCATGTCAGACATTGTCAACCTTCCTTGCCCTCTTTTCTCCATTTTTATGCCTGTATTCATCATCATACCATTTAGTTTTTGTGACCTTACATAGAATTCCCAATGTTCCTGAAGCTGAATCAATGTTTGATTGTGTAGCTTTTCTACAATCTGTTCTGAGTGAATTTGTTGGAACTATGTTAACTCTTATTTCTAGATTCCTCTGATATTCCTGTATTTTTAATGGATTCTTGATGTTTTCTTTGTTCCATTTTGATTTCACATTGAGACTCCCTTGAAATTTTGTCAAGATTTTTTGCATAAGCCAATGTTTTTGCACAATATTACTAGGAAGTGATCTGAGTCAATATCCACTTCTCTATAGGTTCTTACATTCAGAATGTTAGATTCTTCTTTTGTTGATTAGGATGTGGTTTGATTGAGTGTTTTCCTATTGGTAATATCCAAGTTGGTTTTTGAATATTCCTGTGAGACACTGGACAAAAAATTTGTCATGTACAATATGTATCTTTTAACATTTACTTATATTTCTCTTTATAACAGCCAAAATTTTTCAGAGTATGAACTCTACAAGCTGAAGTAAATATTGTACAGTACATCAGTTTTAAGCCATTCAGTTTGCAATTTCTAACATAATTCCTTTACATTTCTGGGCTATTGATCTATGGACTTCACCTCCTCTTAAGATAATCCATAAATTCTTGATGGAATTTAAATTTGGTGACCTGTCTGGCCAATAGATCCATCCAATTGTTGTAAATTTATTGTTTACAGTAAATCCAGTGCCAAGTTTGTCTGTGTCACCATAGAATAGCATAATATTGTTTCATCTTTACATAATCATTGCTTGTCTGTTTAACCTCTTGTTCAAAATCTCATGTTCTTAGTCCATTTTCAGGGTGACAATCCATAGAAGTGTTTCCAGTATGTTGTCAAGGTTTTGTAGCAATCAGCAATTCTGAGAATAAGTTGTTAGCCCATAGCTCAACTCACAACCTGCAGGACCAGTGCCAGAGATATAAGTTAATGTGAAATTATTTAGCATTTCCCAGGGGATACCATGGAGAAATTTAATTAGAGTTTGCCTCCCATAATTGGATCACTTAAATTACAATATAGCAATATTGATATTATTCATTTCGGTTTTCATCCTCATATTAAAAACTAATCATCATAAAAAGAAACTTGAAGTTGGTCATTTTATAATAAATTTCCAAATTAGCAATCTGATTTTAGGAGCATTATTATGTTCATGTTGTGTGTTTTCGGTTAACCAATGAGGAATATTTGAGAGGTTGCAGCCAACGCTTTCAAAGCAAAAATGTGTATGTTGGATGTTCAGCACCATCTTCCTGTAAGCCTAGAAGTTTGGAATGTCAGTGGAATTATGCTTGACATTCCAAACACCATTGTCAAACCTCTAGGCCAGTGATTCTCAACCTTTTTTTTGTCACAGTACACTTTTAATAATTTAAAAATTTGGCAGCACACATGGTTACTTTGGTATGTACTGCAAGACAATTGGTCATGTCATAACAGTGATTTTTAAATGCAGTTGGTTATTTACATCACATTTTCTAAACACCTTGGTAACTACTGGCAGTTACTGGTAACACCAGTTACTATTTCCAAATGCACCCTAGGTAGGTAGAACTAATTGAACTACTTGTCTGACGTCACTCACGAATGGGTATTTGCAGTGGTGGCACACTTCAAAAATCTTGCCGCATGCTAAAGTGCTGCAGCACAGTGGTTGAGAATCATTGTTCTAGGCTTACACAAAGGTGGTGCTGAACACCAATGTACATATTTTCGCATTGAAAGCATCAGCTGCAACCTCTCTATTATCATGATAAATGTTGATTTTTAAATGATGAAAAATTATGGGAAGTGAGCGAAAATGAACATGCTCTTGAAATTGAAATTTCTTTGAATCAGCATGATTCTATTTTTCTTAACAGAAATTTTTTCAGTCATAAATTTTCTTTTGCATATTTTGAGAAATATATATTTCTTGTGTTATTAAGCTTTTATCTATAGCTAACATTTTATATAACTTTTAATGATGATTTAATTATAACTATTTTTTGCTCTTCAAAAGGAATTCTCTATTGATAACAGTAATATATAATCTGAAAAAATTTTTAAATGAATGCTAACATTTATTATCAATTTTTAAATATTAAAATAATTTTTCAGCAAGCTAAATATGGTATTTTTCACTTGTAATGCCTGTGGACAAGCAATAAAGAAAAACCAAGTAGAAAAGCATTATACTTCACAATGCCGTAATTGTGAAGTTCTCTCTTGCATGGATTGTGGAAAAGATTTTTAGTAAGTTATTTTATTTTCATATTTTAGTAAAGTAAAAAGTAGTACTAATCATATGCAAGAATTAAATAAAACAACAATCTTGCTAATATTTTATCATTTGAATTGTAAATTTTTGTGAGCAGTGGTGATGCATACTTGCAACATACACAGTGTATTTCTGAAGAAGAAAAATATGGCGGTAAAGATTTTAAACCAAAACCAGCTTCTAATAAAGGAGCTGTTAAACAGCAAGAATGGATTGAGGTAAATATAAAATAACTAATTAATTATACTGTTAATTAATTTAATTAATAGTAGCCTAAATCAGCCAAACAATTCAAGGAATAGGTTTGTAAATTAACAACAGCTAATTAATCATTTAAATTCAGCAGATAAATTTAAAACTATTCTAAATTTAAAAATTAATTTTAAATAATAATCTTAACTAAGAAGTTAAAAAATACGAACAATTTCATGAATTAAATATACATATTGGGTTGTTTGGAAAGTTCGTAGCGATTTTTAAGAGAAATAAAAGAAATTGTTTTAATACTAAAAATATACTTTTATTCCATTATGTATGCGCCATTGTTTTTAATGACGTGTTGCCATCTATGGGGCAGCTTCATGATACCCTCTTCGTAGAACTTTCCAGTTTTTTCCGCGAAAAACTGATCCACGTGGTTTTTGCAAGCTTCCAAAGTATCAAAGTTTTTATCATGAAGGGAATTTTGTAGAGAACGGAACAAATGGTAGTCCGACGGGGCAAGGTCGGGTGAGTAAGGGGGGTGGGGTAAAACATCCCAGCCTAGTTCCAATAATTTTTGGCGTGTTCGTAAAGACGTGTGAGGTCTGGCATTATCTTGGTGAAACACAATGCCTTTTCTATTGGCCAGTTCCGGACGTTTTTCTTTAATTGCCATGTTCAGCTTATCCAATTGGGAACAATACTTATCAGAATCAATTGTTTGATTCTGTGGAAGCAGCTCATAGTACAGGATTCCTTTCCAATCCCACCAGACAGTGAGCATGACCTTCTTTGGATGAAGACCGGCCTTTGGAGTTTTTAATGGTGATTCATTTTTCTTACCCCACGATCGTTTTCGGCTGATGTTGTTATAAATGATCCACTTTTCATCACCTGTCACTAAACGCTTCAGAAAAGGGTCATTTTCATTTCGTCTTTCAAGAGAATCACAAATGGAGATGCGATCCAGTAAGTTTTTTTCCGTTAAGTCGTGAGGTATCCAAATGTCATAACGATTCACGTATCCGAGCTTCTTTAGATGTTGAAATACAGTACTGTTTGATGACTTCACTATGTCTGCAATCTCTCGAGTTGTGTAATGAGGGTTTTCATCCAATAATGCTTTGATTTGGTCCTCTTCAATAACAGGAGGTCTTCCTGAGCGAGGAGCATCTTCAAGGCTGAAATTACCCGTTTTAAATTTTGCAAACCACTTTCGAACAGTTGATTCTGATACAGCACTCCCACCATAAACATCACATATCTTTTTTGCTGTTTGTACAGCATTTTTGCGTTTACGAAAAAAGAAAAGAAACAAGTGTCGATAATGCACGTTGTTCGCATCCATTTTTGCAATGAGCCAAATTAAACGCTATTTGAATAATCTTAACGGTTTTTTTGTAACGGACGCGTCTCAAGGTCATTTATCGTAATATTCATTGGTTTGTACAATTCTAATCATTTTTGCGTCAATCGGTGTCTCAACTGTCGGCTATCAAAAATCGCTACGAACTTTCCGAACAACCCAATATATGCCAAAAATTCAGAAATGCAAATCAAGATAAAATCAAAAACTGTCAAAATTATTAAATAATGAATAAATGATTAGTTAAACATTTTAATTATTAACGGTTCGACTTCTGTACTGGTGTGAGCAAATAATTCACATTCAACCTTTTAAAAACCAGTAATAAAAATTTGAAAACAAACGTTTTCGACCGTTAACTCGGTCTTCATCAGGTTCTAACTATTGAGATTCAAAACTGTTCCAGAACGTATTCAAGTTTTCGAATAGAACCGTTGCGCATTCGTGTTACGTGTTGGCATGCGTAATACGTGTGGCGCAAAAACACAACGAAATTACAATCCATATACAAACGAAGGAATGGGGATGTACATTAAATGGAGCTATGGGGAACATCCCCTTCGTAACAAAACTTCCAAGCTTGAGAAATGTTACACGCATCTTTAGAATTGATGCAGGTTGTGTGCAGTCCAGCCTTGTATATTTCCAGAGTTTCCAGGGATCGCAGATGGTCCAATCGGTGGGATATTTTAATCAATTCCGCGTTTTGCAGATCAGCACTTATGCCCGGGGTCGAGGCATAAGCAGAGAGGGTAGTGGTGCCTCTGTTGCGGTCGATATCATATTTATGCTCGCGTAGACGCTTGTCGAGCGACCGTTTCGTTGAACCGATGTATACAAGCTCTCTTTGGAATCTGCTATCCCATAATGGAACAGAGTATACCCCCGGTGCCATTCTTTTATCTACGATGTCCTTGGAATTGCGCATGAGGTCATATATAGTGTTACGTCTCTTGTAAGCGATCTTTTTGTTGGTGTATGCGGCAATTTCCCTGTAAATGGAGTCTAGGTGTTTATTATATTCAACCACAACAAGTGCTTGAGTGGTATTGGAGTCGTTAGTGCGTGTGTTGGTGTTGTCAGTGCGATGCAAATGTGCAGACGCAAGGTTATGAACCAATGTACGGCTATAGCCGTGTCTTGTGGCTATGATCTGGATGCGCTCTAATTCAGACATGGTGTCCTCGATTCTGGAGTGGTGCGTGAAGGCTCTTTTCGTAAGGGCACGGAAGGCAGCTACCTTGTAAGAGAAGGGGTCCTCCGAAACGGCAGGGATGAATAATGGAGTGTAGCATGGTTTGTAATGGACTTTAGTGGATATTGTGTTGCCATCTATTTGCATATGGATGTCTAAGAATGCTTGCTTGACCAAATAAGCAACACAAATGCAAACTTCTTAGACATCCATATGCAAATAGATGGCAACACAATATCCACTAAAGTCCATTACAAACCATGCTACACTCCATTATTCATCCCTGCCGTTTCGGAGGACCCCTTCTCTTACAAGGTAGCTGCCTTCCGTGCCCTTACGAAAAGAGCCTTCACGCACCACTCCAGAATCGAGGACACCATGTCTGAATTAGAGCGCATCCAGATCATAGCCACAAGACACGGCTATAGCCGTACATTGGTTCATAACCTTGCGTCTGCACATTTGCATCGCACTGACAACACCAACACACGCACTAACGACTCCAATACCACTCAAGCACTTGTTGTGGTTGAATATAATAAACACCTAGACTCCATTTACAGGGAAATTGCCGCATACACCAACAAAAAGATCGCTTACAAGAGACGTAACACTATATATGACCTCATGCGCAATTCCAAGGACATCGTAGATAAAAGAATGGCACCGGGGGTATACTCTGTTCCATTATGGGATAGCAGATTCCAAAGAGAGCTTGTATACATCGGTTCAACGAAACGGTCGCTCGACAAGCGTCTACGCGAGCATAAATATGATATCGACCGCAACAGAGGCACCACTACCCTCTCTGCTTATGCCTCGACCCCGGGCATAAGTGCTGATCTGCAAAACGCGGAATTGATTAAAATATCCCACCGATTGGACCATCTGCGATCCCTGGAAACTCTGGAAATATACAAGGCTGGACTGCACACAACCTGCATCAATTCTAAAGATGCGTGTAACATTTCTCAAGCTTGGAAGTTTTGTTACGAAGGGGATGTTCCCCATAGCTCCATTTAATGTACATCCCCATTCCTTCGTTTGTATATGGATTGTAATTTCGTTGTGTTTTTGCGCCACACGTATTACGCATGCCAACACGTAACACGAATGCGCAACGGTTCTATTCGAAAATTTGAATACGTTCTGGAACAGTTTTGAATCTCAATAGTTAGAACCTGATGAAGACCGAGTTAACGGTCGAAAACGTTTGTTTTCAAATTTTTATTACTGGTTTTTAAAAGGTTGAATGTGAATTAATTATTAACATTTTTATAAGATCTCTTTTACCTCTAAACCAAATTAATTAAACTGAACATGAACAAAGATAGCATATTATTGGAAATAAATCTTATAAATTAGCAGATTTATTAAAAAAGCAATGTTTTCAACTGCCTTAATTAGTCATCATTATTCTATTTTAGGTAGCAAAAAATTTTTCTTTTTTGAGGAAGAAAACATTATATAAAAGCCTAGTTTTCATGTGGTAAACTTATAGAAGCAGGAACTTTGGAAAATAGGAACAAAAAGTAAAGATAAATTCTATTTACATATTGATTCAGTTTTCCAGAATTGTACAATGTTCAGAATGGCATCTATGCATCTACTGTTGGTACCATTGAAATGACAGTACAGTTATAATATGGATGTTAGTATGGCTGATATCAAATTGCAACTAATTCCTGATGTAGTTCCTGAAATAGAATTTATCATAAGTTGAACATGATAGGAAAAAATAATAGTGATAATAGTGTTCCAAAAGTTGGACATAAACTTACACATTTTAATCAGTTACTGTGCAATTTATCAATGGTATTTTGGTTCACTGAACTTCAAACCAATGCTTAATTTGTTAATTAATTAATCTTGTATTTTTATTAATAAAGATTCATGGATATGCATGTAATCAGCCATATGCAAAGGAACCAAAAATCATACTGAGATAGGATTGTAATCTTTGTATGGAATTAATTTTATTTTGATTTATTTAATTTATTATTAATTTCCTTTAATCTTACCATAAAATTAAAGTTAGAATGATGATTGGGATCAAGCAGTTTGGTAAAAAGTTTTGTTTTCAGTTTTTTGAAGTGATTTGAATTGAGTGGTAGTAAAACATAACCATACTGTTTTTATTGTCGTATTATTAATAATTGTACTGTGCCATTAGCAAGTGCAATCAATTGTTTGGACTCAAAAATATTTTTATTGTACTGGTTTTGATCTTTATAAATGTGGGCAGTTGTAAATCAAGGAGTGAATGTATTCACTGTTTACTGAACCTTTTATTCATCTTTTGAAAAATTTTTATTGATGGATATCGAAAAGCTTTCTAATGTACTGGTATGTTTATGTTTACAGATAAGTGATCAACATTTTATTTTGTTGTGTCTGTCATATTGATCTATAGACATTACTAATCATTCTCTTTTTCTTTTGGCTATCAACTGTTTCTGCTTAAACAACAGAAGTTAAAATATCTCAATTCTTTGTCCTTTCTATGCTACAGAGATGGAAAGTATTTCTGATTTTTGTTTTTGCATTATTTTTTTTTACAGATGGGAACAATGCTGTACAATTTATAACCATGATTATTTTTACATGTAAATTCATGAGCCTTGGCAGTTAGTAAAATTATCCAAACACTGTAGAGAGAACACTGTACTAAATAATAATATAGCATTAAATAGGTTTAATTTATAAATTGAATTTGTTTTTAATTTAAAAAATTTATATTTAGATTTAAAAATTATGTGATTTAATACCGGTATCATATATAATTAATGATCTCAATTTGGCTTTCGAACTTCATTTAAAATTTTAAATTTATAACAATTTAATTATTTGAATCTGTAAAATTTTGAATTATAAAAGTGTTTTATACTTTTGTAATATGTTTAAACATTCAGATCAAAAACATTCCATTTTAAATACTTGCATATCTTACTAATATTGTGGGTTATATTTTAAACCACCCCTATAAAGTGATATTACTTTAAAGCCAACCACTGCATGCTTTTCATATAACAGTGCAAGTAAAAACTTAAAACTTAAAACATATTAAAACATATTTAAACTATCATTTATAAGTACACATGATCAATAGGTAAAAAATTGTAAATGTAAAAATAATAAATAAATAAATCTGAAAAATTCTCCTTAAGAGCAAACCAAGTACTGAAAATAATAAACATAAATACAATTATAAAATGCTATATTATTAAAGCAATATAAAACAAAGTTGTCTTACAGTGAAAAATTTTTGTATACACTTTGTTAATCTTAAAATAGCAATATTTTGTTTATTTACAAATGTTATATTTCAGAATGCTATCTAATATTATTATTAATATTACATTAAATGTTTATTAAGTAACACTGACAATCTTATATAATATTAAAGTTCATACAGTAAATTAATTTAACAATGTTGAAGAACTGTCTTATGTAGTGTCCAGGGCTGTCTAGAGCTTATAAAGGGCTTAGGGTCTTTTGCTATTTTTCTTGAATAAAATGAAACATGTAGCATGTTTGTTTATTGATAAAAAAAAATCAGTCTTTAATATTTCATTTTCTGTTAGTAAAAATAACATTAATTTCTAGAGAAGATAACCACATCAGGTTGACATGTTTTCTCTGCACTTAGAGGAAAAAATCTTCAACTCTGTCTGCTGTCATGATAGTGTCTGCAGAAATGTATAATCACTTCTTTATATATAATACTTATATTTGTGTTATTGTTTGTAGTTATATCTAGTTTTGTAGAATAGCAATTTTATAAGCAATTTTAATGGAAATTGTTGATATTTAAAGTTTCTTATTCATTTTTATTTATATTCACCTGATCATTGTTATAAGATATCATTACAATTGTCTGTTTTTCTTTGTCATTTTAATAATTATTATAATCATTACTATTTATGTTACAGCATATAAAAAATACAATAGCAACAACTAAAGTAGAGCCACTTCTGCAGCATTTATTAGAGCAAATAATTACATATCCAAATGTCCCTAGAAAGAAATTTAAATTTGAGGTAATAAAAATATATTTAGTATTTGAAAATTAAAGTATAATTATTAATTTTGTAATTTATTTTGTGGATGAAACATTGTAAATTGTATATTTTTCAGAATTTTATAAAGAATTGCTTAAGATGTGGTAATGTTAAGTATATTAACAGAGCTTGGGAAATTTTTGATAAAGCACAAAAGGTAATTGATTTTTAAATGTAAAGTTAATTTGTTTAAACATATTTTCAAAGTTCTTTATAGATTCAACTAAATAATAGTTTTTTATATTCCTGACTGTATAAACAGAAATTGGTATTTCCTAATAGGAAAATACATTATTGTATTTATTAAAAAATGAAAGGAAATATTAATTTTTCAAGTTATTTAAATTTAATTGAGTAAAAAAAAATTATGTATTTGCAATTATGTACAGTCAAATTTTGTTTATCTGACTCAAACTGTACTGGATCCAATCTGGATGAATGAAAATTCAGATACACTGAAATTAATAGGGTATTAAAAGTAATGTTTAAAATTCTGTACTGAAAATATTTTTTGATGATTGGAAATAAATGTACATGCTTTACTGACTTCAAAACAACAGCAACATTAAAATTACTTGATACATACAGTTTGTGTTTATATCCATAAAAATTTCATGGATAAAAAGGAACATATTAAGGTTGTAAATATTGTTTCAATGATCTCACAAACATTGCAAATAATAATTTTTCCATAAAATCTATAAAAATTTAAAAGGAAATGGCTATTCAAATCAATCCATATATTCAGGAAATCTGGATAAACAGGGTTTGACTATATTTAATTATAAATAATACAATTATATAATTGCAAATTTATAAATTTTTTTAAATTTAATTTTACTATTTTATGAATATTTTTTATGTATGATACTAAACTTATTTTATTGAAATTGGTTTTTAGATTTAAATTACTAAAACTGTAGACTGTAAAATTCAATTGTGTGATGTATCTCATTAATATTTGAACTTAGTTGTAATATTTTTTAGAATTTTATAATTGAAAATTCTTTCTATTTTCAAAATGACTTCAAACACAAATAATCAATCAATAAATTACAAGCTCTGACAATAAGTTTGCAGATTTGTGACTCTTGTGTCCATTGTGGCAGTGCCTGCTGGATAGTCAATGTCATGTTGAATCTGTCATCATGTTGATTTCTCACAGCAGCCATCTTATCATCATATGAAGTCCATTATTCTTTGTGTGGATTGTGGTGCTCTATTGAAAAAATGTCAATTTGAATTGGAGCAGTGGATAAACATCAAATTTCTTCAATTAAAAAAGCAGACAATATATTAACAAAATAAAAAAATAGAAGAAACTAAGTCATCATTTTTGTTATGTCCAATCCAGGAATAAAATACAGTGAAATGTCTATATAACAAATACCGGTTTAATGAAATTTTTAGTATAGCAAATGCCAGTTTAAACCTGTCAGCTGCACATGCGATAATCCGAAACAACACCGCTGTTGTGTACAGGTTTTATGATTTTTAAAGTAGTTTTTCAATTTGCGATATCTAGCTTAAAAATTGTAGTAGATATAATCTGTTTTCGGTTTTCTATCACGTACATATTACACTTTACGATTGTTAACTTCATAATATTATGTATGTTTAAAAAAATTTATAAAATTTAAGATTTTAAAATATTTTAAAAAATCGTTTTTTTATAAATATTCCATTAATTTGTTACATACGTTACTTAGACATGTCTATTTTCTGTCAAATAAAAAAAACTGCAGCTTTCTAAATCAAAGTAGAGAAATAATACGGCCTATAGATTAAAACGGCGATTGGCGTGGGGGGGTGGTGGCCTTTCTAAATCTAGGTTAATACACTTTTATTATTGATGATGTTTATTTGATTCTATTTATACGTTATTTAAATTATTGTACTAATAGTAGACTATAATAAGCGATTATTACTTTATTATATTAACAACTATACACGTATATCTTATGTATTACGGAAGTACCACCATAACCGGAAGTACTTTGTTTTTTGAAAGATTTATGGCTGAATGGTTTAAAAAACAAGCTTATTTGTTAAATAGGATAAATATACATAAAAATTTATTAAATTCATGCTAAAAATAGATAAGAATAACGATTTATAATTGTTTGTTTATGTTTGTAGCTGACAATGTAGCTGGAAGTTGGTATAACTTTTTCCAAGAAAGTTCCCACCCCACAAACCCAAGTCGATGTTTATTGGTCAAAGGATAGTCATTTAGCTATAATATACCAATTAGAACTTAACGGGCATGCTAACTAGAATTTTATTGTCAAATGAACAAAAGAAGGGTCTCCCATAGACTTAACATGGAATGGAAAAGTTTTGTTCCTAAATTTAAAAGTACGAGGTGGTAACAAATATCTTATTCATTGAAACAGCCTTAGTCTATGTAGGTAAAAGCCAATCAGTGCTTAAATCGCCACCAACTACTTAATTACGAAAAAAAATTGACACTTACTCCAACTGGAGTACTCCGCAACAGTTTAACGAAAACCGGTTACTTCAATAGCAGTACTCCGCAAACAACTGGTTAATTTTAATGTCTAGTTCAACTGGCAACATTAATTTTAATCCTTAGTTATGGTTTCATTTTGATGTTATTACTCTACTGTTTATTTCTTTTTAAGTTTATGAGAAAAATGGAGAAAAACAAAAAAAAACAGATTTCTGTGGAAGAGAATAATAAAATATTAGATAATGTGCAAAAAGGAATTAAAGAAAAGATGTGCCTGATGGCCTACTGGAATGCTGTGTCACAGTACTGAATTTTATCAAAAAAGCTTTGATTAAAGAAACAACAAACACAAAAATTAGACTTCTTATACTTTTATACAGAAAATAATGGCTTCAAGCAGAAATAACAATTAAAGAGGCAGAATTCCAACTACAGTAGAGCGTCGTTAATTGGAACGTCGGTAATTGAAATGGCGGAAATTGGAACGATTTTCAGTCGGACTGTGTCATGCTGAATCGAACGTTTTTGATACTAGATTTACTTCTAAAGTATAATTTTCATGTTTTTTATATTCTTCAATATATTTATTTTGTTTGTACAAAATGCAGAAATAATTTTTAACGATACGATAGCCTCGATTATTATTATAAAAATTTTCGTTAGGCTTAAAATCGACGAAAATTCAACACGAAGCGACATGCAACGGAGAAAAATTTGAACATCGGACAGGTTAATATATTTTTTCGTACAAAGTCGGAAATTGGAACAAATGACTAATTGGAACAACCCCAGTCCCCAATTGACGCCAATTTTCGACGCTCTACTGTAATCGGTACTACTATATCGTTATTTTAGTTGTTCCCTTGTGATATTTTTTGATAATTTTTTATTACAGATTAATTTTTATTTTAATTTAATATAACTTACATTCTGAAAATGTAAAATTTGGTTCCATATAAATACTAGTAGACAAATTGTGGTTTTGAAAACTTTTTTACTTCAAACTGTAGATGATTTTTTTCTTTTATCCTTGCATTCTTGACTGTATTTCAATGGTCTCCTGAATTTTATTATATCAACATTTTACTGTATATACAAAATTGAAATTATGTATGTATTTTTTAATTTTTTGGCTTATCATCAGTGAACTTTTTAACTGTTTTACATAATTTTGCAGAGACATAGCCTCTAATAAAAATTTGTCTTTACAAAGGAAGATTGTTTTGTTCCTGGTGATTGGACATGATGGAAATGAAGATGACTTAGTTTCTTCTAAATTTTTTATATCAAATTTCTTGTTAAATTTGGAAAAAGTAGAAGTGAAATTAGGAAAATGTTATGTCAAGTTTACACGGATAATGCTATGAAGAAAATTGCAGTTTAAAAGTGGGTAAAAGATTTCAATGAAGGCAGGGAAAATATGACATGATGACAGGTCAGGATGACCGTCAACAAGCAGAACTATGAAAACTAAAATTAGTTAAATTGCACGACAATCATTGATGACTGTCAGAAGAATTGCAGATCAAGTAAATATTGGCAGAGAAAGTTATAAAAATCTTAATTGAAGACCTCAGCTTGAGGAGGTATGTGCAAAAATGGTTCCAAAAGAAGTCATTGGTGATCAGATGCAAAGAAGAATAGAATTTTGTGAAGACCTTTTGGAGAAACAAGACAGCATTTTGATTATTTTGACGTATCACAGGTGATCAGTGTTGAGTATACCAGTATGATCCTGAAACAAAATGATCAACTGCATAATAGAAGACTGCGAAGTCTTCAATCTGAAAAAGCTTTGTTAATCAAAATCAAAAGTCAAGAAAATGACTGATTTTATTTTTTTTTTATGTTAACGGAATTATGCATTGTGAATTACAGTACTCTACTATACTTCCTGGAAACTCTTCTCTTGATAACTCAACATTCCTTAAAACTCAGCATGTCATTCAAAAAAATACAGGTAAAATAATATAATACTAGGATCAATCAATACTAGGATTCTTCACTGGCAACACTTGATAATAGCATCAATTTTACATGTTAACAAAGAATATAACCCTTTTCCCAAAAGTCACAACATGAATGTTATTAATTCAAAAGTAGCCACTGATAGCCAATATTTTTAAAATTAAAATTAAACTAAAAATAGAAATAGTCATTATTGGTATGTAGTTAAAACATATATGAATTTGCACCTATAATATCTTATAACAAACTTGTAATAATACAACATCATTGTCTAGAAAGTAGATTTTTTGTGTCTTTTGTAGTACAGTAGTTTTTTTGATAGATTGTACTCTAGATTTTCTTTTGGTCTGAATGTGTTAAAAGATTTTTAATAGGTTAATTTGTAGTTAAGAATTATTATGAGTTGTGAGTAACTACATAAAACTCTTCATTTTCTGTGACTAATCACCTCAGATTCACATAAGTCAGTTTGCAGGACTAGGACTACTGTATTGAAAAGATTGCATGAGAAAGTTTGATGAAAATAACCTGATTTTTTTTTCAACTGTTTATGTATCATGCATCATGACAATGCACAGTCTCACATAGCATTGTCAGTCAGAGTTTTTAGCTGACAGGAAAATAACTGTGCTGGAATTATCAGTCCTATTCACTAGATCTGGCTTTATATGTCTATTGTTTGTTTCTAAAGATAAAAGATACAGAAATGAATACCCTTGGATGATATCAATGACATAGTAAAATGATGGCAGTTCTAAAAGAATAGTTCCAAACTGCTTTGAAGCATGGACAAGATCTGTGTATAACTTTCCAAGATTACTTTGAAGCAGAGCACAGTAATTTTCAGTAAAGTATGTAGCAATTTAAATGTGACGAGTTCTTGAACTTAATACTATTTAATTAACATTCCAAATATTTTCAAATTTTCTATAATCTATCTTCAGATTCTTCTACAATTCATAATTGACTAATACTGTGTCCATGACTCACTTTGATCTTGATTTACCCACAATCTCAATTGCAACTGTCACTAATTGAACGTTGAGCTGTTCGCACAGACAGTCCACTTGAGAAGAACCTGGCTATTTCACTCGATGATAAAATTAACATTACTACTCAATAAGTCACGAACATCAACAAACAAAATTGAAGTTTTGGTTAGAAATAAATACTTTTTCTTACCATATATCTAATAATAGCCAGATCTCATATTGTCTCTCCAAATATCTTTTTATATTTCTCTGTTGATAACCTGACACATGTTCTGCAGTCATCTTGTTTCTTCTTGCGTACATGGGATTGTGGGAACTTTCTTATGACTGGATCTAGTTTCACAAACTCTTGAGTTGATCGCAATTGAACCTTGTTTCAGTTGAGATTGAAATGGTCGAGAGAGGTTGCACCATGGCACCAGTCGCCGATCTTATTGCAATCTAGATTGAAATGCTCAGTGCGAACGGGATATAACAGGGTTTAACTGATAAAAATCTTTCTATTACCATGGAAATCAGTTTGTTGAAACATACATTTTACTCAATGAAACACTGGAACTACAGCAAAATTGCAGGTTCATTAAATGAAAAAAAAATTACTAAAATTATAAAAACTAATAAATATAAAAGTATTAAATTATATTTTAAGAGAGGCTTACATTTAAAATTTGAGATTTTCAGACCCAGTAGATTTTTCTCTAGGAGTATCTGCAGTGCCAGATGAAGAAAAAGAAAATACAGCTTTTCTTAACAATTTTTGCACTATTTGATTGCTTGTATTTCAGCAACCCTTTTATAGAAAAGGCTGAAATTTTGCACACTACCTAAGAAAACAATTATCTTTTGAATGAGATATTCAGAATTACTATAAACCTTTGGAGAGATGGAGAAATCAACCCCTAAAAATCAGCAACTCCGATTCCTGTTTATAGTCAGTCAGTCAATGACTTTTTTACTTGGCACAGAATCACTGTCATTACTTTTAATATAAATAAATTTTTTCACTATCATTCCTTAGAAGGAAAATTCTTATTTTTTTTAAACATTTTTCTCTGACTAACAATGCTTTTGTTAAATTTTTCCAATTAGTGAATTTCAAATTAGTAAAATGGAGATGTCTTCCTATTTTTTTTATATTATTGATAATGATTCATCTATATACCATGATCGGACTGTCAGGTGGTGAGGGATGGGGGCTCAATGTATTCAGGAGAGACTACTCTGCAAAATTCATTGGATTTTTTTCTAACATCCTGGATTTGATACTGGGTTCCCTGAGTGGTATGCTGACTGCTTGACTTTCTCAACATCCAGTTATCAATGAAATACTTAGAATATTTTTAAAAAATTAAAAAATTATATTTTTAAAAGTTACATTCTAAAAAAATTTCTTAAATATTTTATTGCATTATTTTAATATTGAAGTTTATAAAATCTGTAAATTATATAATAGGCTTAAAATTAATTATTTTCATTATTTATTTAGCAAAAATCACAAAATTCAAAAGATAATAAACCTGAAGATTTATCTGAAGAAGTTCAAAATGAAAAAAATGAAACTGACAACTCAACTGATGCCAAAAATCTGAGAATGGTAAAGTAGATAAAAGAAAAAAGAAACACAAAGAAAATAAAGGACAAAATGACAATAATGATTCAGTTGATGCCATTAATAATGAAAATAATAAAACAAATAAGAGAAAAAGGAAAGATGAAGAAAACACAGAAGAATCAAAACGAATTTGTTTGGGTGAAGTTACTGAATCTTTAGTAAATAACAGTAAGTATTTCTTAAGTGCATATTATATATTGTATTTACAGTATATATAATTGTGTTATAATTAGTAAAAAAATTTAGAATGCTTCCATATAACAAGTTACATCTCAAGCCATGTTATAGTGGTTTTAAATTTTTTAAATTCATATTTTTTTATAATATTAATGTAAAAATATTTAGTAGTAAATAAGTTAAATAATGTTCAGACATTTTTGTTTTATTCAATTGAAACAAAATACAATTATCCCTTGTACAACACTGATTCCTACAACATAGTTTTGCTCTTACTCAGTTTGAGAATTGTAGACATCCCCTGTACAAAATGTCACAATTTTTAAATGAAGTGTCATTTAAATATTTTTTATTTAAGCATGTGTGTTATCTCATATTTGCTTGTGGATTTTAGAATATTGAAATTTTCAATGTTGTTTCATGCCTTTTGCCCAATTTTCTTTAATGAGAACTGGTTGTACAATTTTTCTTCTTCCTTGTTCTAACATCCTATTATAGCTTAATTATAATTCAAGTGTCACTGCCATTTTACATTACATGATAAGTTTGAAAAATAAAAATACATTACAGAAACATTTATTTATTAATGATGCCTTATGCTTGTAACTAAAGTAACCAAATTATAGTTTCAAATAAAAAGTAAATAAGTGTAACATCTACTTTAAAAAATGATATTCTAAGCAAAGCAATGATAATGTAACATAAGTACAATAATAATAAAATTATTTTGGACATTTCCTACAAATTTTTGTTCTGTACTCAAAACATTATGGCTTCTTGCAGCATCTTAGTATTTTGTAAATCAATTAGTACTGCTTCTCTAATATATTCATGTTCACTTATTTAGTTATCAGTGTTATGAGTGGATGACTAGACTTTATCATCGTTCTCACAATTAGTTTCTATATCACTTATATCAGTAAAAGATGCTTCATATCACTCAAAGAAATTCTTCACAACCTGAATCCCCCATATCAAACTGATTTATAAATTCCAGGAAAAAGTCATTTTAGATATAAAAAAAATATCTGTTACATTCACATCATGGTGTGGTTTCTCAAATTTAAATTTCTGATGGGAAAACTACTTGTCTAGAAATAGCAAGAACACTATTCAACTGCACAGGACACTACCTTAAAACTATATGAAACAACAAACTTTAACTTTATATCAGTGGTGAATCCTACAACAATGAGCATGTTTGTTGGGTTGTCTATGAGACTGTATGAAAGCAGTTAAGATTAAAATAAAAGATGATGTTTTAATACAGAAAATTTAATAAAAAAGTCAGAAACATTGAACATTTTAGTGTTTTTGAGTCACTTATGACTCATCTTGAAGAGGACCAAATATAATACTTTTTCCTATAGTTTCAATAATTGATATAAGTTCAGTCCTCATTTGATATTTGATAATATGAAGTAAGAAGTAAATTTTGAATTCATAAGTTGTTTGTAGCTTAAGTAATAGAAAATTTATTGTTTTCAGCTATAAAAATAATATAACAATACATAACTACTATAATATAGTTATTTATAAATGAATTTTTGGAGTTAAATTATGTAGAAGTTAATAATCTTCTTGGTTGCTTTTGAGTATCTGAGAATTAAATTTTTTTACTGTAAGCATTGCAGTGGAACTGATGCACCATATGCATATACTCATGCAATGCTGTAGAGGTCTTGTTTGCAACTGTAAAAGTAACATGTTTTTCTTGTATATTTTTTTCTTTGGTAAGAAACTAGAATGGTAAGATTTTGTCTTGATAGGAATTAATCCAATAGAATTTTGTCCTACAGGATTCTGCGATTAAGATTTTTCTGGTAGGATTTTGTAAATGAGCTTTGTTTGGAGTGCAATATATCTATCAGCTCAATGTATTGAATCAAGGTATATATTCACAGTAATTGATTACAATATGATCACAAACCTATTTAATATAGCATATGTAATCATGAAAACTTTATACCATTATTGGGCTGCAGTTTGAAAAAAATTGTAGACATAAATTCCCACTGTTGTCTGGCTGTCTGTCATTCTTAATCTCAAGAACAGAGTTAGGTGAAAGACAAGACCGGATATGGCAGCCTTAGAGGTAGGATGCCCCAATTAACTTTATACGAACATCTGGTGAAAATCTGAAGTCACGTTGTTTCAGTTCAGAAATTTTCCCCTGAAAGGAGTTAGATAGATGACAGACACAACTCTGTTGTTGAAGGAAAAGTATGGTGTACAGGTGAAAGCCACTACTAATTTGAGGTGGAGAGTACAGTGGGTGATCAGTTAATAAACAAATTGGATAACTTTTCAGAGTGTGGGAGACGTCAACATTGATGCTCAACCCGCTATATACTGATCAGATAGTATTCCTCCAAACTTTGAAACTCTCCCTTGTAATTACAGCCTTTTATTTTTCTGACAGAAACAATTCTTTTATAATATTTGCAAGACTGTTGGGCAGGCACGCATTAAGTTTTGAGTCAATTTTTATTTTCAAAAGGTAGAGTATAATAGCAAAGGTAGAGAGTGGGCAGAAGATGTCTGATGTTGCTGGGCAGTATGGCTTGAACTGGTCTACAGTAGGCCACAGTTCAATCTTATCTAAGAAAGATACAGTATAATCAAGAAGACTCAAGCAACTAAAGGAGTAACAAAAATCACATCTGAGAAATGAAGAACATTGAAGAGCTCATAATGGAACCTGAAACTGATTGATGATAGAAGAACACCAAGAAACTTGACAAGATATGTTTTCTTCTGAAAAAGAGTATTAATGCCGATATCTGCTATTAATTAAACATCTTTTGAAGAAATGGGAGGATGCCAGAACAACAGTCTTAGAATGGTATTCAAACCAGGTTGAGGTTAATAGACTTAGGGATCTCTACAATTACAATGCTATTAATTACTTCTGAAAACTCCTGAAGAGAGAAAAGCAATCGACATTAGACAGATTTTTTAACACCCACAAACAGAAAAAACATGACTAATCAAAATGCAAAACTGTGTATATATGTATTTTTATTATTACATATAAATAAACATAGTAAGAAAGTATATATTTTTTATTTTTGGGAGTCTTCAGAACGAATTAATCAAATTCCCATAAAAACCTATGGTAAATTGATAATCAGTTAATGAACAATTCAGGTAGCAAACAAAGTCTTGTAACAGATTACTTTTGTTAACCAATCACCCACTGTATATATTTTAAATTAAATAAATTAAAAATATGATTAAAAATTGCAGCCTGGCATTGTGACAATATCACAATAAATAATTGCTCGTTACCATTACTTTTCACATTCAACTTATGACAGGAATTCAGAACAGGAGGACTGTCATAAGTCAGGGATTATCTTTATTAAATAATTTACAAGACCAAACTGCTAAGTTCAGATAATCAAAATTGTTCTTTATTCACTAATGTGTTTGTTTATACTCTGATCACCCTCAGCTTAATAAAGAATTTGTGTCTATTAACAATTTTTATTATAAACGTCTACCTCTAAATTATTTATTATTTTTTTCCTGAAAACATTTACTTTCATGAAGAGGATAATATTTTACTATTTCTTACTTACAACTTTTACCAAAGACATTTTGATAAATTTATAAGTTTTCTACTGATATAATATTTTTTATTCTATCCAAGTCTTTAATAATTTCATCACTTCTCCTCTCTTTAATCAGGTGAGAGAGATGATAAGAGAGTTCATAACAGAAGAAAACGTTTGAAACTAGAAAAGTTGGATATGAAAAAAATCCCTCAGTGAATTGAACGATTTAGTGAAATGTTACTTTTGCATAGATATAAATGGCTGTAGAAGAAATGAATCATTTTAAGAATAAATTATAATTTTATCGTTTTGAAATACATGTTATTAGTTTATCAAATAAAATATAATTTTGGCAATTAAACTTAAAAAGTTTTTGATATGAAATTAAATATTTTGAATGTTAGTACATTTTCATTGTTAAAATTTTATTGCTAGATTATTATGTGAGTGAAAAAATGAACATTTATTGGAGTAGATTAAGAAATTTTAGAATTTTAGACTTGCATTGCATCTGTATCTGTGTTTTTAATGAGAACTTAAAAGTAAAACTTTTTCTCTTTAAGGTGTGCTATGAGAGTACTTGTAGTATAAGGTACTGTACACTTGAGAGTACTTGTGAATATATGTTTAGTTTTTTATTTAACTTCAGGAAAATATTTGTTTTATATAAGTGAATTATGGTTGGAGTTTAAAAGTGTTTCATCTTCATATCATCTCTGTCATACCTTTTTGCAGTATACAAAAGAATTCTTAAATAGTCAAGATTAAGCAATGGATCAACTACAAAATAAAAATATATACCCAAATATTTAAATTTATCACATTTAGATGAATTTCTATTATTTTTATTTGTTTAATTATTTAATAACAAAATATATACTGTTTTAATTTCATTAATCATATATTTGTCTTAATGTCAAAGAAATGTTTTAAAAATCTAAAAGTAGCTTTAGGACTTATTTCAGAATGAACAGAATACAGAAACATAATTATGTTTTTTATAGATTCATCAAATAAATTTTTTATCTTATCAGTTTCATAGATCTTAATATTAATTGGTTTTATAGCTGAAGAAGAAAAGAAGAAATTTAAATGGAGCAGAGTGATTTTAGAAATCATGGATAAATATGTTGGAAAAGGAATATCTTTGAAAAAACTACAAAAAAAGGTAAACTTATTACAAAATATGCATAGTAAAGTCAAAAATAAATATTTATTTTAAATTTTTGATTCTTTCCACCCGTTGAGTATTAAGAGAAAAATCAAACTTTTGGTACACATTTTATTACACATCACAGAAAATTTTAAACCACATTACTTTTAAAATAAGCTACACACTTCAGCTTGCGTCTATGTCACTTCAAGCCAGTCCTGAAAGCTAAATTTTTAAGATGTCTTTAATGACTTTCATCATTGCAGCTTCCATTTTTATGCTTATTAGAATCTGCATCCTTTCAACTTCCCTTTCATTTTAACAGATAAAAATCTACAGGACAAAATCAAGGGAGTAATAAAATTGGGATAGCACTATTATATGCTTGGTTAGATATTTCCTGATTAGGGACAACTGATGAAAGCCAATGTGCAAGCTGCAAAAAGTAGAACCCAAATATTTTCTTATCTTAAGATATCATAAGAAAATTATTTCTAGTAATACAATCAACATGCATTTCTAGTTCTGCTGTGACAAATGAAATGGATGTAGCTGCAGAAGATGCTTATTTTAAATGTGATCTTCTATAAATACTTTTACTATTAACATTATAAAGGTTATTTTAAAAGTAATTTATTGTTACTGTACCATGTATTTTGGAATATACAGTACAGTAATACCCCGAACTTACACGATAGGTGGGACCAAGCAATAACCGCTTAAGTCGAATTTGTGTAAGTCAGGGTATAATTTTACATATAAATACATACAAATTATTTTTAATTGGGGCCGGAGACTAAAGAAAACAATAATTTAGAAAAAAATGTTTAATAAAATCTCAGATAATACATATGTATAACAAATTATATTATTAAAATCGTAAACCAAAGTTATTTTGATGTAGAAGGCTTCATAAATCTAACAAATTCGTCTGACGGCTCAAAGATTTTTCTTCTGCAAAATTTCCTCTCAGCATGCTAATAATTTTTTTATTTCTCGTTTTGTAGAAGAAATGCATTCTTCTTTGGAGTCTATATTTTCTAAAATTTGTAACCCCTTTTCAATTGAACTGAGGCCTTCTGTCAAGTTTTCACAGCTTCGAGAATTTTTTCTTTACCTTTTATAATTGTTCTGACTGTCGATTCCGGTAGATCAAACTTCTTTGCCAATTCACAAATTTTCATTTTTGTATCGAAGTCTTTAATAATGTTAACTTTACATTCCAAAGATAAAGTTTTTCTTTTCTTGTTTGATGCAGAAGAATC
Organism: Centruroides vittatus; assembly: GCF_030686945.1. NCBI lineage: Eukaryota > Metazoa > Arthropoda > Arachnida > Scorpiones > Buthidae > Centruroides > Centruroides vittatus. Next base: position 1,676,286 of record NW_027122194.1, read on the forward strand.
AGTTCTACTTTGTTTGGATGACATAGTAGTCTCTCTCAAGTCTGCTTAGATATAACAAACACAGAACTAAATAACACAAAATAAATTGTAGCTATGCATTGATTTTGCGCGACATGTCCGAACATGTAAGCTGAACAATAGTGTGGGGGGAGTGAGTAATCAACAGGTGCGTGGCGCTCAAACAAAACACAAATCAACAAGATTTGAAAATCGCGTAAGTTGGGGTAGCGTAACTCAAGGTATTACTGTACTTTATTTTTTAGATTTAAAGTGTTTTATTAATTTTAGACAATATTTGTATTATGTACCATTTTTTCCTGTCTAATTTGGGTCCAGAGAAGATTACTTAACAGCTACTGCAGAAAGAGATTGCAACCAATAGTTTAATGTGCGACTATTAAGGAATTATCTATTGCATTAATCAAGGACTATTTGGAATCAAATTCTAAAAATTAATTAATAGAGAATCCATAATTATTTATATAAATGATATAGTTATAATAAAAGCTATATATTTTTATGGTCCATACAGACCTGGAAAGTCAGGGAATAAGATTTTTAGCAGGAAAAGTCAAAGTTAGGGAATGGCATCAAATGTCAGGAAAGCTGCAAATACTGTAGAATCTGTCTGTTGCTCTCATTCCTTTTTGACCTGAATACATTTTTAAATTTACTTTGGTATATACAGTAAGTCCTCTACTTACGAACATAATCCGTTCATAGCGGTTGTTCGAAAGTCAAAAAGTTCGTAACTCGAAAAGACGATGTTTGGCGCAAAAACTCAAATACAACATTGTTTTTACAATTATGTAATGTTTAGGCCACTTGAATAATGTTGAATTAAGATTGTTAAAGGGAAGTATATAAATTCAAATCAATCACATGTACATTATTTATTAAAATTACTCATTTAAAACAACTACAAATGTACATATGTATGTACTGTAAATGCTTTTACATAAAACTAAAAAAATAAACTTGACTGTACATAAAAAATAACCATCTGCACTTTAATAGTAAACAAATGACATCACACACAATTGACACATGACTACAAGTCCAAACTCAACTAAGAGCCTCTCACCTACCTCACACGCTCATGTTAACCCGCCATCTGTCAGCTTTGTTCGTAAGTCGAATGTTTGTAAGTAGAGGACTGCCTGTATTATACAAAAACTGGAATGACCAAAAGAATGACAAGATTCGTCGCACTTATATTCATAAACTATAAATGATAATCTGATGATTAAAATTTTGTTGGTTAAAGGGTTTATGTTCATATTTAAAATTGTGGATAGAGGGGGATCTGCAGCTGTGAGGGAGTTGCGATTACACTGAAAATGGTGATGCCACATGGCATTTGGTTAATATATACCTTTGAATTGCAAAGAGATGGAACATTGAAATTGGTATTGATTTGTACAGGATGACAGGATCTACAATATTATTTAGCAATAATTGATAAAATAGAATTTGTAAAGTTATAAGCTGATAAGTGTGTGAGTTTTGGAAAATTTCCATAATTTTGAAGAAATTGCAAAGAAAATGTGAACAGAAATGTAAGAAACATATATCATTGGAAAGAAAAATTTAAAAGGAGTCAGAAAAGCCCAACATGACTAATGCCAAATGATGCAGATTGTGTAGAGAGAGTAAGAAAACTGAGTCTGTCAACTATGACATGAATACTTCAAGTCAGCAGCTGCCTGAACTGATAGATATTGACTTGTAATGTGATAACCACCAAGACTTTATTTGTTTACATCTTATCCTTCCTCTAATAACACAAATGACTGATTTAAGCCCTAAATGATTGTGAATGTGTTTCATACACAACCCTCCCAATTTTTTCCCTGTGCAACATTTGGTTAACTCATTCAGGGTTCCTATACACCTGAAAAATCAGGAAAAATTAGGAATTTTTATTAATGTTCAGAAAAGTCATGGAAAATCAGGGAATTTGCCTTCTTGATTTTTTTGTTGACAATTTAAAATTTCTCCTAAGCATACACAAAATTTCCCCAAAAATTTACAAAGTACATAAAATGATAAATAATTTTAATTTAAATGATACTATTTATCATTTTTCATTTTAATAATCTTAATTTTGTAACAAAACAGTTTTCTAATTTTTTTTCCAGTTTATTAATATTTTATAAAGTTCAGGAAATTTATTAAATGTATACTTTTGTACATGGATTATACAGGATTTCTTAATGAATAATAAATAAATAATTGCTTTTTTTCTTTTTTAAAGCCATGTAGATTTAAGGTTGGAGATAAATAACAGAATAAACTACTTTAATTTAATAAAACATTTTATTTTTAGTTTTAATAACTCAGCAATTATAAAAAATATATAACTGTTAATTAGAAAAAAATAACTAACTAAAATGTTGGAGAAGCAATAGTATATGAGCTGCTCACTTGCCAAATTGATTAACTCCACACAGGGCCGGATTATCGAATAGACAAATTAGACAAATGTCTAGGGCCCGTAATTCGGAGGGGCCCGGCTTCAGTGCAAAAGATTTCTCTGTTTTAAAACGAGTTAAAAATTATTTAAGAAATTCGATAGGACAGAAAAGGCTGTATTTAACAATGCTTACTAAGCTCCGCTCGACCAGCCATTACCTAAAAAAAAGGTCAACAGCTACCCGTGCGTCAGAAGTAATGTACGCCACGAGATCTCGCACCATCTAGAAGTCTTGCTAGGGCCGCCTCTCGTGGTAGTACTGATGTATGGTTATGATTTATTTTCTAAATCTAAACTTATACGTCGCGACATTGCATATTCAATATAGCATTCATGTTGCTTGAGTGCGAAGATATTACAATTCAATAGCGTTTTATAAAAGAGTTAAAAGGGTGACACCACGTTGACTGGGTGACACCACGATATCCGCACTGGATGTCACCCATGCTAGCTACGCTAATGTCACATTATATAAGATTTGTTTAGAAGCAACTTATTCAAATGGGGCCCCAATTTAAATTTTGTCTAGAGCCCGCTAGAGGCTTAATCCGACGCTGACTCCACAAAACAAAAAGTATAAAAATTGATGATATAAATTATTTTTTAAAATTCCATTTAAACTTTAAATTTGAATAAACATTGCAGAATGTATTATTATATATAGTTATATTAAAGCATAGCTTTATAACTATAACTAATATAACTAACTATATAACTAATATAGCTATATTAGTTATATAGTTAGTTATATAGTAATATAGTTATATATATTACTATTATATAACTATATAGCTTTAATATAACTACATATAAAATTAGTTATGCAAAAAATTTGAAAATAATGATTATATTAAGGATTTACAAATGGAGTTAGTCAATTTGGCCTGTGAATGGTTCATATGTGCATAATAAGTCAAGTGCTGTTTTGTTTTCTCAATGTACTATACTGTATGGCATGTGAGAATCAGGGAATTTGTACAAAGTTGGTCAGGGAAAGTCATGGAATTTAAACGAAAATTTGAGTAGGAACCCTGCTCATTGCAGTCAGTTTATGCCATGAGGGGAAGCAAAGAACTGTCAGTCGGCTTAATGATATTGTGTACAGGACATTTTGGACTGTGTGGTGGACCTCACTCAAGTTATGTATTTTTATTCATTGTATTTTTTTGCTGTTGGCAAACTCATCGCCATAGAGTTAAAGTTGGGTTTTCAAAAACGCCATTGACAACAACTCACTTTTCTGCCAAAATTCTGCTGCTCCCATTATAAATTTCAGGGAGAGATTGGAAGAAATATAATGACCTTGAATGGGTTTGTGCTGGTCCAAAAATAACTTGCAATAAGCAATTTCTCCCTCTCACGGAGTGTGCAATTTATTCTGTTTAAATTATTTTGGATTTTGAAAATTTGAATTTTTGACACAAGTCTTTTTTATTCAAATAAAATTTATGAATTAATTGAAATAAAATCATGAAATTTTTTTATATGATGTAACTAATTATGTAATCAATTTTATGCAAAGTTTATTCATTTTTTACAAAAAAGGATAAAGTGTTTTTAATAAAAATTGTGTGCAAAATGGGTTTAAATAGACTTGGCTGAATATTATACTATGGAAAGGAGAAATGCAGAGGCCTTAATTAATAGGTCAGGGAACAATGACATAATTGGACAGGGAATGTCGGAATTACAGATACCCTGTATTTTCAAAAGTCATCGTAACTGGCTTATTTTGATATGCTAATGGTACATCTGATATCTAATAGTTTATTTAAAGTTCAAACAATTATTGAGTATCGGGAAATTTATCAACACCTCTCATCACTTCAGACTTCATTTTAATGTCCCAGCAAGTAGAAACTTTTTCGGACATTCTGAGGTATCATTGAAATCAATTGAAAATCATGAATGTAGGGGGTGGAAAATTTGCACATTTTAAGATTACAATAAAAATGCATTTTATAAGTATTTAAAATAAATAAATTAATTAAAAATTTAGTTTGGTTTGCAAGTGCACTTATGTTTTTCTACAGGAAAATCTCATATGCAGGATAGTCAAATGAAACATAGGAGAGGTCAATAAAAGACATAAAAATCAACTTATATATTAATAATCACCATTTTTAGTAAGACATATTCTTCTTATCTGGGATCAAACTAAATTCCAAACAACCTCCTGCACTACTGTTTGTGAAATTAACAAAGAAATCCAACAGTTTAATGCTGAGCACTACACAATTACTCTTGGAAATATTCATACCAGCCTCAAAACAAATGCCCAGGTTGTTTGACAAGGGATGTTATTTTGATGCATGCTAATACAACCCTATACTGCTTACAAAACAAAAGACAAATTGACATTGCTCAAATTGGAAACATCAGATCACCTGTCCTGAAGCTCAGATTTATTTGCCACTTCCATATTTTTTGGGACCTCAAGAAGAGCTTGAAAGGCAACAAGTTATGTTGAATGTTGCAGTGAAGGAGGCTCTTTAGAATTGGATTCAATCCCAACTAACGGAATTTTATGAACACAGCATCTGTTGTCTGGTGTCTCAAGGGTTGTTTTGCCAACATTGATTAACATGAAAATTGATTTCTAGTCTTTTATTGATCTCCACTGTTTCATTTGACTGCCCCTCATATGATTTAAAACATTGAAGCAATATATTTAAAATTGATAAAAAGTATGTGTCATCATACCAACAACAAATGATTGACTTAATTGAAAGTTAATGATAAAGTATGTCATACTTGTCAGTAACAGTCAACATGTCATGAAGATAGCACAACAGAACAGATTTCATTATAAATATGGTAGTTTTTGGTAAAACAGACAAAAATATTTGTTTAAAAAAATATGTTAGGCATATTTGATATGAAACAGGAGGCCAAGATGAGCCATGGATATCTATATGTATAGAACTGAGAAGTTGGAATAAGAAGATGCTAGTTTCTTTATTTGCTATTTCTTGATTCACACTATATCAGTGTGAATCAAGAAGTTACTTTAACAAGAAGACTGCTATTTTTTTGTCTCACAAATATGAAAGCATTAAATACTAAAACTGGAAAGATATTTCTTATTCTAGAATAATTTCTCATCTACCATTAATTAATGAAACAAATCTTTTCATTCTTGCTCCAGAACATTTGATTCTATTCAACTATTTCTTCGAAACAAAAACATCCTGATTTCAAAATATTGTGGAAATATTATGCAAAAAGCTTGAGAAGTTAGTATTTAAGATAAACCTGAAATTCATTTTGTACATTTTATTAGAAGCAATTTCTTGATAATATAGATGCAGTGATGAAGAGCTGGGTGAAAGATGAAGATAACAGAAATATTAGAAAACGAGGTTGTTGAATTAAAAGAACAAAAGAATCATATATGTAAAACAGAATAAAAAGACAATAATAATGTGATATTCTACAATAATGATTAATGAGACTTTCTGAAATTCTCCATTTTCAACACAGTTTTCTTTCTTTTCGTTAAATATGAAGTATGGAAATAAGTGTTAAAGTACAATATGTGAACTCTGATGTGATGCAAAACAATAAGTATCATTTCTGAAACCTGTGCAACATATTAATTTACAAATCCTATAAACAAGTTGTTTGCAAACCTGATATTAAGATTATATTTTGGAATAAATAAGTTATAATATCTATTTAAATTTTTATTATGAATAATTAAATTTAATTGTAATAGTTTCTTTTATAAATAGTTTGAGTTTTATTATCTGTTGATTATAAGTTGTAATTATTATTATTAAACTAACTTATACAATAATTGATGATGATGATACATCTACTATTTCAGTTTTGAGAAAGATGACCATTACATGTAACCCTAGATGGTTGCTCTTTAGGTCATCTTCACTTCGGTTGCTTATCTGACTGAGAAAAATAGCCCCTTTTTTCAGCCTTATTATTTTCATATCAACACAAAGTTGTTGATGTTTGTTCCTTCTATAGGGAAGAACAAAAATTTGGTTATGTTTTATAGTTGGATACCCTTCCTGTTTTCTGGAGTTGATGTTAGAGAGAGCCATCAAGCTATGGATATAGTTAAACAACACTTGATATTCTGTGCTGTCTTTGACTGGAGTACTATCCAGATTGTATGGTGCTGATAAAACTGACTTGTTCAGCAAGGGCTGTCCATTGATGAGTATAGAAAAGTTAATAATTTCCTTGATTAAATTAAATCAATATTATGACCATACAAATAATTTTGGGTCTATGCAGAATTATCCTTTTTAATTGTCCAATCAAAGACAGATGGTAACAACTTAAAACCGACAAATGACATTAAAAAATACATACAATACAATTGACGCCGACCTTTTCTTTTAGGATCCGACAATTAAAAAGGATAATTCTGCATAGACCCAAAATTATTTGTATGGTCATAATATTGATTTAATTTAATCGACAAAATTAATCCTTGGAACTTTGTTAATTAATAATTTTCTATTTCTCTCCAAGTTTTATCAGATTCCTGTATATCCTTTTAAAGACTTTGGAAGTGGATATGGAGGGAAACTTTAGCTCATTTCTCAGTCATGTTCTGCCTCTCACCACTTATAGATAGTAGATTTGACTTTGACACAAAAATAATTAAATATGTAAAGAAAATATTAGAGAAAGTTTATCATTCTGTTCTTAAGATTTAATGTTATCCTTAAAGAATGTTTAAAATTACAGTTGTTAATATTAATAGTTATTATGATTTTTCATATGCTCTCTTTTAATATCTGTTATTTTTCTTTCATTTTAGGCATTGGAACAATATTTTGCAATGGTTGAAGAAGCTGATCAATTACCAAAAGATAAAGTAATTTTAAAATTTCATAAAAAACTAAAACGTATTCCAAACATTACTATTAGTAACGATAGAGTGAACATTCTTCAGGATTAATTTTGTACCAGAAATTGTTAATAAATAATTTTATATAAAATGATTTGAATTGCAACATTTTGATTCAAAGAAAAAGAAAAATCTTAATCATTGTATTTGCAGTCTTTATATATGAAGTGACCTAAAAGTCAGTTAAAAATTATAAAAGTTCTAAATTATTTATTAGTCAAATACTGTAGTTTATAACTTACATAAGAGGGTTGTTTTCAAGACCATCTCAAATTCAGCCAAACCTACTATGGGGCAGCCAGGTGGTGAGAGACAAGGTTCAATGCATCTGGGACAGACCACCTGGAAAATTTCTGGGTTAATTTTGATCATCTGGATTTAATCCAGGGTCTCCAGAGCAATAAACTGATGCTTTATCTGGCCAGCTAAAGAAAATTATAATTAAGAATAGACATGTGTATATATATATTGTTAATAAATCAAGAAATAGTTTTTCATTACAAAAATTAGAAAATATTTAAAAATAAAATAATTCTGCTAAGTAATCATAAATTTTAGATATAATTTATGATTACTTTTCATATATGATTATGTATATGCAATTAATTATCAATGAATATTGCATGTTATTTGTTGGAAAAAGTTTTATTTGAAGCATAAAATGTTTCTCACAATTGAAATTAGAATCTGAAAATTGGTTTTTCAAAGAGTAAAAAAAAATATTTTTAAACTGAAATTTTTGTTTTATTGCAAAATTAAAAGCTAAATTCATTGAAAGATTAGGATAAGATGACAGAAATACTTTTTGAATCTTAGAATTAAAAAAATTGAGTGCCAAGATATAAAAATAAATCTATTTTGAAATATTTGTATGAGATTTACTCCCCATAGTAAGGAATTGCCAATTCCTAAAGCACTATCCAACAATAAATATGTCTCGTGAAGAGGAAAATTTATCTGAATACATTCCAGAAAATGACAAGTCACTCCACCTCATCCAACAGAAGGAACTTGACGATTTAATGTGAAACCTGAAATTTCTCCAAAAATAGGCCAAATTCCTATTGTCCTGGTTACAGCAGTGGAATTTGCTTACATCTAGCACATTTTAGCATATAGGGATCACAGCAGAGTTCTGGAACCATTCTTTGCAGTGAAAAATTTGATGTTACCGTGTAAAGATATCTTAGGACCCACGTGAATTTGCATTCAGTTACAACTTTCATGAACGGCATATTTTTGTAGATTTGTTGAAATTCAATTTTAAGCTGCACTCCCACATAAAGAATAAGTGGCCTTCAATTCCTCTAGCGCATGCTGCAGATGTGAAGGAAACATGGTACTCATACAATGGCCACACTTCACAAAGACCATGCGTATATCTTAAAATTACATTATTTGGCCTACAAGAAAGTTACACAAAGCACTGTTACTTTTTCTTTCTGCGAGACAGCCATGACACTGTAAACCAACTTTTCAAGAGGAGGACCACATTACTAATTCTGACAATAGCGATTTAATATCACCTATATGTAAATTTAAAAATAAAATTTTATAATAGAATTTTAGAAAAAAAAATTAAGTAAATACACTAAACACAAATAAAATACATTGCAAATATCATTTATTTTGGGAAGCAGTTAGATAATCATCCAAGTTTTGGATTTTCCGAGAAAATGGGACCTCTGTTTTAAGTAAATACGACCATATTGCTTGCTCTCCCTGGCTTCAGTTTGAATCCTTTAACGCAAGTAAAATATTCTTTGAATTTGCGTTTTTTTTAAAAATTATCTAGGGCCTAATTTAGAGAAACCGTTATATCGAAAGATCTACATTATGTCTACATATACACAAATTCTGTTTACACGACAGAATTTGTGTATATTTGTAGACAGTTACATATTGTAGATATCCAAACAGTGTAGAAATTAAATTCTGAGACTCTCTCTGAATTAAGTGTGCCAAAATTAGTAAAAAAAAAACAAGTTATTTCATCCAGGATACAGATCAAAAGTTGAAATTTGTTTCCTTGTGTAGTCTAAGAAACTTAAAATGTTTATAGCAGACACGTCAATATGTTTATACTGGCATTTTATAATAATTGATTTTAAACTAACTGCAAGACAATTTTTCATTGATTTACATAAATTACAAAAAGAAGTATTTTAAATAAATATAATTCATTCAAAAACTTTTATAAATATTCTAAAAAATTCCCTAGAAAATTTATAAAAGACGTTTACTTATGAGTTGATCAAATATTTGAGGTTAATATGAAAAAAAAAAAAAAAATGTATATACAGACTAGGATGAATGAATTATTTTTGTTATTGATACCATATTAAATGTAAAGATGATGTAATAAATTACATGCTTCAAAGAACTTTAGAGAAATATCATCAAAGCTGAAAATTGATTTTTTGTTTCTTATTTCACAGGTACTTTTTTATGAACTGTTTAATAAAGTCTATTCTCTGAACATTTTTTAGATTTTAATATAAATTTCAATGTATGATCTATAGTTCTTTTCGGACATTTTTACACTAATCAAAGAAAATCTTCCAATCCGTATATATACAAAATAAATAATGCTTCAAGAACCATTGAGTGTAGGCCTATGTATAATATTTATGAGGAAAACGAGAATAAGGTTCAGTTTTTGTTTCCGTGCCAAAAAAAATGGTCTCAAATTCAAAGTTGTAATTCGAATTCCTGAAATTTATTAAAAATTATGATTAATACGTTGTTAATATCAGCTGTCATCTGTAATAAATATTTGAAAATTAGGACCATGACATATATTTGTGCTTGAAATGAACGGACAACACTTCCATATCCCAATTTCTTTAATGATAATATGCGTATGATATGCATCAATTTTAATTCCGCTCATTAGTGACTGAGTGAATAAATCACTCTGAATACTGAACCCTGATAATTGGCTGCGGGTTCGGTGTTCACTAGGAGGTTGGCCACGTGGAGTTTTTCGGGTTTTCTTCACGTGTCTAAGACCTAAACAAGGACCGTTTTCCCATCGAAAGTCCTTACTAGAGGCATCCATCCTCGGCAAATCGCCCACGTGTTGCGTTGCCGTATCCCATCAATTCAATCTAATTTTGTTTCCTTCCATATTGATCCTGATCTTCAGCTAATTCAATTAGTATAATAAAATGAAAATCTGATTTTAAAATTTATCCATTGCTCAATAATTTTCTCTTTCTATTCACTGAGGAGGATTTACTCAAAGGAGAACAAAATTCAATTTTAACCAACATATAATTTTTTCTTTAAAGAAAAGTTTGGTTTGGGTTTATTCGTTTACGGCAACGCGATACATGGGCGATATTCTGAGAGTGGAATGCCTCCGTGAGGTCTTTTATGGGAACTAGCCCCCATTTAGGTGTTACAAACGTGAATAAAACCCAGAAGACTCCACATGAACAGCCAGTTGGCAAGCGCGAACCTACGACCAAACTAGCAGTGGTTTTATCCACTGCTAGTTTGGTTCAGTGGTTTTATCCATTCGGCCACTGATGGGTGCCTTTAACGAAAAGTCAATCAAAAAAATTTTTTTTAATTTATAGAACTTGAAATTTAACAAGCCGAACTTTAATGTTCTAGTGCAGTTTCTGTAAGAATTGAAGAATTGCCTTCCACTAGGATAGGCTAGTGCAATAAAGATTTTTAAAACAGCCATGATGGATATGGATTCGAATATAATTTAGATGCATCTGATTTTATAAAGTTGTTAGTTTTATTGGCCGTAATTCTCTTTTAACTTCTATATTAGAAGGGGTCATGTAGGAAAGAGAAAACAGAGTGGAGACCTTCCTCAATATAATTCGAAACTGAATCTGAGATCTTTCAAAATGTCACTGGATGATCGAAAGTCAAACTATAAACTTCAATTTCTCCTTTTCTCGGATTTTATGATGATGAAATGTTTTATATTACAATGAAAAATCAGTATACAATCAAACCTCGATGCAGCACCTCCATTTGTTTGTCTCTGAAACTGGCACAGAATCAGATACGACGCTAAATTGAGGTAATATACTTCCAATAACAAGAATTATTTATAGTAGGAAGTTAAATACAAGTTTGATATTGAGATATTATAGTGTAAAATTTATCAGATTTTAAAATCATTTCTTATTTAATGATTTTACTGTTTTTCATGCAGCAAAATTGTAAAAATCCACAGATATTGAAGAGTTCTTTATACGGGGTGATTATTTAAGTCTCGATTCATTTTTGTAAAAATGGTAAAATTTGTTTGCAGGTCGTATGAAACATGCTGGCCTAAGAAGAGAGAATTGATATGGTTTGTGCACGTTTTTATAAACGTGCAAATGATTGCGATTTTGTTACTGTTTTCACAAAAATATATCGAGACTAAATTACCCTGCATAATATATATAAGAAGACCCAGAAATTCTCTTAAACGATTTACGAGGATGGCACTATTTAGATAGTTGCCTGTTTATCATATTCAATATAGCATTAGGTCAGTCTCATTATTTCTGCTTTCATCTTAATATTTAGAAAAAGAATAAGTTTAGTGTTTATTGAGAATAGTCTATTGCCTACCAGTAATTCGCGGGTTGGAGGTCGGAGGCTTGCGCCTCACCAACGGACTGGCCACGGGGAGTTTCCTGGTTTTCTTTACATGCCTAACACCTAAATAGGGGCCATTTTGCCGTAGACAATCCTCCCAGAAAGCATTTCCTTGGCAGATCACCTAAGTGTCTCGTTACTTTTTCCTATCAATCCAATCCTTGTCAATAAGCGTGTTAAGGTGGCGTGCATATATCGTGACGACAGATTTTGCTTCCTTTTTGACTCCCACCCCTTTCTGTATACAATTCGTCATTACCACTGCCTCCCCCTCCCCATTTGCGCAATCATGTGTACAATAAATGTCAATTAACAGCAGAATATTCCAAAACAAATGAATTATTTTGTATGCGCAAACACTCGGATGACCTTCTCTCCCTGTGTAGCATTCATCAACACCCTTCTGACACCTCCACCCATCTCGATGTCGTCGCAATAAATGCAAGCCTCCTAAGGGAACTTCGATACACCATTTAATAGTACCTTTTTCGAATCGCATTATGCGGTTGGAAAAAAACTCGTAATTAATTAACGAATCTCATTAGAACGAAACACATTAGCCAAGAACTACCACGGCATACAGTTGGTCGTAAAATATGAAATAATTGGTCTTAAATTAAATGAGAATTTTGCTTTTTATTAAAAAAAAGGAAAAGAACTATTTCTTATATTTAAGATCAAGTTTTACACGCTTCCGAATTACAAACAAAAAAGGATTTTGCGAGAAAAAAATTTGGTTCCGAAACGCACCACTAAGAAACTTGTGATGTACTGATCGGCAAAAAATACGTAGAATGTGTATAGTGCAGATGTGCTATGAGCAATTTCTGGGTATAAAATTGCCTGTAGCGTATGAAATACTATTCCTATTACTGAAGATCAGTATGATCTGCAGTAATGTCATGACTATTCAAGTTACTCACGCATCTTTACTGTGCAGCTGTTAAATGAGAACAGTGCTAATCCTGCGAGTGTCATTAAAAATATTTTACATAATATAAGCAAGTTAAATTATTTTCGAAGTATTAATTAATCAATTGAATATTGAGATAAGAAAATGGCAGATTGTTATGCTTGATAGTATATACTATATACTATATAGTATTCTGCGTGTTTTTATCGATAATGTGATCGCGACATAATGGCATATTTCATAAAATTTAGTGAAAATAAAATATTTCAAAAATACATGGCATACTTCATACAAAAGAGATAAAGGGACCAGAAAACAATTGCTTTTAATATTCATCGAGTATCGAGGTTATAATTTTAGGCCTGTTGCTAAATATTAACAGTTTGGTGCAACTAGTTAAATGCAACATGTTTATTGAATGCTCAAGTGAAGCAATAAATAAAATCGTTATAGAATATTATACGACATTAATGTTTTATCTATACTTAGCGCCTTTTTCCTACATCTCAACTATAAAGATCTTCAATATAACTACACATAATTGACGTCTGCGAGACCTGGACTATCTCACTTCTCTCAGGTCCTGATAGTAGTCACGTAAACTCTCACAAATATGAGATTCTACCTCTATCCAAATGCTATAAAAATATGCGAATAAAACAAATAAAAACAGATTTTTTTCACAAATACTTTTACATAAAAATTAAATTTTGGGAGCCCCTCAGTACAGGCATTCTGAATCAAATAACCCTACTCGCTCCCCTATTATCTGGTCTTATCTTCTACGTTCACAGTATTTGTTGCAGAGTTATAATTTTAAAATATTCTTTAAAATAAATAGAATAAATTAAGAAATTGCTGACATTTTGCCATTAAGAGCGATGCTATTTTTTAACTAGAAAATTAAATAATAATTTTTAAAAAATTAATATAAATATAAATAATTTTAAAAATATATTTTTATTACAATAAAGATTTCGTCATTTCCTTTATTGATCAAGTTATTTGCATAAATATATTTAATTTATTTCTTATACATTTATATATTTTAAACATAAGAATGAGTATAATTAAACTAAACTCCTTAGAAAAAAACTTGACAAATTTCTTCAGAAGAGTTCAATTACCGTAGACTAAATTTAAATGATTTATCTTTCGAGAGGAAGACTGTGAAGTGAGATTTGATTCACATCAAACAGTCTACTGTTTATACCACAAGAAAAAACAAAAATAAAAAAGTTTGTTTTTTATTTTCACCATTAACAATAGAGTTTTAAAGAGGTCGACGACCCTTAAAATACATTTTAAGTACCGCATCGATAATCGGTTGGCATCACTTTTCCAATCAGAATATGGTCAGGGTTGTTATTTGACATCAGTGTTGACGTTGGGAGTAGATTTCGTCGTACAGACTAATGCCAAAATAGCTATTTTTAGTATCGGTGTGTCACCTACCCTACCTCAGATGCGTTGTATTCCAGCTGAAAAGCTTAACTTTCTTTTATTAAACACTTCCCTCAGACAAAATGGGAAACCAACAGATGACCTATTCGACAAATGTAAGTCTATTATTCAATAATTAAATGTAGTTACATTTTTTTGATGTAGTAACGTTACGCAATATACGTAACTCCTTAGCCCCGTGATGGAAGTTACGCAGATACTCGTATGTTGTACGAAAGCGGTAATTACGGAAGTAATCATCCCCCAGATGATTCCAATATGATAGTACGTAACATTGTAGAAGAAATAATAGATTCTGCTTGTGAAAGGTGAGCTCTGACAGCTGTTAAAGAGATTTTTTTCTTTGATTTAAGTGAGTTATATTATCTCTTTTCAGGAGTGATCCGATCTCGGACGGAGCAAAACTAGCTCCAGATGGGGACCAAGCACCTTTTGTGAGTACGTTAGGTACACCTATTTATAAACTATTGTTTAAAAGTTAATAAAAATTCGATGATTATAGAATCGTACGACCTAAATTTCGGAATGAATGAACACTTTCTTTTAGAGTTTTTCGTTGTTAGTAACGATGTCTTATTCAGGCGAACTAAACTAAAAATAATTTATTCAATATATTGGTTTTAAAGTTGGGTGATGACTCCATTTTAAATTAAACTCAAGTTTATCAATTATATTATGACAATTGATAAACATGAGTAAAATTTCGTGTTTGTTTTTTTTTTTTATGGTTTAGGTGATATATTTATCAATACTGTACTTAAATTTCATGTAATAAAACACTATCTATGTAATGCTAATTATCTCTACCACAGTTAATGAAAAATTATTACAAACGATTCGATATAGATCCGATATAACGCGAAATCGCATATAATGCAGTCAATTTCACGTGTTATAAATTTGAGATTCCATAAAAGCAACGCTAATAATAATAAAAATACTGTATAAGATGATCAATTTATTTCAACTTAGTTAACACTATTAGGTTACTATACTGTTTTGTTTAATTGGTTTATATTTAATTATATTATATAATTCATTATATATGGTTATTCATCCGATTTACTAATTTAAGAATGAAGGAATAACATCATTCGTAAATAAGTAAATGGGGTAATGAGGCATATGCAGTATAGCTGCTATTAAATCGTAGTACGTATAAAATAATGAAACTAAACTGTAGCAATTTTTAGGCCTAAACATTTACAGGGACGGATTTGTGGGATGCGCAAGGCGCAGCTGCAATCCCCTTCTGGGGTTTTCCAGACTAAAGCCCGGAACTTCAAGTAGTAAATTTCGTAAGGCATATTGTTTCCTTTCTACAACTCCACGACTGTGCTTCTACATAGGGCCTCGTACTTTAATACTTCAGACACGGGGTGGCCCTACTTCGTTTTGGTCTAGCATTTGGATCTATTATTAGCTAAGATCTTGGATTTTATATAATATGATCTAGTGTATTATAAAAGGAACTGGATTCCTCACAACCTAAAATCGCAGCAAAGTATCAAATTTCAATATATATTAAAATTTTGATAGTTTTTCTGATTTTCAACACTTTTTCTGACTCAAAAAATAATAATAACTATATATATTTGTACGTATATCTAACGATAACACAACTTATTATACCAGGTAAAAATCCGTCCATATAGGTTAGCTTCTAAAGAACGAATTTCTAATACATGATGACCAAAAGTAAGTTAAGTGACTTTCGGTCACCGTGTATTAGAAATTCGTCATTTAGATTATTTTGACTAGATAAAATATTGAAATAAGCTTAACTTAAGATTGCCGAAATCAAAAATTATTAATAATTTTCCGAATATTTTACAGAATCTTCGTTTATATTCTGATCAGAGCGACCAAGTGGAATATTCTAGAGGCAATCCACATAGTGTTAATTACTTGGAATCGGAAGAAACCGATTCTCTTAGTATCCAAAATATTCTAGAAAGCAGCAAATATGAGCCATTCAAAAGCAGTAATGAAGACGTTTTCGTCGATTCTGTTGAAGGACAATATCATCCTTACAGCTTGGTGAAACCTGATCACAGCAATGACAATATTGAAAATAATTGTTCGAAGGGAGAAGATTTCGCCATTGCATCCGTTAATCGACATAATTCTGATTGTTTAGATAGCAAATATTTTAAAGATAATCTGACATCGAATAATGAAAACTCGAAAAATTCGAGTTTTGATCAATTTAAGCGAATACCAAAGGAAATTACAGCTGAACAAAAAGAGCCTTCAGCGGAAAATATTATTGTCGAGGATTCTAAATATGTAAATATTGAAAATGATTCTATTACTAATGAAAAATTCATATATACTAATATTTCCAAGGACAATATTACTCCTTCAGTAGAAAAGTTCCGTAGTTTCGAATGAAAATTTTACTCAGAAAGAATTATATTTTTCCACAGATTTAAATTCAAATATTGAAACAATTGTTAAAAAGTCATTGGATTTAGAAGAAAGTCAGGAATCGCGATCGGAAATAATTAACTGCAATAAAAATGATGTTAGTTCTATAAGTGATAAAGATTTTGAGGAATTAAATCCACTGAACAAAACGTTGAAGCTCGATGTTCCAAAAACAATCAATGAAGAGAAGTGCCAAAAAAATTTGGAACAAAAACCACTTATTTTGAATTCTTCTCATTCTAAGAAGAAACCTAGCAGTCCTGTTGAAGAATTTGCGAGCATAGTAAAGGAAATATGTTCTACAATTGAAGAAAATGATTCAAAATCTCAAGAAATTTTTCGTGATATCAGCGTAAACTATGCTGTGGAGGAAAGTCCTAAAGTTGAAGAAATTTCTGTTGATAAACTTGATTCTGAACCAGAAGAATCTCCTGTTTCCATCATAGAATTCGGCAAGCCAAGTAATGAGAGTACATTTAACACAAAAGAAGATGCCTGTACTATTGAACAGATTAAAAGTATTCTTCAAGAAATTTGTTCTTCAGTTGAAGATAAGACTAAAGAAATTCCTAACAATATTGAAGGTTCTTCAAGTTTAAAAGAAAATTTAATTTCCAATTTGACCGAAACTTCGACAGTTGAAGCACCAATATTTACAGAAATTTGTTCCGCTATTGAGGATATGTCTTGTACTTCGAAAGAAAAATCTTATATTGAAGCAGCTGAACCAAACGCTGCCAAAGAAAATATAATAACTGTATCAGAACAATGTGATGTTATTGAGAACCAGTCTTTAAATAGAGAAAACACCAACTGTGGAGAAAATATCGCTTCTGTTGAAGACATTAAAATCGATGAATCGTCCAAAAAAGAGGATTGTGTTTCTCCAGAAATAAACGCTTCCTCAAATGATAGTTGTCTTCAAAATAACGTTCCCATTGACGACTTTTCTATAAAATTATCATTTTCTTCTGATGAAATATCCACATGTGTAAATAATAGTTTTATAACGAAAGAAATTAATAATGAGCAACACGATGCGAAGAGTTTCGATCGATGCACAAATAATCAACAAAAGCCTAATTCTACTGTTGAAGAAATGCTTTCTCTTTTCAAAGAAATATGTTCTTCTGTAGAAAACACATCTCTAGAGGAAGCTAACAATGGAAATTTTCAAAGACAATCGCAAGATTGCAATAAAAACGAGGACACATTGACAACAATGGAATCAAATACGCCAGGAAGAGTTCCTAAATCTCCAATTTTGGACGACACAAAATCGACTCGTATCACTCCATTTTTTGAAGAAATTAAATCTAGTCAATCTAATCCAATTTGCTGCTCAGTCCCCGAAGAAACCAACTTTCTTCAGGAACTGAAGAACTGTCCTTCAAGAACTGAAGAAATTAAATTTAACTCTCCTTCAGCGAGAGATCTGAAACCTAAACTAAATTCACCAGTTTTTGATGAAACGAAATCTACGTTTTCTGAAGAAATTAAATCAGTTTTAAATAGTTCTTCCATTTCTACCGAAATGACACTAAATTCTAGTTCTCTAGTTCCTGAAGAAACTTCGTCATCAAATTATCCATCAGTCTTCGAAGAAAATTCTAGTCCGTACCTATTGGAAGAGGATTCATCAACAGATGAAGTATTTTTTCAACTAGCGCCGGAATCTGCTGAAAACGTATCGGAAACTACAAACGATAAATTAAAGGAAAATATTCCGATAAAGGAAAGCAATTCGGAAAATTTTAAAGCGGCCAGAATTGTGAATAATGTGGAAAATGCACCAGACAATCCGAAAAACACGAGAGAGCAACGAATGTACCTTGAAGAATCTGAGCAACGAATGTGCCTTGTGCCTTCTTCTGTCGACAACACAAAAGATAAAAATCTATATGGAGGGGATCATATATTTGCGATTTGAACGAAGTAATTACTCAATTTAGGCAAAAACATTCCACAGATATCAGAAGTCCGAACACTCAGATAACGAGAACCACAAAATTTCAAGAAGGTTTGTCCATGAAAAATAAAAGCCGCTTAACTAATAATAAAAAAATAAACAGTTTAGGTTCTAGTCCTAATAAAGAATATTCGAATGGTTCACTCATTTGGTCTAAAGAATCAGAAAAAACCAAAAACGCAGGAGGAGAGAAGTGTCCAGAAAATAAAATAATGGTAGACACAAATCCAACGGAGAAGATTGAAAATCCACATGATACAAAGGAAAATAATTCAGACAAGCAAGAAATCAAGGTAAGTTTTCGATTTATTTGTTCAGTAGGAAAAAATTTTTTTTAACAAATTAACTGCATTGTAATTAGTGCTTAAACAAACTAACTATAGGCCTAAGTGAAACTTATTTTATATGGATTGCTTAGTTAAAGCTAAACACCAGCATGTTAAAGCTGTATTTGCTGGCCGCAATTTTGCCAATTACGGATGGATTTGATTAGCATTCGGATTATCAATACGGAAAATGAATGAGGAACGACGACGTTTCATTTCCTATATGAAAAGTTATGGGGGGAGTCTGAGTTGGATTCGAACGTAAACCATTGACTGCATCCTCACTGCGTAGTATCTATCCAATCTTTATATGGATCCAATAAACCAAGCTTAAATACATTTTCTTTGTAGATTAATTTTAACATATTATATCGATTTTTCAAATGAATATTAACCAATATTGATCTTTGATTGTGATATAGACATTAGTGCCCACAAGACAGTTAAAAAATCAAAATGAAGTAAAACAACCTAGCAATAGAAACAAGAATTGATTTTTAAAATTTTAAATCAGATTTATTTAGAAATAATTTAGGTTTCGAAATGATTTATCACTAGTTAATTAAACGACTGTAAATTTAAATTTATCAACGCATTAAAAATTGATTTACTAGTTATGAGGATCAGATTATTAAATTAAATATTAAAAAATAATGAATTTATTAGTTGAATATTATTAGACACATGGTAGAAAAACGGCTTGTAAAGTGATGTGATGGTTGGAAAACTTCCGCTCATCTTCAAGGTCGCGTTATGTATTCTGCAACGATGTTTATTTTTGTAACAGCTTTAATATTTATTTAGAAAACGATTACATCAATTTAACTGCGAATAATTTACAATTTATTTTTATATAAACACAAAAAATAAATTCCTGACTAAAAAAAATTATGATAAAGCGATAAATATATACTGATTTTTCAAATGTTTTAACTACATTCGAATTTGAAAGAGGTGTGACATCCAGTCACGGATATAAAGAAAGACACAGGAATAAACAAAAATGAACAAAACTAATAAAAAGTGGGGTTTTTTTTTTACAATTTACATTACTTTCTATCGTTATCTTTTACTTGATCGACAGGTTTATCGCGTGGAATTTTCCGGGGTTTCTTCACGTGTGTAACTCTAAACAGGAACCAGTTTTCCATAGAAAATCCTTCCGCACGGCGACCGTCCAAGTGTTGCGCTGCTTTATTCTATTAATCCAATCTCTAACGAATCTAAAAGTCCGCTTTAGATGTTTATTATAGAGTCACCAGATCCACAATGAAAACGATGGCATATCCGAGTCACTCCATCTCTGTAAATTTGAATTTTCAACTCGAACTCGAATCCGGAGCCCTCGGATTGTCAGTTGATTATTATGAAAATCGTCTCTTAAAATACGTTTTAAAGAGAATTTTTAGAATGACTTTCTTAACAATTACAAGTCACAGATTTAATATATTTTTGTATTAGTTATATATAATGATTAATAATTTTACAGGAGTGTGAAGTAAAAGAATATGAGAAAGATGAGAAAAATTTGAATGTGAAGCAATCATCTACTTGTAAATTACAAGAAGAAAAGGAATGTAACACTTCTTGTGACTGGTCAAATGAAAGAAATGAATTATTTTATCAATTAAAAAATTTAAATCAGACACAAAAAATAACAAGGTATATTAAAAAATCTTTTTAATTTTGGATAATTTTATTATTTACTGAAAAAATGAACTGTGGTTTGTAAGCAGTTTTATGGCCATAAAAAAGGTGTAAATTATTACTCTATTTTGCTTGAAGAAAATTGATTTAAATTCCCTAAACTTTCATAGGTTTATAGTAAAAGAACTCATCAATTTGATATCTCTATGGATGGAAGATAGCCGCAGGGAAAACATGGAATTGAAAGAGTGCAAACAGAAGTTGATTTTTGAAAGAGATCAAGTAAGAATTTTTGTTTTATTCTTGTAATTTATTTAATTATATAATAACTTTTGAGAAAATAATTTCTAATAGTTGTTAATTGTATAGATTTTGATTTCTTCATAAATCTTCCAAACTTGTGGTGTATAAATTGTGGTTACGTACCTGGAAGTGGCTCAAACACGCATTCATACAATTGTAATCGAAATTACACTATTGTACACAGTCATAAAAGCGGGGATCCAGTATACTGACGTAACAACTCTAGTCATAGACCGTGGCGCCATCTTTTAGTAGTAATAAACATCACACTAATATATATATTTTTAATCTTTTTTTCTCTATTTTAGGCAATTGAAGATCTTAGAAGCGTAGAAAATGCATTTTCCGATCTTCATCGTCGGTACGAAAAATCAAAAACAATGATTGAAGAATTTAAAGAGGTTAAAGCTTTAAAGCTTTTTTTTTAAAATTAAAATAAATAAATGTATTTTATATTGTATAAAATTAATATATAAATTAAATAGAACGAAAATAGGTTAAAACAGCAAATAACCGAAGGTACAGAGAAATTAGCGCAACAGAAAGAAATGTATAAGTTATTGAAGAAGAGATCCGAAGAAAGAATTGAAGAGTAAATCTTCATCTTTTTTCTTTTTTTCTTTTTTTGTTTTAATTTTAATACAAATTAAGCTTAGAATAGTTGTTAAATTAACAAAAATGTTCATATTTTTAATGATAATAGTTTACTTTATTATTATTATTATTATCATAATTTCGTTAGATGCTCTAAGCTCTTTATATATTCAATAGAGTTAATTAATTTGAATAAATGATTATAATTATATATATTCTTTTTTATAGTTTTTGATGATAGAATTTGGGATTTAATCAAGAGAAATTAAATTAATATATTTAAAAATATGTAACTAATTAAAACTTATTTAAAAGAAAAATATTTTAAAAACAGTTTCTAATAAGTTTTATTCGAATTAATTTGTTATAATTTTGCATTTTATTTATTTTTATATTAATTTTAATTTAACAATATAACATTTAATAAACAGGTCTTGAGAAAGATGAGGAGAAGCTTGAATCAATCAAAAATTTGGGCCTGGATTTAAATTTATTGTAGCTGTAAGCTGTTAAGATGAGGCCTTTCCTTCTATCAAATAATTATAAAGCGCGTGTGTCCTATAGAGCGATGCTATAGGTTATTTGTGTAATTTCCTCTCTTGCTTCGACCCTCTCTGAAAGTCATATAATGTACGAATTAAATCAAATATATACAGATTTTTTTACTATTTATTAAAAGAAACCTTTTAATTTACATCAATTAAATATCGGGGCTCTTCTGTATCCAGGACCAAATGGTTTTGTTGGATCTTCTATCCGGCCACGAATTCTAAAATCTGAATAATCTTAGTTTAACAGCAATTTCCTCTTTACTAATTATAAATTAGTAGTAAAGAGTTCTAGAATACTTGAAATAAAATTTGTTAAACATACCTTTAAAAAGTATTCTTTTAATTAAAAATCCATCTTATATTCTGTAAAATTAATTATATAAGTTTTGAAATTAATACTTAAATATATTTGTTTAACTAGAGCTAATGCAGAGATAATTAACATAGAGAAGTCTAAAGAAACAGAAATTGCAGTTTTGAAAGCTCAATTAAGGAAAGCTGAAATGAAAGCAAATAGCCTAGAAAAGAGTTTAGAACAAAAGGTAAATTAATTAGTTAATAAATTAAATTAAATTTATTAATATTTTTGATTTTAAGAAGAACCTCAATTATCTTTTAATAGCATTTATTCTTTCTCATGTTTAATGTTATTTTAATTAATATCTAATTATTTAAACAGTTAAAATATAATTTAGAAGTGAAATATTTAGGGAAAAAAACTCATTTTGATGCATTCCTAATAAATTTCATTTATTCATCTTTTATTCATATCATTGGAAATGGTTTTTTTTTTCTCCTGGTTTTGGAAATTCTATATATTTTGCATATAGATGGAATTTTAAATATAAGATTTCTCCCTTATTATTTTATTATTATTTTTTGGAGAGGATTTAAATTATATTCACTTTAAAATATCATTTAAAAAGAAGTAGAAATCAATTAAATTTTATCATTATTATTATTATTATTATTACTTTTTAATTTCTAACTTAAATAGAATTCTATTTACATTAATTTCTTCCATTTAATTAATTTTTTTAATTTTTTAAAATTGTAGATAAGGGAAAATACAGAACTTTCTTCAATTTGTGAAGATTTAATTGCAAAAGTTAGTAAAAAATAATTTAAAAAATAGATCTTAGACCTTGTTTTTTTTCTTTTCTTTTTTAATTATTGACCAATCAAAAATGTGTTTATAGTTTAAATAATAATTTATGGTAATTTTTAAGAATTGTAAAATTATTTTGATATCTATTCAAAAAGACAATGTGTATAAAAGAAAAACAATTAAAATCCGACATACTTGTATAAAAGGAAATAAATAATTTCATTTATTCGAAAATATATTTGGATCTCTTAATTATACAGTAATTAGAGAATTTAAGAATTTTATGTAATAATATAATTATTCACACATTAAACCTCCCATTTCATAGGACTGTATAGTGAAAACTTCAATTTGTAGATAAAAATTTCTTCATATAGGCCTATACTTCAGATTTTTCATTCTTAATCTGAAAAAAAAAAAAAAAAATTAAGAGCAGAGAAAAGAAGAGGATGGAAATAAATACAAAGGAAAGCGCTCTATAATAGGAGTAGAATACAATAAACATCTTAATATGCGGTATAGTTGAATTCTGATGTGAAAAAAGAGAGATATGTTCAAGTTCTTTTTATAAAAATTAACACTCAAATTATATTTTTTATATTTTATAAAGTTTACATTTTTAGTCGAGAAATTGGAAAAAGTTGTGAAAAAAATAGTAAAGTATGAGCTAGAGAAATGTGCCAGCGGAAGTATGCATAGTAATGAGTAAACATGTTACTATATTAGTATCTCTGTAAATAGTTTGCTAAAGGAAACAATCGATAATTCGTTTGACCTATGTATAACGAATATATTTAAGATCTCGAAGTTATTCTATTCTACTTTTAATATACAGGGTGGCCCAAAAGTCTTAATTTCTATCTTCAAGTATTTATTGTAAAGAATACGAATAGGATCGCATATTTTGAACAATGTATGCTTTAGGTCTAATTAACAGTTACAATAATAATTAAATATAAGATATATTCTTAGGTGTATACTGTACAGTACATATACAACATCGTTGGATTAGTATGTCAAGCTCGATACTTTCTTATCGGTGCTTGGAATATCGTCAAGAAATTATAAAATAGGCCAAGAATATATTTGTTATACTCCAAAGAGAAGTGACTACTCGTGTCTATATTTTTTATAATTAATCTTTATTGAGTCATATATATATAATGTAAGTTGGATTTTACTAAAAGGTTTCGTAGATATCATATCCCCACGTCGAATGAAAAGAGTAATAATATTAGTCATAGACATCGTTATTCTACGACAAGCACACAAACACAGAAACGTACATTTATATATTAGATAGTTCAGCACTGTCCCCCCTACTTGGCTGGTAAACACATTACATATATTCGAATTAATTTCAACACACATCGCATTTCTATTGATAGAAAACACTACGCAATACTGCGACTTAACCTTCATATTTCGGTTTGTTTTTACAGATTTATCATGTATAAAGCAAATAATTTTCAATGATACTTCGTACATCCTAGTTTTGTCTGGTCCTAAACTCTTTGTCATATAAACCTAAATTAAACGATACATCTTTCGCATCTGGCTTATATAAATACTCGTAATATAAAAATATACGTATCAACACAAGCACTAATAAATCATCTGCTATGCACGTTTTTTGTAGATAAAATTCTACTTGTATGGCATTAGAAGATAAGCAAATGTAAAACGCTTCACATTGAGAGTTCTAAAGATTGAGGACTTTACTCGGGGAGATATTGAGTCAACGAGTGAGAGTCAGGTCCACAAATATTTAGGATTCCAACAGGCCAAACACGCATAACACGCAAAAATAAAGCAGACATAAAGTAATAATATAATAGATTAAAAATCTTCCACAGAAGAATTTTAAAAGCACCGTCTATATGATATACTTTCACTACAGCTAAATATACTGTGCTTGGATTTTTTATCAAACAACAAAACTTTTCAATTTTATAATGCAACACTACAATGCTACACTATTCCTACATTGATTAATATATATATATAATCATTGTGGATTCATGAGCTCCATTGTAGGCATTCCTTAGAAAACTTTTCAACATAATCTTGACTGATACTCGTTAATTTTCCCGGGTATAAAAATTTTATATTACGCCTGAAGTACGGCATATATTAGATGCAAGCTCAACACATAAATAGTATTTGTTGTATTATATATAGGCCTATGTAAGTAATTTATATATCAAAGGCTTGCACACAAATAAATTGTAGATACTATTACCAAACAACATATAAAAATACTCTAACAGAGCTATAATTACAAGTGAAATACAATTTATTTTAACAGATCAGATACCATGTTTAACAAACAAAATAAAATCACATACATCATCAACATATCCTTCTCAAATACCTATAATAAGTACACAGAATTTATTAAACACCTAAAAATAATTTGATAATCCGACATTTCTCTTCCACATATTACACAAATTTAGAAATATTAGGCCTTAATCATTACTTTTACATTTCACTCTAAAAGGCATTGTTGTTAGATATGCAGCACATTGTCAAAAACAGATATACAGGTTAAAGATCTGTCATGAAGATAATTCCTCGTTCTTCTTCTATACAAGGGATTGTCGACCTAAATCTTTATTACAGATAAATACAGAAAATACTAATATCACACGAACATAATTTGTTTAATAATTATTCCTTGTCTTCTATCGGGCATAGATTTTGTACTGATATCAACGAGTATCACATTTACATCATTGTCATAAGATGCAATTTATCTTCGGAATAATGCAGACTGTCAGAATAATGCAGACTTTTATCTCAATTTGGCTTCATTTTTGACACTTTTTCTCGCGTCAAATTGGCATAACTTTTTGTAATTATTCCTAAAAAACGAACTCATCTATAACAATAGTAACAGTGTTTTATAATATAATACAGTAGAATGATAAATGACTAAATTTTCTACAGCTTATATTTAATTGGAGACAAGATTTACAGTAAATCTAAATTTATTTAAGTTAATAATTCAAAAATTTTAGTTTAAATTGTCTTAATTGCTATGCATTATAATTTCTTATAAAGCATAGTAATTAAGATAATTCTTCAATTGATAGATAGAACTATTTTTAGGAATATTATCTCCATTAAGTGAATAATATAACTAGGTCATTACATTATTGATAATTAGATATAATTTTGTTAGAAATTGAAGTTTAGAAGGCCTTAAAAAATGCTGTTAACGATGTTTTACTAATAAATTTATTCCGATAAAATAATTATATAAATCTGTGAAAATACAACAAATTTTTTTTCTACTAATCAATTGGAAAAGTAAATTTTTGAATTTCTGAACTGAAGAAAGAAAGAAAAAATATTTTTGCCGGACACAAATCAATGGATTATGAAAAAAAGAATATATTTTTTTTTTTTTTTTTTGAGAGGGATAAAGGTAGGCCGTCCAATTAGCCTCGTAGTAGGATCGATTGGTTATGCGAGAGAGCGAGTGAGGCCCGTCGTCCCCGGGGGAGAAGCGAGCGGCCAATGTTAAACCCTCGTCATTAAATACGCATTATTGGCAACCATTGAGGTCTGTGTCCTTCTGTCTCTATCGGCAAATGATTGGCTGAAACGTTCCTCCCTCGGTGCTGCACTTTTTTCATCTCAGCTCGAAACAATATGTTGAAGTCAAAGTTGAAATAATAGTGCAAGTGTTTAGTCGCTACATCTTTCTTTAAAGATGATGCTAATTTACTTCCACTTTTTTTAAAAAAAGAAAATGATTTAAGCCTCAAAAAATTCAAAAAAAAAGAAAACTAGAAGAAGAAAACGTCTAGGAATCAGAATCAATTGAGTTGACAAAAAATAGAAAGGGGGATGAAATTGAAAAGGGATCCTTCTACTATCGAAGAGGACTACTTGAAATGGAGGATCACTTTCAGGACCAGCTGTCAAATTAAAGTGGTAATAAAATGATTCATACCCTCTCGAAAAGTAACAGCCTTTCATATAAAGAGGTTTTGCCCTTTCTTTTCTCCCTCCTCCTCAAGGAATTCGGAAAGAATAGGTTATTGGTGTGCTTACATATGTTGTTAATATACCCTATTCAATACCTCTCTTCGAATGTTTAAAAAATACATAGAATATATTTTAATCTGCATACACACATATTAAAAAAACAGACTTTAACAAAATTACACTAGTCAGAAATAATTATTTTTAACATATTTTTAGCAACGAAACATTCTAAACCTGCATACACCGGTGATGGAATGGTTTTTTTTTATCCGGGTTCTCATCAGTGGATGGGTGCATGAAGGTGGATGCAACATCGCGATGATGTTGCATCTACCTTCACGCACACCTAAATTTGTCAATTGAAATTCCTTTGTTAAATAGCCAGAACTCGGTTTGATCAGAATGACTTATATTCGAATATTTTAAAAAGATTTAGCTACTTAACAAGGTATGTTCACGCATTTTATGCCTGCTCAATGACAAAGAAATTGCTCAAATAGGCTATTATATAGGTATGATTTTATCCCTTGATGAAAATCTGGAAAAAAGCAGCGAAGGATTCAAGCCTACTCTTCCTTTCTCTTCGATTTTCATAGGAAGGGAACGGGCGAATTTCGTGTTAATTGCAATCCCCAAGTAAATACATAATCAAAGTTATAAAATTGTTAGTTCAATGCTTGACTTGTCGATATTAAATTATGTTTCTTCTTTAAAAACAACCCCTTTATTCCCACGCATCGTAACAATACTCATTTCGAGCTTTTTACCCTCAAACTCATAACTTTTTTAATGCATTATTCATCTTTCTCCGAATTGCTATAAATATAGATTAGTTTTAAATTTATTTGCATATTAATAAACAAATTGAGGGTTTGCAAACAAGAAACGAGAAGCCAAAACTGATCAGGGGTTTTCAAAAAATTCAACACACCATTCTGTATTTCATTGTTTCGCGAAGGTAATTAAACTAATTTGGCCACTTGGTCTTTCATACTAAATTACGATAGGAATAATAAAATATTGTATAGCGCATGCTCCCTCTTTTATCCGTTAAATAATTGTTTATCTGTTTATGAGAAGGAACGATGCAAAGCCAATTAGTGCTTCGGATGACTAATTTGTAAGATAGGAAGGTAATCTATCCTCTAATTGTTAGAAGGTAGTACGGACATTAAAATACACATCAACAATTACTTTGTAGTACCGTCTGTTTAATAATCCTCTTTGTATAGCCCTTGAGTCTCCCCGCCGCTAATACTTAATTACGGCTTCACAATGAGCTAAGAAGCTCTTTGCACAACGCTTTCTCTTTTATTCTTTACCGACTTTTAATCAGTTGGTCTGGACACTCAATCTGCACAATTACTTCATATATAGTGTTAATTTGTTGACGCCAAATTATACTGTATTATTTTAATTTCCGCCATGATAATGAAAAGAATTTACTATCGCTGGTTATTCTATTGAGCGAGTGTTAATCTTATAATTTAATGTTGTAATGCACTCATCAATCCTTTCTCTACTCCATCCGCATATATATATATAATTCGCTTTCTAATCAGTGAAATTTATCTAAGTTAACGCTTTTTTTTTAATAAAATGTTCATTTGTTTAAGACCTGCGATCAAAATTGGGAATTTATTCTACACAAATTTTATAAGGGATGAGAATTCGTTGAATAGTTGTTTACGGTATATATTTCACTATTAAAAATTTTATTTGTCAATTAAGAGA
Source organism: Centruroides vittatus (assembly GCF_030686945.1). Lineage (NCBI taxonomy): Eukaryota > Metazoa > Arthropoda > Arachnida > Scorpiones > Buthidae > Centruroides > Centruroides vittatus. The sequence continues at coordinate 1,705,296 of NW_027122194.1, forward strand.
GTAATTTTTGATATTTCCAAGAAAATTAATTAATTTTACACATTTGGTGGACATAAAAAAATCATTTTAATTATTTTAAAAACCTTTGTTTTTAATTCTAAAAATAATTTAAAAAGGGAAATTGTCTGCTGACGTACTGTACACTTTAACAATAGCAAAATGAATTCCGAAAGAAGTATTTTGTCGCCATCTAGCGGAAAATTAAAGTAACATAATTTATTATTATATGTAATTAATTTTAAAAAATATAATAAACTAACAGGTACCACAATAAAGTGTTATAAAAAGGTATGAATTAAATTTTTTATTTAATATATAACTAAATTTATCACTTTAATAAAACTACATTTATAACACACACTACTATACAATTGACCTTAATTGAGCTGATATTTAAATAAATTTTGCATATAATTTGCACTTATTGAGAAATTTAGAGCCGAAAATCTTGGCTGAACACACTTGTTGTGGCTCTAACGTATAAAATATTACAGGCCCTTCCCTCCACCACGTAAAAATGCGAGGCCCTAACCTTCAGCTCGTTTAGCTTACATACAAATCCGGTCTGTACGAAAACGGGTCTAAAAACCTGTTAATTACGAACGTTAGAAGACGATAAATAAGCATTTTTTAAGTATTAAAAACGAGACGGATAATTTATAAACGAGAAAAGTACTCGCAACGCTTGTAAATATTGATCGCCATTTTATTTTTATCAAAATAACTTCATTTAATTGATCTGACATGTTCCAGTAATTAACTTCTTAAGATAAACCAGCGTTTGTATAAGTCATGTGATCAGCTAATTACCGACTCTTCTTGTCGCTAATTAATAAAGTGTCATGCAACATACCCATAATTAACAGAACAGGTAATTCCTGCATCTTGTAAAAGCTGACAAGAAGACTTAGCAAGAAAGAAGCAAAAAGCGCGCGCGCTTTTTTTTCACTTCCTTCTTCTTCTTTTTTTGTGGTTTTGTCGATTTTCTTTGTCGACCCGCTTCTGGGAATTCAATTGTAAGATATTTTGCTTCTAATCAAAATAAACTGTTTTGTCTTGGGAGATTGCCTGGCATTCCTCTTGTTAGTGTAATTAAATGATGCCAAAAGTTAATAAAATCCAAAATATTTCCTATTACACATCTTTTAATTCTCCGTTTTCTTCCATTATCATTTTGAAAAAAAATATATATATATTTTTGTTGTTTTTTTAAAGAAAATTGGAGTCACGAATCTTACACTTTATCATGTTTTAAGTGTTAAATGCTGAAATTTTTTAATGTTAAACCCTCAATATATAATTACAAGGAATGGGGTTTATAAAAGCGGTTAAATTTTAGAAAATATAATATAAAATTTACTCAAATTTCCTCATTTTGTTTGATATTACAATTGCATTTTTATATTTTTAAACCAATACTCTTACTCATACATCTTTCATACTTATAAACTAAGAAATGCGTGTTAAAGATATGCTCAATTTTTTTTATATAAATTAGGTAAATTCTCTAATTAGTTCGGTAAATTAAGGATGATAAAATGAACAATAAAATCTCTGTAATATATATTTTTTTTTTATAATTTCATTGTAAAGTATCAGATCTTTTAACGTGACTTGATAATATCGGCAATTTCTTTCCGTTAAATTACAAGAGAAGCAACACCCAAAAAACATGTATTAAAAATGAAGCAATTAATCATCAGAAGAAATGATTATGCCTCATAAAATATTTACTCTTAAACAGAAATGGAAGAAGAAAAAATTGAAGAACAACAAAGACTCGTTTAATGAAGATTGTCAAGGATGATAACATTGCATCTAACTAAAAAAAGCCCTATATTAAATTATATATATATATATATATATAATTATAATGTTACTTATATTAGTATATTAAGAAACTTTTATTAAAAAACCGATTTGGGTTGGCATTTCCACACAGAGGGTGGCCCAAAACTGCATAGGCTTAATTGATTACTTGAGTTGGAAACGTTAGTAGAGAAGGGTAGCTGACTTTGAGCCACTCTCTATATTAGATGCTAACTTAGATTTCAAATATAAAACTTATTAAAAAATCTATTTAGTAAATCACATTAATATAAGTTTATGGAGAATTTAATGAGGCAATTAGTAATTGAATCTTAGGTGTTGGAGTCTAACATTAAACGGAAAAATGGGGGAGTTAAGACTCTCCTATAGCAAAACGGCGGCCATTTTGTTTGATAAAACAATTGATTCGGCTCTTAAGAGGGTAGTAAAACGATATAGTTGATGTGATTAATGGAGAATCACCGTCTTCATCACGCTAGGGTGTAGTTTGGTCAGAGGGGCGTCGTCCGTCTATTTTTTGGGAGATAACAAAGTCAGCTGCCACCAATTATTCGCCTGCAGAACAATTTGTACGCAGTAATAACCGTTGTATTTACTCGTCTTTTAATTATTCAAATTTTCAGAAACGCCTAAATTCGCCTTCAATATTTTATTCGGGAGAAGTTTTCTCCAGAGATTTTCTCGTTTGTATTGGGTAGCCAATCAGACTTCATTTGATTGCAGCTCCTCCCAACAAAGTTCTTTTCTTCCATAAAGTTTAAGTAGGCACAAGTGCATCGTTATTATTGATTGGCTTCTCTGATAATAAAAATCAGTAAGGAAAAAAAGAAAATTAAACATTCCTCGTCTATTCACCATTCGATGGTGATGATTTGCTATCATCTATGCATACTATTCCGATAATGTCCAATCTTCGTTCTATATATTTAAAAGACTCGCCGGTTCATACGCATTCAAAGACTATAAGGATTCAAGAGACTCAAGGACTGTAAGGAGTTAAAAGAATCAAAGAATAAAGATTCAAGGAGCTGTGAAATTCAAGACAATAAGAATTAAAGACTAAACATTGAAATGACTCAAGGATGCAAGAGACACAAAAACTGTATAACTGAAGATTCAAGGAATGTAAGGATTCAGGATACAGTTTTATAACCTAATTAGCCTTATATACAAATTGAAAAAAAGAACAAAAATAAACGAAGTTTTATAAGCTTTCATAATTCAATACGTTTTACTCATAAATAAATGCAGAAAGAAGTTCAATCCCTACAAATCTTAAAGGTCGTATAATTCAAAATGCCATTTATTTAAGTTTAATTAAAACTATTAAACCTGGGGGTAATTTCAGAAGATGAAGAAGAAGAGGAAAAAAAAGTACTTTTAATGGAGACTCGCTATTCGTTAAGAAAGAAGTGATGAAGGAACGTCACTCTAATGTAATTGGCCAACTAAGGTTCTTTTCATCAGAGAGCTGCAAATCCCTTCTCCTCTCCCTCTTTGCATGAAACATCGTCTCATTAGGACGAACAAATAATAGAATTAAAGTTTTTTTTTCTTATTCTTCTTCTTCTTTCTCTCATCTTTTTCTCGTTTCTTCAAAAGAGAATAAATTAAGAACTTTTTCGTCTTGTTAGAAATGAAACAACCTTTCTAGCTTGCAGCACTTTCTACTAAATAAAGTCTTAGATTATTATATCTTTTCTTTATATTTTCTCTTTAAATTATTATTATTATTATTATTATATTTCTGTATAGTAAAATCTCTGCTAAATTGAGAAAGAAAAATTCAATTTTGATTATTTTTAATTTAAGGATCAAAGAAGAGGAGCAATTAACGTTTTCTTCTTCCCACAGAATTAATTTAGTTATTTCTTATTTGCTTTAATTGAAGTAATTCTAATTATTATTTATCAGGTAATAAATAGCATTTTAAAATTAACACTTAGTGCTAATTTTGGAGCGTAATTTTAATGCTTGATTCTTGTCGTTTAGTAAATTTTTAATTAAAAATGCATCTTTTTAAAAATTAAATCACATTTTTTAGGATCAGATCTTGATTTTTCCTATAGAAAATAATTATTTTAAAGCCAATATGACATTAAAATAGGAGAAATATTTCCTATTATGTAATGTTTTTCAATTATATATTTATGTTTTCTACAGGAAGAGTTAAACATTATCATTTGATGTTTTTCCATTTTTTACTCAATAATAATGTTAAATGCTTCCTATAGATAATGTTTCCTACGTTTTCTTATTACAATTACTGTATAATGTTTTCGTAGAAACATATTAATGTTCCTGGAGCTGCAAATCCCTTCTCCTCTCTATCTTCCCAGGAACGTTTTCCACTTTAAAATAGAAAAACAGTATACAGCTCTTAGGAATATAATAATATTTTTGTAAAATAATAATGTTCCTGGGTAAATATTATATAATAATAATTTTATTAAGCCTTAACAATACATAATAATATCTTCTTACTTTATACAGGAAAACCTTTATATAATATCGAATTAATTAATAATATATCAAATAATCATCTAAAATTATTTCCACTTTAATAAATAGTTTAACTTAATTAAGCTTTTAATAATGATTAATTAAAATGACAGTTTTAATCGATTTAGTCTATTTACAAAATGGTGTAAGGCTTTAGAAATAAACACATTAAACATATATACTGTATATATAAAGAGAAGAGGACGAAAATATATGGAGTGATGTAGACTGTTTTAAAGGCAGAGTGAGAGAGAATTTTCCACTTAATTCAGCAAAACAGCATTAAGGTGCAAAACTGCAGTTTTACTTTTGCTTGGCGTCCTTCTGCCTGGTTGGAGAAATGCATTAACATTAAACGTCAGCTCGATCTTGGCAACACTTCGTCAAATCAGACAACTTATTTGGCAAAGCAGCGATGCGTTGATCGAGATGGGAACGTTTTCGATCGATAACAGCCGCTGCAAATATTACCTTCCTTCTAATTACGCTTTTGTGTTATTATATCTATCTCATTAATTCTTAACTTTTCCTCCTCCTTCTCCTCCTCCTCTTCTCCTCTAATTCTGGATAAATTTCGATTTTACATAACTACGTAAGTCTCTTTTGTAACTCAAATTGTTTCGCTATTTTCCACTTTCTGTCTAACGTTAAAGTTTCCGTTTAAACTTATACATCAAACTGTAATTGTAAATTAAGTAGTATCATGCGTAAAATATCTATAAAAAAATTATCTGAAGCCGTAAAATGGTTGGAAAGTGTAAACTCGCTTAAGAATTAAAGTGAATTAAACTGTGTAAATTAATTTATTACGTAGTTTTTGAAGAATATGTCGATAAAAAATATGAAAATACTGTTTTGAATCTAAATTTATGCATATTTTTGAATAAAAATCTCTATTTATTTCAATTGAACTAATCTTCGTTTCTAATCATTGTTACTGCTATGTCCACCATAAAAATTATAAACATCTATTAAAAGGACTGTGGTCTCAGGCGGTCCATTGTAAGATCACGAGCCTCCAGAGATCATAGTGAGAATTCTTGTGGTGTCTTTGCAGTGGATTCGATCCCTGTTTACCTATAACTACCGAATACTTTCATCACTGTGGGCTCTCGCTATAGTCCTCCGATATCAAGTATCTTCCCTTTCCACCTATGGAAGGCCATAGTTACTACATCAGTAAAGAAAATTAAATTCAACAACCTTTCATAATAATACTAAAAATTTAGAAATTTATGGACAAAATTCATGATTTCTGTACAAAAGAACAATGAAAAATTTAAAATATTCAAGGAAGAAAATGAGAAAAATACTCTATATAATTTTAAAATATTTAATCGTTTCGAATTTAAAATATAAAAACATCAAGATAATTTCTTTTAAGCTTTATTGATTAGAAACATTCATTAATTTGAAATTAATTTAAAAAACAGTTCAAATGGCTTTAAGTAAACCTTTTAATCGGCTTAGAAAAGTCTTTTGAAGTAAAGGTAATTAGCAAATTTTAGATCATTTTAATTGATACAAATACGGAAATTGAAGAAAAATTAATTAACTGGGTGAGTGATCAGTCAGAATTTATATTCATTTAGTCATTTAGAGTTTAAATTTATATATATACATAGGCTATAAACACCGAATACTCGAAGAAGATTATCAATGAGACGTTTGTAGGACAGGGCCTGCAAGATATCACATCATAAACTAACTCGATACGAGGCCTATCACGTGATATCTTACAGGCCCTACCATTAGGGCCATTTAATCGATAGCTCACGATTGCGAGTCGTTAACAGAAACCTTAGTTTCTCCCCCCAATGTTTTGTATTTTTAATATACAGGAGCTCTCAAAAAGTACGTTATCTGGTGTTCTGTTGATCTATAACAAGGGTGGCCAACTTTTGTGCACATAAGATCTACTTTTTATCGTAAAAATGTGTCGCGATCGACTTGTTGTCATAGGCATAGTCTAAGTGGGGAGGGGGAAGTGTGAAATACATACTATGTTTATACACTGTGTTTCAGTACGAAGTGCACTCACTGCTTATGAGTCGAGTCATAACTGCATGCATATAGTTGCGTTCGTTTACAAATATAATACATTAAGTCAAGACATCGCTAGCGATCGACCAAAATTGGCTTGGCGATCGACCGGTCGATCGCGATCGACTTGTTGGCCACCCCTGATCTATAAGAGGTCCTGCATATAATTTAAATAAAATAGAAGCTTTTAGTAAAATTAAATGGGACCATCTATCTTCTATATTCCCGGTATAACGTTTTAAAATTGGAAGTTACTCTGACACCGTAGGATCGATCAGTTCGCTATTATAAGGATCGTCTTCGGTTTACTTCAAATTTTTATGCCAATTATAGTTCATATAAAAGGAATAAAAAAAAAAACCGAAATAAAAATTGGTGGCAGAAGAGTCCATCGAATAACAGATGGTTAGCGACTTCATTTACATAATATAATAGCTGTGCGGATATTGAAACCACTCTCATAACGCGCATCTCCATTAAAAGAAAGAAATAAATCTAATTAATTTATCATTCGAATTTTCTTCTTTAAAAAAAAATAAATAAATAAATTAACGGTAAACTCTTATTTTCATTCGTATTTAATCAAGCAGAAAAAATATCAAACACAAATTCCTTCTTCATCATGCGGTTTGGAAAGTCAAATACACGTTCGGAAAACCGAAATCCCGTCAAGGTTGTAACGTATCTATCAAAAGCAGTAAATATTTTGGTAGAGTCACCAGCTGCCGTCCCCATTGGAGGTCACTCGAGTGGAAAAAAAGCTCGCGTGTCAGCAATTAGAAAGTTGGTAAGCAGAGAATGGAAGCCACCATGGTTCCCCGAAGAGCCCATCTGGCCCCAAGTGGGCCACTGGCTAATGGACGACATCACCGATCCCTCGAGCGCCCTTCCCTCCTGCCTTGTTAATAATCCACATTAACTATCGAAACACATAAGGCATATGATTAATGCTCTACTTTCTTCCAACCTAAACCACACTTTTTTCCCACTTTTTTTTTTTTTTTTTTTTTTTGTTTTTTACGATTTTACAGTATTTAAAACTGTATTTTTATATTATAAACACGAAATATTTTAATTTTATTAAATTTTAAACTCGTTTCTGACCCTATATTTTTAATAGGCCATTGAATCTCTTTGATATAACTCGAGATTTTGTGCCATTTTAATCTATAATGCTCGCTCCAGCTTGGATTTCATCAAACTTGGGAATGGATTTTTTGACGTCACACACTAAATTCTATCCTTTTCTACTGGCTTAATAATACAGCTACAACACAGCGCTGACTATTCAATTTTAATCGAAAATTTTTGACATTAAATTAAATTATTCTTCGATTATTCATTGTTTTCTTAATTGTAAAAACTTCTTAATATCGTTACATATTCATTAATTTAAACCTGTTTACTTTTAAATTATTTTGCGATCTACATATTAAATGTTCCTAATTAGATATTTAAAATTTTAATTATCTTCCTTCTTTATTTTTATTTTAAAATTTCGAAATTTTGTAGAATATATTAAAGAGCGAGATCTTTGGATCTAGCGGGTTACACACAATTTTAATATATATTTTCTACAATTTATCGAATGATTATAATTAAAAATAATATATTTAATCAATTATTTAATTATTTAAGGCAAAATTTAGAAAATAATACGCTACAATGTGTTGGAATTGAAGTACAGTACCATCGGCCTATACAGGCTATAATATTGGTCAGGTGTAGGTCCTACATGCATTATATAATGCATATATACTTCTAGAATCCTAAATTTAAACATTTTTTTTTTTTTTTTTTAAATAGGAAACATTTGTGTGAAGATCCTTCCCGAAATATAAAGGAATAGCGTACGAAGAAACGTCTTAAACTGCTCATAGAAGGCCATAATAAACTAGTTCTTAAAAGTCCATAATCTCACCTTCTATGAACTAGTAGACAATTTGGAAAATGTATTAGTAACACTAACAGGTAAATTGAATCTTAAACAAGATACAATTGGCCCAGGATAGAGAGTAACGAGTACAAACCATCTCAATGTAATCCTATGCAACTAATTATATTTGATTATAACCTGCTAAGAGTTAGGCAAACAATTGAAGAGACGTATACAATAGCCTCAACAGACTACTTTCACATCAACGAAACATGAGCAGTAATGATAAGAGATGAACCTGAAGAGGAAGATTCTTTTTCTTTAAGCACCTTCATCCTCAATAGAAGATCCATGCCACAGTCGGATTTGCATATAAGCTAAATAACATAATGCTTAGATGATCCTCATTCTAGGAGGATTTAGCTTACGACCTTACGTTTTTAAGCATTATTATTTGGCGAAAGGCTTCTTTTATGTTATCATTTAAGGCCATAATAGATCTCTTTAGTGTAAGCGATGTGTCTCACCCGACATTCGAATCATATTAATTTAATTTGTGTGTTTTTGTAAGAGAATTTTAAATTAAGCGATTCAGTCTAGGCCTAAAATGCCTTTCTATAATTATCTTAAAGTTCAGAATTGATATTTTTCAATCAAAGCATAAATGTAATGATGGATGAAGTTAAAAAAATACTCGAAATGATGATAAAAAAAAAGAATCATTAAACAAGAAACATCAGAATTAAACAGGCCTAAGTTATTAGTTTGCATTCTATTCCTCCTCTTTCTCCTTTTCCTCATCCTCCTCATCACATCAGAAGATTTTATCTATCCACAAACCTACTTTTACGGCATGTTTGTTGATTAAGTATATGAATCTATATAAATTAGAATGAATGCTCATCAGTTATTTCTTTAATCCCGTAATTTCTTACAAAAAATTAAAATTAATTTTAAAACTGCTAATCAAGTCGTATCCTGTAGGAGAGCGCTAATTAAAGATTAAACATCAGAAATACAAGATAATTTGTGCTAAGTTTTTACGGATTTTCCCCAAAAATGTAAAATTAATAAAATATAATTTCGTATATCTGATAAATATGGATAGATATTAAATATACGCCTATTCAAACAGCATGTTTAGAATATAGGGCCTTATATTTAATACTATATTCTAGTTACTGCATAAATGATAAGGTTACAATTATGTGCTATAGGTCAAGCATACACTTGGGAGTCTTTAAAATATTAAATTTAAATTAAAATAATCTTAATAAATTGTATATATAAATTATTATTATTATAATTCTTTTATTTTTGAAGTTTAGTCTCTTAATCCTCTTATATTTTTCCTTAATAATTTAATGAATCCTCGATAAGAGACCACAAATATTTATGATCAGATTCATTTAATTCATATTAAGTTAAAGATTAATACATAATTTCCTTAAATTCCCTCATTTATGTAGGTTTCAAATGCATTAACACAATTATATTGCTTAAAATTCGGTTATAAATGACTATTTTTTCCAAATTTCAGGCTTAATAGTTTGCAGATTAATAATTAAAAGTTATTGTAGAAAGGAAAATGGCGAAAACACGCTTTTTATTTACACAAAAACAAAAAACAGTTTTTGCTTCTCGTAAAATGATAAAATCAAGTAATTCTGCTTTTTCGAAGAGAAATTATGAAGCAGGAGGCATTCTAAATCAAGTATTTATTGGCAGGGGGCAGATCTCTAGACGCAGAGAGGAGTTACAACCTCATCCAAATGCAGGAAGATGTTGGACAAAGGAAGAGCAAGAGCGAGAGAGGAGAGAGAGGGGCCAAGCCCACCTCTCTCTTTAACCAAAATCGAACTAATCAAAAATTCACTTGACAGCATAAATATTTGGAAAAATCCCGAATCGTCTTTAGAATAACGTAATAAAAAGGATTTTTATTAAAGTAACTTTGTTTGTATTTCTAACATGTTTATGCGTCAATAGAGAAAAAAATCCAATCTGTACACACGTATTGGCTTAAAGGTAGAACTATTATGAATAGAGAGGGTCAAACAGCGAATGGAATAGAGAAGTAAAGGCGCTATACCGAAGACCAAATTGAATTAATTTATGAAGTGAAGACAAATAAACGAGGAGCTGTTTACAATATTAGCTTGACGAGTCCAAAATTAATCGTGATTTAATACATCGGCGCAGATCCCTGGAGGGCAACCGATGCATTCAAGCTGTCCCTTTTATTAAGGAAATTAGGCTAATTGAAGGGATGTCTAGAAACTCAATGATTTCTTTATTAAATTAATATGTGATGTTGACATTAAGAGGAATCAAAGTTGCGTCAATTAGATGCTCCTCTTTTTCCTCTCTCTCCTTTCGTTGCCCCGATGATGCGAATGATAATTTTATAGAAGCTATTTTCCTATATAATTGAGGAATACATTACAATTTATCGATCTGACAGAAATGATTTTCCTTCTTTTTTTCTTCCTTAAATTACTTTGTGGAAAATTCGATAAAATGCTCGGTTTTCTTAGCAAACTTTCCTTCTCGTTTCTGTGCTTTTTAAATGGAAAAATCGTGAGTATTTTCTTGTAAAAATACAATAAAATTATGTAATGACAAATACACTTTACTCTATATACAAATATACCGTCAAATGAAAATCGAATTAATTAGATTATCATCTACTAAATGAATGGATATTCCATAAAATTCTTCATTCTCTCTGCAATTTATTATTTGTTATTTTGATACATATTCTTAAAATAAAGAAATTATGTGTACTTTCGTGTAAAAATTCAATAAAATTTTCAAATTTTATTAAAATTATTAATTATTATATACAAATATATCGAAAAATAGGAGTTGACAGATTATCAAGTACTTCTACTATGAATTACTGAACGATTACCTATTTATTTGAATTTCTACAGCCGTAAATGAAATTTAAACACTAATTCAAATTAAATGGTATCTAATTAAATTAAATTTTCTAAATTTATAAAACAAAAATATCTACCTTAATTACATTTAAAGTAATTTAACACGATAGAGAAACAAGTATTAATTAAGCAAAATTTTTGAATTCTCGAGAGAATATTAAAATAAATGATGAATTTTTTTGACAATTTTTAATAATTAAATATTATATTTTTACGCTGAATTGACTAAGATGCTATTTTTTAATCATTAAAATTCAAAATTCATCCTATTCTAAGGAGTGATAATTAAGATCATATAAAACACTTTTTTACCTGAATTACTTGAATGAATTTTTGTATGGCTCGTCTAAAAATAGAATTAAATATATTCAAAAAAATCATAATAAAATTGGCGCATCTGTTGAATCTAGCATTTAAAACTTACCAGAAATTCTCTTCAAGCTCCAAATATCCGAAGTATTGCAGTGAAGTGTTATTGGCAGGGGACTTCTCTACTACATCTTTATCGAAAACGTAATTACATAAATTAATTTTCGACGTATGCTGAAAGAAAGGTAAAAGTGAATCCTCACAAGTACTTTCCATGCATAATTTATGAAGCAGAAGGAGAAAACGATTTCGTATTTTTGGTTTCTTGATAGCTCTTCTTCATCAAATTTCATCTTGGTAATCTTATAAAAACAGACAAGCATACAATCGCTAAACTGAAATCCCCACGTTGAAATATTCAAAAATTTATCTGTCAAGCATAAAATATAATTTTTTATTGACTCGGTTTATCATTTTTTTTTCATCTTAATGGCGGAGATTTCTATAGGAAAGTAGCTATTATCTAAACACTTTACCCCATTAAGAAAACGTTTAACTTGCATAATTTATGATAAATTATTAGAGGATGAAAAGAGGATTAAGCTATGTGTATGTGAAAAAATGCAATGTTAGACATTTAAATATTTATAAAAGACTCTATTTTAGGGGATTTATTTGCTGAAACTTTTCGATTAAAGCGATAATGTATCAAAAAGAAGGGCAAGAAGACGAACTTGGAGAAGGATGCTAAAGGAGGATAAAGACGAATAAAATAAGAAAAATACGACTGTGTTTTAATTTAAAATTGATAAAACTTTTATACTAATGAATTAAACTTTATTATTTTCTAGTTTAAGTTCACTTGAATTATCAATAAACAATGTTACACGACAAGGCACCGTACGAACAATAAAATCTAATATTGATTTTGTTAATCTAATTTAATATATGTCGAATGATATTTTGTAAAGAATTTAATATGATTTAATTGAAATATATAAATAAATTTGATTATAAAGTAAATTAATTGTTAATTATTAAAATTAAAATAATAAAAAAAAGAAAATTAATTCTCTTTGTTTCATATGATGATGATAATAATAATACTTTTCATAATTATCTTTTATATTATTATAATGAAATTTGAAAATTAAGTGTTAAATATTTATTTTAGAACAAATTTAAAGAAAATTTAAATTCATATTTAACAAATGATAATATAATATTTGATGTTTGTTTAATTATTTTCTCGTCTCGTTAGCATCTATTATGGGTTTAGACATTGTTCAAATTCCAATAGATCTCTACGGTAATGGTGATTAAATTATGTTTACTTTTTATTCTAATTAAATTAAAATGGATGAGAATTATTATATTAAATTACGTAGGATTATAGATTAAATTGCTAACTATAGTAATAATTTGTATCTGAAAATCAATTTTCCGATTTTAATTTTAAAAAAAATAGACAAGTTCTTCGATTCAATCATCCGATTATTCTTTTTTTATGATTGATTTCCGGTTTACTTTGTAGAATTATACGCAAATTCGTTTAAATCTAATTAAATTATTTTAAAATTCTATAATGTATATTTATAGAAAAGTGTTTTTTAATAAAGATCTTTCCTGAATGCCTTTCTCCGCGAGTGTTTAATGTGATTATACTTTTCCATAGAAAAGGCCGTGGAAAATGATTACGTTCTGTAAGATTAGGCCCCGAGGCCCTCAATATGTTCTTCTGACTTGAAGCTCAAATGTTATCACGATTTTATCATAAAGATTCTGACTCGGGCCTTTATATACGCTAGGGATCATGGCTATGTCCTCAGCTTCCCTTCCTCGTTGGCCTTGTGTATAGAGAAGTAAATATATAGTTTAAAACACACAAGAGAAGTGATTAGAGCAAGGCTCACATAGTGTATTTATTACAATATGATCATGAGGTGTACCAAACAACATCATCGGTGTCACACACCAAGAAAAACAAACTGTATATATACACTGCGTCGTCGCAAACAATCACTAGAAAATAAAGGATGAGGAAGAGATTTTCCACGTCACTTCCACGATAATCACGACTTTTTATTTTTATTTTATTTTATTTTATTTTTTTGATTCTCCTAGAAACACTCACCTACAGGCGAAGGTCATACGAGAGAGGGTAGAGGAGCTCGAACCGAATTCACCTGATTGGGATTAAAGGAGGGGTGATAATAGATGGGTGGATAAGGCGCAGTGGTGGAATCGCTGTTGTGAGCGGACCCACTATCGTGATAGATGATGGGTACGCGTACTAAGCGTTGAGTAGCAGCTGCGTGAGCCATGTTTGCAGCTTCTAATTCGGCTGCCAATTGACGTTTCCATTTATTCCTACGATTCTGAAACCATATTTTCACTTGAGTTTCTGTCAAATGAAGGGATGCGGCTAAACCCGCTCTTTCCGAACTGGAAAGGTATCGTTTCATGTCAAAGGTCGATTCTAATTGAAATACTTGACTTCTGGTGAACACAGTTCGAGTCTTTTTCTTCCTTCGGCTCTTTTTGCTGTCTCTGTTTCCATCTTCTGTTAGATCTTGTTCTCCTTCTCCAGAATCTGATCTCGGATGTCCTGATGGAGGAGAAGATACGGGAGAAGGTAACCTGTTAGCGATGTTAGTTTCCAGTCTATTGGAGATGGGAGATGTCGTTGTTGGACCTGCAACAACAAAACAAAAGTACAATAAATTAATTAATAAAAATCATTAACATCGTTAGCATCATCTCCTAATGAGGAGATAATTGATAATTGATAAAATTTTAATCCGTTAATAGAAAAGAAATGGCTTTTCTATTAACGGAATTATTAACGATGGATGAAAATACAGAAATTAAAGCATCTTCCTGATATTTTTTCTCGTGTCAAAACGTACTTAACAGTCGTTTAAATGGAAACTTTTATATATAAATGTCATAAATTAGCATCATTAAAAATTAATTAAGGAGTTTAAGGATATTAATAAGGATATTCTTCTTAGAAAGGTTAAGATATTCTAGAAATTTATCGTTTAAAGCTATTAAGTTTTAAGTTTCATGGAGAATAAATTTGATAAAGTGAGAGAGAGAAAGAAAGAGAGAGGGAGAGTGAGTGAATGAATTTCTTACAACTTTCACTTGATTATCAATTGTTACACTTTATTTGTTTAATTATAATCAAGCCTGAGGGTATTTATTTAATTTTTGGGAAAAAAATGTCCGCAGGAACAGTTTTAGTATTACCAAGGCATGAAAGGTTTTTAAATAAACGAAAATTTCTCTCCAAAGACGAAGGCAAAAAAAGAGGAAGAAGAATTTGTTTGCTGAAAAAACAATATTAAATTTAACAAAAGAAACGAATATTATTCGTGTAAATAGCCCAATTGATAGGAATTGTTATGTACACAATTGCATTTGTCGCCCCACAGGATATCATTTATGTAACGAAACAATTTTCCACTTTTTGAGTTTTATTGAATTAAAAAAAAGCATTTTTAAATCCACTTTACTCTATCGCAAATTAAATTCCTATAATTTTTTTAAAATCTTTGTTTTCTAATTAAAATGTTTAGATAATTGCCATTTTATAATTTATAACTTAATAAATAGGCCCCATCATAAGGGAAGCAATTTGGCTCGTGTCTAACACTTACTGTGGCCTCAAAAACATAAGTGATCCGGGATTCTCCCGACTCTCGAGAAGCTCTGAATTTGAGATAAAGAGTTAAAATCTATTTAATTAATTATATATCATTAGATATTAAATATTTAATAAGATATAGAAAAGTACTCATAAAAGTAATTATATGATTCTTAATTATAATAAATGATGTGGAAGTAACAAAAATAATATTTATAGCGATTTCATTGAGCGCATTGACGTATTAAATTTTTGAAGCGTAAATACTTTAGAAAATACATCATTTTCATCATCATTACAGGTATTTAGTAGGTTCTAAACTGTATCTATGTTCTCTATTTATCTCTAGAGCTTGGCATTGATAACTCTTGCATCTTTCAAAGAAAAAGGGATTTTTCCCTTCTTTTTCTGAACCTGTCCTTTCACAATCTGTCCCAAATTCGATGGGACAGGTTGTGAAAGGAACCGAAAACTGTTAGAAGGATGTGTAGAAGGATAAAGACAGAGAGAAAGAAGCAGGAAAGGATGTTAGATGATTTGATCGTTTATAACAAGTAATCTATATAAATTCTCCTTAAGAATCTTTCCTTTTCCTTCTTCCTATATAGTGATAGATAATTGATATTCGTGTAAGAACCTTATTACACTAATTATCTACAGGTTTACAGCTGATAAATCTATATATGGATCTAATTCAGCATTCCAGCATCCCGGATAAAGATGATAATCCTCCATATATGTGTTCTTACCGGCATTCTAACCATTTCTAGAAAGTATTGAAGCTCATATGTACTGTACAGTACATGTTTTTCTTTATTGTTATTCAGATACATACCTAGGCATTTAGTAAAAAATAAGAGAAATCTGAAAACAAAGTTAAAACCCGTATTTATTGATTGAAATCACATATGGGTAGAGAAAGAAAGCCTAAGTTATTCCAAAATAATAGTCCGGACTAATTCCCAAGACGTTCATGTTTTACTCTTCTAAAAAATCACAAACTTTATATTTCCTTTTCAAACTGTGGTTAATGTACTTGGATATATTTTCTTCTTTATCTTCAACAAAAGATCCGTCTTTCAAATCCTGGCTTCGGATGGATGGACGTTCTCTTCTCCCTTTGATGTGGACTTAACTGTGTAAGTGTATCTCGGTTTGTATTCCTATTCCTGACATCATCTTGAGAATAAATCTTACTGTTAAGTTTAATACGATTTCCTGCCCCTCTCCAAACTGTTACGAAATGCCTTTCGATTTAAAAATCTTCTCTTCACAAGAAGAATTTATTAAATTTTCGGTTTATTTAAATGAAACTTTTGCTTTTCCTTCACCAATTCCTCTAGACGTACCGCTGTCTTTTTTCCAGAATTAGTCATTCGTCATGTCTACGTTCCAGCATCACCTCCGCATCTTTCTTCCTACATCACGCTCTTCGTATGACTCATTCTAATTACTCAACGGTTACAACTTACAAATCATATTGTTTAAAATATGCTTATATAAATTTCGAGTAAGTGAATAACTTATTTAAATCATAATTTACATAATTTAATTCTTTACACTTCGAAGGATGAATTATAAAAGCATCTCTAAAGAGTGTTACGTACGCTTAAATATTATTAAATATCTCAAAATTTCTATAGAATTCAGGCTTAATTTTATCTTTAAATTAAAACTATACATAAAATTCAATTATTATTAGGTTTTTTGTTTTTTAGGTGTAGGTTAACTTTAAGCCTTATTTAGAAAACGTTTAAACATAGCTTCTCTCTCACTTTCTCTGTGATTGCTGAATATAGTTAAACTGTTTAAACATCAGGTATTAGTTAAATAGATAATCTAAGCCATGAAAATCTCGGAAATGTTGTAATTGATCCATATTACATATTCACATATGAATAGACTCGTGATATTTAATCATCTGCATTAGTCTAAAAGGCTTCTCACTATCGCAATCCCTGAAATGATTCTGTATTCCTTCAAAAAGATTAGAAAAATTCGTTTAATTTTAAAAAAATATTTGATACCCTGCTCTAAAATTCGATAATATAATTAAAAAGCTGTTGAATTTGCTTTAAAATAGTTTTAAAAATCCTTAAGGTAAGATCAGATTTTCATTTTCTTTTAAAGAAAGTGGCGACCAGACAGAAAAACGCATTTATGAAGGTGTTAGACTAATTCTCTTTCCTCCTTATAGAGAATTAAATACCTAATTATGCATCTTAGTATACAGTAGTACCATATATTAGTCATTTATAATCCTATTAATAACGATATCTCATAATATAATTGCTTAAAGTAGGCCTAACCAGAATATATAGATGTAGTTCCTTAGCTTTAACGTTCCGTTAATTGACTACATTCTCGAGAAAATATAGAAAAAAATATTTTAAAATTATAATCAAAGGGAAAAACTAAGCGTAAAGAAGATCGGAGGAACGAGAAATATCAACAATTGCCTTAAGGATACAAAATATAGGCCTGTACGGAATAAAAATGTATGTAAAAAATCATGTAAATTTACCTGAAAAGCCATGGAATTTACCCAAGAAAATTAATTGTATAATCTATATAATATAAAACATAAAATATAAGACTAAGCTGTATAATATAACACCGATTCTGTATAGGCTATGCTGTATCAGTGTGTTACACTACAAAATTTACACTCGGTCTTATATATAGAACTGTATATATGTAAAATTGTATACACTAGTAATATATATCAGTAACCTATATTACATTATACAATCTATATAGAGTTTTAGCTTATATTATATAGATTATACAATTGATTTTTCTGTAGTGTCAGTGTATTAGACAGTAGTGTAACCAGGGAGAGACCATAAGTGAACCTGGCCCCCTTTGTAAATAAATAAAGAAAGAACAACAAATAAATATAGGATAAAAATTTGAATATAGGAAATAGGAGGCCCTAAGTTTTCTCCGGGCCCGAGGAATATCTCAACTTCCCTCTCTCTCTCGGCAACGCTGCATATATACAATATAACATTGTGCTGTATTGTACAGTACAGTACGGTACATTCACAGGGAAAATATAGGTTTGCACATTTGAACTCGGACCCGCTAATATCGATTCTAATTATGCTACTGGTATTACATTACGTATATTTATATATAAAATAGAGTAAAATAGGCATAAATAACAAAATTTCTACTACAGAAAAGCGAAAATTACACCCCATTTATCTATCATTATATAAATAGTATCTCAATTTACAGTAAAATTTTACTGTTAATTTATATTTATAAATGATTTTAGAAACGTTTCTTATACGTTAAAAGATACAGAAATTGTCCTAATAAATAAAAATTTATTTAAAAAAAGTTACTTAATTAAAAAGAGATGCGAGTAGAGTTAATATTAATTTTAAAATATGTATCTTACTATTTAGCCCAAAAGACAGTTAATCATTGTCAAACAAAAACAATGCTCGGATTCAGTTTCAGTTTACGATTCGTTTTCACAAATATACTTGGACACAGATACAAGATGCAGTCAACTGACAAGTCACCTTGTTGTATACGTATGTACAGTGTATAAATAGCATCATTAAACTTCGATTTAAGACTCCCACTTTTAAAAAAGGGATATCTAGGTGCTAATTACAAATAAAAATAGCTTAATTAGAGTAAAATAGAATTATTAATAATGTGTTTAAAATAAATTAAGTAAAACTATAAGCAAACAATATAAAATTTTATTTCATGATGATTTCTGAAGATGGTGAAAGAAGCACCCCGATTTAAAGATTCGGGATCATCTTTAAATCCCTTTAAAGACCCTTTAAATCGGGGTGTTCCTTTGTTTCGAGGTTTGTATCTTAAATTGTATGTTAATATGTAAGCTCTATTTATAGTAAGGTATATTTAAGAAGTAAATGATTAGATGCTTTGCTCGTTACTTCCTTACTGAAGTGGATATCAGTAAGGAATAAAAAGTTGCAAAACGATATTAAATGATTTCAAATAACACAATTAAAATGATAAGGAGCTTATATTATTAAAAAAATAGAATTTTTATTTAATTTAATTCTCATATAAAAGGGATATTGGTTCACTCGATCTTATGGTAAACTAAGCTTTCCTGCATAGATATTTAAGTGTTTTGGTTGAAAAAATGTTTTTAAAATTTCTTATTTTCCGCAGATGAGTGAAGATATCTTTCTCCAATTTATTAAAATTATATTTATTGACATCTTTCATTAATTAAACTAGAGATATTTATCGATATCAATCAAGGTTAATATAATGGTAGCGCTCTTTAAAAGATATATTTATATAAATCTTAATGAAAAATACCCTTATATAGAGCTCAATGGAAAATAACCTTTAAACAGAGCTCAACGAAATATACTGTATCTTTACATATAGCTCTTATTTAGAGCTCTATGAGAGATATTCTTATGTATAGCTCTATGAAATTATATAGAAGTTATGCAGAGAAATTATATAGGCCACCCTTAAACAGAGCTCATCGACATACCTTTAGTGTTCAATGGACGATACCTATCTATGAAAGATAGGTATCATCCATAGGCAAATCTTAATAGTAGTGTTCAATAAAAGGCGTCTGTCTCTATTGATTCGTTTCCAGTTACCGCCCTTAAAATGTAATTTTAATTTTATATTATATTTATTTAAATTTTTCATAAATTTTTATTGTTGTAAAAATGAAACATTGTGCATAATAGCTCGTCAATATGAACATTTTCGTACAGGATCAGCGTCATTACAAGGAAAACCCTCTTCCCTGTAGGCTTGCGCCCTTCCAAATGGAAAAGCGATGTAGTCAGTAAATAGCAGCTTGTGGGAAGAAAGTCAATTTGTCACAAGGCCCAGTCGCCAATGACGACATGCATTTTTTTTTTTTTTTTAAGTGACAACAGCTTTATAAAGGGCCTACAGCTTCATTAAAAGATGGAAATTTCTTTCGTTTTCTATTTCTGTTTTACTCTTAAAGGGTTCAATTTGAGGCTAAATGATCGAGCATTTAACACTTTTTTCCTCCTCCCCCTTCTACTCGATACAATGTTTATAAATTTTAACAAATTAAAAATGAAGAGGAAAGATTTAAAAGTTAATTGACGTCATTAAGTTAATGATGATGAACCTTTAAAAATCTCCGCATTATCGTTAAGATGATGATGTAAAAGATAAGTACTGTAGTAGCATTTTATAAAAGAAGCTTTAATACTCATTTAATTCGTAAATCGAGTGATCAGTATTAAAGTATGAAAATAGAGCGTAAAATAGTTTACTTGAAGACTGTCATATGTTATAAAAAATATTCGAAATTCCTGTTGACAGTTTTATTTAATGAAATTCTATTGTCTGTAATGGTTAATAACGCTTCAAACTTTCTAAATTTTATAGAAAATGTGTGAAATTATCTTTATTTAAATATATTCTTTATTTATCTTTACAAAATTTAAGTATAATAACCGAAAAATAGGAGTACTTAGAAGACTTTTAGAGTAACTCTCATAGGACGAATGGGTGCTTATATAAGCTCTATAGTATATTATATACTAGATATATTATAACTCTAATATATCTCGGTAAAAGAGATAATTCTAGTTAAAATTTTATAATTAATAGAGAAAAATATGTCTTTACAATATTCAAATAGAAATAGGCTATAAGATATCCTTACAGCATTATGAAATCACGATGATAATTCTGTACTAATGCTCTTAAAATCATTTGATATTGTTATAAATTTCCTATAGAATATCTTTAACAGTTTATCAACATTATTTTTTATTTAAGGAATAAAAGAATTATAAATAATTTTCATAAAAAAGCTTGATATCTTCTTTTTATAAGTAGAAAATTCTTTTTTTTTATAATAATTTATTTAAAATATATGAAATATTTATATTTTAATAGGCGATATAATTTTTAAACTTATAATTTTTATGCTTATCAAGGAAAAAAAAAAGTTAAAACTTTAATTTTTCTCGACTAAAAACCAGTCGTTAATTAGAGAAACGGTTAATTCTACGATATTCTACATTTAAAAAATGTTAGAAAAAAAAAGAAATAGTGATTAAATATCTTAAATATGAAATAAATTGAAATAAATATAAATTCACAGAAGTATGTAATAACATATTAGCATTTTTCCTTCCCTTTAACTTAAAATCTGAAGCTAATTTACACACAAAAATCTTGTTTTTTGCACGTTTTTTGAATTAGAAATTAAGAAATATATAAATATAAAATATAAGCTATTAGCATAAGTTGTAATACACTGGATGGCCCAGTCAGTTTACTGTTTTCTGGGTACTGTACACCAGCGTGTATATTAATAAATCGACGTAATCTTTTACAGGATTGGTGGAAAAAAAACCTATGACAATGGTTAACTTTTGTTCATCGTACTCTGTATAAGCTGGCCTCGTAATTGACATAAATAAGTAGTATACGGGATGTAATCGTAACATTTTACGTGGTACAACCATACGTAAAATGTTACGAGCCGCTTTAAAGCATTATTGTCTGGAGATTTAATGGAAAAAACACAATCATCTCCTTAATTTGAAGCACATATTTGTAAAATTTAAACAATTTTTTATTAATTTGATACCGAGGTCAAGTGGGATGACGAAAATGTAAATTCAATATACTGTTTATTTATCGTATAAACGATGCTAAGGATTCTTTTAGTAAGCGGGGAAGAGAGGAAGAAGAAAAAGGAAGGAAAAGAAGAAGAAACTTCATTTAAGAACCTATTTAGGGAGTCGGGAATAGGTAGTATTAGGGAATAAAAACCTTATTTTCAGTGAGATATTTTCGGTTTCTCTTGATTTGCTCGGGGAGAAGTTCCAGCAATTGCGTCGATCTTCTTTTATTTATACCTTCCCTATTGAAGGAATTTCAGGAGCTGTTGCAGGAGAATTGCTCGACCCAGAAGTGGGAAGAAGTTGGAAAATCCACTCTTTCATCCTGACAGAAGAGGGAGAGGGCCGAATGCGGGTAATCAAGTGGCGATGTCGTCGGGTGCAGTCCAATTTAGCCGGGTTGTCGGCCTGTCACACTCTCTTAAGAGGCCCGATGTCCACTTGCTGCACCAATCGAAGGATGGCTGATGTCGGTGTTAAATGTTTCATTGGTATCTTCCGTTGCTAAGCAACGCTATCTTGGGACCTCTAAATCCGTTCAAGAAATAGGATCATCTCAATTGGCTTTAAGAAATCTTTGGGGGAAATTATCAACTTTTAAAGAAGTTGTTCCTATTTACTATACTTTTAAATTGACCAAATGTCTTTTTCTATAACTCTTTGTTAACATCTCGTTTCCGATTTAACCAACTGTAACTTAAAGAATGTAATAGTAATGGGGTTATTAATTGAGTTTTATGTAACAGACCATGACACACTTGTTGAAGCCATCAACCTTCGAAATTTCATTCAATTCAACCTTAAAAAAAAACAAAAATTTCTTCCCCAAAATTTAAATTTAACATATTTCAACGAATTAAAAGCTTTTTAAATATATTTTAACACTTATAATACGTAATTTTTAAGATTGTTGCAACAAATATCACAAATCCTAAGCCGCACATCTCCATAGAATGTAATAAATATCCAAACATATTTCATTATATTTATAAAAATACTAAAATAAGCTTACAAATCCTTCAAAAAAGTCGTTTATTTTATGAATTTCTGGATACTTTTATCAGATTTAACGCATCACCACTATGATTAAATTAGTTTAAATACATGATTAATTAATGCTTTTAATATACAATATATTTAAAAATTATTTCTAGTGTATTTTAGCGTAATTTTAATTCAAAAATATCGATTTTTTTAAAGATTTAGGGCCTGTAGGCCGCAACGATTTGATCGTCGTTTTCCTCCATTCGACTCTTATTCCCCGAGAAAGAAGGAATTCCCTTCCGTCTTGCTCAATTTTTTAAGATTTGTGTCGCTGTCAACTCTTATACTCTAGCAAATTTCTCCTTAACTTAAGCAAAAATCTCCTTTTGTTCGACTGGAGTCAATTCAAATGGTCATAAAGACATTATATTCCTAACAAATAGGCCTATTTATAAATATAATTTGTCAGCAATCGTCACTACTATCCTACTACTTTAAAATCGAATAAAAATCTACTTAAACAAGAAATATTTTACTATTTTTAAATAATTCTGAATTTATACTAATAAATCGGAATATTTTCTGTATTTTTACACAGTTTATCAATATTTTATCAGGTTTCCTGGCCTAAAATTTGTCTTTTAGAGAGATGAAGATAGTAGCGGTATTTAAATTAAGATTTATTTATTTATTCGTTTATTACAGTTTTTAGAATTAATTTACATAAAATTTGACTAAATTTGACACGTGTTTCTTAAGAATTTATTAATTAAATCAGCTTTTAACATTAAAAACGCTTTGTTTTTCTCTAAAACACCAAGCTTAGACTTACATTAATTTGCATGAAAACAGGCTTAAAATTACGTTTAATTCTCCTAATTTTTAAAGATTTATTTTCTTACAGAAAAAGTTTATTATTATTATTATTTTTTTACAAGATTTACTAAATTTAAAGTAATTATTTCGCAATTTTCTAACCTGGAAAAAGTAGTTTAAGTGTTTTTCCCCCGTATGAAAATAACGAAAGAGTTATAGAGGCCCTACACGAGTTAAAGGATCGATGAGGCGAGAACAAAGTAGATGATGAGGAGGGGATGAATTGAAATTTTACTCACCTGAGGCCCACGGGTACCACGGACTTGGCTTCCGCACCGGAAGCAGACTAGAAGGTCGTACCACATTGAGTGGCGTGTCAAAGGTCAACCGCGAGATGGCAGCACGATCATCCACACTCACCGAACTATCGGCCAAGTTCTTTCTTTTTGGTTCCGTTCTATTCAAAATGTTAATGATAGAAAAAGGATTTTTGGAAGCGGCAACACCGGCCTTGGCTTCCTGATTGACACTCGTTTCGCTTTTGCAAATCTGTTCCTCCTTCCTTTCCGACGACATCTTTAAAAAAATTTTTTATCGGAAACTCATCGGGATATGACGAAATTATTAACTAGAACACGGGCCTTTAGACGTTTGAGGCCCGAAGACAGCCATTCTGATCGAAAGCCCTATCTGGATCTGGCAAGACGCCATAGCGACGCTCCATTGGATGGACGCGTATGGGACCTCCCCTGTCTCATTCGTCCAATGGCAGGCGGTCAACTCTCTTCCACTCTTCCAGTTATCTTAATTGAGAACAAATGTATAATAATTGGCAGAAATAAAATCTCTTCCATTATTTAATACTCGCGCCCACCGAGTCGAACCCACTTTGCAATTAGTTCCGACATTTTTTCGATTTAACCAATCACTTATCCTCTTTCGTATATAATTTTTAGACCTCGTATGCCACAATTTGCATTAAATTTGGAAGATTTATCGGAGACCGAAAAATCTTCCGATTTTAAAAAGTAAATCGATGTTTCCCACACCAACTTTTCACTTCTTAATTACCAAACGTGAGGCTTTTTTCGATTAATTTCTATATAAAGTTTCCGTTTATAAGTTAATTAACATATACGAGGCTCACTGAGTGAGATTTTTAAGCTTGATTTATTAAAAATTAGAAGACTTTTTCGGTTAATTCATCCCAAATGCGAGATACTCTATGTGAGGTTTTCACAGAATTAATGTCTTGTATGAGGTTTTTGAATGGAATTTTCGTTTATTTATAAATTTAAACAAATTTTTTCTTTAGATAAATTAATTAAAACATTAAAAACGTCATCAGAGAATGAATAAAATTATTATCTGATTAATTCTTTATTAAAATAAGTAAACAAATTATTAATATTATAAAAACAATAACTTAATTAATATTAGATTATAACAATATTAATTTTTTTAAATGCTTCATCTTTACGGTATTTTAACAGCTTTTAAATGAGTACTTAATTCGAATTAATTTTAATTAATTTTTTTAGTTTATTAAATATAATAATTTAAATATTATTTTATAAAATGAAGAATCCAGAGTTTATTAAAATGCTTTAAAAGTATAATTTAACATATATTTTTATATAATAAGATGGCTCTGAACTGGTATTTGAATTTAATATCAACGTGTATTAATTAGATTTTATTTAATTAAAATAAATGAATATTTATAGAAGTTTTATTAAAGAATTGTGTAGAATCGAAGTCAATTTCTTATTATTTAGTTTATTATTTTTTCAGGTGTTTGTTTATATTTTATTAAGGTAAAATCTCTCAGTTTTATTAAATAAATTAGCGACTAATGCGAGGTTTACATTATATACATGTGTCAAGCGTGAGATTTTTTTCGATAAATTACTACCAAATATGAGAATTCTACTAGTGTCAACCGCGAGATGACATATATTCATGTAATATATTCATAAATATTCATGTAATGTAATATTTTCGAGGGTTCAGAAGGAATAGGAATATTTCATATATTGAATAAAAGCACTAAAACGAAGCTTAGTTGATAAAACATAATGTTTTTGAAGAAGACACACTTCATCCGTGGGCTAACTGTGTTGACATAACTTTTAGTGTTATAAGGACATTATTACTAGAGAGGCATTGTAATTCTTCCCTTCCATTTTCAGTCGGGACAAT
Organism: Centruroides vittatus; assembly: GCF_030686945.1. Lineage (NCBI taxonomy): Eukaryota > Metazoa > Arthropoda > Arachnida > Scorpiones > Buthidae > Centruroides > Centruroides vittatus. The sequence continues at coordinate 1,731,102 of NW_027122194.1, forward strand.
GCACTGCTTGATAATGACCGAGGTTTACATAGAACCCATCTCCAACCATTGTGCACCTCCGAGGGTTCCTCTTCAAATGGATAGATTTTACTCGCTCTATTATGTTCTAAACAGCTTATTGCAAACTCAAATAGAACGGAGAAGCTGTTTCTATTCATCCTGCACAACAGATGCTGTTGAATGAAGTAGAGCCTGCAGCCACGATCGCTCTCGCAATATTAAATATGCGGCATAAAGAAATTATTTTCGACTTCACCTTACTCTCTTTCCAATTTGCATTTCAAGTAGCCTTCAGGCGACTGGTCTACAAATTTATATCTTTCAAAGGCTACAAATGTTCGCTAAAGGAGACCGAAAATTGTGGCCCACGAGACTTTTTTATATTATTATCTACCAAACAAACATCCTAAGTTGAATGCTTTTACATGTCAAAAAATATATTAAAAAATATATTTGAATTTATGCAGATTTATAGGAATTTTTAGGGACTTTATGAGGATATAGGAGTTTTATATATGAATTTATATTCTAAAAATTCTAAAATATATGGTGAAAATTTGAATCACAGCAATTTTAAAAAAATGTTATAATGGAAGGAAACCATCCGTTTGTTTGTCGGTCAGTAGATACTTCAAATCCTATTTGGTTACATTCAGAGGAGAATGATCAAAAGAAAAATCGGCAAAGCGGGTCCGCAGGACTTTTTTCTGGACTGATGGGGTCTGCCACTAAATCCATTTGGGATCGAGGGAGCATGGGCAAGTAATGGACCGTCTGACATTCATTGTGTCATGATCTGACTGCAAATCCCCCAAGATCGTCCATTACCGTCTCATAAATTTCTAGACGGCCTGGTCCGTCCTTCTGCTTTAAATGACTGCTAATGGGACATCGTGTAGCCTTCTATTCCAAATATCGGGGCATGTTTCTCTTACATCGACTTCATTTATGTAAATATTAAAAATTTCCATGATAAAAATCAATAAAAAGATTTAAAATATATTTAATTTAACATAAAATTCCTCAAGATTGATTCATTTTAATGGTAATTAATGTTATAGCTATGTATATATTTACAATAATCGGAGGCTTACAAATATTATTGATTTTTTGAAAAATTACGTTCGATAATTAACTTTTTTTTTTTTACATAAAACGTCATTATATATTTATCATTTGAAACGTTTTAAGAATTGTTAGTCCATAAGCACTTATTAAACAAATAAAAAAGAAAGAAAAAAGGAGGGAAGAAAGCTTCCATCTACGATCAGTGACGTCAGCTATTTGCTTGGTGTTTCGATCATTATGTTTGTCCGTCCAAGTGAAAGTAGTTGCAAAAGATAAAAAACCTCAACGCCTTTTCAAAATCGCGATTTGGAGCTATCCAAACTTTGGTATACGACTATGTATGCGGCCTTCAATAGTTGTCAGTTCCTATTTGATACATGTCGGCCCATCACGGAACGATAAGGTGTAATCCCCCTGTGAGACCAGCCATCGATGGAGTTGGTTCCTTGCTTCAATGCTTCTGACGTCCCTCGAGATCCCGAACAGAGCTTCCCCCTAGACTGAAGCGACACTCCGTGAAATTTCCTAATCTGGGATGGAATCAGGATGCGCCATTTTTTTTTTTTTCCTTTTTTCTTTTCCTTTAGCTACTGCTGCTGCTATCACTTCTCGGTCGTTTCGTATATAGAGAAGAGTATCTTCGTCATTCCAGCTCTCTTCTTGCAAGTGGCAAGCAAATTTTCTAAATCTGTTTTTCTGCATTTTTGCTTAAAAAACCAATCTCTACCGCTATTTTCTTTTTTTTTTTTCCAAATCCCGGAGGTGACGGAATGGTTCGTTATGTGGCAACGTGTTGATTTGTCTGTATTCGAGTTCAGTAAGGCTTGAAATCCGGAGTGTGACGAGTGCGAAGTATTTTTTCCACTCAGATTTGTGGCTTTGAATGTTTCGACAGCAAAAATCCGTCGAGAAACTGTTCGAAATTACTTTAAAGCCAGAAAAAACTTCGATAGTAAAAAAAAATCAATCAAAAATTCGTTTGACGTTCTTAGTTTTGGATATTTTTATTTTCTGTTTAGTCAATTCGGTTTTGTATATTTTTTAAAGATAAATAAAAACGGATATTTTCTTACTTATCTTCTCTCCTTTTCTCTCGCTCTCTCTCTTTTTTCCTTTTTAAATAACTTGCTTATTTTAACGAGTTATCATGAATCGAATATAACTTGTCAGCATGAAAACGCTGTATAAAAACATTGTCTAAATGAGGTATAATTTATTTTATAAATATTTTAAATATATATATATATGAGGTATTTAATGTCTATTAATTTAAATATAGCTTTAAAACATTATATTTAACTAAATAATAGTTTAGAGAGCTTGCTTCATCACTTACCTTGTCGAATACACGAAGAGTGCTTAATATGAGCTCTATTGGGCCAGGTCCATAATGGGGCAATACCTAGAAATATAGGAAAAGGGGCTTATTTTCATAGCTATCAATTGAAATCTATTTTCTTGGCGAGTACAGGAAGCGATGGAAATGAAAATAGGCCCTTTAGCGCGCACAGGAAGAGGAAAACTTTACGAAAAGAAAGCTGTTTATGAGATTTTTAGATGAACTGAAGGTTCTATACGGTCCAATTTAGTAAATTTCTCTTTGTCACACATAAAGGCTTAATTTTTCTATAAATTACAATTATATATAGATCAGTTAATAATATTTGTATGCATAAATAGTAGGCCTAATTAAAATTAAATTAAATCCTAAATGTGGATATTATATATATATATTTAAATAAACGAAAAAAATCTTTGAAAAAATATAGAAAAAACAGAAAAAAGTCAAACATCTGAAGGACTGTTACATTACCAATATTGTGTGACGTAACCAGTAGACTATAAATGGAAATATAATTAATCCAAGAATGATTTTATCAAATCCTTATAATCGCTAGTCAGATTACAGGAGCCATCTGTCAGAAGTAAGATCACGTGATAACGAGGGCTAATTTAGAGATTAAAAGTTAGGGAAACTAAAGCTTCTTTTCTCTCCGACCCTCTATAATGACAGGTATTGTAACCCTCCTAATAGCCATATAATTCTGTAAATTTAATTATAAATAGCTCTTTTATAACATTAGATAAATATATATATATTGAATTCTTTCGGTTTGTTAACAGAAATCTTCATGTAATTTCGTTAGATTATATTTGACGGTAAGATCATTTCTTCTACAAGATAATCAGATGAGATGCGAATTGATTATCTTATTATTGTAGGAAAAAGGTTTATAAGCTTAAATAAAGACTTTGATAATATAGGTTATATTTAAGATTTTACATATTATTTAAGCTTTATTACATATCTAAAGTCCTAAGTTCTAACATATAAAAGGCCCTTCTACTAAAAAGCGTGAGGACCTAAGCTGTCTTGTTTAGCTTAAGTGTAAATTTTTCATTCTGTTTATCTAACGTGTCTTTACAGTTTAGAGTTTATAAGCTAAATAAAACTTATTTAAATTATATTTAAGCATATAAGATCAAAATAAACCCTTTTCGACATTACTATTTAAGCCTTATTTACTCATATTTAGACTTTAAAGTTAATTATTAACCGTTTAAATAGATTAAAATTTAGCTTTTTATTATTTATTTAAATTATATATAACTCATACAGTACATTTGTTTTAATTACCGTAAATAACTTAAAATTTAAATTAGTAAGGCCTTATATACATCTATAGATTTATAAGCCCTTAACAATTAAAGCCGCGCGTGGGGAAAATAATTAAGCAATTAATATAGTTAAAACCCTTTTCTTTAATTAGCATTTACGAAGGTAATTATTATAATAATAAGAGTTAAGAAAGGAAAAATGATGTAGAAGAATTGTAGAGAATTGGTTTCATCCAAGGATTTATTATTACGTTACGTAGACATGCGGGCCAGATAATGAGGCGATTATTCGTGTATAATTTTGCAGATGTTAATATTTGAAGAGCCTTAGAGGGCGATTCTCTACTCCCAACATAAAGGATCTAATCCGCTTGTAGTAACCGGTTATCACTAAGGAGATTTTCACCGAATGCTCCTGAGATTCCAAGAGAAAAAAGGATGATTACGATCCACAGATTCGGCAATCGGCTCTTTCTGAATTATACAGAAGGCGAAAGCTCTGATTGGCAGAAGGACCGCGAAACAAAATTAATGTTCACATTGTTTATTTAAGCGGAACTTTCTCCAAATAAACTTCAACCGGGATTACCTCTAATCTCAACTAGCCTATTTATCTTTTAATATTGCAGTTTTTACGATGGTTTAACTCTACACAAATATATACATTTTTTCCTTCTTTTTCTTCTCCTTCTTTCTAACTTCTATATTTAAATGCCTTTCTTAATAATTAATTTTATTATTCTATCAATTAAAATTTTAATTATGTTTTTGTCTTTATATCTTATTCTATGGACGCTTATGTATTATGGCTCTTAAACGTAGGACTGTAGACACAAAGGATCTTATAGATACTATCTCAGATATAAAGGTTCTTATAGGTACTATTGAAGTGTAAAGGCTCTTATAGATATTATCGCAGGTGTAAAAGCTCTTGCACGGTCAATTGCAGGCGTGAAGGCTTTTTTAGGTGTTATTATAGACATAGAGGATTTTTATAGGTATTATCGCAAGTGCAAAGGCATTTATAAATTAACTATTATGTATACTATTGCAGATGTTAATCATCATCATCATCATGTAGATTTATTTGTACCAATATACATATAAATGAATAATAAGAAGAGAGTTTTATTGAAGATGAAGAAACAAATATAAAAATTGAAATGATTTGTGTTCAACGTGTTAAAAGCTCTTACAAGTAGCACAGAAGAGGCCTCTTAAGAGTATCGAATAGAGGGCTCATTAGCCAATTAGTTGTAGTTTAATCTTAGAAGGTATATGCGATACAGAAGCCTTATTTTGAAGTTTAGGTGACAGAAATCTTACAAGAATCCTTATAGTTTGACACACTGCATGTCAAAAAGCAAGCTGGTTGTCAAAAAATCATTTTTCATGTTAAGATTTATTATGGATAGATTTTATTTTTATTGGAAAATTATTTTTAAATCTTAAGAGATTATATAAATGCAAAGCTTGAGAAATTTTTATTTAATATGAAATAACTTTCGCATTCGTAAAATTCTTAATGCATCTTGCCTTATAGACTTAATGAAATATTCATTATTTGAATGATAATAATAATGAATTTAATGATGACAAATTATTTAATTTTTAAAATAAATTATAAAATAATTTAATATTATTTTCAAGAAAATTTTCATATTATACTAGCGCATGTTTCTGGGCCTTTCTAGGCCTTGTATAGGCTTACAAAGTTAGGTCTATCCCTGAACATAGAACAGACCTTAAAATTTAGCTTTTCTTATATAAACATTTTCACACGAAAGTTATACAAATTAAATAAATCTATTTTTACTTATTTTATTCACATATTTTACTTTTATGACTTTCGGAGAAAAGAGAACTCCACATTTGCGTGTAGATAGGGCCTTATTTCACCTGCCTTCTCTATATATAAGCTTTTATAAAAATGGAACACTTCAATCTTTCGACTTTTATATTTTTCACAAGAATTATTTTCAAATTTGTCACTTATTATTTACTCTTTCAATTATATACTTGTATATTAAATTTTAAATTATATTTTTAAATAAAGGCTTAAAGAAAATATATACGAAAACTTCTTTGTATTCCTCAGACTATTCAATTTACCTTTTAACACCTCCAGCAGTTCTTTTATTATTTTTTCACATTTTACATCCAAGGGAGAAGTCACCCGCACTCTAAACCTCTCCAGGACTTCCTATCTAATTCTAAAGCCATAGAATTCACACTAATTTTTATATTTTACTCATTTATAACATCTGCACTATATTACACCCCGTAACCCGCAGGGAATACACTAAGAGGTCTTCTAACCTTCCGTACAACAGAAGGCAAGGGAGCAGGAGAAGAAGAGGAAAAACAAGAAAAATGCTTGACAAAACGCTTGATTGGAAATATATAAATAATAATAATACAAACAATTAAGTATATTTTTCAGTATTTGGTAGGAGAAAATCGAGGAAACATGTTTTGTTCACTTGACCAATTTCTCCGGAGGCGGATTTCCATCTCGGTTCGATATTCGCAACGAGACCACAAGATATTCACCTGACGTACTCTATGTAAATGATGTGACACAAAAGACGATGCCACTTCTTGTTTAGAGGGAGGGAAAAAAAGAAAAAAATATATATAGAGAGAAAAAGCGTCCAGAGATGCCTGAGGCAATCTCTTACGACAACAGATCCATTAGTCTGGTTGCATTTCTTTATACAGATGTCTTGCAGATTTTCGTTCGTCTTTTTTAAAAAGTAAAAGAAAAAAAATCCTCTTTGCTTCTACAACTCGCCGGCTTTCTTTCCCCTTATTTGGATTAATAAAAAATATTATTAAAGGGTTTATTCTTTAATGATTTCCCTCGGTTGAAAAATCGTCCTTTGCCCTAGAGACGTAAAATGAAATTTAGGTAGGTCTATGGCCAAATTCGATGATTTCAACTCTTGACAAATTATATTAACATTTATAAAAACTTGTAAAAAATATTTCCTTTTTTTTTATTTATTAATCGATGGTTCTTCTGAATCTCTTCTAACAGTACATACTACTAGAACATTGTCCTAATGGAGAAAATTACAAAAATTGCATCAAATATTTAATCTATTATAATTTGCTATTAATATCCTAACGTTAAAAACTAAACTTAATAAAATAAAATAGCATTAATTAATTTATTTAACGTTATAATTTTTTGTTTATTAATCTATGCTTCCTCTGGATTCTTACTACGGAAACAAGTACAAGAGCATTGTCTTAATGACCAAAATATCAAAAATTGCATAAAATATTTCATCTGTTATAATTTGTTATTAATATTCTATCATTAAACACTAAATTTAATAAAGAGAAAAAGATTTAATTAATCTGATTTAACGTAAGAATTGTTGTTTTCATGAAATCTAATTCACAAATAATTACATATTGTTAGAATGATATTGATCCCTAAAGCAATGTTTAAATATATCAAATCAGATTAAATTTATGAATAAAAATTAATCTCGAAAAATCATGGTTTTAAATAATCTATTTAGTTTAAACATTTATGTAAAAATTAATTATAATTTGCCAGAGTACGGGTGAGTTCACCTGCTCTGTATCCAGGTGGTAACTTTACTAGACATGTATACAGTGTAACAATGCAGCGCCCGTAACGTCCTCGATATTAGTAAATAGTATACGCTTAATTATTTATAAATTAATATCATTAATTTTTATAAAATCATAAAAAAATAGATAAGTTCTGTGCAGGTGGAACTAACTCATAATATCTCTAACTATAATATAATTTAATGTCATAAAAATCAATAATTAACTCAGGAGATGATTTAATATTTTGTCATGTTTTTTATATCTATAGAGTTATAAAGTCATATATTGGGTGGCCCAAACGTCAATTAAGCACCACACAGACTAAATTTTCATCTTTACAACTCACGAACTTTACAAAATTACTCGAAATGAGACCCTTCTCGTTCGATGTACAGTACGACTTTTTAATATCTTTTGATAGCTTATTCGAGCGATAACTGGCTTTTGAGCCATCCTATATAGGCTATAAGAAAACAATAATTTAATATAAGTTAGTAACTACCCGCCTGTAATTAAGGAGCGACGAATACATACGCGAAACAGCACTTCTTTTTGAAGGATACGAAGTGAATTTTCATTAATCTCTTTAATGTTACAATATAGCTTAATCGACGTAATAACGAATGAATTTTATAGGCAGCAGTAAAGATAATGTAGAATTAATTTAGGAAATCTTTGAACATAGCTTAAAAGAGCGAAGAGGCCGGAGTAAAGATGACCCTACTGTCCCTGATCATCGGGGATTAACGTCAGGTAATCACTAGGTCTGTAATTTTGCCACGGTAATCCGATAACTGTTCCGTCACAACAAAATTCGGATTCGAGATTAGAGTTTCATTTAGAAAGCAGCGATTAACCTTTACGCTTTTACAGTTAATTACTGCCTGAGGAGTATCTTTAATTGGAAGGATTTCTACAGTTAAATATAAATATTTATAACTTAAGCACACAGAAACGAACTTCGCCGACGATAAGCGGACTACAGACTTAAAAATATACTATATATAAGATAAAATAAACCAAACTCGCCCTATTGAAATTTATAGAAGACTATAAAAATTACAGAAGGTAAGGCGAATCGAGTATCTTAAAGCGGAGTTAAATTTTAGAGGATATCATTTTAAAGCAAAATGTTTACATGTTGTTTATACCTGCTAAGGGACAAGGATTATATTATAAATAAAAAAATATATAAGGATAAATCTATCAGAGCAGAGAAGAGTTTTGAATAGAAGAGGAGGACTTTCACCCACAGATAATACTGTCTGCCTAAGGCGGAGGGAGAGTAAAAATATGAGGGCAGAGTGGCTTAATTCCCCAATCATACTGGTTGGGAGGAAAATCACTATAAAAGCAGAACTAAAAGCTTTGATTCCACTTCATCAAAGAAGCGAGCATCCAAGCCGATTTCCTGTCCCGAAAGATTTTTTCCAGCGATTTGCCAAAAGATGGATTTGATTCGTTTTCTGGGGATTCGATTTTTTTCCTTTCCTTTTTTTTAAAAAGAGGGAAATATTTTCAGGTGTACAACCAATCTAGATATGAACTGTTTCGATTAAAAAAAGATCGCCATGTCGACCTCTTCACTTTGGATTTCCAATAGAAACGTCTCTTCTCTCTTTATCAATAATAGATGAAGTGGTTCATTTTCTTTATGTAAGATTCATTCTTCTAAGAACTTCAAGTGTATTATAGATGAGTGAAGTACGGGCTGACCGAAAGTAAAAATTAAGAATTGCTGCCTAAAATACTTAAAAACTTGGAGAAAAATTATTCAAAATGTGAGTTATTCTCGTTTAATACCGGAATTACTAAACTCTCTTGCAAAATTCGTTGATTTTTCTCAAAGACATCGGTTAAATGAACCACCCCGCACTTTCCAAAATGGCGCATTTTACTTATTAAATGCGTAAGTAATAGAATTAAGCATTCGAATATAATAAATTAATTATAAGTAAGAATAAAATATAAAATTTATTACATTTTCTCTTACATAATATTTTTCAAATGTTAATTACGAAATAAAATAATATAAGTTAAGCTTATTAATATAGTTAATAACTAAAAATATAAATAAGCATCACTAAGCCCGATGAGTATATAACGAAATATTGAATACCAACGATCGCCTTAAAAAGAATAAATCGTCATATTTATATAATATTGTTTTAATTTTTTAATTATTTATTAATTAATTAAGTCTAAATATTTTTAATATAAATCAAAATTATACGAATTAAATTATAACAATTGATTATAATTAAAAGTTTTTACAGTGAATAGTGCTTCCATCTGCAGGCAATAAAGTAATTTAAACACAAATTATTTTTTATTTTTAATAAAATGATTTGTGTTTAAAATTAAAATTATTATATTTTGAATAGTTAATTATTATTTCAAATTATTAAAAATTTTATTGATTTAGAGATTTTACTTAAATATTTTTTCTAGAATTTCTGAAAACTTAATAGTTCTCTATCGCCATCTGGTGTTGAACAAATAAATTATAGTTTTTTATAAATAAAAATTCGAAAAATTATTTATATTAAAATTTCTATGCTTTTGCATTTTTAAAAATTATTTTAAAACATTTGTATTTAAGTAAAAATGTAAAATTAAAATAATATTTAATTAGATTTTAATTTTTAAAAATAAATGTAGAAAAATGTTCAAATATTCGTGCTGCCATCTATTAACTTAAAAAGCACTTAAAAACCTTCTACAGAAAAAATTAATGAAAAGATTTTCGTAGAAAAAGTCACCGATAGGTGGAACTCCAACGCCACCTATCGGTGTCTTTTAGAAAGAAAAATTTTTATTTAATAAATGGCGAGCGCATCACCGGAAGGGCTTGTTGTTCAAATGATGTTTAATTTCAAGCAGTAGAACACTACAGAACCCTCTGAAGTTGGGAAAATTTATTTTCTACTACCCTGTATAATATATGTGGCTCCATATATGTATATAAGGACTTACATTTGGTACAAATTTCAAAATTTGTTGCCAGGTCCACAAACCATTGAGACTCGCTGGAGTCATTTCGTAATTTTATGCTTAATATGTCGGAATGAAGTAGATTCTAATATACCAAATAACGTAATTAAAGTAAGTTATAAATTGTTATAAGTTATAAGTCGAAGATGCCAACCTATCACTTCACACATTATTGAAGTTGTTGTGTACCACACCTGTCATTGAACAGCTAATGAATAATATTGCAGGGTCCAGTAGTGCACATGAAATCTCACAACACTAGGTTATTTGATGTGCACAGTGTAGAAGATACTGAAAAAGTCGGTGCATGTTATTGGTATGAGATCAATCACAGTTGCTTGCCGCCAACAGGGAAATTCTACTGAGCTTTGCGTTAGCCTATCTTGCCAGAATGGAAGTGAATATGTCGTAGTATGGAATATCCTGTGGAGCGACGAAACACATCTTTACCTCTATAGAACGGTGGATAACGTAACTGTTGCAGTTTGACCATGTAAATCCTTGTTTTTCAGCACTTATCTAAATTTACACTCTCGTGTAGATTCAAAGTCATATTTCTTCTTCGAACATTTCTCTTAGAAATTAGTCTTAATGATCTTGTGACATATTCTGTAGCGGTTGCAAGAGTTATTAGTAAATGCTCAATACTTTTGTGTAACTTTAATGCAAGATGGAGCGTCTCCACATATCGGATTTGTGTAAAGCAGCTTCTGATACATTTCACCAATAACAAAGTAATTAGTCATGAGTTTCAAACTTCCTGGCTCTCTCTTTTCTCAAATCTTAATTCATGTAATCTTTGGTTGTGGAGATACTTAAAAAGTGTGGTTTATTGAGAGCATCTCTCAAATTTAGTATTGTTGAAAGACAGTATCTTGCTGCACGTGAGAAGCATCACAGAGGATCAACTATAATCTCCCGTTAAACACTCCGTTCATCGTCTTCAGTTATACACCTTCATAATGGAGACCATATTGATCAGTAGGATCCATGTGAATGTCTTGTAGAAATAAACGTTTCTTGCTCTCAGAACCATAGGTGGTGAGTTTTAGAACTTTTTATGAAAATGTCTTCATGAAAACAGTTCTAAAACTCCCAGGAGGACTTTCTCCGGAAAACAGGCCCTTATTTCATAAAGAAAACCCGGAAATTTGCACGTTGGTCAGATGCTAGCCTGTGACCAGTTATTAGTGTCCAGTCAGGTGTCATGCATTATCCACTCGACCACTCGTGGGCATCTCGAATATGACGAAAATTACAATGTAAAATTAGACCATATGTTAGAAGGTGTTCAGATGAATAAAGCAATCTTCTTCCTCCGTTTACACGAAAGGATGTATTTATCGGGATGTTTTGTTCATCGTGATCCTCTTAAGACAATGTCTTCACTCCTCATTACCCTGCTGTCCATGGCGAATCAATGACAAGCATAATAAGAGCCCTTTCTATTACCCGCAAGAGGAAAAAAGTTGAAAGATTGTCTTAAAACAGAGCATGAATTTTCCAACTTCTTTGAAATAATGTAATTTATGAATAACAAATTACAGCCTTACAATGGAAATAATGGATTAGAAAATATATAAATTTTTGTACATTATTAAAGAGTTAAGACAAACTAATGTTTGAAAATTATTAATAAAATTTCAATGTGTTGAATTTTTAAAGAGATTTATTCGATTAATTATTTAAAAAGCTACATTTAATATAAATTCTTATCGACAGATGGCGACATTTTAGAAAATTCTTACTACATTGAGCTATAGTACAAGAATATTTTCAGTTTCTGCCAATAGATGGCAAGAATAAATTTTTGACAACATTTAACGAAATTAATTAAAGCATTCGACTTAGTTTTAAAAATTATTAAATAATTTAATAGTTAATTTATATATACAGTATTAAATAATAAATAAAGTTATTATTATAATTTAGAAATAAGATGTAAAATTGATTCATCACTTTTATGAATTTTATAAATAATTTAAAGCTTTATCAACAGAGGGCGATAATATAATTTATTTAAATTTTAAAATAAAGTTATCTTAATGGATTAAAAATTTATGTAAATTGTAATAACTTTAAAATAATTTTTAATTAATAAAATACTTGCGAAGTTTTAATATAACAAAGTAAATATTAAAGTAATTAATTTGTAAATGTGTTTTCTATGTAATATATATTAATGTTTACCAAACTTTTTTCTTCATGCCATTACATTAATGTATGAAAGATATTTTAATGAATCAGCCAAATCTTTAATAAATTTTTAATTTAAATTCGATTTTAGTATCAATATCTGTAATAATTTCCCATCTGCCTTCAAGGTTTCTTGGAATTAGACAAAATACATGTATTGCCAAGCCTTTTATATATATTTAAATGCACTAAACCATTATTTAACCGACTTTTCCGGCAGCTAAATAATGCTTAAACATTTAAATATATGTAGGCTCTATAAAGGTATTAAGGTTTAAGCTTGCCTCTCTAGAGGAACGGGTTCAAATTTAGATAGGAGCCTTCATGAGTGGTCATTCATCATTGGTAGAACATGGCATAAAAAATATCCTGTTAGTGATCGCAAGGCGGAGAGTAAAAAGCCCATTATGACAGAACCGACAATAAGTATTTAAAAAAAAAGCCCTCTTAATATGTCTATACGGAAGAAAAGAGTTGCCTATATTTTGGGCTTAGCCGCGACTCTTAATAGTATGAAAACCAATCTTACTGTACGGTAGAACTTATAATAGATTTAAGAAAGGCCTCTCAGCGATCACAGATTGGAAGAGCTTTGATACAACTCATAAGAGACATGAGAAACATGCCTCCTTTACTACCCGCATGGTGGAAAGAGTTAAGGAAAAATAAATCGTCGTTAAAAGGTCAAGAGAAAATGAAATGTTATGATACAAGCAACACCCAAATGTTGAAATCTAAAGCTTCAAAGGATATATTTACATTGAGAATTTAGGCTGGAAGGAAACAACTCAACTTTTCGTTGATCTTCTTGAATACCGACCTTGTAATAAATTAAGAGTTAATTTATGAAATAAATTCAAATTTTATAAATAAATATGGATCTATAAGCTTAAAAACAGAAAAGCTATTTTAGCGGTTGAAAATGCGAATGTAATTTATGCTTTCAGAAGAAAACGAATGGAGATGAAACAGAGTTAAAACGAAGAGATGAAGAAAGATGAATTACTAACTTATCTGGTTCATTTCCAGTAAAAGAAAATTTTATATTAAAAACATTTTCCGGATAGAATATTAAAAGTCATTTATTTAACAGAGGGAAGTAGGATAGCCCGGAGCACGGAGAGACCCTTAATTCCCAAGGGAACCCGACCGACTGATAGGGATTAACTTAATTGACATCATACAGTGTTCTGTATTTATCTAACAAATTAAATTTATGTTCTTTCGGTCATACATCGGGATAGATGGAAAGCTTTTTGTCAACAAATCATGAAGGAAGAAGGAAGCATCGCTTCCAGGCAAGTCTTTCCGATTACACAGATGTATCAACCGACAAAAATCTACTGTTTGCCCACATTTCCCGCATGTTGTGGAGAGATTGATGTACTCTCTCAGGTACTACGTCGCCGATTGAACAGTAGATTGATAAAATGGCGTTATGGTGTCCAATGGATGAACCATTAAGCCAAGATCGTCTGACTTTGTTAGTTTCTTTACTTGGAACAAGCAAATTCTTTTTTTCCCCCCTATCAAAATCCGTCCGATACAATTCCAAGTTTCTGTACTTTAAAACAGGTTAACACAGCAGTTTACCTTATTGTAAATCGGAACTGCACTTAAAACAGATTTAACTTATTTTTTGTATGTAAAAAACTGGTGATGTATTTTCTAGAATAAATAAAATTTACCTGTTTTTAAGATTTGAGATTGGCAAATTGTTGAAACCATTTTCATGTTAATCAAACCTTGAAAACAGAGTTTTATTATAATTTAGTCTAATAGTGGGCCTATTACTATTCAAAGCTATAATATTAAATAAATTAAACGATTATTTTATACCCTAATTATGAAAAAAAGGCTTTAAAATGAGATATTACAGTTAACAAAATTTAATTAAATGCAGTTTTCAAATATTCTATATATTATTATAGAATATAGAATTGAAAATTGTAGAGTCTATAGGTCTTACTTTTATATGTGATATTAAGCTTAAAAATATAATTTTCCAGGAGTTAGTCAAATATTTTAGGAATTAACAGGTGTAAATTCGGGGAGGAGTGGGCTGTCGAGGTTTTATAGGCTACTATAAAACCTAGGCTCTAAAACCTACCCTTTTTGCACAGGGATGTAGAAGCAATTATGAAAAATTCCGTATCGCTCGGGATATAACAGACATTCTATTTTATACACACAGTACAAACCCTAAAATAAAAATATATTTTTCAACACAAAATAGATGTAAATTACTTTAATTCTTTAATTAAATATTTTAATTTGATTTAAAAATAATAATTTAATTTAGGAAAATAAATTAATTTATATAAATATAAATTTTAGAATTCAAATGCTGATCTCTTGTGAGTGATAATTGTAATAAGTTTCGTAATAAAACTTTAAAAAAATATATCGTTATTTAAGTTGAATTTAATCATTCTATTTTTAAAGATAAAAAACAACAACAAAAATTAACTAAAATATTTATTCTGATTGAAATATTCTGATTTATAACGAGACTAAGGTTTCTATTAATTGGAATGATTTTTCTTATTAAATTTTCACCGAGTTTTTCATCTTTCCTTAACAATTTCTGTCTCATTTGTACATGGAAATATTATAAAAAGCGAGGAAAGTTATTGACTCTGTTTTCTAATTAGTTCTTGACTGTTCATCTAATCAAGCTTAATCCCAGAGGAAGATGGAAGAGACGGTTCTTTCTCTTATTTTTTGCTTAAAAATTGAAAGAGGCGCAACACGTAATAAAACACCAGACTCTACGGGTAATACAATATTTATTGTCTTTAATTGTAGATATGAGGCTTTAATTTATATGTTTTCTTCAATTATCAATTCGCGGATAGTTGACAGGTCCTGTGAGATGAGAAAAATCTTCTTCATACCATTTTTAGTACATACTAAACATGTTTTTTTATCTTTTTTTTCCTACTTGAAATTGCTTTCGAATTGCATTTAGTTTACTTCTTCTGTGGTTTGTCATAGGACTCATTTCACTAAAAAATTAATATTTAATAATGAATTTAGTGAATTAATTCTAAATTTCCTAAGGAAATTAAATTAAAAAACACGACAACTCCGGAGATTTATTAAAAAACAAAAGAATATATATATATATATATCATCTTCTACATAGCTTACGTCTCTTTTCTTTTGGAGCTTACCACACTTCACTTGAACCTTTACTATACTCACCGTATAGTTTAATTAAAGATTATCTTAATTAATTAATTAAAATAGCATAATTTTTAACTAAATTAATTAGTATATATAGATAGAACTGTGTTAGTAATTGGAGAAAACTACAAGAAGTTTTACACGAAAATTGCTAATAAAACTTGAATGGAAATTCCTACGGGAATTAGGCCTAATTAGTTAAATTAAAATAATGTAATTGTATCGTTTTACAGTATTTGAAGTAAGCAATTTAAAACTATATTTGGAAGTAGCAACAATAAATGCCAAATATCATTCTTGCCAAGCATCCAATCGCAACACACACAGAGAATAGAAGCGATTTCAACAATATTTTCAATCCCTTGGAAGAAAGATTCGCTAATCCCCTTTTTCGCGATGTAGAAATGGTATACAAAAGCATTTCATTGAATAATTTATATTCAATGGAGTCCTCTATAGCAGGCGATTGATCTAGAGGCCTTCATTCAGCGCCTAGTTTATCAGCTGTTTGCATGCCTTCGTTGAAACGCTACTAATCCGACACTAGCCTCCTCGATAAGGCTGACACTTGACACGTGATCTTCTCCTCTCCGGATTTCACGGGTTGAAGCTTTTATGCTTTAATTGCCTATTTGTAAAATTAATATTGTCGTGACGTCTTCGGCCTTCCGATTCGCTTCGGTTTTAAATGTGCCCATAGGCATTTTGTTTCATTCTGATTTAAATATGCGAAATAAATTGATTCGATTAAGAAAATAGTTTTCGTTTTAACTTTAACAATTATATTAACTAGTAAATATATTATTATAGAAAGGCCTAAGGATATTTAAAACAATGTAGATGCAAACTAATGATTTTATCTCCATTGAAGAAGAGAAAGAAGAGGAAGAGGGAAAGAAAGGAAATAAGAAGAGGAAGAAGGAAAAAAAGGGAAATAAAACAATACAGGAAGAAACGGTTATTTCCTTTTTTGGTCTATCTTTCAAGCATACTTCATTAAAGAAAAACTTTTTATAAATATTATCTTCGGTTTCATTATAGTAAAAGTTTGACTTTTCTGGTTTTATATTAATCATTTATATATATATTCAGTTAATGGTGTACTTCTGTAATGAAACACGAGATTTAAAAAGGAATTAATTTAATATTCTCTTTGATTACTCATCTGATATTTACTAGATTTTATTTATTTTTTGAGATTATATTACTCTTTAGCTGGTTTTTTGCACTGATAAAAATATAGATAATTCTTCCTGTAAAAAATATACTCTAAATATTTAATACAATAAGAATATTCGTTAAAAAATTCGATTAAAAATAATAATAACACCCCAGAAATTCCTACAATCAGTAGAATATATAAAATGAATTTTAATATTAAAAAATAAATTAATATATAATGTGATCCATAGTCAGTTAACCGCATGATTCGCTTGATTTAGCTATCAAAACATTTGAAAATATTATAATTTAATATATTACACAGTAAGGATAATTATACAATTATATAATTGGAATAGATACAAAAATATAGAATAGATATACAATATATACGTAAATCTATCCCGGTTGTGTTCCTGTGTAATTAGTTCTCTTAATCTTGTGTTTACGTATGATGTTATTTTCGTAAATTTTTTAAGAAGTAAAGAGAGATTCAGTTTATACAATGGTTATCTGACTCTTGGGCCACTCCCCGTATCCACTTAAAAGCTTTTATAAAAATGTATCTTACATGAAGAAAGTAAATAATTTTTGTGGAATTTGTAAATGATAAAGACGAAAATGGTTCCACTTTTTCATTAAAATCTGTTCGTTTAATTCTTAAATAGTATTGTAAAAAATTATAAATGTATATACTGTACTACAGAATTTAGTAGAAAATTTTGTGCTTTAAATAATATAAATTTCTTTTTAATTTAGTTTAAAAAATTAATTAATTTAAAGGGGAAAAAAGAAGTCAAAATGAACTCGATGGTACGCTAATTTTTACACAAGTAACCTGTGCGTTAAGTTAGCGACTTAAGTTTAATTTAGCTGAAAATAATTAAAGTTATTCTAATCATTTTAATGTTAAAGAGAGTCTAATTAAGGTAGATTAATTATTTCGGATGAGTTTTGTCTAACATGTAGATTAGTAAAATTCAGAGAAAATATTCTACCTCATGTTATTCGTTTGATATGTTTTCTATTTCCCCCCTCTGCGGTTTAATCCGTTTATAGTTACGTCGTCGGGAGTTTTAAATCGAAATTGCGTCCACCCAATGGAAAGACAACTTCATAATGAGAGAGAAACCCAACCCCTCATCCAGCATCCGAAATCGTCAAAGTATGGAGGATGCAGCGGGCATGCGCATAACCATACCTTCTCTGGGATGAAGAGCAGCGATGTTCAGTACGTGCTAATCGTCCAGTTGTGCTCAACCCATCATGTAATTGGATGACCCATTATCAGGCTGTGTCCAGCCGCTTTATCATCATCGCTTCTTTTTAATTCTTCGATATTTCGTTCGAATTATTTTTTAAACTCTTAAAAAATATATACATTCGAAGATGTTGGTGTAGAGTCGGGATGGATGAAATGCTGGCTAACGGTTCCTCTCAACTTCAAGAAAAAGATGTTGAAGATTGTTTGGCTAAAGGTGTACAGCAACACACCCCCTTGGGTCATACACCTTTTTCGGTAGACGACATTCTCGACCCTAGTAAATTTACGGGTTCTCATCGACATTCTTCTAAAAATTCTTCAGGTGAGTGTAACTCAATAGTCCTAAAAGCAGACAGATGAGGAAATGAGCAAATGTCCCGGGACCTTAAATAAGAGATTCGTAGGCTACGCTACAGAAGAAAGTACCAAAAAGCTAATTCGATTTCTGAATTTTTCAAGTGAATTAAACTAATTAAAATATAATTATCTGGTACAAAACTATTATAAAGTTACGTATTATTTTATTTTAAATAAATTTACTAAACCTGTAAGTGCCCATTATGTATCGAAAAGTTCGTTTTGTAGGCCTTTAATTTATTGTTTATTCGTGTAAGAGAATTAATAAAATAATATAAATTATAATTAATGGTTAAAGCCTAGGATAATTTGTTTCTAAGTTATAAATTTAAAAAAAAGAGGCTAAATTTTATAAAAACTTATGTGTTTAATGAGATGACAATAAATATGAATTAATTAATTCATATTTTACCGTTAAATGAAAAAACTGTGTAAATTTTATAAAGAATTGTTTATAAAGAATATTCGTATTAAATTTTCTTTAGGGATCCTTAATGTAAGCAAAATAGCACGTATACGATAGAATGCTGCATAAGTAGGCTATATAAATTTAATTATACTTTAAAGTTAATTTTTATATAAATTTATATAATTACTTGTTTTTTAATATAAAATTAAGGACATTTCTTCATATATTTTACTTAAAAAATGTAAAGTAATATAGTCTATATCTAGGACAGCATATATGATACAGCCTGTGTATGGAAGCTTAATTAGCTTAAAATAATGCCTAAAACTAAGTTTTCTATTGTTTAAAATCGATTTTAGAGCTTATAAATTTGCCAAAATATTAATTATAATATGAGATATTTAGAGGATAAAAGTTTTAGTTATAGTTAAATTTTATATTTTGTATCATGACAACCTAAATTCTATGTTTAATAGAAAATCGAAAAAAAGAGAAGATTTGTCTATAAACTTACTACCTTTTCTCTTTTAAGGATACTTATCAGAGTCTACAATCCCAATTGGTTTCTTGCTATAAACAGACCGCTTATTATTTATGAGGAGTTTCTCTTTCATTAACTGAGCAAATCACAGGGAAACCATCAATTCTACCAAGATATTCCCTTAACAATAGTCGAATGAGGTCATTGCAGTCTCTTAGGAATTTTACTCCGCACGTTGACGTAGAAGTGGAATCGGTGACACAAGAATCTCCCCATTAATCACAAACTCTTTAATAATATATTAGGCAGTTCAATTTCTAAAGCGATATTAGCATGATATCGCTCATTATTATATTCCAGGAGTAATCGTAATTGTCGATATTCAACATAGGTTTAGATATGCAAGATTACATTTTGTTTATGCGACACTCTAACTTAATGGTGCGTGTGACATTTCATTATAACTAAAGAATGTATTGTTTTTTTTTTTTTTTTTTTAAAGGAAATTATACAAATTTTGAGATTTATATTATAAAAAAAGGTTCTAATCATCATTTATTTAACTACTTTTTGATAACTTTTTAGTAGAGCTACTGAATTATTTTAGTCGATTCGTACTTTTAAGAATTAAACTATCCAATCGTAACGTTAAGAATCAACAAGAGATTCTAACAGTAACCTTAAAAAATAAATTTTATTTTAAACTTATGTAAATAGTTTTTAAAATAAGAATATTTTATTAATCAGGAAATGCCAAATAAAATAGCAATTCTTTTACTATAGAGAGTTCAAAGATACGGTTCTATCTAATGCATCAATATCTTTTATTTTTTAAGAATAAAACAGCATACGCTTACTAAATAACCTTTTTTCAACAAAGACAATATGTATTTTTTTCTTAATTTAAAACAAGATTTATTTACATCGAACAGAAATAACAACATAAAACTAACTTACACTTACCATTACGCAGTTGTTCTATTTTGTGCAGTTTATAAAACTAAAACTCATAAATCTATTACAAAAAATAAAACATTTAAGCTATTTTTTAATTAAGTAATAAGATATCTCGATTTAGAATAAAAGAATTAAATTAAACCCATTGAAAAATAACGAAAATTGAATGTTTCCGCTCAACTGAATCTAGAAATCATACACAATTATGTTGCTTTCGAACAATTTTTGTTTTGATTTTCGAAAATAAAATTTTGAAAATTATCTTGATTTTTCTTCTTAAAATTAAACGTAAATCGTCACTTTAATTATAAACACTCGTTTACTGTATAATTAGCTTCCGCTATTTACAAATTAATACGGTCAAGAAGTACGAAATTTCGATTTCAACCAAATACTTTTAATTATAAAATTATTTCTCATTTAAAAATATATTTATTAGATAATTTTAAAGATTAATTTATATAAATTTATAAAAAAACTTCTATAAACTAAACTACGTTCATTCTTAGATCTACGAATGGGAAGTAGATTAATTCATTAAAATATAATATAGGCATATATAAATGAAAATTTTAAAAATAAAAAATAAATAAATTACATATTTAAGTTAATTTTTAATTTTTATTTGTAGTTTTTTCTTGATTTTTAAGCTTAAAACTTATCATCATTTTTGTTGTCATTGTTCGAAATTTATATACTAAATAAATACAAATCACCTATTAAAATTAAAATAAATATAAAATCATCCCTAAAATAAAGAATTGAATTACTAAAAAGCCTAACAATAAGAAGATTTTTAAAAAAATAAAGGAAAAAATTATTGAAAATATAAAACTCAATTATTGGTGTGATCAAATCTACTCTTTATAGCCTTAAGAAATATGTGTTGTCTATTTGATACTAGATAAACAAATAAATAAAATGGCCCACAGGTGTGTTGTACATCGATTAGACTTTATTGTTTATCATAAGTTATATGAAGCTTTAATAAGGTTGGATATTCAAAAAACGCTGATTTGTAGGGGTCGAATCTCTTGATTTGTGTAAATCAAGTGATTTAACTCCTACAAATTAGTGTTTGAGTCCTGCAAAATGTATGAAATTAAGTACTAAATCATTTGATTTTGTAAAAATTAAGTAATTTAGTGCTTAATTTAATCATCGAGACAGCCAATACTTAAGAAATTTCACTCAATTTTACATTACTTTAAAAATTTCAAGAATTTTAACAAATTTGTTACATTTTAATACAAATTATAGTTATTATTTATGATTTTCGAGCAGTAAAATAATGAACTTAAATTATTACCATAATTTTAAATATTTAATTAGTAAAAAATTAATTAATTATATAAATAATTTTGTGCTAAACTGTAAAATTGCCAATTTATAAAATTACTTTGAAAAGGCAAAAAAATAAAAATAAGTAAATAAATTCACAATTAATTTTTTAATAAATTTTTAAGCTGTTTGCCACAGGGTTTTCTATAAAAGTTTAAAAAAACAAGTTAAATATTTCGAATAATATTATTTTTCATATTCAAGATTTATTTTTCTATAACGTTTATTTAAATGATATGACGTATGATACCAAGAAAATATTTCGACGAATAAAAACAAAAGACGAGAAGAATCAAATTGCATCCAGATGATTGGTTAATTCCCTAAGTGACGCTTTTGAGCACGTGTTTAGTGGGTGGAGCTAGAGTCAAGTAGGAGGATTAGAGTAAACGGAATCAAAGATAATGATACATTTATATTTTAAAAAATTGCTTATATAAACTATATTTAATCAAAAATATCATTCAAATACAGTTATTATTATTATTGGATTTGATTAAAATATATAC
Organism: Centruroides vittatus; assembly: GCF_030686945.1. Classification (NCBI taxonomy): domain Eukaryota; kingdom Metazoa; phylum Arthropoda; class Arachnida; order Scorpiones; family Buthidae; genus Centruroides; species Centruroides vittatus. Next base: position 1,753,238 of record NW_027122194.1, read on the forward strand.
ATTTAAATATCTCAAACAAGTTTATCATCTTTCAAGTTAGATTATAACAAATGATAGATGTTGATATAAGTGTTAAATAAAACAAGAATAGTAGTTTGAATTTCAGAACTAGGCCTTAAATATACCTAAACTAAACAAATTATAACTCAGGGTCTCGTCATACAAGGTTACAGTTTAGAGGCCTTGTCTTTACAGCCTGTGTTATAAGTTTAAATCCGACGCTTTTTAACTTCTACTTCTATTTATAGTTGCTTTATTTTAAAATTAAAATGTAAAAAGACCGTATAAATTAAACAGTTTTATAGGCCTTTTGATATATTTTACTTATAAAATTAATTTATTCGGATACATGTAAAGTGGACCAAGAATTAGTTAACCGTAGCATAAACTAAACTTCCCTAATTCGAATGCTTTATTACTTAGAAACTTTGCAAAAATTGCTTGAGATGACATGTTTCTTGTTCAATACGAAAATTACAGCGCTTGGAATAAATTGCTTGGCATAAATCTAGCAAAATAAAGCACGGTTGGGTCAATCTATGTGTGTCTCAACAGTCAGTTAACCATGTAAAGGCAATATTTCATATATTCCATACAAAATTTAAATTTCTGAAACTTAACTAACATATTAAATTATATTAAATAATATAATTATAACTATATTAAATGATTAAATGTAAAATATTGACTTAAAAAAGGACTTTTAATTTATTTATGTTGAGTTATTTTATTTTATTTAATTGGTTTTTTCACTTTGTTTCTAGATCTAATTATATCTCTAGAGAACAAAAAATTAAGTTGAAATTATAAAGCGTTAAATATATATTAGTGTATGAAAAATTGATATAAACTATCATTAGTTTCATTGAATTAATTTCGTTTAAATTAAATGTAAATAATTAAGAAGTTTTAATTATTATAGCAGAGGAAATTTATTATAGCTTTGACTTGGTTTATATTTATTTTAAATACTATAAATTTTAATGTCTGTTATATCAGGAGTGAGCGCATACTGATTTCGTTGAAAGTTAGAGAGTAATTTAAGTTTATTTTCAGAAATTCATATTAAAAAGTATATAAAAAGATAAAGTATGATTTAATCCAAAATTTGAAATATATATATATATAATATATATATATATATATATATATAGCCTATAGGTATAATATTTAAAGGATAAAATCCTGAAAACGATCTAAAACCAAACCTTGAACCTTGTATAACAATTAATAGCATCCACATTACAATTAAACAATTAACTGTATTGTCTTTAATTATTACATTGATAACTTGATTTTATATTGAATATAAATTTCTTAGAATATTTTTTAAGAAGAGCGAAGAACATTCGTCTTTTCGTCGTCAGCTGTCATTGAAGATCTGGTTGGATTCGATAAAAGTCTCTCCACTTCTCCGAACTGTAACAACAATGTTATTCCTAGGTGAATGTTGAAGGAAGAGTAGTTGCCTACTTGTAAAAAATCTCTCCGCATTGATATATCTACTTATCGCTTTTGTATCTTATTTTAAACAAAGATTATTTAGAATACAACTAATATAATTAATTAACGAGCTTTTAATTATATATTAAATTATGCTATAATAATCATTAACTATTTAAATTTGTCTTGTTAATACTTAGGCCTATATTTTCCCACATATTAAAGTTATTTCTGATATTTATATAAACAACATTTAAGATAAATATAAACCGAAACATTTTATAAATCGGAAATTTTTCTACATTTAATAATTTTAATTACATACAAATTTTTATGCTTGTAAGTTTGATCCCGCAGCTTCATTCTGATAGAAAAAATTAATTGATATGAATTTTACGATATTTATTTTATAAATAAATAAAGTGTATATAACTTAAAACAGATATAAGTTATATTAAAAGTGACACATAATTCTTAGATTTAAATCAGCTACCTCTATAATTTCTGATGAAAGTCTACTAATAGTGTAGGCCTATAGAATAAAAATAGGAAATTTAATCTAAAATACAAGATGTGGTATAAGAATTATTGTTAATATTTTGATTTTTTTACGTTAAAAAAGTCTTTTTGAATTGAAATCTTTGAGATTTATACAATGAAAGAAGATAAAAAGATTAATATAATATATAACTGTCCACACTGAAATAAAGTACTGACGTACAAAGTACGTCAGTACTTTATTTCAGTGTGGACAGTACACTTTAAAAACCTGTACAATTTTAATACATGATTATTCTATAAGTTTTAATAATCTTCTAAACTCTAGTATTAATATTAATTACAACAGAAATAACTGACTTATTCTGCCTTGTTAATACAAAATAAAATAGAAAATTGTACAGTACCTGTATGTAACTTTTCTTCAATAATATGTACTGTACAGTACTGTACAATATGTTTTTATTTTTAACACTTTTCCTTTCAAAAACATAATAGTCTAACCTAAAAATATATTAAGGCATATATTTAGACATATACTGGAATAGTTCAAAATAAATAATGAGACTTCAAAAATATTTTATACTGAATTAGCGTTATCGAAACAAAACATTTTTGTACGAAAATATATAAAGAATTATCTTATTCTAGAAAATATTAAGAACTAATATCGGAAAGATAAAATGTTTTGATTTGGAACAAATTTACCTGCTATCTTAGAAATGAGTAAAGATATTATTTACAGTAAGCTAACATAATTTCTGATCTGTAAGACTAAATATCTGCATCCATAATTCCAGTATAATAAGTCCTGTTAATTGATTTAAAAAAAAGTACTAGTATAGTACTAGTAAGATAAATTTTAAATTACAATAGAGGACACAAAGGCATAATAATTAATTAATTAACTTATATTGTTTTATACAGAAATCACTGTATAATACAATAGAATAAGATTTTAAACAGAAAGGTATTGAGAGAACGTGCGGTACCAAATACCTCAATATAACGCTAACGCTTTCGTCCTTGTTATAAGGCTTTATCAAGCCTTATAATAAGGACGCGAAGGACAGAAAGCGCTCGCGTTATGAAAACTTTTAAGCAAATTTTAACTCATGTTAACAAAATGTTAAAATTAAAATTGGTTTAAATCCGGAGCTGATTTAACTAAATTTGAATTGAATTGAATCAAAGATTATTTACTGTATTTTAGATAATATCGCTAATAGGTTAATCAAATTCTAAACAACTATTCTCTCTATTTATTTTTATATTAGACTAATTTACTTTGTATTATCAAATTATAGAACCTAATTTACTTCAAGCAGTGAGTTTAATTTTTAGAAGTTAACAACAATCTATTATTGAACGTTTCAGAAGAAATCAAACTCATTACAAGACATATTCAGCATAGCCACTACAGTGATATTTGATGAAGATAAGCTTTTAGTTCATTGTTAGTGAATAATTTAATGAACTTACTACATGTTATTTTAAAAAATTAGGAAAATACAATTAATAGTAATATGAAGGCGAATTAAGTTTGATTGAACTTCATTTTATAAATTTCTAAATTGTTAGAATTAAGATCAACTTCATTTGAATTACTTTCTAATAAACAATTTCTTAAATGAAAAATATTATAATAGGTTCATTAAGGTAGGCCTACATTTAGGCCTACAAATAGTATGCAATAGTATGCCTATTGCCTTTTGTAATAGGTTTTTATTAAATATCATTAATTCCCCAATATAAGATCAAATTTTTAAAGAATATTAAATAAAAATAAATTTCCGTAAATTTAATGTTTAAATTAATTAAATTAACGATAAGAATATTAAATAGTGTACATTAAGTAAACAATTCATAAGTCGTAACTGAAACTCACTCTTCTTACGACTTTGAATGAAGTAGATGCCGACTCTAAGGCTAAAATGAGAATGAAATTATCTGTATATAATCTCGTCTTCACTTCTCTTTATTAAAAATTAATATAAACAACATAAACATGTTTTTAAATTTATAAAAATGTTATACTATCTGCCAGATCCTTTACAAGGCGATTAATGGAAGTTCATTTTATGGTATACAGATTCATTTACGGGCAGTGTAATTCTCTTCATAACAAAAATGAAAATTATTTCAGAATATGATAACTTTTCTACTTTATTTTTCCAGATATAATACACAAAACTGCATTATTATCAGCACACAGCCGCGAGTTATCTGTTATAAACCTTATAGTCTATTAGACATATCAAGCAAGATCTGATGTAATATTACGTAATTGTATCACATTATTATTTTTTCACAAGACATAAAAAATATGGGATGAATATTTATGAAATACGTCTAATTATAAATGTAATCGCAGTGGAATTTAATATATAAATTTTGATGGAGTTATTTGTTGTAAAGTTATACTTCTTGATTATGATTAAAAATCTTGAAATATTCTAAGAAATAAGTCAAATTATTTACTATAAATTATTTTATAGAGTAAAGTCTATTAATATTACAGAAAATTAGAGAAAGAGCTGGAAATTTTATTAAAATTATTAAATTTGTTTAACGTTTCATAATTATTGTTATAAGAATTAAAATATGTGACAAAATACTCGAACAACCTTTATTAACAGAAGGGAAAATACATATATTTCGTATATATATATATATATATATTATTTATAGGCCTATATAATCTCACAGGTTTTTATAAATTCTAAAATTGTAAAAAATATATATATAAAATGCATGCTTATTATTATAAATTAAGAACATAAAAATATATTTATTAGACCATTTATTAAAAAAATAGGATATTTAATAAAATAAAAGAATCTCATCGTTTAAAATTTTCCGATTAAAATTGATTAGTTGTAATTTCTGACTTCTATTATGTATTTATTACATGAAGATGACTGAATTTATCAATAAGTAAGAGGCGAGTGATTTTTTAGCCTAGGGAAACGACCACTTAGTCAATATGAAATCAAGTAAAGTAGATGTAAGTTCCAGGTCGTCACATAGGAAAAAAGTATAAAAAAACATTTTAGATTCTCTAGAGAATAATTCTTATTCTTGATGTTTTTTGTTAAAGTCTGCAATAATGGAAAACTGATAGTTTTTTTTACTAAGTTTATATAAAAAAGTGGAAAAGTATTTAGTAAATCTAAATAAACTAAGAAAAACTAATGGCGTAAAGATGGAATGAACTGGCTTGAGTTTTAGTGTAACTGTTTAGATACGGAAGAGGAGGTCAACAGGAAAGCCACAAAATTCAGTTTTTTTATATTAAAAAAATCCTATAAAGTTCTAGCCTACATGAATTCTTACAAAGGAAACAGAATGATAATCTTTAAATATACAACTTTAGTTAGAGTTTATTGAGAGTAAGTCGTTAACGAAGTATTATATTTCAATTTTAATTTAATATATTTACTTAATTAGATATGAACGAGGGACTAGCAAGGCCATAAATATAGACAGGCCCCAAAATTTAATCTTGTGTTAAAAACATAAAAACTTCTAATTGATATAAACTCTAGAAATAGAAACGGGATAAAATTCTTTTAAATACTGTAAACATCAGAACCCATTCTGTGAAAAAAAAAAACAAATGTGATTTGTAAATGACTGAAAAGCTTTAGATTAACGTAATATTTATAAAAAAAATTTCATTATACAATGGAACCTCCAACAACGGCCACCTGTAACGGAAGGCTATTTTTGTTTTCGTCAGTGGCCGTTATTCAGAGGTTTGGCTGTATTTGATAAATAGTGATATAATAGTGATGTATTTCGTTATCTTTTACAGAGGAGTGGGCCTCATATTTGATACGAACTCGGACCCTAATCTCGCTTCTCTTGTCCTTCTATTCATAATAAAATTAATTAGACAATTCGCTTTATTAACATTTATTTCAATTTCTCCAGGAATTATTACAAAAATAATTTTAATCCAGGTTAAGTTTACGATTTAAGAATTAACTGTTACAATATTGAGTTGAGATAAATAGAATGCTGATAAAAATATTTTATCTAGACCAATAGATTGGTTTATCAATAAAAGTCTTATTTAATAAAAATACAGTAGTTTTTATTATGTTTACATGCAATTTTGGAATTAATTCTTCTGATTAAATAATAAAGTACAGCATATTGTTATATAGAACATTGTTTAACATCAAAAATGATTTGATCTTGATAAAACCAATAAAATGGATAAAATAATAATAATTTAAAGTTAAAAAATATATAATTAGTTATTAATTAAGCTGTATTAATTAAAGCTGTATAATTTTTGTTACTTATAATTAAAAAAACAGTATTAAAACTATAATTATTAAAATGAAACCATTAGAATTGAATTAATTGTATAAAATCACGCAATACATGAGCTATCTGCCAAGAGGGGATGCCTCCGAGAGGACTTTCTATGTGAAACTAGCTTCTATTTAAGTTTTAGACACGTGAAGAAATCCTGGAAAACTCCACGTGGCCAGACTGTTGGTCAGGCGCAAACCCGCGATCAGTGTTCGGTGGTGTTATCCAATCTCCAATGGTGGGTCCCATTAATGTAGAAAACCATATGAATGGTTCTAATAAGTTTAAGCATGTAAAGATTAAAATTATAATTTTTAAAATATACTATCTGTAGTTAAAAATTCTAAGTTAGATTGTAAAATATCTGAATTTACAGAAAAAAATAGTTTAAAAATAGTAGTAATTTACAGAAAAATAGTTTAAGTAGACTTATAACTAAATTAAAAACTTTAATTTAGTTATAAGTCTACTTTATGGACTTATGAAACCCATAAACTTATATATAAGAAAAAAAAATCAATTATTTAAAATATAAAAATCGAGATAATAATATATAAAATCCGGAATGTTACCATATAAATTTAATAAAATAATATTTTATTTAAAAAAATTTTGAATTTTATGAATTAAACTTTAATGTTTCGTATTTATTTATTGCCAATAGAAATGATTGTTTTCCTTCTTGAAAAACTTTAATATATTTTTCTCGCTTCGTTTGCTTTTAAAATAAATTAAATTTAGTTATAAATATGAAATATAATAGATAATTAAAATTAAATGATCATCATCAAATAAATATTGATAAAAATGTTTTTCATCATATTAATGCAATATCACTATTATGTAGGATCTAGTTCTAGAAGAAAAACAATCTACTTTATTGTAGAATCATTTTTAAAATATTAAAATATAACGAGATTTCTATCAGTTTCAGCAGTTTGTTTTGCTTTTCTTTTAGAAAATTTTTTTCATATTTAATTGGATATCTTATTTTTTTAGAACGGAATTTTCAAAAAAAGTTGTCAATTAATAAAAATTAAGTTCGTTCTTAACTTAGAGAAATTTAATCAGTCATTTGAATTTTAAAATTAAGATAATTTTCAATTTATTATAATTTATAAATATATAATAAATATTAAATTATATATCAATAATGAATTACATATTTAGATCAATTTTTACATTAAATTTTTGCCCCAGTTGCCCCCAGAATAACACCACCGAACTCCAGTCGCGGGTTCGAATCCCGCAAACGGTAGAGCTTTTCCAGGTTTCCTCACGTGTCTAGCACCTAAATAGAAACAAGTTTCCCATAGAAATCCTTCCGAGATAAACCTTCATTGGCAGTGTTGAGTTGTCTTATTCCATCAATTCAATCCACTCCATTAAATTTCTAATCAACTAATATTGATATGATGCTTTTTCTATTTCTACGGTTAATTTCTAACAAAAAAGAATTTGATTTCAATAAAGAGTTTGGTTAATTTTAAACATATAAATAAGGATAATAATTTATATATAATATGCAGTACAGAATTAAATATTTTTAAAAAGTTTTATCACATAACTTCGGAAAAAACAAGCATTAAAACCTTATAGAAGTAATTTTTTTTTTTTTTTTTTGTTGGACCTTAGGGCAGACATATTACTAAAGTAAACACTCCCAAAGTATCAGGACAAATAGAGTTAATTGACGAAAATCTTTAAAAAATAAAAAATAGCTAAGCGATAACTAAATAAATCTATGTGACATATAGGAAAACGGTCAGTCATTTGGATAGATACTGTATTTAAAGAATATTGGTTGAGTAATTTAATAGATATCTTAAAAGAAAATAGGTTCTAAATTTTCTTTAGATCTTGTTTCATTAGAGATATCTCTTAATTTCTTTCACTAAAAGCGTTATCATTGTAACTAGAGTTCTTACTTTTGAATGAGCACTAATGAAAAAAGAAAAACAATATTTTATATAAAAAAAGCAGAATAAATTTAAGTAATAATTAATTTATTCAGTAATTGTGCGAAAAGTTTCTTTAGATTCTATTCCATTGGGGATATCTTTTAAATCATTCTTCCTGGAAGAAACAATGAAAAAATTGAATAAAACAGGATTTATTGGATTCTGTTTCATTTAAGATGTATTTTATATTTCTTTTAGCAAAAAGATTATAATAAAATTATTGAGGTTTTTATATGAGGTTTACTGAAGATATATATATATATTTATATATGAGGTTTACTGAAGATAGAACCATTGAGAATGATAAGCTAGGGATTTTTTCCCCGGTTTGCAGAAAACATAGTGGTGGTAGCCCGTAGTGATTCCTACCTTTAATTAGTAGAATTAATTTTGATTTTACTATAAAAAGAATCTTTAAGACTGCTTTTTATTAATTAAAAAAACATCCTACGCATTTCATTTGTTTAAAAAAAAGGCAAAGGAGGCTCGCTTTACCCAGGCCCAGAGATTCATACCAAGCTTTCGAAGGCCCTGACTGAAGAAAATACAATATTTTACTTATATAATACAAAATCATATTGAGGTAATAATTATTCAATAAGCAAATATATGGAATTTTCTTCAGATTTCGTTTCTTTAAAGGCATTCTTTAAATTAGTTTCCTTTTAGAAATAAAAGGAACAATAAAATTGGATTTAAATGAAGTTTATCCTATTTTATAAAAGCTGTATGTCTAGCCCTTATTTTTAAATGAGCAAAAGTAAAAAACAATATTAATATAGAAAAAAAAATAATTAACTTTTTGAATAAATACTTGTGTTGAATATACAATAATTAACATTGTGAATCTCTCAATTGTTTCACTGTAGGTTTTAATGTCTGTCAGATAATATAGGCCTAGGCCTATATGCTATAACTAAACTTCTTATGATGTTTGTAGAAAATTCTCTTCTAGATTTATTTAAGTTTTATTATATAAACAGGCCTAGAGATTTATTTAAAATAATCACATATTTATAATTAAAATTTCAATATAAATTATTGCCGAATTAAACTATAAGAAAAATATAGTTTATTTAATATAAGGTTTATTGGATTAAAGATCTATTTCTGTGCAAAGATAGGGCCTCTCAGGGGTCAAGTGAGGCCAGGCCTTTAGTACTGTACATTAAACAAAATTTTAAAAATAGTATTATATTTTTAAATCTCTGGACAAATAATCTGTAAACATTTTTGAGGTCTCTGTAAACACGAGACCCTATCGCAGGACCCATCCTGCATACTCTTCTGTAATAGGACTTTTACATAGATACTCCACAGAAGCAGTTCTCAACCGGTGGTACAAGTACTGTACCACTAGGATACCGATTAGTACTACAAAACTACACATAAAAGGCTAATGAGGGAACAAGAGTGGAAAAGGTTGAAAATCGTTGTTTAGATATTAACAGAATATAAATTAAATTAAATGCTTAAAAAAAAGTTATTTTAAAACAATAAGGGAAAAATGGTCTTTTAGTTTATTTACATTTATTTTTGCTAAAATCCGTAAAAAAAATTATATTAGCAATTTACCTATCCATTTTTAATAGTTTTTAGTAATTGCGGGTTGTAAACAATACAAAATTTACATGCAAAAAAAATTCGATTTGTAAGTATTAAAAAACACTTTCAACATGTTAACTCGTTAAAAAAATTATCCATTAAATATATTTTAAATTTTATTTTGGGAATTTACCTTACGGAATGTATAAATTTTAGTAATAAAAGATTACAGATGTTTGGGACCGGATGACTCCCAAAAGCTACAATGTCTTAACAGAGTGAGATGATAAACATAGCAGATAAATACAAATAAGATTTTTTTTCCTTCCTCATGAATTATTCTATTATGAAACCTACACAGCCAGGCATAAGAAATAAAAAAATATATCTGCATGAAAACTATTTTAATGTTAACTGCTTTATTATTTCATTTAAATGTATTGTTTTTCAATATGTCAAAGGGAATTTTTTAATTAAATTAAAATAATTATAATTTTTTAAGGTTATATCAATTAAAATGAATCATTTGATTTAGGTTATTTTAATATTTAGCTTGCTGTAGTAAGTTTTTCTAATAGTTGAAATTAATCATTGGTTTCCATTCCAAATATTCTATAATGTTAAAACCAAATAAATAAATATAATTTATAAATATTTCTTTTCTTTTTTTAAAGTGGGAGACAAATCAGAAGTCATGAGATTGGATTCAAAAGATGAAATCAAGGGAGTGGAATCAAGTAAAGATGATGTTCGAACAAACAGAAAAAAGAAGAATTCGGGAGATAGTAAAACAGGAAAACCAAGAAGAGCAAGAACTGCTTTTACCTACGAACAATTAGTTGCTTTGGAAAATAAATTCAAGACAACTCGATATTTATCTGTGTGCGAACGTCTAAACTTAGCTCTTTCACTCAGACTTACTGAAACCCAAGTAAAAATTTGGTTTCAGAATAGGAGAACAAAATGGAAGAAACAGAACCCTGGAATGGATGCCAATAGTCCCACTTTGCCCCCTTCACAAAATAGCAGTCTCAGTACTTCTTATGCATCTCCTCCCGTATATCCTACCACGTCCAGTTTGTTGTATGGTAATCAGTTACCCTACCTCTCCACTTCAGCTCTTCCTTACCCTTTAATCGCCACTAATCAACCCTTCACAACCTCTCATCCATATTTTACACATTTGGGACATTCGTAGATGAAATAAAAATCCTTTATAGGATATAACCTATACGTTATGACATAACAGTCTGCCAGGGAAGTTCTGTAGTAATTGATTTAAATAAGTTTAAAATATTCAAAATTTATTTGTTTTTTTGCAAAATTAAAGCTAATTAGATGTAAAATTAATGATAAACAGCTGAATTTCTGTGCAAATTCTTCTTTGAATGTATAAATCAAATACTTCTTAACTTCTTGGCAGTGCTGCTTAAGAGAAAATATCTCCATGATGTGTGCTTCTCAACATCCGGATCTAACTCTCAAGATGAAGAATGTTTGACTAATTTTCTCACGCGTAAGTTCGATATTTTTGTACAGAGTCAATACCATAAATATTTTAAATCTTTCGTTCTCACCTAATTTAATTTCCAGTTTCAAATTATTCCGAGGAGCATAAATCTTATAAGGAAAAAAAAAAAAAAAAATAGTGTCATCTCTTTAATCGGTAACATTCCACAAGGAAAAAAAAGACTGTAAATCAGGGATGTCAATTAAAGATTTTGGTGCCAAAATCTTAAAAAGTAAAATAAAAATGTTCTTTTTTGTCCGTTTTATTTATGAGTGATTTACTTAAACTGGTTGGGTCAAAGGTGACACGAAGTCTAATAATAAATACTCTGTTTTATTTTACTTAATTTTCGGTTGCAAATTATTCCGAGGGACATAAGATTTATGTCCCTCGGCTTAGAAGGCCTAATTTATGCTTAAAAAAAACATCAAAATACACATTTTTTAAAGGCCTGATTGAATCATTTTTCTATACAATGCATTTTAGAAATAATTTTAATGAGCGTGATGAACTCTAGAATAATTAATTTCTCTTTAATTATTATTATCATCATTAATTTTTGAAGATATGAATGTTAGCTAGAATATTGAAATTCGTGAATCGCCGGAACGTAGCTTACAATAGAGTTAGTAAATGATGCTCATGAAAGAATAATTAATATTATCTGAATAAAATTAATTGTTGTTTTAATTAATGAGTGAAACAATATATTAAATAATGGACTTTTATGTAACTCTTTAACTCTTTTTTTTACTCTAGAGTTAATCATGTTTGGTTAGCCTCTTTTCATTTGTTTCGGGTCAGTAAACTAGGTGAATAGAATCACGAATCCGCAACTTTGCACAAGAACACTTCCAACATTCAGAATCCCGTGACTCACGACCTCATCGATCAGGACACTAATACTAAATAATCAACGCTGTTTTATTTTATTTAAAGGCCCAGAAAGCCGAATTTAGACTGAAACAGTAGCGAGAAAAAAATATCTACCTTCTAGTCCAAGGCCTAACTAATTGGATTTTTCTGTGTTTTGTAATTTAGAGATAAGTTTAAATTTATTATAAAATGTTAAATTGGAATATATTTTAGTATATTTTCTTACTATTGATGTTTTTAATGGGAATAATTGCGTACAGAATTGAAAAAAGAGTTGTTTTCGAACGACAGAATAGAAGGGAGCTAAATATCTCAATTAAACGCAACTCGATCAGAAGGTAATAAAACAGTTTTTTATCATAACTAGATGTTCCGAAGGGAAATTCGAGTAGGAATTTCCATTTGCATCGACTAAGAGGTAATCTTCATTTCGCGTGGCAACCTGGCGACAATTGCAGTATGGCTCAGTCAAGTGAAGCACTGCTTCCTCTAGAGTAATATCGGGTGGCATAAAGCACCGTGATGAATAGATACTGCGAACAAATTGACTCCTGCAAGTGCAACCGTCTGCCAATCCGACACGCTCTGCGATTTCTAAATGATTGGCTTATGCGCCTGGAAGGAGTAAGTGATGCTATAGTATCGGTAATTTAACGAATTTGTCACACCCAAAAGCGATTGTGTAACGTCTCCATCCATTAATTACTACCTTCTCTTCTACAATTTCCAAATCAAATCAAAAGAAACCATGCCTGTAATAGGCTTAAAGAGTGCAACTCTGACTTCTTGTAAGTGTTGCGGAGGAGACAAAATGGGAGATTATGTGATGCGATTGGAAAGATGTTTAAGTGGATTACAAACGCTTTAGCGAGATGATAACAGTCTTCTAAATTGAATCAAGCAAAATAGCCGAGGATATCGCAAAATTGATTGTCAATTATAGGAAATTTAGTTACTCTTTATTAATAACTATTCTGTTATAGTTTTATGTTATTTAAACTTATATAAGCGTAATATTCATTTATAACATTCTTTAATTTGATCCTGACATAAATTACGATTAAAATTTATATAATTATTTTCAGTTAAATTATTATAAATGCTTTTAATTAGCGATGAGAGAACGTTAAGAGAAAATTGAGCGGAGAGAGATACCATCTGTCGTGGGAAGCGACAGATGACATTTTGTACAGTACCTGATAAATTCTACTTAGTGGTCCTTTAACAATGATGATATATACACTACTATAACAATTAAAATATTATGAATCTGAAAGTTACCGAAGAAGGACAAAAGATTTATAAACCCATTTCTGACAATTGTCTATTAATAACTTCATAAAAAGAATTTTATCTTAAAATGAATTTTAAAAACATTAGAATTAAGAAAGATAATAATGCGAAATGTATTTTAAAACTAATTTTAAACAAAACTAAACACAAGATTAAATAAATTTCAGGATAAACATTAAAATTAAAACACTAAACTTGCGCAAAAATTTCGTTTTAAAAAATCATAAATATTGAAATAATTAGTTAAAATATTGAGCAGTTTAGGAACAAAGTAAAGCAAGCTCTCCCTCTTTTTTTTGTTTTTCTTGTTTTTTTTTTTTGCAGAAAAGAGGGAACCAATCGATCGACAGTTGGGCAACGAATTGGTCCGACTCTAATCCATCACAAACGCAGACTGCGGCTTTCACTGTGGTTCCTAATTGCCGCAAATAAGAACATAATACTCATCAATGAGAAGGATTTGGACGTAATCCATCTCCTGCAATGGCCAGACCAGGAGAAGAATGATTTAAGTTCATACTATTTATTTTCCTTCTTTTTTTTATTTTTATTTTTTCGTTTTACTTCTCTTAGCTAAATCCCTGCGGTCGGGAAAATGTTTTACATTGTTCTTGTTGAAAATCGGCTTTAATTTTTCAAATGCCTCTTGTAATTCTGGTCTATTTTCAAATTAAAATTTCAATTAGAGAGTTGCGTGATTGTGATTAAAATGCTAAAATGCCCCCCGGTTATAAGGCAGTCACTCGTTTCAGTTACCATAATAATAACGAAAGCATTTAATTCAATTTTCTAATAATTTAGAAGAAAAAAAGATAAACAATTAAAGTTTATATTATTGTTCGTAATTGCATCCTCATGATTAATTAATGCCTCAATCAAATGCATCTTGTGATAATGTTGACGCTAACTAACAGCCGCATGATGGTGATTTAAATGCTATTTATTAAAAATACTAAAAATTCTCCCGGTTATAATATAATCACTCGTTTGTGTTACTACTGTTCGTAATTGCATAATTACGTTAACTCAAACGAGTGATTGTCGTATAACCGGGGGATTTTTAGCATTTTAATAGCATTTTAATCTCTATCATGGGTTAGGATAGACAGAATTATAAGAGACATTTGATTGAGACATCTTATATTTGTATTTAATCATAAGCATGCAATTACGAATTTGTATTATGCTTACATTTTATACATGTATTATGATTAAATAGAAGTATAAGATGTTTCAATCAAATGCCTCTTGTAATGCTGTCTATCCTATCTGACAGCCTCTCGATAGCGATTAAAATACACAAAATCCCTTTGATATACGACAATCACTCGTTTGAGTTATCATAATAATATGAAAGTATTTAATTCAATTTTCTGATAATTTAGGATAAGTATAAGAAGAGATAAGCAATTAAGCTTTGTGCTATTATACAAAATAGCGCACTTATGATTAAATACAAGGATAATTATGGGATAAAGATTAGACCCAAATAACGTATTGATAAATTTTTAAATTTCTGTGAAGTGTATAATTAATTTATTATTCTTGTATAAAGCGAATTTACTCTCGCCACTTTATTCAAGCATTATCTTTAGAAACATAATGAGCAGATTATTATTGGACTTAATTGCTTATTAATCCTGTTATTCTACATCCTTGCCCTTTTTGTATCTAAAATATTAATTATAGAGCATCTCTTGCAACATTTTCATGCATTAAACTTGGTCGGAAAAGTTATAAAAAGGTCATTTTTTTAATTAAAAAGGTATAAAACATCACAATTTTTTATAAAAATATATAAAGTAAATTTCATAAATTTTTATTTTCTTAAAACAATTGAAAATTTGATTAAATGAATTATAACAAAATGATTTTTTTTTTAAATTTAAAATTTAATTTTTTTTCCTAAAGAAAATAAAATAAAAATTCTAAAATTGTTTATGAAAATTATCTTTTCTTTGAGATAAAAAGTAATTTAATTTATAAAATAATTTTTAAAAAAGTATATTAAAAATACTTTTTCATTATTTTGCGAAGAATGTTTTTAAAACAGTAATATAGTTATATATATATATATATATATTTATATAAATATTTTAATAATTTATATTAAATTAAATTTTAATCTAATATTTTGAAAAATAATTTTATAATAGAAAATCATTGATTATCTTGCAAAGATTAATAAAGATAATTGAGGAATATATAAAGATTAATCTATCAGGAATATAAGGATAAACGTTGAGAAAAATAAGGATTAAAATTTGAGTTGAAATAAGAAGTCTAATTGCAATTTGAAATCCTACAAAATAGATGAGATAACACATTTAAACGAATTCAACACAATTATGTTTATATAATAACAATTTTCATGTAATTAAATTAATTAATAACAACAATTACGTTATTTTAAAGCAATTTTTGAACGATTTATTTTTATAAAATTTAATCTAATATAACAAAATATAATTAAAATTCGATAAATAAAGTGATTAGTTTTACACACGTAAACTTATTTTTATTCATTTATTTCAAAGGAAAATAAAATAAATAAATGAAAAGAAAGATTGAACAATTTGCTTTAAAATTTGATTGATTTAATAATTATATAAATAAAAAAGAAAATTAGATAATTAAACGGTGATTTGTTTCAGTATAAATTATCGCGTGTTATTCTAAGAATAACTTGATTGGTTTCTGATAAAAATTCTCCGAATGACTTCTATTTCTCACTTACCAAGAAATTCTCTATCTATTTTGATATCGCAGATAAGAGTAGAGATGCCAATCATCGCCCGTCATGCTTACTCAAAAGCAGATGCTTTCTTTCAAGAACACTATGACAGTCCCTCGATTAATAGCAAAGCATTACTTAAAGGGCAGAAAGAAAAAGATGTAATGCTTAGTTATAATTACAATTTATTTGTCTTGAATTGATTGTTCATACAAACGTCAAGGAAACAAAATTACATATCGATTTTTTATGCTACAAAGTTTATATGTTACAATAAAACATATGTTTATTAAAGAAGTGAGAAGTGTTTTTCTAATTAAAATGCCAGATAGGGCCTTCTTTTTTAGGGAGGGCCTCTTTGACATTCTACAGAGCCAGAGAGGGATCTTGCGGTACAATCGATGTTACAGTGGGCTTTCCTTTTAATAGGGGATCACATATAGCTTCATGTTACATTGCGGGTTACATATTGGTGTACGATCAGTATGCGT
Organism: Centruroides vittatus; assembly: GCF_030686945.1. Classification (NCBI taxonomy): domain Eukaryota; kingdom Metazoa; phylum Arthropoda; class Arachnida; order Scorpiones; family Buthidae; genus Centruroides; species Centruroides vittatus. The sequence continues at coordinate 1,769,915 of NW_027122194.1, forward strand.
GCATAAAGTGAAAATATAAAATATATAATAAAAAATAGCATTCGTAATCTGTTTTTTTAGCTAATTTATTTGAAATTGAAGAAGAACTGTTTCATTTTTTATCAGACAACACTAAGTTTCAGGCTCTTCACCTTACAGCCCTCTGGCTTCATAATATTCATCAGATGTTTATTGGACATTATTACGACTTTTATAAATTTTAATACAATCTATTTGAGGTTTAAATGTTGAAAATAATTAACTAAATTATGTAATTTATCCAGAAAATATTCCACTAAAATGTGAAATATCTCAAGGAAGAGGGTAAAGTCGTTAGTATTTCAATAGTTTAGATCGAGTTACCAGAATTAGAAAAAGGGACGGTTGACCGTTCTGAGGGGATGATATGGGGCGAAACTTCCGCACTTGCTTTTAATGGACTAGAAATTATTAAGTCGGTAAGGAAGCCAGACAAGATGTAGCAAATCTACTTTTTAAGTTATTTACGAGTGTCATTTCAATATTAATGAATACTTAAAGTGGCTTTTGTCTTAAGAATGATAGATTGATGCTAGTTTGACAAATAAGATCAAGTGAGAGTGGTCCCCGAGCGATGTTCCATTGGCAAAAAACTATTCATTCTGCGCCAGGAGAAATGTGTAGCCAGCCACATCCCCGGTGTCACCCTTCATTAAGAGTGATCGTCCGTCCCATTGGTGGTGTAGCTGATATAATTGGCTGTGCTTCTAGCTGGGATTCCGGGTCTCAGGGGAAGGCTCACCATCCCGTAATAGCCACTATTTTTCACTTGATCGGCGTAAAGTGTCAGAGAAAATCGGATCTATTGTCCAAATGAGATCTCGGGACTAGTAATACCGCAGCTTCGTACAAAATGCTGTCTTTCCACTAAATATTTTATACCCTACGACAAGTCAGATTTGTTTTGTGGTAATTCTAATCTCCTTCTACTTAATAACGTCAGTGAAATAAAGACCCGCTTCTCTCCACAATATATATATATATTCTTTTTCTTTCAGTATACGAGAATGATTTTATTTTTCATAACACGTGATCGAATCGAAGTATGTAATTGGTCAAGAACTTTACAAAATTACGTAAATGTACAGTACGTCTCCTCTTTCACGATTTATAATTAAGGTATTGTTCTCGTTAATGAGGAGTTTATAACGTCAAGTACTAAATTTCTTTCCCTTTAAGTAAAAGATCAATAAATTCCTATCTTCTGGGCTCTACCTATAAATAATAAATAATACAACTCATCTATTTTTATAGAAAAAGTTTGCGTTCTTAAAGATGAATATTTTATTATTAGTAAAACATATTGATTAGACCAATGGTTTAAGGGCAATAAATGCTGTAATGACGTCACAATTTGCCACGATAAATAATTAATAAAAGGTTTTTAATAAATAATTGCAGGTTTGGGGTCTTTATTTTATTTTATTTTATTTTTTCTTTTATATTTTAGTTGATAAAAAAGTGTAATAAAACTTTTATGAGTTTAAATACAACAGATCTGATACTGTAAAATTCCCACTGTTCTTTAAATTCATCCTTAAAATTTAATGCCCTAGTAGGTAGGGCCTTTTATAGATCAACGGACGGCCTAGACTCTTACCTTTTTGGGGCCTTCTGTATATCGAAGAACGAAACTTGAATTTAAAATATTTTATTTTTGTCGAATTGTATGAAATAAATAATTTATAATAAGTTTTTTAGGGCCTTATAAATGCGAAGCCCATGCCAAATGACTCTGCTGATCCATCTGTATTATTAAAAAATACACATAAAATGTATGGAAAAAATTATTTTGTGAGGACCCTTAGCCAAATATCCCTGTTTAAGAGTTCTTTGTTATTAGAAGGCACTCACCTAAAATATATAAATGTATAGAATGAATTACTTCTAACAAAGCTTTTAAATGAGGCCCGAATTCGATGGCACATTGGCTTCTGTGAAGGGACCTGCTTATTAGAAATCAATAAACTTTAAATTTTTTATTGATTAGAATAAATTCTAAAATTTCCAGAATATATATTTCTTCTTTTTTAAGTAAAAAAATCCAAAATTATCAATGATTAACTGTCCCTGATGGAGCATGAAATTCATTAATTTTTCTTTTTTCTTCTTCTCCTTCTGATATTTTACATATTTATATAAATTAAATTGTGAGTTATTATTATGTTTAAGAAGCAATTTAACTAAAATAGCAGTCATTAGAAGCAATCAATCACGAAATATTTCGCATCCCCCATTTATAATTAATGAAAAAAGAGTAATTAAATTATGCAGAATTTTATTAGTTTTCGCATCATTAGGGAAGACTGAAAAATCAGCAATAGAAAGAAAAATAAAATAAAAACAATTTAAAAATAACAAATTAAGCAATTTATTGCCCAAAATCTAATTATAAACTCTAGTCAATATATATATATTTTTTCCATGTTTAATCATTCAAAAGTTATAATAATCAAAGAGGATGTCTTATCATCATCTCTCCAACTTTATTAACAAATGTCAAACAATAAATTTGAAAGTATTTATTAATATTTTAAGACTTTATTCTTTCAAATTTATTGCATAAGAGATCATAAAAATGAAACAAAAGAGAGATTTGATGTAGTTGTGGTAAAATCTTAAGTGCTTGTCAGCTTATTTGCTTTCTGATGAATTATTGAACACTTCATTTATAGTCTAAATGATACAAAAATTTACCTTTTTTTAAACTCAAATGCATTATAAAACAAAATCTAAGATTATAAATAATAATATCTCTTGTTACCCCTCAGTACAGCCCCCAAATTTACTTAAAATGAATTAATTATACGTGTATTATCGAGCCCGTCAAGAGGTGAAGCGGGATGTTTTTTCCCGGAGTAAACTTACAGAAATAGGAACCACTACAGGCCCCTAAATTAACCTTTTCTAACAAATAATATAATCTCATTAAAGCTTTTTATTAATAAAGAAACATTCTACGTATTTCATTTGTTTAAGAAGGATGCTAAGAGGCAAAAGGGGCCCACTCTAACTCCATGTCCCATAAAACTCTCGACTTATTATTGTGATAGGTGATTTTAGATTAAAATAAGTCATTTTTGTGAAGGAAATTGTACAATATTTTCTGAATTTTATTCATATTTTCTTCTTATTTTTTAACTATAAAATGAACCCCTTTTAAAGAATTTAATTTTTAATTTATTATATAATAATAATAATAATAATAATAATAATAATAATAATAATAATCAGGTAGGGAATTAAAAACGAAAATGTTCGAAAGGAAAATATAAATTATTAATATCTTTCGTGGAATGAATTTCTTAAAAGGAATCTGGTCAACTCGGTTTTCTTTAGTTAACCTTATATCCGCATGCCAAAGCTATAAAAGTCAGCTTTAATTAGTGGTAACAGATCGTCTGTCTTATGTGTCTCCAACAACTTACGTGGTATGAGAAGTTCTCACGTGGTAGCAATCCAACAGCGTTTGTCACGGTTTGCCTCATATCGCCAGACCATGAAAAATTTGATCTTAATCAACGTAAGATACTGAAGCAGGAGGCACCGAAGTATAATTACTTTAACGATGTTTAAATTCATACTAAATCCCCAAAATTGTTTACGTAGTTTGACAGAACTAATTCAATTTTTTTTCCTTCCTCTTATTTTTTTACATTGAGAGCGAGTTGTTAAATTGAATCCTAGCCAAAAAAGGATACCTCTTATTAGCTTTCTTGTTATTTCTGGAAGCTTTTGGGTGTGCAATTTAACTCTTTGCTTCATTGTTTTATTTTTATTTTCCTTTTTATCTATTTCATTTCATTTGAATGCGGCCAGAAACACGATAGAAAAGGTATAAAACAGAAGTAATTTTATTGTGACGCTTGTTAAAATTATATATATATATATATATATATATTATATTAATAAATGCCATTAAATAAACTAATTAATAAATAATAAAAAATTTAAAAATTGACTCTTAAATTTTTCACAAAAATATTATTTAATTGGCTTCCTAAAAATTTCAAGTGTTAAATTAAATAATTAATTGTAAAGTAAATAGTAGCGTAATTGAAAACTTTAACTGAATAAGGTTTTATAATTTACTGCAATGAATTTTAAATTCGAAGGCATGAAATGTGCTAAATGTTCTTCAAAGCAGTAAATTAGAGGACATGAAATAATTAGTTGGATAGTTTCAAATGAAACTATTTGATAAGTACTAAATGTCAATATAATTGAAAAAGGAAGAGAAAGAGAAGAAGATGAGATAGAGAAAAACAGGAGACAGATAAACAGACCCAGAGGAGAAGAGGAGAGAGGAGGGATACAGATCCGAGAAGATAAAGAGAAGAATAACAGAAAAAAAGGAAGCGAAGACAAGATAAAGGGAAATTTCCAAAATGTCACTCCATTCTTTATAAATAAATAATAAAAGATGTATATTTTACAAAGGTATGTATATATATATATATATATATATATATATACACCTTTGTAAATATGTATATATAAGAAAAATATGAGCCTATAAGTTAAAAATAGAATAAAGAGAAGAGGAACCCAAAGACAAAATTAACAAAATAATTAAAAGTTGAAAAGTGTTTTGTTCAAAAGCTTAACAAAACTAAGAGGGAAAAGGATGATGTTAAACAGAGAGATAGCCAAGTCCAGGGAGATATTGCATCAGGAAGTTGGGATGTTTTTGTCAAGACGGAGCTTAGTTCCATCTGTCTGGTCCCAGTCCCCGACCGATCGTAACAATAGAAGGATTCGTGCAATTGATGCAAGCCACTTCACAGATTTAATTTCTTTCCAATCAGTAGAGGTTCAGTTCCGTACCGAGCTCGCTAATCGGGAGATTAGTGTGTCGATCGATCCAACCTTCTTCCATTAGACCAGCTGTGTATAATGCATTTACTCTAAGCTGAGAAGGAAAATTTCAAAACAGTCTATTTTATCACCTTCCTCCAAAAACTGCACCCTTTATTTTCACAGATGGTTGACTTAATTGGCGAATTTGATACTTATTGGTGACAGATCGATACTCCAGTTTCTATGGACTCTCTTTATACGGATATACATCCTTTGTAAGGGTATTTCTTTAATAAATTTACTTAGATACCACCTGAAGGAGTTTCGCTTTGATTTATTCGTTATCGCCAATTTTCGCATCTAAATCGGGGTTAACACATGTTGGAAGTCGTTAGCTTGTAGCACACGAAATCTTCAAAATGTCGTGCCGTTTTTATGTCAAATGTATCATTACGGTTTCAAGATCAATCGAAAAATATATCAAGTCATTACAGCGTAAGCATAATTGAAAGTAATGTTAGCTACAGGCCCTATCATGTGTCTGTAGTTAACATATTATGTCTGTGGCATGGCCATCTACGGGACCTCATCAATATTTTTTGCAAAATATTCATTTCATTACATGTCTTTACATGTAATGAAATAAATATTTTCATTATATGAATATAATGATATATTTTCATTACATGTCATTACATTGGGCAGAAAAAAATCTATATTTTTTTCAAATTTTATTATTTTGGGGGCCTCAAAAAGACACATGATACGAGTCTCTCTTGATTTCTAAGAGGTTAGGATTGGTTCTATTTCAATAGACAGTTTTTGGAGTATATTTAGAATTTACGTTATAATAGTTTATTACATAAATTAAATCTAAAATACAAATATGTTAAATTTAGGCCGATGTTGTATTAATTTTCTTTATTATAATGCTGCACTTTTTAAAATATAAACTAATTTGAAGTTTTATATAATATATTATAAATTATGATTTTTTTTAAATGAAAAATATCTAAAAGTTCGATAAAATTCAACTGAGATTTATGTATTTTAAATCAAACTTTCTAGAGTAATTCCTATCTCAGGACTTCATAAGGTAGCATGTGGCATTGAGGACTTGTGGTATATAAATATATGCACGAAAGTATGCACATACATTACTTATATACGTATCATTAGTGCAAAAAAAAGATTTAAAAAAAGTAATTTTATAATTCAAAATTAAGCTTATATCGTTTTTTTTATTTATTAGAGCCGCACTAGAAGCTTTAAAAGACAGTAGGTTTCAACTATTGTAGAGAAAAAACAAATTTCTGATACATGGATGCACAAACCTCCGTTTAATAGATGAAATTTAATTTATCGCCACTCATTAGTAGACGTTTTTATAAAATAAAAGGTGAATATAATAAACTTTATTGCATTTCGTGTGTACTAGACTGTACACATCACTACAAATGTAATATATTACCGTATGTTATGTTAGATCGCTGATATCTTAGATAAAAACTTTTAAAAAACTCGACATTTTTTTCTTATTTTAACTATTTTTAAAGGAATTTTATAGTTTCGTGTGAGTTACACGAAACTATAAAATTCCTTTAAAAATAGTAATAAATCAATTTGTATTTGCTATAGTTATAATTAATAATATTTTTTATTAATTTATTAAAGATTTTCTTACGTTAAAATGTCCTATATTCTTATAAAAATAAGAAATTCTCGTAAAAAACAATTTTTCTTTTTTTCATTAAAATTAGTAATCGAAACCTTTAAATGCGAAAATAAAAGAAAAACAAGTCGTCAATAAATAAAATAGGCCTAAATATTTGGATTAATTTAGTTTCAGTCCGGAATATGATCAATGTGGTTGAAGTACCAAATTTGCACGTAAGTTAATAAATTACAGCTTAGAGCCTCGCATTTTTACATGTATTATTATTTGGTGGAAGGAAAGATTTGTTACATGCTATAGCTTAGGGCCATACAAATCCAAGCCCAGCACTGTGTAGACGCCATTTAATTGAACGCATGTTAACACGTCTAATGTTATGTGCACATACATTACAAGTACTGTACAGTACATCCCTTCGGAAGAGCCGGTGTTTTGTATGGAGACCTTTGAACTCACTCCTGTATAATACGTTAATGTAAAGTTACAGATTTTATATAAAACATATTTATAAATCAATAAAATAAAAATAAAGGTTTTATGCTTATTTAGAATGAGTTTAATTAAAATTTATTTTATGAAACTTTCCTAAATTGCACGAAACAAATAGACTCAATATATATATAATTATAAGAAATTTCGTTTACTTACAATATTATAAGTGTAATTCGTATGTATTTAATATTTAATATAATTATTAATTTAAAAAAATTTTGTCGAAAGATTTAATCTTAAAATAAAAATCTCTTGTTTAGGAACAAATTATAAAAGATATCATTTAAAAAAATATATTTTTTAGTTTAATAGTAAGAATTTCTATTTAGATTTATATATAGCCCATACTTAAAATATAAATCGAATATTTAATAACCGTTAAACCTCTGAACAACGGCCATTTTTGTGTTCCCGTCAGTGGCCGTTGTTCCGAGGTTTAACTGTATGTGGACTATATAGAAATATATATGTCTAAATAGAGTCTATTATCATAAATATCATTAATATGGAATAATCGTTTGGTTATTTATAAAGACTAAACTACATTTAAATAAACTCACAAAGACAATTTAGGCTTTCAATTAATTTCTTAATAAATATCGAACTAACATTCTTTGAACAGTTCCAGTAGCGTAACTGGATCTATTAGGGGGTTTCAAGTTAGAGAGTCAAAGCTACATTCACCTCTCTATCTCTGTAAACGATCGGGAAACTCTTAGATATTGTACTGTATACACATGTATACAAGTGCATTTGTCACATTTATCTACAAAGGTAAGAAAAACACTCCCGTGAGCTCCTCTCTGGTTACGCCGCTGTACACTGTACTATACTTTTTTCAAGTTTTTTTTTGTTTTTTTCTTTTGCTTAAAAATTTAAGTTCAATTCAATTCAATAAACTTTTATTGTATAAGGATCAATTTCCCGTTATATGGTAAAGGTTTAAACCGTATAACAATTGTTAGTTTATAACAGTGTTATTACAATAGTTTCTAAACATAAGATTACATTAGTCTTGTACAATAAAATTTGAAAATAGTTATTTATTTAATTTATTCAGTTATAACAAGCAGCAATTTCTCCCCGTTACCTGGGGATTAGGATACAATTGTTAGTTTGTAGAATCTCAAACAATGTCTATGTAACATCTACACATAAGAAAGAAAATAAGACATTAGTCTTGTACAATAAATTTTTGAAAATAATTATACAAATTAAATATTGTAAAAAAAATGAATACAATAGTTTTTATTCGAAATCCGTTTATATTTTGCGCTAAGGATTTCTCAAAGATGTTCTGGATCAATTAGGAACAATGAATTTCTCTAAGATCATTCTCCTCCATAAAATCATTCTTCTCCATTCTTCTCCAATGGTCCTACAGCGTATATCATAATATAATAAAGATAAACGGTTCTAGAATAGGCTATGTATCATAATAATATATCATTATAGAAAATCCATATGTATTCAAAATACAAGAAACTTGGCAATTCAATTATTCGTATTATAGGACTAATTCGCATTTTTTGATGTAACATTTTAATAAATTAGAGTTATAATAAAAATTACATTTTCTTATAGTAGAACTGTTGTATTATATATTGGACTACTTTGGCTCTAGACAAAATATTATTATGGTAAAAAGTAAATTAATTTAAAAAATATTAAAAATTCTTAGAAGTGTAAATTAAATAGCAAATTATTACAATTTAAATTCAATTAAGATAAAAACCGTATAATTCAGAGCGATTTTAAATCATAAAATTGTGAAGTAGTAGGAGGAGCAGGAGCAGGAGAATGAGAAGGAGGATAGGTAAGAAGAAAGTACACATCATTTTTAAATGAAATCATATTCACATCATTTATTCTTACATTAATTCAGCCGTTGGCGACGAAATCATTTTTATTTCAATTAAAAATCAAAAAGTTTTTTATTTTTTATTTTTTAAAGATTCGCTTGGGTTTGTTGAAACAGATCGGGAAGCTATCAAGGTAGAAGGGCAAACAGTTGAAAATTAATTTAGCGAACAACACAATCAGAGGATCTATTAAGTTTTCTAAAGTGGAATGGACTGTCAGTGAAAAGAAGACGTTTTTACTCCCAGGAACCTCATTAGGGTGAAAGGCGATCAATTTATTTGAACGCTCCGGATTAAGATATCGACTCGACTCTTAAAAGTGCTCTCTTTTATTTTTAATTGCGGTTTGTTTTTAAACAATGCTTAATTTTTTCATTATTACTTTTATATTTATTAAAATAATATGACTTATTTATATCTGGATGTTATGAATTATATGATTTCTATCGTTAAAAAATTAATTATTATTATTATTTTTTTTATAAATACTGTAGATGTCATTTAAAAAAGCCGAATATCTTATTTTTCAAGAATTAAAACGATTAAGTATTATAATTATTAAGAATATTTATGCGAATAAATAAATAAAAACATGAAAATTAAATTAAATTGCATTTTTTATAGTAAACTCAGAGACGGATTTATTTATGTGGGGCCCCATGATACTTGTAGTTGTGGAAGCCTCTGTAGCCACTAAAGCTTCGTGCAACTTATACTATAGCTGGGCTGGATTTATAACTTACTGCTACTATAACAGGTCATTTCCCCCTCTATCAAGTATGGTTATGACTGATAGAATAAGGCAACGTAGCATAGGCGATCTCCCAACTCAGGAAATATTTCTATGGAAAAATGGCCCCTATTTATATGTTAGACGCGGAAAACTCCAAGTGACTAGTTCGTTGGTCAGTCCGAACCCGCAAATATCAGTATTAAATGGTTTTACACACTGGTGGGCCCTTTACAATATAATAATACGTGTAAAAATGTGATACCCTAAGCTATAGACTGATAATGCTAGGCACTATCTAAGCTGTCTATTTTTTAGTTAAACTTAACTATCGCCTTCTCTTCTGTAAATTTATAAATATAGCCAGTTGTATTTCGTTTCCTGGATCTTTCATTACTTCTTTTTTTCTTTTCTCACTTTTTATTTTCATTATTGTTATGTTTTTCTAGAGGCCCTTGGGCACACGCCCAGGATGCACAGCCAAAAACCGTTCCCGAGTAGATTCTAGTGTTAGTTTCCTTAATAATTTTATATGAGCCTATATAATGTATTAGAAACTATTTTAACTTCTGTCTTCTTTACATTTATAAATTAATTTAGATGGCATTAAATTAGTCATTAATTAAATTAGTTGTTTGGTAATTATCTTTTGGCACAAGAACCTGTCTAAACTGTGCCAGGTGCAAATAAAGTGGTAAATAAATATAAAGACGAGATATGAAAATAAAATGAACAGGTTAATGACGTCCCGTACAACTGTATAAGGCCTTAGCAATAGATCTACTGTAGGAAACAGTAATTCGAATGATTTAATTTTAATCTAATTAAATTTGATACAATCGGATGAGAATATAGCCTTAGTGAACGTAAAATTTTACAACTTTGATCATAATCGAAGCTATTATTACTTAATTTAATGTATATATATTTTAAAAAATTCATAAACTTTTAGGAAAAAAAAGAAAATTTTCAGGAAAATATGTAAGGTTTACATCTATAAAACAGCAATATTTCTTGAGCGAAGGCAGAGATAGGATTTATTATACCTATGATAAATCTTTGTCAATGCTGAAACTATGACTAAGTAACACAAAATTATTCCAAGAAACAAAAATAAATCTTTTGAGATATTATTTACTGTATTTTTCAATTCTGTGGATAAATTCTGTCGCATTTGTTTACGTGTAAAATCATCTTCGGAACGGATTTTTAAATAAATTTATACAATAGCCCTTATGTTATCTAGTTTATCTTCTAGTTTCCCTACTTAAGAATAGCTTGAATTAAACATTACAAATTCACAATAAAAAATTATATTTACACGCGGTAAGATGTCGATACTTACAAACTTATTAAATTACAATTAAATTAAATTTTTACTTAAATTAAAAAAAGCGATTTAAAAACCTAAACAGATTTTGTTTGTTTTTATATTTTAAATGTTTATTTTTTTATTAAGCAGCATTTCTAGAAATAAGATGTAAATTATTCGTTTATTATAACTTATTATCAAAAATACTGCCGGAATAAGAAATGAGGAAAACATCAATTGAATATTCAACGAGTAGATCAAATCAAGGTAAAAATAAGTAAGTTACGAAACGTGTTATCTGCTACAGCTTTATTTAAATATAGCGAGAGTAGAAGGGGGAACAAACAAAAACAAAAAAAGAAAAAAAATGGAGATGTAGTAAAAGCGCTTTAAGAGCGTATCCACCCCCTCCCGGAACGACTTTTTCTGCTCGTATAAATCACATTTAACAGAATAGAGGCTCCATTATTATTCGCCAGACAATCTCGGAACAAACACAATAAACATTTTAGCAAATGGCGCCCGTTTCGTCCAATCTCGACTCTTATTACCGGAGATTGCGTGGCCGTAAGTAGACTGCAGCAGTGTCATCACCTCTGATATCGGGGCAGTATTTCTCTATTACAGGAGCGTCCAAGCCATTTCGTTGCGGACAGCCCATCTGGAAACCCGCGCCGCTCCATTAAATATTCACGGCCTCATATAGACCGCAACATCTCCTATATTTCAGATTTCCTGAAATATTAACGAATTCGGCCGTTTTCTGATGAAATGGTAGGTGATCAACCCAGGATTTATACGTTGTTTGTGGCCGGATGCAGTTTTGTTACTTCAATACTTTGTACCACCGCTTGTTATTAAGAGAAAAATAGGTCCATTTTATCCGAAAATTGCCGAAAACTACCAACCTTCCCTCAATAACTTTGTAGATGAATATTTATTAAGTAGTGATACCGTTTATTTACATTGAATATCTTATAATTAACAATCAAATTCGAAAATTTTATATTTAATTTGCTTATTATTTATTCATTTAAGAACGTTCCGCCGCACTAACGTTATAAGCTATAAATTCCTATTAAATATGGCAAATAAAACATAATAAAATAATTAAAATAAAAAAAATATTTAAAATTCTACAATGAATCTCTTTACACACAGCGTTGTCTGTTAATCGAGATGTTCTGTAACCTATGAATGTTATGAATTCATTATTTAATTGTAATCTTAAAGTAATTTTAAAAAATTAAAGAAAAATATTACGATCAACTGAGTTTTGGACTATTTCGTATTTATAACAAATATAATCGAAATAAAAATTTAAAAAAAAACATAAAATAATAAACAAATTAATAATTAATAAGAATAAAATCAAAAGTGATATTTTGTAATCTTTTAACAATAAAATCATAATTCTTAACCAAATTGTCAAATAACTTAAATGGTCTTTAATATTAAACGAATGGACGTAAAATAATCGAAGATTTTACGTCTATACTGCGTATTAATACTGTATTAATCAAAGATAAATTTATAATTTTTAAAGGCTTTTTTAAACCGTTTAAACCGTTCACATCTCATTGGTAACTGGACTTAGACTTATATAAATAGGCTACATATATATACAATAAATGAATTCGATTATTTAAACTAAATGAAATTAATATTTAAAGATAAGAATAAATATTTAATTCTTGATTATTCGAAATTTTATCCTCGTTTACAGATAAAATTTATAATTGTTGAGCTTTAAATATTTATACAGCCAGCAAAATCGGATCATTCTAAATACGATATCTTCCATTATTCATTAAATTTTTTAAAATTAGTGATCATAGTAAGATCATACGTATTATAAATATAAGAGCCTATTACGGTTCATATAGACATTATAATAAGTTCCTATCTATATATTTATATATAGATAGGATAGATATATATACACACGCCTTATCACAGTTGTAATCAGCATTTACAAGGGCCTCAAAAAGTTAAAAAACTAGATATTTCTCGATATATGTTTAACGACCTACGTATTTATGTTTAACTATCAATTAGTTTAAAACTAGATTAGGAATACAATACATATTTTATGCAGAAAGGCATAAGTAATACGGTTTTATATAATATATATATATAGTAGAAGCATAATATTTTACCATAAACTGTTATAGAAAATATAAACCTATAATAAATGATATTATATTAGAGTCTTCTATGTCTATAATATGTTTTAGCAATTATATTAACTAAATATTTTCATTAAATTTAAAATTTGCGAAAGAAATTTAATATTTATATTAATTTTAGAGCAAAACAAAATCTATTTTTAGTTCGAGCACATCAAAAATTTTAAATTATAAAAAATAAACAGTTTTTCAAGAATTTCATTTTAAAATTAATTTTTTTCTTTCATTTTTTAAATTTTTCTTATAAAAAAACTTTTCTAACGGCTAACTTGTTGGAAAGTTATTATTTTTTTCTATAATTATGTTATGAGAATTTTAATATAAAACAATAAAATGATTGTTAACAACTAATATAAGAATATATAAGAATAAAAATTATTTCTATAAATTTTATATAAGAACATACAAAATTTATAAAAATAAACAACTTCTAAAGATTTTAGTAATCGTTTTTAAGTCTCTTAGAAGTCAAGGGATGTACTGTACGAGTCATTTATTTATTTACTTATTTTGAGAGGGGATCCCAGTATATTATAATTCAAAATAGCGTTAAAAGTAGAGTAAAAAATATTTTTAAATAATAAAATTTAAAACATTTTCCCCTTAATTAATAGACAAGAAATGCAATGAAATGAATATTTTGTGACAAACGTAAATGAAACCCCAGTCAAAAAAGTCCGTTAATATTTAAAATATTCTTGAAATTTATAACAATTAGAAATATTATGTACTGTACAGACACAATGAAGTGACGTTTTTTCCCAACACCAGGCTAGTTGAATCTTTTATTTAGTTAGAACGTTTTCCCATACATCAACGTTTCGGGCATCAGCCCCTCTTCAGCTAACTAAATATATATATAAAAAAAAGAAATTAATCTACAGAACACAAATAAAATCGAACTCGCATAAATTTTCTGTAAACCATACCTCACTTCGACGTGGGTATTGTGCACTCAGCAGAAATTTGACTGCACCCAGGCTTTTACATTCACAATATCAATTTTTATCACAATTTACCTTTACAGGTCAAAACCCTTTCTACGTTTTATTACACAGATAAAAACCAGAACCAACGAATCACGAAAGTCTCTTCACCACTTCATCGGCCAATCTGACAATCCAATCTGACAATTAGAAATAATAATAATAATAATGTTAATTGTAAATTTCTTACTATATTGTAGTGCAGTATTTTATAGTAGTAAGATTTACCATAAACGTTACTACTAAGAAAATATTGAAAAATAAAACTACCGAAGATCAGTGTTAAACAGTAAAGAAATATTACTATAAAATATTTATTTAAAGTAAATAGAACTAAACCTCATTAACCACAGTAGAGAAGAGTAATAAACTTTACTGTTCTTTACCGTATTTGTACTGTTTGGTCTAGATTAGTCAAAGGGTTTAGAAGTTAATACAGGGGAATAAAATTAGGGGAAGAATGAGATGTGATAGCCTATTTTTTGCATGGTCCTAGAGAGAGAAGATAGGGTAACTATAAAAAATTTTGTCCGGATCAGTCAAAAGGATTTAGAAATGTATAGAATAGAGAAACACACTATTTTATACATAGGCCTACAGTAAAGTTTACTTTGTTTATCTGTTTCTGATTGTTATTAATTTTATCAGATAATTTATTTATTAATAAAACGTTATGATAATTCTTCTTAATGTTTTTAAAATTAAAGCAAAAATCAAAATATTAATAATTATCTATTAATGGTTATAAAAATTTAAAATCCTACTTTGTTTTGTTATTAATTTATTGTATTTATTTTTAACAAATTTAACAATGTAACGCAAGAATTATTCCTAACGCAAAAATATAAATATGGAATTTATATATTTACTGCTTTATTTTATAACTTATTATATTTGATATGAGGTAATAAGTAATAAAAAGAAATAAAATAACTGTTAACGCCATCTGATGTCGTTAATGTTAATTACGTTGTAAATATTTCTAATGTTCTAAAGTTAGTTTACTGAATAAAAAAACTAATTACACATTAAAAATAATTATATATAAATATAAATAGATTTTAAAAAATTAGACTCAATAAAATAATTCAAAAATTTTAAAATATTGTAATAATTAATTCTTGAAGTAATATGATCCAAGGGCGTCGCCAGAGGGGGGCAGAGGGGCAGTTGCCCCTCCCTAGACATGCGAAAAAAATTATTTAAATGCTAAGTCATTTATTGCCCGATTTATAATTCCCGCGCGAAAAACCCAAGAAGATTATGTTTTAATTAAAATAATCTTCTTAAGCTTCTTAAAATTTATGAATCGTTTTTATTTTACCTACATACAATTCATATCCTCTATCAATTTATATCATCTTGCCCCCCCTGGCCCATTGGCTGGCGACGCCCTTGATATGATCTAATAAATAAAATAAAAATACAGGAGGAACAAAAATCAGTTAACACAGGTCATGTGTTCTACATAACATTCATTTTGGTCAAGTTAAAACATAAACATAACAGAAACAAAAACTATGCTTCAGTTCTGTTTCTGAGTTTCTGTTTTCAGGTAATGTGGATTTCAGGCTTTAAGTTTGGAAACTTTCTGAAAACAATGATTTTCCAATATTAATTTTGGAATCAGATTTCTGTTAGTGAGCAAATCCATTGTGAACAAAAGACCATAAAAACATTTTATTGAAAATTAAATCATTAATGGCAGCAAAATTTTCAAAAAATATTTTGTAATAAAATAAAGTTAATATGAAATTCGAATTTATTATTACATATTTGTTCGATTATAGTGTGGCCGTCTAACCCTTTTTCCCTTGGGTAGGATTATTTTTTCCACGAAAATAAGTGAAACAAAAAACGGTGTGGGGCTCTGGGGCCAAACGGACAGAGAAAGAGTCACTTTTGGTGAAAACCTCGAAGAAGTAGGGAGGGAAAAAGAGTGCTCCAGACCTCGAGAAAGACGATCTGAGACTGAGAGGTGCCGAAGAAGTTAGAATGAAAAAATAGACTACGGATAGAAAACCTTGGGGACCATCGACGAAGTCAAGAATAGACAAAAGGTCTACGACAAGAAGAGGGTCACAATAAAGGAGAGTTTCGAAGTGGTAACGTATCCAAGAGCACGTCGCTACGAAAAACCCCGGGTATTTCTATTCCTTTCGCCTTTTTTTTTTTTCTTTGCTTTTTTTTCCATTTTCCTCAATTGTAAGAAAGTTATGAGTCAGTATAAGCTGATACGACCAGCGTTTGATTGTCGCGCGTGTGAGAATTTTATATATTTATATTGTTATAAATTAAATAATTACTATGGTGTATGAAATAACGTCGGCTACGATTTTACTTTATTGTGATAGTAGCGAAACACCAGAGGACGTTTTACATTTTTGCATGTTTGTTCTATTCTATTCTATTCGTCTCCTCTCTGGTTCATATGGAGGTTGTAGCCTATTATTCACCTTTCCTCCGACGAGTGGTGTAATGATCGCTTCGCGACCGAAGAGCCAGCCGTAGATTTCACGGCCTAAACGTACGCGCGGGAAACCGTGCCTTCCTAGAGGACTTTTATGGGGAACTGGCCTCCTATTCAGTCGTTATTGGCTAGGAAAAAACCCAGAAAACTCCTAGCAGCCAGCCTGTCCGAGTCGCGGCGCGAACCCACGACCGAACTTCCCAGTGTTTAAGGTCCGGTCACCACCGCTATGAGCGGCGACGGAGACCATTCGGCCACTGGTGGGCCTTTGCATGTTTGTCGCAAAGGCAGTTGCCTAAAAGGGGAGGTCGTCTCCGTAATTTTTATAATTTTCGATAGACGACAAACGGTTTGATGGTGTGCAACGACAAAGGTTTAATCTTTGTGAATGCTCCGTATTTTTACATTTTATTATTTATTTAAATTTAGGGAGTTTCAGATAACGTCATTTATGTTTCGAAAAAAAATTAAACTCAGATTTATGGTATCTCAAAATCCCATAATATTTGAAGCTTGAATTTAGGTGCATTAGCAGTCCATAGTTTGAAACAAACAAAAATCAGTAATTTTACCAAATTAGTAACAACTAATAATTGAGAACCTTAGTGAAGTACTGGAGGAGGGTTATTTCTATCAAATTGCAAAATCCGAGCTTGCGAAGCCGCGGGTAACAGCTAGTAACATATAACTATGCAATAATATGCCCGAAACACTTAAGAAAAATAAATAACTAAGGCAGCATTATCAAAATTATGACTTCTCAGAAAACTTGATTCGATTTTGGATGTTTTAGGATTTGACTGTGGTAATTGCAGTTAGAAATTTCTTAACTAAAATTTTTGGATTTACAGACCAGCAAAATGCTGTCGAAGATTTGAAAAGACCCATTAATCTCTTAAGATGCCAATTGTAGTTGTAGGCTAAATTCCGAATTCTGTACAAGATATTTTGTAAAAATTAGAATTTCTCTTTTGCACGTTGCAGATTACAACGTCATAAATGAGTTCATAGCATTAAAAAAAAAAAAAAAAATGTCATTCAAAGCAATTTTTCACGTATAATTTTACCGCCCTCTCAATCTGTCGTTCCCATATATCGGGTTTTGATAAATGGTAACCATTAAAAGTATTCCCGTTTCTCGAAGACACTGATGAACAGCCGCACAGGTACTGTACTTTTGGCTGAATTAATTTAATTCAATTTAAGGAATTAATTTAAAATGAGTTGTTTAATAGTTAGATTTTTAAATGGAAATGATGTCATGCCTATATACCTATATTGTAAAAGTTAATAAACTACATAACAAAAAAATAATTTATTTTTTTCAAAATCCCATTCTGCGAATCTGAGGTTCATGGGCGAGGTTTTCTTAGCATACTGAGGATTGCTATAACCAAATTATAAAAGGAGGATTCCAAGAAAAGTTTTGGTTAAAGAATAATATAATATAATAATTCAATATCTACAAATATTATCTTGTATAATGAAAAAGACAGAAAAGTATATACAATTTTTAATTTTAATTTAATTTTTTTGCTTTTTCCACCCTGTGGGCACTAAGAGGACCTCATTTAGGGTTCGGCCAGGACCACAACGAGGCGGACGGGTAGTGAGGGACGGGGGCTGTACAGGAGGGTCTAATGATGTGTTCACTTGTTTATAATCGATCAGCGCCGCCGTAACTTATCCGTTACAATTCCCAGACACGCACCTGTTATCAAAGAGTTGACCGTTACGATTTGACCGTTACGAGATTGACGGTTGCGATTTGCGCTGATCGATTATAAACAAGTGAACACATCATTAGACCCTCCTGTACATATCCAGACGAACCCCCCGAAAAATTCCTAGGGATTTTTCGACCCTTCGGCAGTCGATCCCGGATCCTTCAAAGCGGTAGACTGCCACCTTTATTATCAATAAAGGTCATCGGTCATCCGACAGAAGTCATACATTTAAGTCATACAATTTAAATCAAACATTAAATAACAATATTTAGACAAAACTTTATTTCAAACATAAACTTTTATAGGATTTTTAATTAAAAGGAAAGTAATAAAATTATTTTTACCTTATTACATTTTACTCGATTTTACAAAATTGGCGTGTCGCTGCGATCGGTAATAAGATGGCGATTGTTTAAGTTGTCATCTAATGATTTCTTCAGATATGAATTAAAAGTGAGTATTATTGAAATTTTTAAATAAAGAATTGCAACTGTAAACCAGATTTAACCAATTTTAGAGTCATTTGCGCATGGTTTATCCAATGAACTTTGTTGGAGACGAATTCGTCTAAGCCTAACTTAAGACACGGAATAAGTTTCTAAAGAAAAACTTATAAAGGAAAATATATAAAAATTTATTTATTTTATATTATTTCTACAATATAATAATTAAATACAATAAACATCACGTCATGACACTCGCTAAATATTATTTTCATTCAAAATATATTAAATACGTCAAAAGAAATTCTGTAATCATTTAATTGATGCAATCAATTGACAATGCAGATTACTTTATTAATATAAATGGAATTTTGTTTTATTTTAATGATCGTTTCCCTTATGAAAGTTCTTTAATGTTAGTTGAATTTATCACTTGATTCTGCGTTATTGTTTATTGTTTTTCTTCTTCAGATGTGTTATGTAATATTTGGTAAGAGAAGCGAAACTTATTTATAATTATTTTGAATGAATCGTTAAGTATTCTTCAAGAAATGATGAAGATAAGTACAAAATTATATATGGTAAAAGTCCATTCTTGTATTCTTCTATATGTATTGTTTTATTTACATATTTATTCGAATAACCGTCATGCCATCTATGTTTTTCAAGCTTGTGTTTACTATTAGAGGGTGACAATTTTATTGTTTGGGAATTAAGTGTGATGATTATTTGAGAGCAACTATTTGTACGACAAATCTACAAATTTTTTTGCTTTACTATTATTTGAACGACACTCGACACACATGCATACTTGCACTCGCACTTTATTTTAACGTATGGTAAGAATGACAATGCAGAATAGAATTTTTGATGAGACTATGTCTCGTCTCTAAAATCATGTTGCTATCGATGGCTGTATGCCTTAGAGCAGGGATGGGTAATCCGTGGCCCTCGGGCCGCATGCAGCCTGCAGTAATATTTTTTGCGTTCCGCCTCGCATAAAATATGAATAAATATATCAATTTTCCAGTTTAAGGAAGTATGCCACAAAAATTCAAACGTTATTTTCTACAACTTATGTTTGTGAATAGTTTTTCCGCAATGAACTTGGTAAAAATTAAAACAAGAAACTGGCTAACAGATACGTCGAAATTAATTTAAAACTACCAGTGATTAATATTTAACCAAATATTTCCAATATATTACATTTACATCAGTTCCAGAAGCTAAATTAAGTATACCTATGCTAATTTATAATTATATATGAATAAATAATTGTGATTTACTGACATAAATTTTCCTCTTTTCACTTGTATGTGGCCTGTGTCAGTTCAAAAGTTTTGAAATGCAGCTCTCACATAGAAAAAAGTTGCCCATCCCTGCCTTAGAGGTATGAAGGAGTACATGTCGGGAGTTGCAACTTGGCACAGAGTATTTGGTGCCCAAATCATGTGCACATAAAATAAACTAGAGTTGTAGGTAGTCGGGGAGACTAGGTCAAAAGAAAATATGAAATGCTGAGACTATTTCTATAAACAGGCGTGAGTGCAAGATTTGCACGTGCATTGCGCACATTTTTGGGACAAGACATATCTTCCTTCAATAGACTGCACACTTACTATTAGACAGCAGTGTTTATACTTACTTAGCATTTATTTGTATAATAAACACAACATGTGAAATATAAAATATAGATATAAGGTGTCTGTGGAGTGGGGCCAAGAGGAGCAATTACAGTTCCTGAGATTTTCTAAACTTTTTTCCTTAACTTATTTGTTTTTTTTAATAACATTTTTTTAAAGCATTGGTATTTTATAACACAATTTTATTTTAATAGTCAATACACAAGTAAATACAGTGAAACCTGTGTAAAATGGAATTGCACACTACCAAATATTTTTCTGGTTTGGCTGGTTTCTGTTTAAACAAAGAAAAATGCTGTACCAAAGAATTTTTTCTGTTTAGGCAGTTTTCCTTTTTATTCAGTTTCTACTTTTAACAGGTTTTACTGTACTGTTTAAATGCAACAAGACATTAGTTCTCTGTTAAGTGTATACAGATGCTATAGTCTTTGGAAGGCCTCACATTTTTTAATTGGAGATTTTGCTTGTTTTGTTTATTATTCACTTTATGAAGATTGATGAAGATAAGTATGTAGAAAGAAACTTTTTTAAAGATTGTGATTTATTGAATCTATTTTCTGGTTTGTAGCTTAAATCAATGCTGCTCAAATATTGGACCATAGAATGATACTAGTCCACAAGCTATTGGTTGCTGGTCCACAGAAAGTTTCCAGGAAAGCATAATATGAAATAATATTGTTTTCAGAAAACATAATTATGCCATACTACTATGATTTATTAGATCTATACTATCTCATAAAAAGTATACACTATTTTTCAAATTTGTCTAAATCAGTAAACCTGTGAGAGGCAGAACTTCTCTAAGACAAACTTGTGAAAGCTAGAAAAGGGCATTTATTTCTGCATTACCATAAAAATTTTTTCACATTGTATTATACTTTTATAAATTTTCATTACATAACAAAAATATAATGAAGAATACAAAATAATTTTTGTCTTTAAAATCCACCATTTTCCAGTCAACATTGACAACCAAAAAAAAAAAAAAAAAGAAAAACATATTTTCTCTTACAGAGACAACCTTTTATTTGAAGCTAAACCTCTGTAAAAAGAATGTAAATTTGTATAAAGACATCCAGTGACAATTCATAAATTAAAACTCAGCTTCTTTAAAATATCTGATGGTAATTCATATAAAAATATAATGAATACAAAAAAAACTGTCTTCAATTATGTGATTTTTTTTGTTTTGTTTTGGTTGTCAATGGTGACTGGACAACAGCAGATTTTGAAGACAAAAATTTTTTTTGTAATCTTCATTATATTTTTATTATATAAATTAACATTAGCCATTTTAAAGTAATTTTCATTACTTAGAAACCTGTTAGAGATGGTAACTTTAACAAGTATTGGATTAAAAAGTCTGTCAAAATTATTAGAAATAAAATCCATTCTATCAATATTTATTTTGCTGATGATGAATTTTAGGAAAATTAGAAATTTAGTTAAGTAATAATATATTTGACATTAATAAGTTAGTAAATGGTATCAAAAACATAATACAGGATGATTACAGTCTTGATCTATTTTTGTGAAAATGATAAAATCATTTGTTTGCAAGTTGTATGAAGCATGCTGACTCAAGAAAAGAGAATCATAGTGGTTTTTGCATGTTTGAGTGGATTATTATTTACAGACATATCAAATTCTCGTTCCATAGCCTTCAAGAGATCATGATACATTGCTTGGCAGGTGGCATAGTCCTCTTTCTCTTCCAGCTTATGTAACACCTATGCACACTATGCACATTTTATAAGTTTGTAATGATGGATCTCCCACATCGTCAGTTGTGACACAGTGACCACTTGGCTTAGTCTTCTGGTTGATGACAGACTCTGTGTTATTGTAGTTTCTACATGTTGAACTGTTTTGTGTGATATGGTGGGTTTCCCAGAACATTGTAAATCTTGTACATTATCTGTTCATTTGAATTTGTTAACTAACAATCTGATATTGGTAGGAGCAGACACTGAATTTCTGGATGAAGTTTGTCTGTACTTTCATGTATGTTAATCCACTAAAACATGCAAACAACAGTGATTCTCTCTTCTTGGATCAGTATGTTTCACACATTTCGGCATACAAATGATTTTGTTACCATTTTCGCAAAAATGTATCAAGACTCTATTATCACCCTGAACATGTGATTGAAGCCTAACAACTTGTATACACACAAACTACAGTTAAAATGATTGACAAGACTTAATAACAAACAGCAAAGTGAAATGTTAAAAACTAGTAATCTTGAATATGTGCAATGTGAATCTTAAAACAAATCTAGATTTAAACATCTTTTGGTTTGGTGGCCTGCAATTCTGGTTGCTCTCAAAGAATTTGACTGTCCGAAAAACATCTACAACCTTGTGAAAAACTATCTATTCAACAGGCAAATCATAGTCTCTACCAATAACAACTTCCTACAAAAATATGTCAACAGAGGCTGTCCCCAAGGTTTCAGGTCAGGCCCCTTTCTTTGGAACATTATATACAACGGTCTCCTCAATATTCAACAAACCATCCCCCAAGCTTACAACGCCTGTTTCCAAGGTTTTGCCGATGATACTATGGTCATCATCTCTCATCAGAACCAGGAGATTTTACAAGCCAGGATGAACAAAATCTTAAGGAGTATATCACATTGGAGTGAAAATAACAAACTAATTATTAATTATTACAAGTGCAGCTATATTGTTTTCCCTAAAACTACTCCACTACAGAAAGGACCAACTATTAAAATCGATGACATCAGGATAATGAATACCAATTCGTTAAAATACTTAGGTGTAATCCTGGATAATAAACTAAACTGGAAGCAACATGTCCATTATATTTATAACAAGGTTGTAAGTGTTATGCACTCGCTAGCCTCTATCGCAAGGAATCGGTGGGGATATGGCAGTGAGGCAAGTAGGATAATCTACACCACTGTTATTGAGCCTATTATTACCTACGGGTCAGAAATCTGGGGTACCACAGTGGATAAAACACACATCAACAGGAAACTACTGGCTATCGATAATCTCAGTAGTCAAAGCGTACAGGACTGCCCCCACTGATGCCATCCTTGTCATTGCAGACCTTCTTTCCATTGATCTCATAGTAAAGGAGAAAGTATGGAAATATAATCTGCACAAACTAGCCAACCAGCAACTCACCATTGATTCTTATAACACCAACATCAATGACATTAGGGTCCGCACTCCTGCTACAAACATCGCTACTCTTGTTGTGGAACACAGCCTGGATCAGCATATGCAACACCATTTCCTTTATCCATGTACTTCTACAGAAACTTCAGAAATTATTGTTCAGTAAAGCAGATTTTTTATAATTTGAAAGAATTTGGAATTATTCCTCATTAATTAACATTTTGTTTCTCTTCACATATATGTTGTATTTTATGTATTTGTATTCTTGGCCTAAGTCATCTTTTGTTTTAAAACAGTGAGAAGATTACCTTGTATTCCAGCAA
This sequence comes from Centruroides vittatus, assembly GCF_030686945.1. NCBI lineage: Eukaryota > Metazoa > Arthropoda > Arachnida > Scorpiones > Buthidae > Centruroides > Centruroides vittatus. Next base: position 1,793,734 of record NW_027122194.1, read on the forward strand.
TTGATTTAATAAATCGTAATTAGGATTTGTAAATTTACTGACTTTTTCATTTATCAGTAATTCGGTAAACAAAAATTTGAATACCAGTTTACCAGTAACTTACTAGTAAATGTTTTCTGAAAAATAACATGTTAAAGATGATAAATACAAGAATTTTTAGTTTCTGTTTCATATTTATTTCAAAAACAAAATATTGGATAGTAATAAATGTAAACATTTAAACACTAACAAAATATTCCATTTAGGTTGCCCTTCTCCAGCTCAAGAATATGAACATCAAATTACCAATCATCATTATGTTAGATTTTGAGTAAATTAATACACCTTTAAATACAGTAATTGCTTTACAGTTCAATGTGCAGTATTGATGTTCTACAGTACCCAAAATGCAAAAACAGTGCAAGATGTTCAATGCAAAAGTAATAATAATAAAGTGTGATATCCAATGAACAACTATAATTTTGTGGTAGAACAGATTATTTACAGATCTCGATCTTTATACACTTTCCAGGTTTCTCTGTGATAACAATACAACAAGATATTTAAAACAGATTCTGTTACAATTACCAGTCCTATACTATTAATCATACAATAATACATATCCTACAATTGCAAATCAAATCTTAACCTACTTAAAAACTAAAAGACTCAGGAGATAGGAGGGGAAGGAGGAAGAATTGATAGGATGGGGTACCCAATTTCTCAATGAATAACTTGGTGTGATTTCTTGTTTTCAACTTTCATGTTCAAATGGATGTTCTCTTCTGAATTATGATTTCTCCAAGGAAGATTTATCTCAAGTCTCGCTTCTGAATTTCTAGTAGGTCTCCTACTCTGAGGTCCGAATCACCAGCTCTAGTCAATCTCGAGAACTCAGAGCCTTGCTTGTCCATGACTTACTTCCTCCGTGTTCGGCCAAAGAACAAAAATCTGAAAAGAGGTTTTGTCCTAAGGGCTACCTGTTAACTTCCTACACTCTGGTGGGGAAGGGTTGGGTCAGAATTTTAGAAGTATGGAAACAATAGAATAAGGTGATCAGACATCCTGCTTTTGGTGGAACAATCCCGATTTTTAACAATTTGTCTCGTGTCCAGCGGTGTTTTAAAAAAGTCTCAACTTTTTGGATGGATTAAATGTTTGTCAATTATGTGTCATAAACTTGTGTCTTATGTTTAAGATTCGGTAAAGATTGTTTCGTATTGTGGTTGTACGCCATATTAGATATATATTTTGTTCTAATTTTTGTATATTTTCCTTTCTTTCGTCTATTGTTTGTCCCTTGTAGAAATTTCCTTCCCAACCCTTCCTATTTGGGTAGTGGTGACTAATCCCTTTAGAACAAAAGAGAGAAATGTGAACCTGAGGGCTGTGTGTGTGAACAACGGGCATTCTTTGCTGGGACATTACAATGATATTTAACATTTTTATTGGGTCATGTTAAAAGACAATGGCGTAGTGAGGGGGGCATGATACACCCCCTTCAAGACAAACTATATGTGTTTCTGGAAGGGGAGGGGGTGCCAATAAAGTGTCATGCCTCAGGCACCAGTTATGTTCACTACGCCACTGTTAAAACAAGAACTTAATTGGGAAGATGTGCAAAAATCATTCGATCACATTAGTCAACATTTTCCAGATAGCAATATTTCCAAAAATGATCTTTTTAATGAAGTATCATTATTAAAACAAATATGATAAGGAAGAGGTTAAATCTTGGGCATCAGCAAAAATCTCAACAGAGAACAAATGGCTAGAAATATTTCATCATTTTGAAACAAACTATGTTCCATACAATAACACATTAAAAATTGTGGAATATGCACTGTTCTTACCAGGAACAAATGCCCGACTGAACACGTTTTTTCTACCGTGAATAAAGTGTGGACATCCGACAAATCACAATTAAGTGTTGAGAGACTATAAAAGCAATATTATGTGTAAAATATAATTTAACAAATTCTTGTGAAAAATTTTATGACATTTTAAACAATGACAGCAATTTATTAAAAAAAAATTCACTCAAATGAGAAATATGTAAAAGAATAAAGAGTTTTTAAAAATTTATAATAGTATATGTATTTATTATATTTCTAAATTTTACATATGTTGAAATTTAAAAAAATACAATACAATTTATACATTGTTTTGATGATAAAATTTTGTTGCTCTAGAACAATTTTTTTTAACAAGACAACCCCTCCCCCTCCCTGTGAATTTTGTCCCGCTTTACCAATGTTAAAATCTGGTCACCTTACAATAAAACAAAGAAAGAATGGACAGAGAGACAGGAATAAAAGAGATAAAATATGAACTTAAAATTATACAAAAAATATGGCATACTGCCACATCAGGGTGTTTCTTGATTATCTGAATTTTTGTTTATCTGAAAGCCCTGGTCTCATTAAGTTCAGATAATTGAGTTTCTATTATAATCTTAGTTTAAATATAATTGATGGTATTATTTTATATCAGATAGATGTTTTATGAAAGTAAATGTTATCTTGAAAGAAAGAAAATAAAACTAATTCACATTTTTCTTTTTTCTTGAGCATTCTATAAATAAAAATTATAATATATATAATAAAATTAGTTATCTGCTCAGCGATGATGTATAGCCTTGGAAATAAAACATTTAACAGCATTGAAAAATGAATAAAAAGTAATATAGCAGGGGTGGGCAAGCAAGAGTTTAGTGGGAGCTGAAATGTAGGTTTTACAAAATGCATGGGAGCCACAGTTCTGTACTGTTGTGGTGGATAGTATGGTAAGGTGTGCGATTTTATTATATAATATAAATATAATATAAAACAAATATTGAATTTTTTTAATAAACATATTTTCACAAAATTATAAAAATAAAATTGTAAAAATAATAATAATAAACAGAAATTAACACTTTCAGCAAGAGCCGCATGTAACTCAAAAAGAGCCGCATTTGTCCATGCCTGTAATATAGCTTTGAGAATAAAAAATTGGCACAGTTTAATTTTGATTTCTTGTCTTTATTAAACAGTCAATAACGGAGTATGATATGTTTTGGTGAAGGAAAAGAGTTTTGCAATATATAAATACTATATAAAAAAGATACAAAGTTGTATTTAAGACAAGAAACAAGATACCACTTATTCCTTTTCTTATATGAGGCTAGATTGGATTTTTGAATGATTTCTTATCTCTTCCAGTTTTATTTTTGGCCAAGTCTACAATTTTCTTATAGGTGAAGAAATCTATATTATATTAAAGTAAAAGTGTCCTTTGTGTTACAAGGTAGATACCTTCCAAAAAAGTGCTGTGCTACATGAATTCATGCTATATGATGCAAAGGACTAATGCAAAACATAGGGTTACGTTCCAGAATTTAGCAAAAGTATACTATTTTTTTGTTACTAAGAGAAATATGTTTATTAAAGCAATCAATAATTAACTAACGACCATAATTAAAAGTACTGTATTATGTGTTAATATTAATTTTAATTAAATGGAGGTGTTTTTCTTTTACAAAGTATTGTTGTCATCTTAGCTTTTTTGTTGATCTTGATCAAAAGTATCAGCAATATTTTCATGTTTTGTATTTTTATCATAAAAAATTTTTATGGATAATGAAATAAAAATAGGATTTTAATCGAAAATTTGTTGTAGTGGGTTGCATTTGTCCAGTCAAATATTGAGTGTCTTTTTTCTAGAATTTGTGTTTGAATTCTTTGAATATTGAGATACTGCCATATTTCATTCATCATTTTTATGAATAAAGTAATCATTTGTAGCTAATTAATACCTATGGTAAAGAAGAGTTTAATAACACTTACCTAAAAATGTTTAAACAAACATTTTTAGGTAAGTTAAACATATTTAGTAAAAAATATGAAGATTAACCTATAAAAAGAAAACACTGTGACAGTTTTAAAGTCTGAAAGCAATGATAATGACACCTGGTGGATAGGAAAGTTAGTAATTTTTTTTTTTTTATCCTATCAGTTTTCATTAAAGTAACCTGACAAAAATCATAAAATAATTTGAAAATTTCAATATTCTAAAATCCGTGAGCAAATTTGAGACAACACATATGCTTACTTGAATAAAAAGAAATATCAAATAAGGAAGTTTACACTTAAAAATTGTGAAATTTTGAATGGAAGATTTCCAAAACAGTGTTAGACTGAAACTGAAAGTTGTGTTGTATGGGGGATATTTCCAGTTTTCAAACACTGTTAGAGCAAAACTGTGTTGTAGTATTGTGTTGTATGAGGGATACTTGTATATCATAATACAAGCAGAATAGATTTAAAAATAATTTCATTTGTAAACAGATTTCTTTTGCTATAAACTATTTCTAGAAATTAAAATATTAGAAAATCACATTAAACATATGTAACACAATGATATATAAAATCAAATTTCTAAATGAAATCTATGATGATAAAAATAAGTGAATATAAAAAGCTTAATGTTAACTGTTATGGCATTAAAATTATGATATTAATTAATATTATAAATTGTTTTTTCTTTTGATATGAAGATAATTTTATCCTGATCATTTGAGTAATTAAATAAAAGTAAAAATTTTCATTTGATGTAAGGATTTAAATGTGAATATACTTAAATATTTCCAAATTTTAATTATAGGAATATATTTTCTTTTATAGTTAATCAACCTGTGCCATGAATAAAACTGGATTTAAATTGTGGAGCAAATTTTTGCAACATCGAGAAGAAGGAGGGAAAAAAACTGTTGGTTATATTAATCATTTGAACAAGAAACTTTATTTTTCTATTGCAAATGTTGGTTTATGGGACCCAATTGATTCAACACAATGTGCACATCATGGTGGTGTTTTTAATTTAGAATTTTCACCTGAAGGGTAACTTTTTTTCTTAAAAGTAGTTCTCATGATGTGAAATACAAATTTAAAATTAAAACTTATATGATGAAAATATTCAGATTTAAATACAAACTAGATTCAGTATTTGAATAATCTTGAAAAATTCCAATAGATATAAACATTTTTTAAAAAAGTAAGAATGAAAATGAATTATTAAAAATTATTGTATTTTGTTCAAATTCAAATAAAACAGTTTGATGTATATTCTGTATTTATGATAGTTAAATGAAGTTATTATTTTTATTGTATATATAACTTTGAAATCATTAGAATATTTTAAAAATGGATGAGAACTAAGGAAAGAATGATGCCACTTTTTTTAGTATACTTATTTTTTTAATAATTCTTAATTGAATATTTTCATTCTTAATTTTTTTTCACTTGGTGATAATTTTAAATGTAAAAATATAAACATTGATTAACTCAATTTTAAGATTAAAACTAAATGATTGTCAGATTATATTAGACTTTATTAATTAATTTAATTAAATTAAATGTTAAGTAATTTGACCTAGTGGTGGGATTAGATGCCATCTTTTCATAAATTTATTATAATTAAATTTATATATAATAATTAATTTAGAAGGTTCTGAAAATTGGCCTGAAGCAGGATTCAAAACCACAACTCCCACTTATCATGTGAATGTGTTGTCAGTTATGTACTTGGACTCCATCAATCTTTGCTTCCAGAACTATTAATTTAGATATAGCTATACTGGCTACTCAAGGCACTGACTGGGGATGCCTTCAGGCCTGTAAGATTTTCCACAGCACTCAGCCTACTATCACTTTTCTCAATATAGTGTATACATACAAATATAAACATTGATTAATTCAATTTTAAGATTACTACTAAGATTATATCAGGCTATATTAATGGAATTTAATGTGTTCTTCTAGGCCAAATTATTTCACATTTAATTATTAATACAATAATATCAGTAATATAACCCAATATAATCCAGCAATTATTTGGTGTTAATTTTAAAATGTAATTTAAATGTAGAAAATTATGATTAAAAACATCACAGCTGATTTAATTAATTCTTATTTTTGTTTATTAAAAAAATTTAATATTTTCAATAGATCGTAAAGAACAGTTTGCAATCAATAAATTCAGTTAATGTTATTCATTAATAATCAATTAATGCAGTTAAACCAAGTAAATGTTGTATATTTAGAAGATTTTCAGAAAATAACTCAGGTATTTAATACACAGTTTGATAAATGATAGATTAGAAATTTAACTTGAATTACCAGATAAAATACAGTATTAAACATCTCAAGAACTGGGATATATTATCTGAAAACACACCAGTACACTAAACACCAAAAATATAATATAATGAACATTTTCATCTATATCAATTGAACATCCTCAGGTTACATAAGCCTATTAAAGAACAGAACACCAAATTGGATACAGAACTTAAATTGAATTTTTTAAACAACCAAGGTTTACAAGATGAAATGAAAGAGCATACTTTCAATCAAGTTTTTTAGCATGTAATACATTTCAATATGTGCTCCCTTCACGGCATTACAAACATCCAAGCAATATTCTGTCACTTCCCAGTGTCTGTACCAGTACGTCGGGTCTGATAGTTGCAGCAGCATTAGTTACTCTCTCTTGCAGATGGTCAAGACTTGCATATATCATGTTTGTTTCTTGTCTTCACATAAAAAAGTTAAGAGATGATATGTCTGGACTCTGAGATGACCATAGAATTGGACCACCGCTTTTCACTTGACTTGTTAGAAAATTTGTTTATTAAAGCCATACAAACATAATTACTGAAATGGGATGGTGCTTTTGTGTACCATTTTGTGTACACTGGTCGTAACAAATAGTAATTTCAAACTGCATCATCCAATCACTTTCATGGATTTTGAGTGCAGAAAACTCTGATCATTCCACATTATCTTCTGATATGCATGATCTTCCAGGTGGTTTACCTTTTAAAACATTTCCTGTCTCTTTAAAGTGTTGCAATCACTGGCAAATAGCTTTATCTGAGGATACTTTACTGCCATACTCACAGTAAAAATTTCATTGAATAATAACAAGAAGTTTAGTTTTGAAGAACTAAATCATACACTGCTCTTTCTGCTGGAAAGTCATCACGTTACTAACACTGTAGTGCCTTTATAGTGTTATTTTTACTTAATATGCCAAAAAATTTTTTGAGTTTCTGAAGACACTGACACCAGCATATTTCTAATATCTTATTTAAGAAGATTAATAAAATTTTTGAAATTTCAGAGTTATTTTATGAAGATCCTGTATAATAAGAACTGTAATAAGAATTATCATGTTTCATGATATTACAGAAATCATCATAATGTTCTAAATTTGCAGTTACAAATGAAAACAATAGCTTCAAAAAGTTTTATAAATAAAAAATTAAAAAAAATACACTTTGTCAAATTACTCAATAGACATTAAATAGAATGTGCTCAGCAAAAAATTATATAAACAAAATCTAACACCTTATCTTTGCCGAGAAAAATATAGAATTGAATTTTTCTCTAGTTTGCAAGATAATTCCTTATTAAAATTCAGGATTGAACACCTTGTATTTTAATAAATAATTATTCAATTACAAATGGCTGTATTTTAACAAGGAGGCATAGACATATGCTCAAATGCCACAAAATGAAAGATATACTCACCAAATTATGAGTTGTTATGCCATCTACCATTGTAGTTCAGCTCATAGCCACAGCTGATGACTGAAGGCAGAGACTTTATCTTACAGATAGATGGTGACCCACCACATTTCCATGATATTTGTGCACATTGAATGAGGAATTTCCATATTGTTGGAATGTATGATCAGGAACTCATTCTGACCACCAGGTTACTGGACTTGATCCCAGAATTCCTTGTGGGGTTATATAAAGGAAAGTATGTTCATATCACTCCTATCATAGGTCCTCCAGGATTTGCAACACCACATCACAGCAGCCATTGCCACAATCACTCTGATATGCTGGGTTTGGGTATGGAGCAAAATAGACTATAGGTTAGATGTGTGCAATGTGACTAAAGGTGGACTTATTGAATATTTGTAAGATGTGAAAACATAATTTGGTGAATACATCTTTTCTTTTGTGGACATTTGAGTGCCTATCTGTTTCCTTGTGAAAATACAACTGTTTGTAATGTTTCATGGACTTTGTAAACACTGTATATTACATGAAATTGCAAAGGAATGGTTTTATGAAAAAACACACACAAAAATTGCACACAGAAAAACCCCAGTGTCACATTTGTGCACAAGAAAAATGGGCACGTGGGAAAATTGTTCACTTTGAAAAATTCCTATTTCATATGGAAAATTACTCACATCAATGTATGTGTCATTTTGAATACCATAGATATTTATATTTGTAGATAACCATTATCACCCATTTGTGAGAATGAATAGGTATTACCTATATATTAAATTATTATTATTATTTTATGATTAAAATATCTTATATTTATATGCAACAATTTGTATTATAATTTTGTTGAGTATAATTAAATAATAATTTTATGTTATAAGTATATTGATTTATTGCTGTACAAAAGTGTATGAAGAGGGCTTTAATGTTCTTGAGTGTAAATGTTTATAAGGGAAAATACAGGAAAAAAGTGAACAGTTTTTTTATCAATAAACTTTTTATCATAAACTTAGTCAAAACAGTCAAGTATTAATGATGGGAAACTGCCAGTTGATTAAACTTATGGGGTAAGGAGAGTTATAACACCATAGGAAAGTATCAACAATCCAACCAGACTGTCCAGTTCGTGACGTCCTGTATCAGCCAAAACTGGACACTGCTCAAACTATGAACTAGTAAATCTAGTATCATGTTATAACTCTCCCACGCTAAAAACGTTTAAAAGGGGTCACACCCTGTCATCAGTGGGATTACAGAGTGGACTGACTGGCCGACAGCAGATTTACCCAGATGAAAAGGAAGAGAACAGGGAGAGAAAGTGAAGAAAGAAGCGAAGACAACTCTTTTCCTGGTATGTTGTGAGTCACACAGTTTGGATACCCCTCATTAGGTACCCACTCAGTTTTATAGATAGAAGTAGGCTAATTTCCTAAATTGGATTTTATAATTTTGTTCAGAACTTTGTATCTGTTAATAAACTTGGTATTTGTCCTGAGAAGCTCATTACTGGACTTCAGAGTGACTCTTACCCTTGCGCCTTAACTATTTTTTTTTTTTTTTTTTTTTTTGTCTAAATCGAAGGTGTGTCCAACAAAATGCACCTAGTAGCAGGACCCTACCCTAAACTTGAGTAATCTGATTTTTGACAGCCCCCCTACAATATACACAACTTTTTAACGAGTAAGTTACATGGTGTAAAAGTCTTCAAATATTTTATGTAATCACTTATCAGTATTGTACCTTTAGTGTGTTTCATCTGTGGGTAATACCCCACATTTAATCATTTACTGTGGTGTCACTACTACTGTACAACTATACACTGAAGAGCAATTGAATTAGGGATAGCTGGTGTTATAAAAATTTTGAGTTGCGCGTAAGCATGAAAGTGATTTGCAGGTGAGGTAAGCAGCAGTTTGACAAAATAAGGAGTGCTGCTAACAGTATCAGTAATAGAAGCAAAATGGGTAAAAGTTTACTCTTACCCATTTTGGATTAAGGTCAGGTGACCGTGATGGCCAGGAAGGCACATGCAGGTCTGTAGAATGTTCATCCAACCATTCCGATACAATTTGGGAGCAATGGCATGGTTAGAAGCAAATGGGTAAGAGTTTACTCTTACCCATTTTGCTTCTAAATTCATTTGATCATAGAAAAATCGTCAGGGCCCAACGAATGGGTCACTCCATTTCGGAAGTAGTGGAAACACTGGGATTTTCACGCACCACTGTGTCGAGGGTGTACTGTGAGTATGTCGATTCAGGTAAAACCATTGCTGCCAGGGTCAGCTGCCACGGACAACAGCGTGTGGATGAGTGAGGTTGTCGGCGGCTAGCCCGCATTGTAACAGCAGATAGATGGGCCACAGTGCAACAGATCACTCGTCAATTTAATGCTGGTGCACAGAAGGTGTAAGCTGCCACATCATACAAAACCATCTCCTCTCGATGATCAGAGTCCCCCTGCTGACTGCACAAAGCAGGGCACAACGATTAGTATGGGCACGGGAACATCACCAATGGACCGTCGAGATGTGGAAAAATGTTGCCTGGAGTGATGAGTCGAGATTCACTTTGGTACATGCTGATGGCAGCATGTATCAAAGTGAGTCTCGCCATGGAGTACATGTACGCCATAAAGCACATGAAGCAATGGATACTTCCTGCTAGCAGGGGACTCTTCAAGCTGGTGGAGATGGCATTCTTGTGTGGGGACTGTTCATATGGATTGAAATGGGACCCCTGGTATGTGTGACAGCATCGCTGACAGGTGAACGTTACTGGGATATTTTTGATGACCATCTGTTCTTGTTTGTTTGTTCTCGATAGCCCACTACAGAGATTGTCTTTCAACAAGACAATGCATTGTGCCATTGCTCCCAAATTGTATCGGAATGGATTGAACATTCCACAGACCTGCATGTGCCTTCCTGGCCATCACGGTCACCTGACCTTAATCCAATCGAGCACATCTGGGATGCAATTGAGAGAGATGTTCGAGGCTCTGACCACCTTCCATCTAATCTTTGTGATTTGTGGGAGATTATTCAGGACTCGTGGAAAATTATGGTTTCCCATCACTTCCAGTTCTTGTTGAGTCCATGCCAAGACGAATCGCAGCCATCATCAAGACAAAAGGTGGTGCTACATGCTACTATACAGGTATCCCTAATTCAATTGCTCTTCAGTGTACATTAGTTTTTACCAGTGTATACTGTATTTTCAATTCTTTTTTCATTTATTAAGTAGGCAAAGCAGGCATCCATGGTTCCCATAATCATCTTGAATCTTTCCCTGTCTACTTTCCCTCCCTAAATGCTATCTCTTCCTCTTCTTACTTCCACAACTACTATTTCCATAGGGTCAGTGTCAGTGTCCAAACAGACAACCTCTACTCCTTTTTAATAAATAAATAAATAAACATAACATAACATAACATAAACTACTGTACCAAATGTTAAAGCCATAACATAAAATTTAAATTATTAATACACTTCAACAAGACAAAATAATTTAAATATCTTAAGTCAATTTCCCTTTACTTTTATTTTGACAAATATGTATGTTGGGTACACCAAGTGACTATGACAAAGACTATCTAACTCTAATAATAAAAATCTTATCTGTAATGAGAAAGGAGATATTTAGAGACAAATGCACTAAACTAAAAGTGGTGACAAATGAACTATAAGAAGAAACAACTGACAACAAATGCCACAATTGCTGTCCTGCACACAAAGAGAGATGCACAGAACATTCAATTTATTATAGTTTCCTTTAAAAATATATAATTCTTTTATGCCAATAAAAATCTACTTGTCTTAACCTGACCTAATATTGCTACAGAGGTGCTATGAACACCAAAAAGAAGTGTACATATGCTTTATTGACTATGAGAAAGCCTTCGATTCAGTAGACCACAACCTCCTAATTGACCAACTGAGAAAACTTGGGCTCGAAAACAACGATATCAACTTTATCACAACTCTCTACTGGAATCAAACAGCCTGGCTCCGCTATGACAACGACTTGACAGATCCAATACCAATACAAAAAGGCGTCCGGCAAGGCTGCCCGTTATCTCCCATTCTTTTCAACATCTATTCGGAAATGATTTTTGACCAAACACTGGCTGACAAGAACATTGGCATAAAAGTTAACGACAATACATCAAAAACTTGAGACATGCCGACGACACAGCACTAATATCGGATTCTGAACAAGATTTACAGACCATCTTGAATGAAGTGGACACAGAAAGCCAAGCATGGGGGCTATGAATCAATAAAAAGAAAACAAAGGTGATGAAGGTCAGCAGGACTCCAAGCGAAATCACGATCAAATTAAAAAATGAAAAGTTGGAGCAAGTACACTGCTTCAAGTATCTCGGAGTACTCATTGATGACCAGCTTCAAGTATCTCGGCCACAAGGCTGAAATCAAGAGCAGAATTGAACAAGCCAGGCATGCATTCACCAAATGGAAAACACTCCTTGCCGACAGAAGCTTGAACATCATGTTCAAATTATGCACATTGAAATGCTACATCTGGCCAATCCTGCTCTATGGTGTAGAAACATGGACTCTAACATCAGCCACTACAAAAAAGCTACAGGCCTTCGAAATGTGGCTCTACCGAAGAATGCTGAAAATCCCGTGGACGGCCAAGATAACCAACGCACAAGTCCTGCAGAACATGCACACAGACCGGGACCTGATCAGAACCATCATCAGCAGGAAATGCAAATACTTAGGCCACATCACTAGGAACCACCAAAAATACCATCTACTGCCACTCATCCCGGAGGGCAGGATTGAAGGCAAAAAATGTCCAGGCAGACCGAAAATGGCCTGCCTAGAGAACATCAACACCTGGCTTCACATGACAACAGCACAAATTCTACACACAGTGCAAGACAGAGAACTATATCAATATGAAGTTGCAAATGCCATTCGGCAGCATTAAAGAAGAAGACGAAGTCTTAACCTAATAACCAGAGTGCTAATGCTCTATACAGTAGAGCGTCGAAAAGTGGAACCAATTGGGGACTGGGGTCCTTCCAGTTAATGATTTGTTCCAGTTTCCGACTTTGTACGAAAAAATACATTAACCTGTCCGATGTTCAAATTTTTCTCCGTTGCGTATCGCTTCCTGTTGAATTTTTCTCCGTTGCGTGTTGCTTCGTGTTGAATTTTCGTCGATTTTAAGCCTAACGAAAATTTTTATAATAATCATCGAGGCTATCGTATCGTTAAAAATTATTTCTGCATTTTGTACAAACAAAATAAATATATTAAAGAATATAAAAAACATGAAAATTATACTTTAGAAGTAAATTTAGTATCAAAAACATTCGATTCAGCACGACACAGTCCGACTGAAAATCGTTCCACTTTCCGGCCATTCCACTTACCGACGTTCCACTTATCGACGCTCTACTGTACTTGCAAATGTTTTCAACACCCGTTCTGGGCTCTGGGTATTAGGTTAAGGCAAGTAGATATTTATTCATTCCAGTGTGGTGGTGGATAGTCAAGTACGCCAATAAAAGTTATAGCATGAAATAAAACTGTAATATTATGAATATGAAAATTTTTGTATGTGCATATTTTTCTGTACAGGCATTTTTTGATGTGAGCAGTTTTCTTGTGTGAGCTATATGACAGTGGAGTTTATTTGTGTGGGCTTTTTTTCTGGTTACACAAAGGAATATATAAAATATGATGGTAAAAGTGTTTGAACAAATGATGATTGTTTTCATTTGAATCTTGATTTTTACATTGATTATTAGCTAGTAAAGAATATGATAAATTTTTATATAAAATATTTTTCTATTTCCTTTATTTATTGAAAAATTATTTCTTAATTTTCTTTATTAATTGTTTTAATAAAGAATTATTATGTGAAGTACTGAAGACAGAATTGCATCAAGAAAGATTTTAACTATTAAGTGCACAACTGGAGTAGCTATAAAACTATTACAAACCTTTATTTCTCCATCAGATTGTTTTTCTTGATTATTAAATTACTAGAAGTGTTTCACTTCACTTTTTTCAATTAGAATATTTTTGGTAATTTATAATATTGCAATTTATAGATATAATTTGGAATAAACACATTTGTTTCATATTTGCAATTTACTTTATGTCAAACTTTATAATAAATTGAATGTATTTGATGAATTTTGATCTAGATGATATAATTAATATAAATATAGTAATGATCAAATGCGGAATTTTTATTTTTGCAGGTCATTATTAGTAGCAGCTACAGAAAGAAAAAGTATATTAATATTTGATCCTCTTAATCACAAATTAGTGAATTATGTGAATGAAGCACATAATGATTGTGTTAATTATGCCAGGTAACTTTTTGTGTGTTTTGATTTTACGATATTAAAGTTTAAGATGATTTTACAAATTAAATTCATTACATGTTTTTTGTAACAATAAGTTATTAATTAATAATTAAATAAATTAAACTTTATTTTATGTTGATAATGAATAATTAATTATTATTAACAATTAGCTGATTTGTCAATAATTAATTATTGACAAATCAGCTAATGGGTGAAAATATATAATATAAAAAAACATCACTAAGCCTGATGAGTATATAATGAAATACCAACGATCACCTTAAAAATCAGGTATAAATTGTCTAATTAAATGATTGATATAAAGTAATTTGTTACTAGAGGTAGACGTTGGGCACCATCTCTTATCTAAGTTAATAATTATAATTTAAGTAAATATTAAATAAATTTAGAACCTTCTGGAATAAAAGAACTGATCTTGGGTGAGGCTTGAACCTGCAACCGCTGCTTGATGTGTGGTGCGCTTGCCAGTTACTCCACCCGGATCCCAAGCAAGTCTTCGCTTTCAGAAGTATATTAATTTAGATATAACCTTACTTGGTTAAATACCGTACTGGGTTGGGGATGACTCCTATGTCCATGGCCTAAGAACAACTCCACAATGACACTCAGCCAGCTAATGTACTACCCAGTGAGGTATATATATAATATATATAAAAAAAAAAGTTTACCATATTTAATAAAGTAAGGTTATATCTAAATTAATATACTTCTGGAAGCGAAGACTTGCTCAGAGATCCGGATGGTATAACTAGCAAGTGCACTGCATGGCAAGCAGAGGTTGCGGATTCAAGCTCCGCCCTGGGTCAGTTCTTTTATTCCAGCAGGTTCTAAATTTATTTAATATTTACTTAAATTATAATTATTAACTTAGATAAGAGATGGCACCTAACATCTACTTCTAGTAACAAATTACTTTATATCAATCATTTAATTGGCTTATTTATAGCCTGATTTTTAAGGCAATTGTTAGTATTTCATTATGATGAGAATATGTGTATATATATTCTCAACAATTGCAACTTACTTTTTGACTCTGATGTCAACACTGGTAATATTTTGGCTATAAGGTGTACCATATTTGTCAATGTTGCTGCAGAGGTTAGTCTGTTTTCAAGCATGAAAGATGATGTGTCATTTGGACATTGTGTCCAAATTGGAAGCTCATGCAGTAACTCATTTCTTATGAACACAAAGGTGTAGCTGCACTGAAATTCAATGCCAGTTGAGGAAATTGTATAGTGAGAAAGTACTTTCTTCTTATGCCAAAAGGGACTATGATTAATGTGGACATATATTGGGAAAGGCTGAGAACGGTGATTAAATGTTGCCAGCCAGAAAAATTGTCAAAAAGCTTTGTGCTTTTGTATGACAATGCCAGATCTCATATAGCATGCATCACAAAGGCTCTAGTGGGAAAATTCAAATGGACTGTGAGGGAACATCCTACAGTCCAGACCTTGAGCCTTGTGATTTTCATGTGTTTGGCCCCCAAGATAAAGGATCTTTCCAATTACTGACATTCTGAACAGGAATACTTCCAAGAAGGAATAGAAAAACTCATTTCATTCTGCAATAAATGTTTAAATAAACTTGTACTTGGATTATACATTTTCACAAATAAAAATTATTGACTCATATATTTCATACTTGTATTTTTGGTATGAGTGCAACTTACTTTTCAACTCATCCTTGTATTAAAAAATTTCAAGTTGATTTATAAAATTTAAAAAATTTTTAATTTTAATTTTCCACTGGCAAGAATATAAAAAAAATGGTTGTTGCTGGAGGCTATTCTATATATTTTTTTGTTAAAATAAAAAAAAAAAACAAAAAAGAAAACACAAATGGATGGGACTTTAAACTATACAAGAAATATATGGTCCAGTACTGACACGTATCAATGTGAAGGAGCCAGCACTGGTTGGTTGAGTAGCTCTACCGTCATGTCTGGAAATTTTCTGGGTTGCCACCAGCCCACACATTCCTGCAAAAAAGAGGAAACATCAACATTTGAAATATATATAGTTGTGACCAGTTTGACCAGTTTTTCAGGAACTTTTTTTGGTTTTTTGGAACAAAAAATGCATATAAAATAACTTCTGAACAACAACCATTTTTTATATTTTTGTCAGTGAAAAATTAAAAGAACAAAATTTTTAAATTTTATAAATTATTATTTTTTTAATCTGATACTGTTACTTTTAATAACTATCAATATCTATATTCTATAATAGTCTGTTAATGTGATATTTGTTAGTATCAAAAGTAAATAAAATTAAATTATTAATGCTTTTTTTCCAGGTTTTTAGATTCAAGGATGTTTGCTACATGTTCAGATGACACCACTGTTGCTCTTTGGGATATTCGTTACTTGAAACATAAGATACGCACATTAAAAGGACATTCTAACTGGGTTAAAAACATAGAATTTGCTAGTAATGTTGGTCTTTTAGTAACATCAGGATTTGATGGCAGTATTTATACATGGGATATTAATAGGTAATAATAAGAGTAATTAAATATAAATAAAAAATTAATTACTTTAGTTTCATTGCTTAATTAGTGACACAAAAAATACTGATATATTGAATATTTAATAAGTACATATTACTGTCAAGAATGAGATTGATTATTTCTTGATATTAATATCACTTTGAAAAATAATAAAAGTTATTAAACTTATCAGTTTTTAAACAAGTACATAATACTTTTTTAACTTTCAGTTATTAAATTTTGAAATTAAACATGATTGACTTGTATTTATTTCTTAGTTTATTTTTATTTATCTCTATAATAATCCAACAAAATGAATTCCAGTCAATTATATAGTTTAATTCTGTTAATTGAACTTGGAATTTAGAATTTTACAACATATATGTCATAAAGTATCTCAAATATATAATATGACATAAATTATTTTTGGAGAGCAAAAATCTTAATCATTCAGGCACATTCAAAAGTATATATTTATCTTCAAGATTCAACTGAAAATGAATTAATTTAGTTGATACATGAAGATGGATAGATGTGTAATCGGAAAGTGCTTGATTTATTTTTAGATATTTTGCAACAACAAAAAAATTCAGTAACAAAGAATTTATATAATTTTATTATTATTCAATTACTAAATTAGTAATTAAATTTTAAAGTTTATAATAAAGTTTTAAAAATTTTTCTTAATTTTTTTTTAAGTTTGATATTGTAATCAATAAAAAAATTTATCTATTTTATCATTGAAAAATTTATTATATGCCCTATCATAATTTATCTATGATAAAATTTACTTCGTAAAAATAAATTCATTAAATCTTTAAAATATTGTGATGTTAAAAGTTTTCCTAATGTTGATGAAAATTTGCACACCTAAAACTTTTAATGTTAAATATATATTTCTCAATTGTGAATGACATATTTGTAAATTCTTTCTTTAATACTATGATTATTCCATAATTGAATTTCAAAATTTCCAAAAATAAACATTAATTTATAAATTAGTCTGTAGCTACATGTATTTCTTTAAGATAGCTAGAATGACAGTGATTGTAGTTCAGATGGCATCGTAACTACATACATAGCAAAATGTAGTGTAATAACTAGAACTATAGATTAATAGGATTAATTATTTTTAAATTTACAAAATTTTATAAAACTAAGTCTTAAAGTAGACAATACATAAAAATGTCTTCTCACTTTGTTCTTTTTCACATTTTTATGTATTGTCTACTTTAAGAATATTCTTAAATTTTATAAATTTAAAAATTTTATTTGTCCTGGCAATTTTTATGAAAATAATTAATTATATTAAAAATTTTAATTAAAAAATTTAAAATGAACTTTAATCAGATGCCAGTCTGCATTTCATTTTCTATCCACCAATACTAGAATGAAATAGTTTGAAATTTTTTAATAAAAAAATGCAAATCTATGAAGTAGGGTTTCTCTAACAAGATTCTGGGATCCCAGCTGTTTTTTAACTTGGGAAATTCTTATCCCAGGAAATCTGGCAAATTTCTTAAAAGTTCACTTTTTCCTTATTTTGTGTTAGGGTTGAGGAAATTTTGCAAATAGAAAGTACAATGGGTGACGGATAACGAACATAATCTGTTCCAACACTTTGTTCGCTATCCGAATTGCTCGTTAACCGATTATCGATTAACCATAGGTTTTTATGAAAATTTGATTAATTCGTTTTGGAGACCCCAAAAAATAAAAAAATATATACTTTCTTACTACGTTTATTTATATGTAATAATAAAAATACATATATGCACAGTCTTGCATTTTTATTAGTCATGTTTTTTCTGTTTGTGGGGGTTAAAGAATCTGTCTAATGTCGATTGCTTTTCTCTCTTCTTTAGGATTTTTCACAAGTAATTAATAACATAGTAATTGTAGAGATTCCTAAGCCTATTAATGTCAACCTGGTTTTGATGCCATTTTGAGACCGTTGTTCTGACATCCTCCCTCTTCTACATAAGATCTTTAATAGCAGATATTGGCATTAATCCTCTTTTTCAGAAGAAAACATATCTCGCTGTGTTTCCTGATGATCTTCATTTAAGAGTTCTTGGCGTTCTTCTGTAGTCGGATCCATTTCAGGTTCCATTATGAGCTCTTGAATGTACTTTATTTCTCAGATATGATTTTTGTGACTCCTTAAGCTGCTTGAGTCTTCTTGATTATACTGTATCTTTCTTAGATAGGATTGAACTGTAAACTACTGTAGACCAGTTCAAGCCATACTGCCCAGCAACATCAGACATTTTCTGCCCACTCTCTACCTTTACTATTATACTCTCACCTTTCAAAAAGAAAAACCGAAGCAAAACATAATGAGTGCCCACCCGACAGTCTCAAAAGAATTGTTTCTGTCAGAAAAATAAAAGGCTAGAATTACAAGGGAGAGTTTCAAAGTTTGGAGGAATACTATTCGATCAGTAGACACTGGGTTGAGCGTTGATGTCGACATCTCCTGCACTCTGAAAAGTTTTGAATTGTTGCCTTAAAACAAGGGAAGACCAATCAGTATTCATTATTTTACGTCGATTCTTCTTGTATTTGTTCTGTGAGGTGTTCATAATCCAAAAATGTGTTTATTATCAGAACATAAAAATCTTTCACGAAAGTGTTCATTATCCAATTTGTTTATTAACTAATCCCCCACTGTATAATTAGCTCATAAACTGACAGAATACGTTTATATTTATTAATTTTAAGCATGCTTTTTAGTTTTTACAATTTTTCTTGTTATGGCATGTCACAGATTGCCAATAACCAATACGTAGTCTATTTGTGGCAGAACTCTGAAAATTAGTTATTTGACAGAACCATGTCAAATATTAACTAAAACTGTTGATAAATGTGTATGCACATTCTATACTTAAAAACTAAAAGGAAAGTCTCAATAAACATAATTTATAAAACCCATAAGAAAGAGCCTATTTTATTATTTTTTTTACTTCCTTACATCAGAGGTGACCATTCTCAACCATAACACTGCTGAGACTCCATAATATTGAATGCCTTACTCTAAATTTTCAGGCTGATTTCTAATATATAAAATCAGTGCAATTATTTTGAATAATTGCACTGATTATATATATTTTGAATAATTGCACTGTTGTTGTCTTCATTTTTAACCATGCCCAGTAGCTTCAATAACTGCATTATGCCAGGTTGTGCAAATTGGGCAAGGATACAAATGAATATGAAGTATGCAAATATAATGCAAATATAAAGTTTTTCTTCATAAACCTGATTATTAAAGCCAAACAAACTGCTGAATTATTATGCTATAAGCTTGATGCTACTATTAAAGCAGCTGAGGCAGCCAAATCAAGAATTCTAGACAGCAGAAGAAGTACTGCAATAGGTATCTTGAAAATGAACTAGAAATCTTTTAGGCTATGGGTGAAAAACACATAACATCTATCTTCTCTTAAATGCATTAAAGATGATTCCACCCACATCAATTGAATTGAAAAGGTCATTCAAGGTAGCAGGATTTTTCATTACTAAAATAAAAACCAGATTGAGTGATCGGAGTATTGACCATTTTTGCTTTTTAAAATCTTGTTATAAAAATTTAAATAATATTTTGTATTATGTTTTATTTTGAAAAACGAAAATTACCTTGTAGGTTAAAAGTTTGATCTAAGTTCATTTTTTCTTTAACTTTTTAACTCAATTCGAAGGCCTGTTTTTTTTTTGTGTTGTAAGCAGTTTTAATAAACTTTAATAAATTTTTTCTATTTGTGAAAATTTCTGTGTAATTCAAAGGTAATTTTTAATTTATTTTACACAGCATTAGTAATATTATTATTTTGGATGTTGCATGACATATTAAATTACTTAAAAGTAAAAAATATCATTCAATTTCAAGATTTATTTTATATCTTAAAAATAATTAATTATATCCTGGGATTTCCTAGAATCCCGGGAAACAGATCAGTTTTTTCTTGAAATCTCAGGACAAGCAAAGAACTGAGAAATGAGAAACCGTATAATGAAGCTTATAAATGAAATTCCAGTATAAAATACAAACATTTATCTGCATTAAATTATACTGGAATTTCATTTATAAGGTTCATAGGTTTGCATTTTTTATGACATACTTTATTTCATTCTTGCAGTGTTTGAAAATTTTTTTTTTTAAATTTAGAGCATCTTCAACAAGATTTTACATCTTCTCACAGATCATTAGTAATTTTGGAGTATTAAATCTGAATTTGTACTTAAAATTTCTTCAAAATAAATAAGTCAGAAAGGAAAGAAAAATTGATTTTTTGCTTATTTCTCTACAATACCATTAAGTAAGAATTGGTTAAAATTTCTTGTTCTCTCTAACCTGGCCAATTGTTTTCCGTGAGCATTATTGTGCAGTTTTACTGACACAAAATTGGCTAGTATTATATATTTATTAATATAAAGTAATTATTTCTATTGTATCTATTTATTTATTTTATGCCTTGAATTGTCATAAAATTTTTATTAAAAATGTTTGTAGATGTAAGAGAAATAGTGCATGATTAATTATTGAAAATAAACATGCATACTTGATGAAATGGCAGGTAATATTTATGTGAGAATTCGAGAGTAGAGAATAATTTAATTTAATTTATTCAATTCATCAACATTTTAAAGTAACATTTTTAGCATTAAAAATGACACATTTTTGTCACTTTTTGTGGGAAAAGGGAAATCGAACTTCCCTTCACAATTTTGACGAACATCTGGACATCTAACTCATTAGTACGTCCTATCAGCTGATGCAAACCCCAATTTTCTATTGGAAGAAACTTATGCAAAAAAAGGGCATTTCCCGCGATTCGAGGCAATTGCTGATATAATTGCTTATAACAGGCAGTCAAAGGAGAATAAGAAATTGCCATAGAAGAAAGCGGTCTCTGATAGTAAGCACCTGCCACAATAACGAGCAGCTGACAATCATAGAGGACTGCTATCAAGACGGCCATATAGTAATTTAAGTCTCTCTCGGAAAGTAAGTCCATTCAAATAGAAGACATCAAGTAACCAAAGGTATTATTATTTGAACCAATTGTAAACTCTCTCTTCGTGTTTAGAGGTGTACATAGTTAGGCATTGATATAACAATAGATTGTTCTTTGATGTATTTCTTCATTTTTTTCATTAAATTTTTGTTAGTTATTTGTTAACCTGTCTGTTCCCTTGGTTAAATACAGACATTCAAACCTCCTATGATTGAAACTTCCCCACTCGATAATTATACAGCCCTCGTTTTTACTGTAGATTTTAATATTGCAAATTAGGGTGCAAATTGCTACCCTAGCTGGTGTCAGGTCCCGACGATCCTCTCCACTTGAATAATAGCCCTCCTAAACACCATCCAGTGACCCAGTGAGCAGAATTAATGGTTCTGATGATTAAAGGGATGTCAAATCTAATCTCATACCCTTGTGTTCTCACATTTAATAAAAAAATGAAGATGAGTTATACTTAAATATTTTTGATTTACATAAAAATAAATAAATAAATAATTTAAAAGAGTGACTTTATTTATAGATATTCTGAAGAAGATATACAGTTTCAACGAGTGTTTCACACAAATGGATTGATGAGAATGAGACTTACTCCAGATAATTCTAAAATGGTTATATGTACCACTGGAGGTTATTTAATGGTCATCCATAATTTGGATCTAAATAATTTAGCTGAGGATCTCATGGGATTTAAGGTAATTAAGAATTATTGTTCATATTTGTAGCATGGAGTATCTTTAAATATTTAATACATTGTAACTAGAGAGTAAATTTTAGTAGAAATGCATTGCTTTTGGTTACTTTTATGAATTTAAGAATCTGGTTTTATTATTTAAAAATTATTTAAGAATTAAGATATTTTGTTTTTCATAATAAAATTTACATATTTGAACATTATTGCATAAAATGGTACTTTTAATATTGTAACAAGAATGCGCTTTGATTGGAACTTTCCTGAAAGAATGATAAGAACAAATGGATCAGTCAGTTGGCTGACTGGGTTGCTGATTTTTATTTTTGGAGTAATTCCTTGTCTTCTCCATGCCAGTTGCAACTGTGACAGAGCTACAAGTGCATGTCAAGAATGTATTCAATGGTATTAGAAATCAGCCTGAAAATTTAGCGTAATTCATTCAATAATTCGTTAGAGTCTCAGCAGTGTTATGGTTGAGAATGGTCACCTCTGATGTAAGGAAGTAAAAAAAAAAAAAAATAAATAAAAAGGCTCTAACTCCTTTTTTCTGGATTTTATAAATTATGTCAACAGTTTCAGTTAACCTTGTGTAGTAATGAAGGGTACACAAAGGTTGAATTTGCAAGTTTAACCCCGGTATTCAGCAACACGAGTTAGAGTTAGAGTTAGAGTTAGGGTTAAATCTTGAGTTAACCAATCACCGTTTGCTTTACTTTTAATACGTGAATGCTCATTGGTTATCTTTTAACTCTAACTCTAACTCGTGTTGGTGAATACAGGGGTAAGAGGTTTAAAAGTTATGTGATTTGGTAATGACAATGTCATTAGCAGTGTAAAAGTATAGATTTAGTAAGTCAGATATTAGAGGGTTTTAATTTTTTTTACAAAGATTTGTTTGTAAATGTTCATTAGCATTTTCAAGGTGATGCTATGCATATATGGGAGTGTGCTATGTAATGGTTTGATGATATATTCAAAAATAACTGTTTCTAGGATAGAGTTAAGTTCTATTAATAAAGTGGATAAAAGTTCTAATTTCCTATGTTTCATGTTTCAAATATTATATTATGCTATTATTTATAAATACTGATAAAACTGAAATATTGATAGGAACTGTTTAATATTTTTCTTAGCCATAGTTCTTTATGAAAAATTTTTATTATTATAGAAATAGAGGAGATAGGTAGGAAAAAATAAGTTTTATACAAAATCACTTAAAACATGAAAAAGTGGATTTAAAGTAGATTAGGACTTGAAAGTGCAACTTTCCTTAAAAGTTATAAATGTGTGTGTGTGTGTGTGTGCGTGCGTACTTAAAAAATAAAAACAATACTCAACACGTACCTGAACCTGTTACCGGTGTTGGAGAAAAGACGAAAAAAATATCGTAAATGTTTTCGAATCTTAATAGTTCTTCTTCAAACGATAAAAAAGAAGGAATGCAGAACAAAAAGAGAACTTTAAAGAGACGTGTGTTTGATTTCTGTTTAAATATCGATGTTCATTAGAACATCGATATTTAAACAGAAATCAAACACACGTCTCTTTAAAATCGTTGGATTGGACATGCACATTCAATGTGGATAGACAGTGATTAAAAGTCTGCATCAATGAGGGCCTGCCAGGCAATGGACAAATTGAGTTCTTCTTTATAATTTATGCACGTGGTGGTGTGGCTGGATTTATAAATGGAGATAGCCTCCAACCACCTCAGGTGCTCAGGGTGAGGCAAAGTGATGATGAGCCTCACTGGGTTGAAGGCTGCCTTGATGTCAGGATTGGCTGTGTAAACAGCAAGAGCCATAAAGTTCCTCCCATGTAGAATGTCTGCATTGTGCTCATGTATTCTGATTCCCAATGATCGTTTGGTCGAACCGATGTAAACAAGGTTCTTAAACAAGGTTACCATAAGCTATTCAATAGATTAATTAATCGTTACTACCACTCCACAAGTGTGTCCGCTATCTGCTCATGTGATGACAACCCTCCGGAAGATGAGGCACGGACCCCCATCACATATAATCCATATATGGCTTCGTTACATAAGGCGATTGCTAACAAATACCGCATTAAGATCACATACAGAAGATGTCCTACCATCTTGGACATCCTCCAAAACAGGAAGGAATCCTTCCTGTTTTGGATACCAACAGACTCCCAGGCATTTACTCTATACCTCTTAAGTCCCACAGGTGTGACAGGAACCTTGTTTACATCGGTTTAACCAAACAATCATTGGGAATTAGAATACATGAGCACAATGCAGACATTCTACATGGGAGGAACTCTATGGCTCTTGCTGTTTACACGGCCGATCCTGACATTGAGGCGGCCTTCAACCCTGCTTCATCATCACTTTGCCTTACCCTGAGCACCTGAGGTGGTTGAAGGCTATCTCCATTTACAAATCTAGCCATGCCACCACATGCATAAATTATAAAGAAGAACTCAATTTGTCTGTTGCCTGCAGGCCCTCATTGATGCAGACTTTTAATTGCTGTCTATCCGCATTGAATGCACATGTCCAATCCAACGATTTTAACGAGATGTGTGTTCGATTTCTGTTTAAATATCGATGTTCTAATTTTTTTGTTATGCATTTCGTCGCTTCTTTTTTATTGTCTGAAGAAGAACTATTAAGGTTCAAAAACGCTTGCAATATTTTTTTGTCTTTTTCCAACACCAGTAACAGGTTTAGGTCTGTGTTGATTTCATCCTGGTGTTTTGTAAATGTAGAAGTTTAAAAACAATATTTTGAAGAATATCTATTGGGTAAATCAAAGTTAAAATGTTATTTAGTCATTTTAGGTATATTCTATTCAATTTATTTCAATATCTAAAATTAATAAAATGTTGGTTTCTATATTGTAAATTGAGATTTATTTTTATTTACAATTAAATAGGTTATAACTTCTTTTAGTTATCAAAGATTATTTATTTAAAAATATTTTTGGCTCTACTTCAGCCATCATCATTTTAAACTTACAGATTTGCTATTCATTTTTGGAATATGAATATATGAATATGATTTAAAACTGAAAGAACATATTACTTTGATCAAAAAGTATCAGGAAAGGTTCATTTAAACTGTGTGCAAAGGAACACTTGTCATTTTTTTTTTTGCAGTTTTGTGCAACTTTCATCAACATCTAGCAACAATCTGTATGTCATTGTCTGTTTTCATTTATAAATAAATACTTGTTTTGTATGTAAAGAATTTTTGTACTGGTAATTTTTTTAAAAAGTTGAATGTAATTGAGCAAAGAACATGCATTAAATTTTGTTTTCACAATGGAATTACTGCTACAAAATGTTGAAATGTTGCAAAAAGCTTTTGGTGATGACACACTATCAGAAACAAGAGTTTTTGAGTGGTAGACGTTCAAGGAAGGCAGAGAACATGTCAAAGATGAACTACTCTCTGGTAGACCATCCACTTCAACTGATGAACAACATATCACTCAAGTCAATGATTTGGACCTCAATGATCATCAGATAAACATGTTTTGCTTTTGTACTATATATTGCACATTTTCTTCTTGAGGGTATGTAAGCAGGCTGATGTGCAGAATTCATGAGATACACATACAGTAAGACCCTGCTTAATGTGGGGGATACATTCCTAGATGACAAAGCACTAAATGAAACAGTGTTAAACGAGGTCATTTTAACATAGAGTAAATAGGGATAGGGGAATACACAACCAAAAATAAGCAAACTTTAATTTTAAGTTATTTTTATATTAATTTGCATAATAACATATGTTAAATAACACACAAACATGCAAAAAGTGAACTGCACACAGAAATGTGAAGTTCACTTTTTGTGATGAAGGTCCTGCTTTTTCTGAAATTCTTGCTTTTTGTGATAAAGTCATGAAGTTTCATTTGTTGCGTTTTTCTTTCCTTAAGCAAATGTTGGTAGCAGAAGATCACATCCAAAATGCCTTATTTTGCTTTTGCACTTCTTTCAAAATCTTGATCATTTGCTACGATTTGATAAACGATTTCGGTTATCATTACCAAACTTTCACTAAGGAAATCTGTAGAGAAATTCTTTGGGTTCTTTGTTTTCAGAATCTCTATTTTCCAGTTCTACACGAATTCCTTGTTCTGCCAGTTCTTAAAGGTCTTCGTTGGTAAGGCTCTCACCAGAAACCTGCAGTAACTCCTCACTATCCTGCTTGTCTACATTGCCTAGTCCTGCTATATCAATTAGGTTGAGTTTGGTCAACCTAATGATATAGCAATAGACTCTTCATGTTGAGAATTCTTGGATACCTTCAGCCATAACTTCTTCTACACTTTGTTCTTGTATTTATCAGTTAATTTTTGCCAAGCGAAACTGATATTGCCTATGGCAGGGATGGCAAACCTTTTTGAGTACGTGTGCCATATTGTAAGCATACTTAGCTTTAAAGATGTTAATGCATGCCAATGTCTTAGACTTTGAATAATGATATTTAAGGAAATTAAACAAATACGCTTTAATTCGAATAAATGTAGAAAATCTAATTAAAAAAAAGATGATCAGGTGATAAACAGAAAGGATGATTGAAAAAGACAGAAATCATATGATACATTAAGTGCCAGATGATTTCTCTTACGTGCCACTTTGGGCACCTGTGCCATAGGTTCACCATCCCTGGTCTATTGCATACACAATGTTATATTTTTTCCAAAATTGAACCAAACAAACATAGATTTAAAGAAAGTATATCTTTTTGCCACCTTTTGCTGATTGGTTTGTGTTTGCAAATAACTGTATTATATATGAATCAATGAAATGTCACAATAATTTAAATCAGTGTAAATTTTGAGCTTTTTTTGAGGCTTTGAGCAGACTTTGTTATATCGAGGCAGCATTAAGTGAGGTCTTACTGTACTTTTCAAAAGTGAAATTGCAACATCATGAAGGAATGTGCATAGCGACATGTACGTTGATGGTACCAGTAGAAGTGACAAAGATAAGCAAATGATTAAAAGAACAAACCAAAATATGCAACAGACACCTGTTTATTCAGTAACGAATAAACAGGCATACTATCAATGAGAAGATTAATGGTTGCCTGAAGTATCACTTGCCAAACTGTATCCACCTCAATGCATATGTTGTTGTCTATGGTGTGTAGTGGTGATCCCCAGTGCACCTCACACCAGGCAAGGTCCCACAGGTGTTCAGTGGGAGAGAGATCAGGTGAAGCTGCCAACCAAAGAAGGATGAGAATTCTGTTCAGGCTGGTGAGAGTTTGCTGTGCAACATGTGGTTGGGCATTGTCTTGCTGGGACACAGTGTTGGATGTGGCCTGCACCAGTGGCCAAACCATAGGTCCCACAACTTGTGTGATGTACTGATCTACTGTCAGAGTACTGGAAATATGCACCAGAGCTGTATTGGGGGGGGCATCATGTTTGATGCCTCCCCAAACCACGATACCTGGTGTGGGGTCTGTGTGATGTTTGGTGAAAAGGGCTGGAAAGTATTCCTGTATAAGCACTTTTATCTGAATGGACTAACACTTCTACTTTTATTATTTGTCACAGATCTAAAGGGTTCCTAAAATCTTACATGTACATACATTAATGTAGACCATGTAAAAATAATTTTTATTGATGATAATTTTATTTCATATATAGTCAAACCTGTTTTTATCATGTGTTTGCCTTACTGATTGTTTTAGAGTAAAACATATATATAAATACACACTATTACTTTTCTTTACATATACTGATTATATTAGTATACATTACTGCTTTTATTGTAATTTTAATACTTGTTTTTTTAAATTTTATTTTATATTAAGAATACTATTTAAAAATCTTATGTTGTCTTAATATGTACTTTTAATTTTAAAGTATTGTATCATATTCAAAAATCTGTTTTATAAATTCACATGATGATGAATGTTAAAAATGTGGAAAAAACATTTTCCACTGGTTTTAACAGTCATCATCAAGCCATACATTCAAAGATCAAATAAAATATAGAATAAACATTTTAAACAAGATAGAACAAAAATTGCCATTTGCATAAAGCCAGGAGCATTTGTGATGAGAAAACATGCTATTGGTTCTATGCAAATGGCAATTTTTATTCTATCTTATTTAAAATATTTATTCTATGTTTTATTTGATTTTTGAATGTATAACCTGATGACGACAATTAAAAACAATGGAAAACATTTGGTTCTTGCATTAAAACCTTGTTTTCTTGCTGGTTTTCTGGTGATAGGGGTTACTTTATAGTATATTCATTCATTCAGTTTATCGTACATACATTGAGGATTAATGAATTTTATTTACATTGTTAGATTTTTTAATAATTAAATTATTTATAAATTGTGCATGCTTGCTCAGTTAAACTATGTCTGCAAGCTATAAACGATGCATTAAATTTATCTTTGTATACTAGTACATTTATCAATTAACAGGACTTATTATACTGGGAAATTATGGATGCAGATATTTAGTCTTACAGATCAGAAATAATATTTTTTATTTGGTTGAACTAAATAAAAACTAAACAGGTGAACTAAATAAAAAATATTATCTCTGATCTGTAAGACTAAATATCTGCATCTATAATTTCCCAGTATAATAAGTCCTGTTAATTGATAAATGTACTAGTATACAAAGATAAATTTAAGCTACGATAAAGGACACAAAAGCATAATAATATAAACGATGCAATTTGTTCATCTTTAGGCCTAAAGATGAACAAATTGCATCATTTATATATATATAAACAATATATACCGTATTTTATGGACTATAAGATGCTACGGACTATAAGATGCACCTTAATTTTTAAGCAATTTTTTTAAAAAATACCTATAAGACGCTACAGACTATAAGACGCACCTGAATTTTGGAGGCAATTTTTTGAAGAAAAAAGTGCGTCTTATAGTCCGTAAAATACGGTATATAGTTTTATATATATATAAAATCACTGTGGCAGATTTTATATCATGTAAATGCTGAAAAACCTACTAGTGTTCCAATTAAGACTATCAAATGGTAAAGTAGAGTTTGTCTTATAATTCAGTCTGTGTTTAATCAGGAGAGAAAATTCAGTTGGCAAAAGAAATTTTATTTGCTAAGCATTAAAACCTCCTCTTTGAAATTCATAGTGAATAAAAATTTTTTTTACTGGTTGAACTTTGCTTCCTGATTAAAACAGTCTAAATTATAAGACAAACTCAGGTTTACTGTTTGATAGTCTTAGTTAGAGCCCCAGTTGGTTTTTTTTCATTTATGTAAATTTCATAGTTTAATTATCTAATTAATAACACTGTTATAGCCCATTTATAATTTGGTAGTTTAGATTTTTGATTATTTAAATAATAGTTAATAGAAAGTTTAATTTATGTATTTGAATAGTTAGTTTTTGTAACTTTAAGAATTTATTCATTAGATTTTTTAATATGAACATAATTTTTTGTAGCCAAACATGTACAGATTAATGCAGATGGGAAATACACCTTTTCCAATTGGTTATTCATATAATCATTTATTTACTGCTCAGCGTAATCGAATTGAACTTATATCAGATTTTCCTGAAGGAAATGATGCTGAAATTATCTCTTCATTACAAGTGCATCCTTATGGATGGTGTGTGTTATCTCGTAACACAAGCAGTGATGAAAATACTGAGGTAAGAAATATATAAGCTATTCAACATGGTATGACTTGCTAATCACAGAGATGTATTGTAGGAAAAGCTCTTTCTAAAAAGTATTGAGTAGTTTATCTGATTACAGTTAACCTTAAATCAGCAGTTCCCAACCTTTTTTTGACCAGGGACCACTTTGATTTCATTGTTGTTAGCAGGGACCACAAGGTTTAAGAAAAATAAACTGTGTCAATCTAAAAATAAACTTTAATCAAAACTGTTTACATAAGTAATTGTTAAATGCAAGAGTAGCATGCTTTAGCAGTACTATTATAATAGAAAACATAACATTTTTAGTAAAAATTAAATTCAGTTTGTATCAATGTGGGAATAATAATTTAAAACGAATAAAAGTTTTAAATCTTTCGCGGACCATATTTTAGCTCTTGCGGACCACTGATGGTCCACGGACCACTGGTTGGGAACCGCTGCCTTAAATCCTCACTTAAATACCCATGGACAATTACATTTTCCTTTTAGTATCATAGTACCTGTAAAGGGTAATTTCCATTATACAATTTTTTCCAGAAAAATAGATTCACATAGACCCACAACTGTTGCCTGGCAATGGCCCATTTATGGACTTTTGAAATCATGCTTATAGATAGACATCATCAAACTTGCCAATAGGTAATATTTTCAGTTCAAGGTTAGTTCAGTTGTCTTGCAATGAAAACCTTATTGAGCTTGTGGGGAGAAAAACATTTTCTGTTCAATGTCAGTCTGGGAGAGAATAGCATTATAAAATTAAAATAATAATAATATATATGTGAACAAAAATATCAGATGCATTAGAATTTGTTGCTAATTCTTATCACGTTTGTTATTGAATGGAATACTTAATGGAAAATATCTAGTGTGATGAAATGGTTGAAACTTCCATGTACCATTGCTCACGTAGTTGTTCATTGGTGGTTAAGTGAAATGTTTCCAATAAAAATTGTTTTTAAAACAGGAATGCCTCACCTAATCACTGATGGGGATTAGGTTAGGATTTATGGTAATAATTAAGACTAGAATTTTAATTAATTTTGAAAGTAATATCTTTAAAAATAATATCCTGAAAATTATTTTAAGAAAGGAATATTTTTCTTTAGAATAAATATATACTATATACATACATAACTATACAGGTATACTGGGTGGCCCAAAAGTCTAGATTTATGGAGAAATAAGGTATATGATTTATTTAAATATATATAATTGCAACAAATGATATGCTGAAATTGATGGTCTTTGGCTTTCAAGCACTTGTAAAAATGCTGAGTGATCTGTGAACAATGTTCCCTCTAAGCTGTGCAGCCGCGCACTGCTCAAATTGTTGCTGTACATGAAACTATGTGCCGCACAGGTGAGCATGCGCACTGATTTGAATTGTTGTTTACTTATTTCTCACTTTGTCTGCAACATGATTATTGCTACATATATTTCAATTAAATACATTAAATCATTGACAAAAGATAATATTTTGTATGGAAGTATGTTTTAATATGAATTTTAATCTCTATGATTAATTATTTTAATTTTTATAGGAAAAAATAAGATTTTATATATATATATGCTCAGAAAAATTTTTTGCTCAGAATCTGCTCAGCAAAAATTTTTTTTGCTCAGAGAAATATATGTTCCACTCATCTACAAAAAAAATTAGAGGGAACATTGTCTGTGAATCCTTAAATTACTTTAGTGATGTTATCTTGTACCAATATACCAATATAATTGTCATTGATAGTTCTATTCTAACAAAGAAAAATTTAAATTTAACCAAAAAAAAAAAAAAAAAAAGGAAAAAGGAAAAATTTGAACTGAAAAACATTATTAAGATTAGAAAAGGATCTTATATAAGGCAAATTACTTAAAACCCACACTTTCGGACATCCTGTATACTTATTTATTTATTTTTATTCATACTAAGTAACTAAATAATTTGGTAGTGATATTAAAGTTTTTGTAATGTTATTTCAGTGGACTTGTATTCATGACATTCAAGAAGTAGAGAAACCTTACAGTCAAGTGAGTGATGATTCCCAGTTAACAACTTTGATTGGTGTTTCTCGGAATGAAAATGAAACAGTTAATGAATCAAGTGTAAATAATTCAGAAAGTTTTAATTCTGTTGAAAGTAACAGCCTGGAAATTTCTCGGGAAATTTCTGGATCTCAGTCACTTCGAGAAAGACCAGTTGTGCACATTAGACTCAATTACGGTTCTCAGTCTCTCAGACACCAAGAAGTAAGTCATTCTGATACTCAGGGCAATAGAAATACAACAACAGAGAGTTACCGTTTTGGTAATATCGAACTGCGTATTTCACAACGAAGAATTACGCAGTCAGTGCCAGTAGGAACTCAAACTTCTATGAATTCTCAGGAAGGAACATCTGGAGCAACTCAAGCTTCTCCCACTATTCAAACTAGATCACAAAATTCTGATGATAGTAATAGCAGTGAAGAAGCAGATAATAGTTCTACCCATATTGTTCCTTCAGAACGTCCAGCATTTTTTATTAGGACAGGATCAGAGCGTGGTGCTCATACATTTTTGTTGTTAGGTCCAAATAGATCTCAGGATCAATCAAATCATACATCTCATAAGATTTACAGAAATACTCCTCGACTAACTCATTATATTTCAGAACCTAACGTCGGTAGAGGTTTTATCAAAGAACTCTGTTTTAGTACAGACGGTAGATTGATTTGTTCACCATATGGCTACGGAGTTAGATTATTAACATTTCATCCCTCTTGTAGTGAATTGTGTGACAGTGTTCCTAAATCCGTTTCTCCTCTTCATGAATTAAGGTCTGACTCTAGTCATTCAAATTATGTTGTCAGCACCAAGTTTTCTCCCACTCATTGCCTGTTTGTATCTGGTTGTTTAAGTGGTAAAATATGTTTCCATCAACCTGTTATATAGCAAATTAATTAGAATTATAAAATTACAATGCATTTATCAGATACATTGTTTTTATATTATTAATGTATATTAGAATCTTCCATTTTCAGAATCTCATTTCAGTTTTTGAGATTAATTTGTTTGTGACAAAGCCAATATGTACTTTTGAGTGTACTATAAACTCTTAAGCATATGTTTTTCTGTTATTTCCAAAAATTTTGGAAGAAGAAAATTCCATAAATTTTGATTGATTGATGAAATGAAAATGTTGGTATGACACAAGAATTACATTTTTAATAACTTGAAACATCATTTATAATTTTAATAATCTTAAAAATATCTTGTTTTTAGAATTGCAGAAATAATCTGTATCTAATTCACCTTATTGCACATTTTATGAAAAGTCAATTGCCTTCCTTACATCTGTATTTTGTGAAATTCTTGTAAATAAAACTTTAGGATAAAATCTTATCTATGATACTCTAGTCTAAATTATTAAGTTGCTCTAATTATCATAAGCCATATTTAATATTTTTTGAATTTATATTTTAATTGCTTTACTTAAAAATCAAAAAAATTCTCAAGAAGAATAAAATATTAAGATTGCTTCATAATTTTATTGTATGTAAGAGAAGAAACATCAAATAAGTATAACTACTTTAAAAACCAACAAAGTTTGAAAGTTTGGTTTATGGTATTTTGTTCTACACACAATGAGGTTATATAATAATAATAATAAATTTTGTGCAAATTAAAATTTTAAGGATTTTTAAGGCAAGTTTTCTTATTTGATGTAAAAGGAATTAATGTAATTTAAGAATGTTCATAAAATCTTATTAAAACTTTTATTCTATGAATATATTTTGCATAATTTTTTTAATTATACACAAATGTTTACATTATGCCATTTCTATCATTTCTTAAGGGATGATACAGGGTGGCCTTTATCCAGAAGGCCACCCTGTATTTTATTTACATAATTCTTCCCATTATATAAGCAATAAGAAAGTCTTTATTGGTATACATTATAGATTTGGCCAATGCTTTCCCTTGTTATTTATACATAACAGCCGAAAAAGTAAAATTAATTATGTTTAGAAATAACTTATTGGTACAGAATATTTTGCCTTGTTTAGAAACGTTTAAATAAAGGGTTGAAGAAAGAAATGTATTGTTATTTACTTTCAAAATTAAAAAAAAAAAAACTAAGTAGGATTATTTTGACTGGCTGGCACCATCTCAGTTAAGGGTTAAAACTCTTCCTTTGCACACTTTTACACGAGTTGGAATATTCTAATTGTTGCCTTTACACAACACAAACGTACGCCCCCTTGGTGATCGGTTAAGGAACAAAATCCGTTTCAAGACTCTGTTGCTATCCGAATTGTTCGTTAACCGATTAACGATTTACCATAGGTTTTTATGGGAATTTGATTAATTCGTTCTGAGATCCCCAAAATAAAAAAATATATACTTTCTTCACAATTTTCTGAAACCGTGTTTTTTAGTTTTCTATGATTCACGAACACAAACTGTGCTACTACTTTAACACTTGGCGATTAAATAAAGTTGGGAAATCGCCAAGTGTTAAAATAGTAGCACAATTTATGTTCGTGAATCATATACTTTCTTACGACGTTTATTTATATGTAATAATAAAAATACATATATACAGTCTTGCATTTTTATTAGTCATGTTTTTTCCGTTTGTGGGGTTAAAGAATCTGTCTAATGTCGATTGCTTTTCTCTCTTCTTCAGGATTTTTCACAAGTAATTAATAACATAGTAATTGTAGAGATCCCTAAGCCTATTAACCTCAACCGGGTTTGGATGCTATTCTGAGACCGTTCTGACATCCTCCCTCTTCTACATAAGATCTTTAATAACAGATATCGGCATTAATCCTCTTTTTCAAAAGAAAACATATCTCGCCGAGTTTCTCGGTGTTCTTCATTTAAGAGTTCTTGGAGTTGTTCTGTCGTTAGATCAGTTTCAGGTTCCATTACGAACTCTTCAATGTTCTTTATTTCTCAGACGTGATTTTTGTTACTCCTTTAGCTGCTCGAGTCTTCTTGATTATACAGTATTTTTCTTAGATAAGATTGAACTGCGGCCTACTGTAGACCTGTTCAAGCCATACTGTCCAGCAACAACAGATATTTTCTGCCCACTCTCTACCTTTACTATTATACTCTCACCTTTCGAAAAGAAAAACCGACGCAAAACTTAACGAGTGCCCGCCTGACAGTCTCGTGAATACTATA
Source organism: Centruroides vittatus (assembly GCF_030686945.1). Classification (NCBI taxonomy): domain Eukaryota; kingdom Metazoa; phylum Arthropoda; class Arachnida; order Scorpiones; family Buthidae; genus Centruroides; species Centruroides vittatus. Next base: position 1,828,704 of record NW_027122194.1, read on the forward strand.
AAAGAATTGTTTCTGTCAGAAAAATAAAAGGCAGGAATTACAAGGGAGAGTTTCGAAGTTCGGAGAATACTATCCGATCAATAGATACCGGGTTGAGCGTCGATGTCGACGTCTGCCGCGCTCCAAAAAGTTTTGAATTGCCTGAAAACAAGGAAGACCAATCGGTATTCATTATCTTACGTCGATTCTTGTGTTTGTTCTGTGAGGTGTTCGTTATCCGAACATAAAAATCTTTCGCGAAAGTGTTTGTTATTCGATTTGTTCGTTAACCGATCACCCACTGTATATGCTCTCTACCTTAAACTAGCAGGATCTTGCTCCTATATATAATACTTTTCCGTTAGCAATAGAGTCGTGCAGATAATTCATTATCTAACTCCTTTCAGAGGAAACATTTTGAATTGAAACAACGTGAGTTCCAGTTTTAAATCGGAAGTTCGTATATAGTTAATCGGAGCCTCCTGTCCCTAATCTTTTCACACGTGGTCTCGGATTTTATCTATCTAACTCTGCTCTCGAGATTAAGGAAAGACAAGCAGACGACATTGGGAATTTATAGGTTTACAATTTTTTCAAATTGCAGCCCAAACAGGAAAAGTATAGAAATTATATTATTGTTTCCTAGTAAACATTTAGTTGTTGATGCAGAATTATTTGAAAAATGTTTCAATAATGATATACGTATATATATATATATATATACATATAGTATAATCAGAACCGTGGTAATGTTTTTAATGCCCTAGGCAATACGTTAGTTTTTTAGTTTTAGTCCACGGCTCATAAATGTTTGCCAGGCGTGAGAGGCATTTACGTCTGGCAAACATTTATATAAGACCTTAGCAACAACGTCTTGGCACTTCCCCGTTGCCAATACAGTGCTACCGCTCTCAGTATAATAGATTTACACAACAAAAAGTATTGTAATAAACAAAATTCAGTTTAAATATTGACTAGAATTAACATTAAATATGTACTATACAAATATGTAAAATTTTATAGGACTGAATCGCATCAAATATATACAGTGGAACCTCGGTATACGTCTGCTTTAGAATACGTCCAATTCGGAATACGTCCTGTTTCGACGAAACAAATTTTGCTCGGTATACGACTTAATCCAATTATACGCGCATATGAACAAGTAGCACTATCGGTGTATTAGACCAGACTAGACGTTCGCGGTCCCGCGGTTTATAACTTTGTTAAATTTCTTCTGATTTTAATTTGTAAGTAAAATTTTAGTATTTTTATTAATCATGAATTGCAAAAAGGCAAATGAAAAGCAACAGAAAACTAAAAAAATGACTAGAATTACAATGGACTGAAAAAAGAGAGTGCTGAGAAATATGAAGTTCGCATGGATGTTCGAGATTTAACTGTTGCATACCGTATTCCGAGAATGACGATATCGACAATCGTGAGAAATAAAGACATTATTAAATCTGCTAACGTTGCGAAAGGGGTTTAATCAATTTCTAAACAGATTATAACTATTAAGGAGAGTTCGATTTGATTTGATTTTATGATTTAAATAATATAATACAATATACTGTAATAACTTTAAAAATCTATAATAAAATCTATTTTTATTAATGTGCTCAAACAGTGTTTAAATTATTTTACAACCTCATTAATATATCACAGTGGCGTGCCGTCATTGGAAGCGATGGAAGCGCCGATTCCACCTTCCAATGACTTTCCCTTGAATTTTATAAAATATAAATTTTCATATTTTAACGTACTTTGAATTAATTAAAATTAATATTTTATTATAACTGCATTATGTATCTTTTACAAATTTCTATACTACATGTGAAAAAAAAACGATAAGATTGCTATTGTATATTCGAATAATTCGGTGGCGGAAGGAATGTCGAAACCGGGTCAGTCTCCAATCAGCCAGATTATATAGGCATTAGCACATGCGGTTTACAGTGCACCAACCTCACCCGGTTTAGCCGGGTGAGCTAAACCGGGTAAGCGACACACTCGTAAAGAGTACAGCTTTATATCCCGGAGCGGTTGTGGGCTGTTAACCACCTGCCTGTCAACTTCCAAGCAGGCAGATTATAGGCATTGGCGCATGCGCTTTACAGAGCACCAACGTCACCCGGTTTAGCTGGTGGATGCTTCACACATAAAGCTTCTAACTTTATATCCCGGACCGGTTGTGGGCTGTTTAGCCGCCTGCCTGATAGATATTCGGCCGCTCTCGTCCGATTACGTGAATCACGAGTAGACTAGATCAACGGCGGGCAACCCCGGCCCGCGGGCCAGCTACGGCTCGCGAAAAGTTTCTATCCGGCCCGCGAGATCTTTAATAGATTATTAAATTGGAAAAATAACTAATTAATAGTTAATTTTCCAATTCTTTGTAATTTTCGAAAACGATAAGAGAAATAAATGTAGTATAAACTTTTTATTTATTTATTTCATATTTGCAGACTAAAAAAATTACGAGTCACAAAAAGGCGTCAATTAACTACTACGGCCCGCGGAAAAACGTAAAATTTATTCTGGCCCGTGTTATAAAAAAGGTTGCCCACCCTAGACTAGATTTATAACTTAACCCAACCGATAGGAGTTTACTGGCATGTTTTTATGATAGTTCTGTATAGTTGACGGGAGTTTAAAAAAATCCATTAAAATATTTGATATATTTATTCCGCTCTCCCATCTTATATTACTTACGGGTTTCAATGTTAAACCGGTGATATTACGATTATAGTATGTCCCATCTGTAAGGGAATGCAGAAAAAACGTGTACAATTCTTGTATAATGTTAAAAAATTAACTGTTACTTTGGCATCATTATTTACAACCAAATTTAATGAATGAGACGTACAATGGTACAAAAAAAGCTCTAGAATTTATTTTCCTTAAATGTACGATCTAAGTATCGGTTGTCATAAAAATTTCTTTCCACTTTTTTCCCAAGACTACAGATATTCGAGTACAAAGTAACTGGTTTCGAGTTATTTCTACTAAGAAGTAGTTAAATAATTAAGAGATTAGGGAATGGTGACATAAGTAAAACCCTGCTGACTTAAACAAAAGCTTAACCGAAGCAATTACTAGCTCGGTACAGTGGGGAACTGATTTCCGTGTACACCTGGTACTAAAACGAATTGCAGTAGTTAGAAAACAAATGACTATTAAGTTTAACATATTTACATCTATGGTGAGAAACGTTTAAAATTTACAACGGCCCTGTCGCGTCCTTTGAGATATACTAGTGATGCGACAAAAGAGGCATTTGACATTGACCGGTATCGGCACCCTCGGGATTTGTCATGCATGCATTCACTGTACACCTACCAAAATCGTCTCTGTTTCCATTCGTGAGCCACTCGCAGGGAGCAATTTTAACTCAGTGGATTGTTTAAATATTTAAAAATAAACAATATTTTATGTTATTTTTATATACGTTTCTTCGCAAAAGTATATTCATACAATTGAATATTTTGTACCAGGTATGTATAATTGTATATCCATCACAAATTTTATTTTACTAAGTAAGTTTTAATAATTTTATTTTTAATTTTAGCCCTTATATCATGGCTAGCGATTTAAACTTTTAAATACGTTGATGGAATCAACGACGAGTTTTATGATAAAGTAATTAACGACTTTGCGGGAAAACATCGCCGAATAGAGTTAATTTATAGAAAATAAAAAAAGAAACAAGTTTTTCTATAATTGTATTATGTATGTATTATTTGTATTTTAGAATTAAAGAACATAAATTGTTTATTTTTGTCATTCGCACGTACGAATGGACCCTAGACCATCACTGACGCGCAATTAACTGATTGCCCCTGAAAGTCGGCTTCTTACAGAAACACAGCTTCCCTATCATCAAATGTCACGGCACGCCACTGTTCCACAAAACCTATAAAAAATTGACACATTTTAAAAATTTTTTAATGAAATTTTTCGTCATAAGTGCGAATGGTCGTAACTCGAGAAGTGACTGTAGATCATTGGGACTGAGCAGTATTAATATTCTTATATTTATTATACTCTTAATTTTGTACAATTTAAAGGATGGTCTGGAAGAAGTAAACTATATATCTATTTCATGGTAAATAATGAAATTTGTAACTAACCATATATATAAAGGAACTTCAATAAAGACCATAGCAATAGCTAATAGTATTGTATTAATAGGGAAATTATTATCCTCATTTTTTCAAAATACTAATTTTGCTTCTTACTCCTTTCTTCCACAGATCTCGTAAATTCAAATATCACATCATATGCCAATTAATATCTGTCAGATTAACAAAATAACATAAAAAGAGAAAATTACTAAACTTTACATTAGAGAACTAAATTTAAAATAGAGCCAACTAAGGTTAACAGGAGATTGGAGATTGGTTAGAATGCAACACATCATTATGTAATTAACCTCAGGAATTAAATTGCAGTCAGCCATTTCTCTTTCGTCCCAGGGTAGGCCTATTCTTCATGCGGGAACGAATAAAACTTTGTACTTGGCGGCTCAGTAATATAGGTAACACTACAACCGACCACACAACAGTTATTTTTTGAAGTTTTGTTGGCAGAAAGCTGTTTTTCATTATCACAGGCAGAAAACAAGCACCGCGTCTCAGTACGTATCTAACCCAAAGACGCTCGTGTTTTCCCGAAAAAGTTTCCTTTGCCTGCGTACAGGTGGCGCTCAACGCAGTTCCACTAGCTCTATAGGCCACAGATTAATCTGTTATAGGCTCTGTAGGTCACAGCCACTCTATGTAGTATATTCTAGCTCGTTGGTACTACAGTACTACACGTGAATCATAACAAAAACTTAATCACAATGAATTTAAAATGAGAAAGTCGTTTAATCACTATAAATAATCTTGAATATTAAAAAAAATTTTATATAATATTTTTTCAATTACAATATAACTGTTTTGCCGATTGCCGGCCTTGATTTAAAATTACCGGTCAAGCCCATATAACCCCACGAATGTTTTCTGTGATGTAAGCTGTTCCAGATATGTCGGACCCATTTATCCCATTTTGGGCCTGAAAAAAATCCTTCTCTATGCCCAGAAGGCGGAAAGATTCGAGTAAAAAAAAAGTATCGCCATAATTAATTCTGTTTATTCTCTAGCGTTTAAAGTTTCTAATCACTTGTTTATTTAAGTATTTCATCCAATAATAGCGCAAAACTTGATGCCTTTTTAAATATATAACATGAAAACACGTAACAATAAATACAGTATAACAGTGATAATTATGCCAAATGGCGTCTGAAATATACTGTATTTCCTTATTTTTCCTATTTTTACCAAGATATTTATTAATTATATTGAAAAACACAGTATCATATTTTTGCGATTTATTTTAGATTAGAAAATATTCCAACTTTAATATATTAAAAAAAAATTAGTAAATAATTTTGGCTATATTTTGGCGATAAACTCAACCACGATCCTCGAACTACTACTTTTTTTTTCTGTTAGCATCTTGTTTTGTAGCATGGCTGACTCAAACTGCAGTGTCCAAATATATAGAATATTTACCGTTTAAACGCTATTTAATATATTTTATCTTTTATTATTATTATTACTTTTACATTCAGAAGGATCTCTAAGGTCGGTAATATTTTTGTATTATTGTAATTTTTCTAATGTTAATATTATAAATAAAATCAATAATTGAAATATTTGTATTAATTTTGTATTGATACATATTTGTTTCCAGATATTTTATAATGTTCTGTGCTTACAAGTAATGGAATATTTTTTTGAAGTGAAGAACATTTAATTAAAGAAAATGAAATGTTGCTATTTTAATATTTAATATCACATTTTTATTTCAGCATTTTTTTTTTGTTTAAATTCTTAGAATAAATTTTTTCCAAATTAAACATGTCTAAATATAATTCATTTGAAGAATGAACCAGCAGTTCTTTTTATTTTGAAAAGATTTTTATCAGTACTTAAGTTGGCCTTTGTTCTTAAACAATATGGGGTATTGTTATAGAATTTATTGAAATATTCTGTTTTAATATTTCTTTATTAGCAGTTCAGGAAAAATACAAATATATAGGAAAAAAAACCTCGGTAAATATTAGAAACTGTTTTCACAAAAAATGGAAAAAATTTCTCTGCAAATTTCTGTAATAAAATTCTGTAAGAAATTTGCACATTTTGTTACAGAACAGTAACAAAATGTATAACAAAAAATCTAAGTCCTACAGTAACAATGTTTTAACAAAATACAAATGTGTTCAACCTCCTCATGAGGTCTGCATCAAGTTTACAAATACAAGTTCTATAACATTTGTATTTTGTTACTGGAAGGGCTTAGGTTTTTTGTTGTATTTTGTGTTTTACAAAAAAGAATACCATCTTAGGTAAAATTTAACCTGTGTGTACTGTCATGGCAGCCGTTGTGACTCCCGACAGATTCTTGGAGGGGAGTTGCTGGCAGGCCGCTGATTGTTTAACGTCACTAGTTATTGATATGTGTGTTCAAGAACTACTGTGAATCAATAGTGATGTTAAACAATTGGAGGCCTGCCGGCGGCTCCCCTCTGGGATGAGCATGAACAGTCTCAAATGCCACCATGACAATGCACATAGGTAAAATTCTACCTCATTTTATATCTTTATTTAGAAACTTTGAGTATAGTTATAAGTCACTGTAATACATACAGGATGTCTCTTTCATAAGTCCGGAATCTCAGGAGTGAAGTTGATCTTTGTTCATTCTTTTACAGGTAAAGAAATCACATTGCTGAGTAAGGATGAAAGAAAATCAATTTATTTTGATAGTGGGAATCTGCAGTCAGAAATCTCCAAAGAGCATAGATGTATTATTCGTGAGGCTAACTAGGCTGAAATCTAGGTGGTCTAATAGTTTTTTGCCAAGGCATTGAGGATTTTTTTAAAGTCATTAGCTTGGTGACCTGGTGGATCATTTTAACATCTACAATGTATTTAGTTTAGGAACACATGCTTTCCTCATTTTAATTTATCATTAATGTTTTCTCATCCTTGATATGTCATAGTTACCATACAAACTATCTTGCTGATATGGTTAGGATGGTAAGGCACCACAGAAGCTGTTGACATCACTTGTGTGGTCTAGGAACAATTTTTTCAAAAATAGAGAGGTAATGGTGAGTTTAGGAAAATCTTCACTGTTACCTGTACCCTAATTTCTAACAGTATTACTGTTGGACTGAATATTCAGCATTATTTGGTATATTTCGCCACAAAATCGGTATTCATTATTTGACTGAATACTATGCACACACATTTGATATTTTGACCTAATACTTCCTCACAGTCAAGCTGTTTGGATGAATAGTATCATTTTAGTTTGAGGAGAGAGAGAGAAAAGGAAGGAAAAATAAATGATTTTGAGCAAATATTATTTATTAATAATCAAAATTCAAAAGCAATAAATTGTAATGAAGAAACATTAATATCTCTGCATCTGTAAGAAGTAAGCAATTTTGTTGGTCTTCATAAATACTTCCAGCTTTGTTGAACATACTATATGTTATGTTTACTATAGACTCCATTGTGGGACTGCCAAAAGAGCAACAAACTTCAATGGTGTGAATTAATTTTTTATTTTCCATTACATAATTATAATCTTTTAAAAACAAAAACATATATAATCTGTATTATTGAACAGAAGAGGCTGCCCTTCATCTTATTCTAAGGCCTAAGAGTCTAATACTATGTTTGCACACAATCCATGACTCACTTCGATCTCAATTTGGATTGTGACTGTCGCCAGTTGAACGTCATGCTGTTCGCACAGGCATTCTGCTTGAGAAGAACCTGGCTATTACACGCAATGATAAAACTGGCGTAACTACTCAGTAAGTCATGAACACCAACAATAAATACTTTTTCTTGCCATATATCTAATAATAGACAAATGTCATTGTCTCTCCAAATATTTTTTTTATTTTTCTGTTGATAGCACGACACGTGTTCTGCCACCATCTTGTATTTTCTTGCGTGGGTGAGATTGTGGGATCTCTCTTATGACTGGATCTAGTTTCAAGAACTTTCGAGTCAATCGCGATTGAACCTCGTTTCAGTCGAGATTGAAACGGTCGAGGGAGGTCGCACTAAGGCATAGTTGCTGACCTTGGTCACAATCTAGATTGAAATGCTCGGTGCGAACGGGGTATAAGCCTTCTGTTTTAGGAAGTTCTAAATAAATCAACAGCTATTCAGTATTTGTAGTCAGAAAGGCAAGAGTAATTGATATTTGATATTTGGCAACACTAACATCCAGATAATTATTTGATATTTGGCCAAAAATTATTCAGTCCATTTCTAATATTTATCCATGTTTTAGAGGTATAATTGTATACTCTCATTTTTTAATTTTATCTCCAAAATTTGCTTCTCTGAAGAATTCTACATGCACAATAAAAATAATAAAAAAAAAGAATGGCTAGAATTTTTCAGAAGACCATGAAAATGTATCGATATAGATCTATGTATTGATCATACAAGATCTGACTGTCAGCTGTAAGTGAGTTGAAAAATTGAAGTATCAAAAGGGACCTGAAAGCCTATAGACCTGGTCAAGGGTTAATATGACTTCTGAAGAGTTTAATGTTTAACAGGCTGCACACATTGGTATGGATGCATCCTATTAAACTTTTCACAGCTTGTTGACTGCAAGTTTCCACTAAAAATTATTGGACTTCATTCCTCCTTATGCAGTGCCATGCTTTGCCTGTATCAGGAAAAAATCAACATAATTCCTAAAAATTAAAATGTATAAAATTAAGTTGAAATAAACAAGATACACAACTGAAAATACAGAAATAATACAGAGTTACATTTGAACAATGTGGGGATTAAGTGGAATTACTGAAGATGCAGAGTCAGTAATGAACGTTTATGCTCATCTCCTATCCTAGTCATAACTGTATCAAGCCCAATATTGGCCTAACATTGAGGTCAATAAGAAAATGTATGTGCAATCCCAAGTGTCTATTGGCAAAGGCCTCATGAATTTACAAAATTTGTCTTAAAAGATGGGTTTACTTCACTTTAGAATGCTGTATCTTTGCTTAAGAGTATTAGACTTGAGACAGATTTTCATATGGGAGACTATTAGACATTTAGGGCTATAAACCATCCAACAATATATCTGTCAGAGTATTGTCTAATTCTGTATGATTTGCTTTGTTCTAACAAAATTACATTATTTTCTACTTTTAATTAATTAATTTATTTATTTTAATTTCATTACATATTGAAAAATTTGACATAGTTTGTTGGTTTGATTTAAATTTTATTCAACACGCAAGAAGTTTGTAAGATTATATTGTAAGATTATGTCTTGTTTGTTTTTAAAATCAATTTCCTGAAGATGCCATCATTGTAAATGTCAAAATCATTTAAATTTTGAGTAATTTTCTTATTAAACTGTGAACAAACTAACATCAAATTCTGGGTTATTCTCTGAACAGATGATAAGTTAGTGCTGTAAGCCATAGTAAAGCTTTTATTTTAATAGTTGTTTGTTGAATGCTGTTTTTATAAAAAAAAAGTTTACAGAATATTTTATCTGAGAATGAGGTAATTTTTGTAAGTATAGATGTAAAATTTTTGGAGAACAAATTTAATAGCAAATTATTAATTACTACAACTTTCATTTGATTGTATAGTATTCTACAGAAAAGCTATCCCATGCTTATAACTCAGGTCCTAGTAGAAATAAAAAATCAACTAGCATATTGTGTCACTTTCCTGGCTGTTATGAGATGTTTATTTAAAAAAATAACTTTTATATTATTAATATTAATCATAAATAAAATTGTGTGTGGTGCCATCTGTTATGGATTTTATAAAAAAATAAACATTTATATTATTATAATAAAATAGCAAAAAGCTTAGTTTTGAGTGTAGTGAGTAACATCAACAAACCCTTCAAAAATATACCAGCAAATGTAATTTAATATAAATATGCTATGATAAACATTTTCACTCTGAATATGATCTGTTTTAAGTCAAAACATTTGATAGAATTAGAATGCTAAAAGATCAAATTTAAATTTTTTAAATTGTTGGAAGAATTAAGTATTAGAACGAATTTAAAAATCACATCTATGTGTTAACATTAAAAATTAAAATTAACATAAAAACTTCTGTAGTTTAGCTTCTACGCCAGTATCAGAAGCATACATGTCTAGGGCGGTGGTCTGCATTTTGCTTTGTATATCATATTTATGTTCTGCCAGCTGTTTTTTAAGGGTCTGCTTGATCGAACCAATGTACTGTACTATACATCAGATCTCTATGAAATGTGTTGTCTCTCACAGGTATAGTATACTTGTGAGAGACAACACATTTCATAGTATGTCTCTCACAGGTATACTATACCTGTGAGAGACATTTATATACCCCAGTGTGTTGTAGGTGTTAATGGCATCCTTGCTGTTTCTTAATAACGAAAATAAATGGATGGGTTACATCTGTATGTTATCATTCACCTTTTATTAGTAACAATTTCTTTGTATAAAGGCTTTATACACTCCTCAAAAGTGAAATTGCAACACCATGACAGAATGTGTGTAGCCATCTGCAAATTGCAGGACAGATAGAGGTAATAGAGAGAAGGAAATGATCAAGTTTGCATACACATTGGGTCATGTGGTACCCAGTTTTGGGTTTTAAAGAGCAGCAGTTGGCTTGGGCCATAAATGCTAACATTGTTAGTTCATGACAGCTGAAATTTCAAAGAACTGTAGAAAATACCTTGGAGATGACAATGAGCTGAATACCACCAGTTATTGGCTGGGTAACAAGACTATACTGGAGCTGTGTGATCTCAGTTTGTTGATTCACACAATCATCATGCATGTTGGGCATGATGTGAGTACCATCCAGTAATGTGTGACACAATTTCATGTGAACATGCCAAAGAGGGAGTGGATTGCACCAGTGCATGACAGAGTGCACAGACTAGCAGATTTGCTAAATGGTCTGTTGAGATGGGTTTGCCGCAGCATGTGACATCTGAAGCAGCCTGTCACTGTCAATGGGTCCATCTATGTGAACCCAAACCATTTGCAATAGGTTGCATAAATTTTGCTAGGTTGCATAGATTTTGGGATTGCAAGATTGGACTATAAGTAGCAGATTGAGAGATTTGTAGGATTCTAGCCTACTACATTACTATTAGTTAATGGAAATAGCATTCTTTATATGTAGCTGTATTCTATTTGCTTAATAAATTACATTAGTTATATGGCATTTGGCATATTGTAAGAAATATGTAAATCTTGGATAATTTGAAATCACAATTATTTCGTCTCTTGAATTTCAAGCTAACAAGGATATCCTGTACTTGATTATCAATGAAATTTCTTATGATGGAAAGAAACTTGATCAAAAACAAGCTTATTTGTTTGATGATAATCTTTTGTTATATATTATGAAGCATAAGTAATTGATGGAATTATTTATACAGTAATTTATAAATGAAAAAAATCTGTTTGTTTACTTACTTAAAGTAACTTACTGAATAAAGTTACATAATTTTTTACAAAGTAGTTGTGTTTAAACTATTTTTGTTAAAGTAATTTTTTTTTTTCCAGCAGATGGGTAAATTTTATGAGAGATCAGACATTTTCAAATACACATGGGATCAAGTAGCACAAGCTTTTTGGTCCAGATATCCTAATCCATTCAGGTATTTTTAAATGTTATGCTTAACATATAATTTAATTACTATGAAAACAAATTAAGAATGAGATTAAGAATAAAACAAAGGTTGAAAAACTGGTTTTGTTATGATGCATACAGAATTGTTAGTCTTAACTTTAACTTAATTAATCAAATTAAACTATTAATATATTGATTAGTTGATTGGTAACTGATCAATACATTCATCTTAATATTGATCAGTGGCTCTTCATTTCTAATAAGAACAAATGTATATCAGCTTATTTAAAAGTATCAATCTATTATTGGATATTGGTAGTTAGTAAATATGGAAATATGATGTAAATGTATAAAAAATTTTACAGTCTTTTGACTGTAATAAAATTTTATTTTATTACATTCAAAAGCATAACATTCATTCATAACAATTTCCCCAGTACTTCTTAACTAAGTTCATCTATTAAAAAAATTCTTAGAACACAAATTCAAAGTTCACCATCCTTGAAATCATGAATTTCTTTACTAAAAGTGGTTTTTTTTGTAATATCATCCCATGAAGATAGACTTAATCACTCCAAAAGTATTTGGAATGTTATGAATGAAAGTAACTGTTGGTGATTTGAATTTTGATTGAATATTAAAAATGGAATAATGTTGGATTATGTTTGAAAAAATGCTTAGTTGTATGATCCATGGACCACTTAAACTGAGTTAGATCAGTGGCAGACTATTAATTTTGTTCACTCTTTTATCATGTAAATATCATTTTAGATTTGCACCATATACACTCAAACCTGTTTTTATGCGGTCAAATTTAATAGGTATGTGATGTATGAAAATGGTTTTTCCTCTAGCTAAAGAACATAGATATGCATTTTGGGAAAATGAATAGGTTTGAGGACCACCTCCAAGCATGCTCACAGATTACCAGTGGTCCATGCATCATACTTTGACATCCACTATTATATATCATTGCAATGTATTTTGATATTATATATAAATCCCAGTGATAGCTTATGATAACTGGACAGTATCTAATTCTTTGATTATTGAAAAACAAAATAAATAAAAATGTTCAATTGGTTACTAGTTATTGAAACATTAAAATTTAAGAGAAATTTTAATTCAAATTTCAAAAATACTTTATATTTTGATTTTTTCAGAAAAATAAGAATCTATTTTATTAAAGCATCAAACTACAGAAACTTTTTAGATTTATTAACCCTTTCCACAAATTCATACTGAGTCCACAGAGGAAGTTAACAGTGGTCCTTTTGAGGAATGAATTATAGACCCCACCTATGATCTGATATGACCTACTTACATACATCTTTGTAAAATGTTGGTTTTAGTTTTGGTGGAGACAACATTTTGCTTTTAATATATACATATACAGATAATGTATTTTTATGAATTAAAAACAAATTCAGAGTATAATTACAATGCTTACTGGCTTTTAGCTCTTAAAAGGACTATTTGAGAATTTTGCCTTAAAATATATAGTGATATATACCTGACTATCATTGTACCAGATTATCACATTGAAAACGGACTTAGGTTAATAAATAAAGATATTAGGTATACAGATTTATTTTAAATTTCATTAACTTCATATGCATTTTAGAGTTCTGTCTCTCTCTTCAGCCAAAATTTAAAACAAATCACAAACAACTTGTCCCAGAATGGCAACAAATATAATAAAATATGTAATATAAATCACAATTATGAATTTAATTCATGATATGTATACAAATTTTATAACATTATACTTAAAATGCATGTGAACTAATGTCGTTAAAAGTACTAACACATGCTGTCTTCTTTTAACATATTTCCTTTCTTTTATTTTTTAGTGCTAGAAAAATATCAAAATAATTACTGTTATAACATTATAGCATATTTATTATAATATAGGTTATGCAGATGCTTAACGTGAAGAAGGCCATTTAAGATAGCTGAAAAAGTTTAGTTTGTTTAATTTTAAAAATTTGCTAGAAAAAGAGGAAAGGTGTTTTGAAATTAATACATGTAATTTAATTTTTCTCTCTATAATGTAACACTAGTGTCAAATAAGTTATTGTTTCAGTAAAATAAGAATGTTTTATTAAATCAAACTACAGAAACTTTTTAGATTTATTAACCCTTTCCACAAATTCACAGAGGAAGTTAACTGGTGGTTCTTTTGAGGAATGAATCATAGACCCCACTTATGACCTATGATTTACTGGCAACACTTGTTAATAGTATCAATTCTATGTGTTAGCAAAGAATATAACTCCTTTTCCAAAATACCACCATGCAAATGTCACTAACTCAAAAGTAACCACCAGTCCAGTAGCATAGCGAGAGGGGGCAAGAGGGTCTATCATGCCCACTCGCAGAGGGGCACCCGGGGCATGAAGGTAATAGTAACTATTTGTAATATATTATAGATATTTAAAATTTATTTTGTATACTAGTACTTTCTATATATTAACAGGACTTATTATACTGGAAATTATGAATGCAGATATTTAGTCTTACAGATCAAAAATAATGTTCTTTATTTAGTTCACCTGGTGAACTAAATAAAGAACATTATTTTTGATCTGTAAGACTAAATATCTGCATTCATAATTTCCAGTATAATAAGTCCTGTTAATATATAGAAAGTACTAGTATACAAAATAAATTTTAAATAGAGTTAAAAAGGACACAAAGGCATAATAATTAAATTAATATTATAGATATTTTAAAGTAGGTACTACATTCTATTATTATTTGTATTATATTCTTATTACGAGTAAATTCTATATATTATATTACTATGTGTTTCTGGAGGGGGGAGGGTGTCAATAAAGTGTCTTGTCCTAGGCGCCAGTTATGTTCACTATTCCAGTGCACCAGTTTTTTTAATTAAAATTTAACTAGAAACAGAAATAGTCGTTATTTATATGTAATTAATACATACACAGTTTTGATTTATTATATTTGTCACCAATCTGGCATGTTGTTTGTGATTTGTTTTAAATTTTGGCTGAAGAGGAACAAGGAAGTCCCCAATGCAAACAAATTTAATTGAAAATAAATCTGTGTTTATTAACCTCTGTCAGTTTTCACTGTGATGAGCCCTTGCAGTGATAGCCAGGTATTCAAGATGAAATTTTCGATTAGTGTATAATTAATTACATTACGAAAACAAAGTTACATTAAGAACTATTGAACACTAATCCATTGATGTTCATTTATATATGAACTATTGAATATTTACTGTTGAAATTAAATTACAAAATATACCTTATTTTACATCATATACAGTAAAATGCACATTTTGTTCATTAAAAAAAGCTAAAAAATCCTATGGAAGATCATACACATAAAATGCAATATAAGTTGTGATCTCCCATAGGCTAATGAATTTCCCAAACACCCTTTAATATGTTATAGGTAACCTGACTTAGCCCAGCTCTTGAATAAAGATGTTATTATTTGCTGTATCTAAGCAGCTTTTGTATATATTCATATAGAATAGTTTAATAATAAATTTTAACTGTAAATGAATTATTTTATTTATTAGTGAGAAAAGGTGTTAAAAGTGTATTCTAATTTTAGCTTTTTAACTAGAATACAGTAAAAAAACATTTGGAGCCAAGAGTACAAAGCAGCTTAAATACACTAAAGAATACTTCCTAAATATTCTGCATTGAAATGTGGTTGTGTCTTATATGCCATAATATATGGTGCTTTTGTAATTTTTAATTTGTGTACGTGTAGCAATAATGTTTAAAATGCAATTTAGTACTGTCTTATTCCAATTAAATAATTTTTAATTACTGATACATTAACTATAACTTATGGATTACTTAAAATGTTTCAGTATAAATTATCATTATAACTGTTTACTATTTGAAAATCAAATTATAAGAATTTTAAAATTATTTATTTATTTTAAACTGTTGAAAACTGGAGAAAATATATACTAAACTTACATTATTGTTTTTATATTAGTCAGCACGTTTTGTCAGAGGATGTCGTTTTTCGGCAAATAAAAGATGGCAAGTTACATTCTAAAAGACTTTTGACCAAAACAAACAGGATACCCAAATGGGGGGAGAGATTTGTCAGTACAAAGTGTGTTCGAATAGTTGAAGAATCAGTGGTTGATCCAGTCAATAAGGTTATAACAACATATACAAGAAATATTGGTTTTAAATCAGTAATGGTAATAATAATTTATTTCTAATTATTTAAAAATAATTAATCGTTAATTTTATAAAATTTTCTTATTATTTAGACAATTGAAGAAAAATGCGTATATCAGATGTGTGAAGATAATCCAAAATGGACTATTGTGAATCGATATGCCTGGGTTTCGTCGTCAGTTTTTGGATTTGCCCGAGCCATTCAGGCATTTGGAGTGGAAAGATTTCGACAGAATTCAATCAAAACTTGTCGAGGCTTCAATTACGTACTAGAAAACTTATTTCCTCTGATTCATAATCAAGAAACTGTTCCTAATTTGATAGTGAACAAAGAAAAGTTAAAGGACAAAGCAAAGAAAGCCACAGAATTAGCCAAATCAAAAGCTGAAGTTCTTGTTGCTGCCTGTAATCCAAACAGTCAGTAACAAATACATTTATTATTTCAGTACTTAAAAATCTCTACAAGAAATTCTCAATTGTATATGATCAAATTGAATTTTTAAGTAGAATATCTAAAATTATCTCTCTAAATTACTTTAGTTAAGCTTTTCTTTTCACAATTTCTAATAATTAAGATTGAGAGAGAAAATCTTAATATTTTACATTTAAAAACTATACAAATATTGACATTCGAAGACATCTGAATTCAAACTGCCATATAAAAGTATCTTAGCCATTCCTACTTCTTTACTTACAAACCACTTTTGTATAGATTAGTACAAAAAAAATTTACATCATAATTTCTTTTCTTCTATATTAATTTTTGTACTTTGATCAAAGTGTATATTACATAAAAATTTTCAATTATGTTAATAATTATACAGTAAAATAAATTGCACTGTTTTTGCTGCATTCCTTTCTTTTTCTTTTACTTTGAAACTCTAAATTCATACAAATTAATTTTGATCTTTTGGTTACTCTTACTCTCAAATCTTTATTCTGTACATTTCTTAATGTTCTACAAAATATATGAAAGTTAAGACTTTAAAACTTGTATTTTTATTGATTTTCTGTTGAAAAAACTGTTTCCTCATTGTGTCTGCATTAAAGTGAGTCTGCTTTAGGTTGTTGTGCTTTAGGTCAGTGATTCTCAACCACTGTGCCGTGAGATTTTTAAGTGCCGCCACTGGGAATGCCGTGAGATTTTTAAGTGCCGCCACTGGGAATACCTACTGGGAGTACTACTGTTCTACTTTCCTAGGGAACATTTGGAAATTGTAGCTGGTGTTACCAAGGGGTTTAGAAATGTGACCTAAATAATGAACGGCATTTAAAAATTACTGTTATGACGTCACCAGTTGTCCTGTGGTTCTTACTGAATAAGCATGTGCCGCCAAATTTTTAAATTATTATAAGTGTACCATGATGTAAAAAAGGTTGAGAATCACTGCTTTAGATAAAACTATATACATAATATAAACCACAAAGTGTGGTCTTATAATACAGAGGTATATTGGAAGAGGGATAGAAGGTTACATATGTCTATCCTTAATCTGAATTTTTTAAGTGTCATTTTAGATCTGTCTACAGAATATGAAAATTTGTTCCAACATACTCTAATGGCAAAATCTGACTAAGTCTGGGGATTATTAGACTACATTTATGAATAACACAAGCCTACAAAAAAAAAAAAATTGGTGCCTAGGATTTTAGAACTGATTTTAGCTATATTTGGGTCCCTGAATCCAAATATGAAATCAATCAGCTCTACTTTTTTAGATCACTGTTTTTTAACATACAGTGCTACACGAAATGTGCAGCTCTAATTACAGTTTGTACAGTTCTAAATCACATGCAAGGATTGATTCCTGTATATTTTCCGCATTGTCAGTCTGCTGTCCAGTTAGTTCCAGGTAAATCCACCAGATGAAGTAAGCATCCGGTAACGAATTGACGTTCAACACTCCCAACTAGAGTTGAGGTAAGTTTGTAAGTTCTAGCCGTGCAGTGTATAGATCGAAGTTGGCCTCTTGTGATATTTGTGTTAAGGCAAGACTTGTTATAAAGTTAACCTAAAACGTACTGTGTTCTAGATGCTTTTATTGTGTTGTTGAATAGAAATAAAATGAGTTCAAGTAGAAGTTGTGTAAATCATTCTGATGTGTTTTGCTACATATGCGGATAATATATGTTAAAAACAGAAAAACTATTAGTGACTTTGTAAAGAGAGCTTATCTTGGATACTTTGGTGTTAGGCTTGGTGATCAGGATAAAAGCTGGGTACCACATCAGGGCTGTAAAACTTGTACAGAACATTTACGACGGCGGACTACCAGGAAAAGTAAAAGTTGAATTCGGTGTACCGAAGGTTTGGAGAAACCCCAAAAATCACTTTGATGACTTATTTTTGCCTAGTAAATATTAATGGAATCAATCAATCAACCCTAACAAGTGGACTTTAGTTTCTGCAAGACACCCGGTCCCTCACTCAGAGGAAGTGACGGTTCCATCGTTTCACCAGCTACCAGAGCTCTGTGAAACAAGTCTAATCTGTGAAACGAGCTCTGATCCTAATGAAGGTGATTGTAATTATAAGAGAATGTCATCAATTCAACGTTTCAACCAGGATGAGTTAAATGACCTTACCAGAGATCTCAACTTGCCAAAAGAAGCTTCTGAATTATTGGCTTCCAGGTTGAACAAGAAAAATTTACTGGAGCAAGGAACCAAAATTACCTTTTACGGTACAAGAGAAAAAAAATCTGCTGCCCTTATTCTCTCAAGAAGACAATCTTGTGTTTTGTCACGAAATTAAAAAATTCTTGGAAAAAAATGGGTCGTCTTGAATATTTTTCAGATGATTGGTGCCTTATTGACAGCTCAAAACGAAGTTTGAAATGTCCTTCTACACAATGGGAACAAATATGGTTCAATACCAATTGCTCACTCAACGAAAATGAAAGAATATAACACCATAGCTTTTGTCTTGGAGAAGACAAAGTATCATGAACATCAATGGGTAATTTGTGTAGACTTAAAAATAGTAAACTTTCTCCTTGACAGCAAATTGGCTACACCAAATATCGTTGCTTCTTGTGCCTCTGGGATAGCAGAGAGAAAACACACCACTGGGTTAGAAAAGAATGGCCTAAGAGAGAACACATGGACGTTGGAGGAAAAAAAATGTCATTAACGACCCCTTAGTTGAACGAGAGAAAATCATCTTTCCTCCACTGCATATCAAGCTAGGCCTAATGAAGCAGTTTGTAAAGGCTTTTGATAGGAACGATCATGCTTTACATACATAGGGAAAATGCCTCAGTTGAGTATGGAAAAAATTAAAGCAGGAATATTTGACGGCTCACAAATAAGACAACTCATTAACGATCCTGCCTTCGTAAATTCGATGAATAAACTGGGTTCTGGCCACAAGTCTTGTCAATATGGCATTATGGTTTTTAGCCACCCTTTGCAGGCCAATTTTAGTCTCCCTAATATGTATTTAAAATGTGCTGATGAATTTGAATTGACCAAGGAATTTAAGGCGTTAGCCTATACTGATCTGGAGACCTGAGATCAAGTCAAGGCAGTTGGAAAACCTCATAAACTTTTTGTGGATTGGTTGGAGCCTGGCTGTACCAAGATGAGCATGATTTAAAGATCCTCTTAGTGTCCACAGGTTGGAAGGAGTAAAAAAAGGGGGGGTTTGGCCAGGCTCTTTTGCCTAATAGTGCAACAGCAGCTAGCCCGTTGATTAGGACCAATTACTAGTGCCAAAGAAAAAGAAATTTGAAGTTATACAAAATTCTTTTGGCTTAGGAAATATAATGAGCTCTGCAGGTAACATTTAAAAAAATAAACTATGCTATTAGCCAAAAATGTGCACTTAGGCTAGCAATGTTATGGATATATGCACTATCCTAATTAATAGAAAATATTAAATACCATTTAAGTAAAACTGGTATTTATCACCTTATCACTCCTAACCGGGCTAGGACCGAAATCAAAATGTTTTCTCCGATAGAAGAGTTGGAGGAAATGGAAATTCTTACTATTGGGTACTCCCACGACCGATTATTTCAATTTGAGAGCCTTTTAGCATCCCCATTATGGGTTCGGTAAGGCCCACAATGGGACAGACCACGATCCCGGTCCCCAGAGCGGTAGTCTGCCGCTTTAGCAACTCAGCCATTCGGCGGTTCTTAAGTCGACCCTATTCGAGATATGACAAATCACCTTTATCTCCCTACTCTCTTGACCTTTAGCCTCGAAAATTAATAGCATCAACTTATAAATCTCCCTGCAAAATTTTGGAAATTTTCGACAAAGACCGGAGTTATTAAGCTTCAAATTAAGTGAACTGTGAAGCTCCACATATCCGAAGCCTCACTAAACTTCCCGTTAAAATAGTTTTTGAAAAAAAAGAAGCTAGAAATAAATATTTTGTATAAAAAACGTGACACGAAGGTATAAATACAGTGGAAGAATATGTCTTAAGATCGGCCATTTCCGGTTAGAATCGAATTAAACGTCGATTTTGATCTCCCGCGATCTAAGTTGAGAACTCGTTACGATCATCAAGGAGTGATCAACCACTTAGAAAGCGAGAACGAGGAAAAGCGACCAATCGCAATGGGCGATCAGGGACCAGAAATTAATAAAAACTTGGAATTTCAAGGACGTGACGATTCCCGAAAGTCATTGGAAGGTGGAATCGGCGCTTCCATCGCTTCCAATGACGGCACGCCACTGGTGTCTCGTGCCTATTTTGTCTTCCTTCTTCGAATTAACTTCCCATTATCGGAAGTCGACGCATTGTCCAGACATCGAGAAACTCTTACTTGGGAATTAGGGACACACTTTCATCCGGGACTATCTTGGAAAGATGAAAACCCAGAGATCGCCGCTGACTTAGAATTTTTAAGATCGCGGAAATCTTGTAAGTTCCTTTGGTGTCACATAAACGGTTTCTCGTAATCGTAGAGTTTGTCTCGCAAGTCTGCGGATCGCATCCAAATAAGATCCTTCAGCAC
Source organism: Centruroides vittatus (assembly GCF_030686945.1). Taxonomy (NCBI): domain Eukaryota; kingdom Metazoa; phylum Arthropoda; class Arachnida; order Scorpiones; family Buthidae; genus Centruroides; species Centruroides vittatus. Next base: position 1,849,527 of record NW_027122194.1, read on the forward strand.
TTCTCGTCCGTCTTAACCATCTCACCCCATTTTAGGCAATCTCACAGAACAAAATAGTGTTCTTCCCCCACACTTCCATACATACAAAAGACCCCAACTTTTTGTTTTTGCATTTCTCGACGTTTAAAGGATCTTTGGATGCAAAAATGTAAACACGTTGGGGTCATTTTTTGACCGATCGTAGTACTTTCTATTATGCATAAGAGCCGGGAAAGTAAAATATTTTGAGAATATATCGTTCGTGCCTTTAATGCCACAAAATTCTAAAATATTAGTTTCTAAATATAAATAAAAAGTTAAATCATATATTTAATATCAGCATTAACTTCGTCAATAAATTTTCATATTATTATTATGGGATCTCCCGCGATATTCGCACAGAATTGATTTCAGCACATTTCGCGGATACCAAAATCAGCGAATTATCAAGCTCATTTGTGGCCTGAAGACCACGTTTTCTGTTGCCTTACCGGTTCGTAATCAACCCCTTGGGTGGTTCACGGTGTAAAGTAGAGACAGGACCTCGTAGCGTAAAAGCTTCCTGTTGTAAAAGTTAATGGGAGAAGGGGAGCTATGTGGTCCAAAGATCACGTGTTCTATTGCGTGATCCTTGGATGGACCAGTTTTCGGAGGAAAAAAAAGGAGAGAGGGGAGATCGCGCATGCTCAACGGAAGAAGACTTTTTTAGGGAAGAAAGAATGGAGAGAGGACGTGTAGACGATAGAGTCGCGAGATTGTTTTTTTTTTTGCGTGTGTTGTTTCTTTTGTTTTAGTGTCTGTTATAGCGAAGGGACAGAGTAGTGATTGGAAGGACTAAAATAAACTTTAAGTTCCTTGCATTGGAGTCATAGAGCGTGTGATTTATTTCTTTGAAGTTTCTTTTTGTTTTGTTCCTGCACGGGGAATACTCTAAAGATCGAGTACTTCCCCACACATTGTATAAAATGGCGGAGTATTTGCATATAACTTAAGAACATTGCATAATTTAAATTATCTCTTGAGATTTTCTTATTATTTAATTGCAAAACCGTCTTCAACATCATCTTTTTGTCTAGTTCATGATTGACGATGAAAGTGTTTTACTTTCTTGACTGTTAGATAACAGAGGAAAAGTATGGCAATCGGAGAAAAAAATGATCACTCAATATTTTTACATTTTTGAATTCATGAAAACTTAAAACGTCGAGAAATACAAAATAAGTTCGAGGATTTTCAATATGTATGGATCTTTGTATGGAGGACTGATTTTTTCACCCACTTTGAAACTTAATGACGTCTGTGCTTTTTGTCGAAAATTTATGAAATTCTGTAGGAAGCTTTGTGTATTAAAGAAAAATGTTTTCAGAAATTTTCGGGAAAATCGAACCATTGGTTTGGGAGATATTAGGGAGATGGAGACCATGTCTGAAAAACCTGTTATGAATTTTTTAAACTCAGAAATTTTTAGTTTACCAAATAAAAACTCGCCTCTACCTTAAAAATTACTTTTTTTTGTCTTTTTATTAGTTGAGTAATTAATAATATAAAAGTTATTTTAAAAATAAAATCTCATAACACACTTTTTTGAATTTACTATGTTTCTTAATTAAACATATTTTTCGCCGGTAAAATCACGCAACTCGTTGCTGGATATTTTATATATTAATACTACTAAACAGTTTTATCCCTTCTTAAGTTTGCAATAATTCCTTTATGAATTGTTTCTAAATAAAATTATTTTATTATTATGGTTATTATTCTGAATATTTGCGCTGTAAACGCTTACACCATTATGCTTAGGCCTAAGGGATCTAATGGGAAATCACTCGGTTTTGGAATGAATGTGCACGTTTTTTTCTAATCCATCTATCGATTGTATTTCATTTCACTAAAGAAAAAAAAAAATGCCTAGTTTCCTGTGGTGACACTTTCTCCCTCTTTTAGTCTCTGAAACACAAAAAACATTTGTGGAAATATATATTAGCCTATTAGCTGTTAAAATTCAATTTTGTTTTATTTGTATGTAAAGAATAGAACAAATTTACAAGTCAAGAAAATTGTTTATAATTTACTTTTAATTTAAAAAATACATTAAAAGTATAATATATTGATAGTAGAGAGGTTGAGGCCATCGTATTCAGCCCCAAACCGCCATCTGGCAATTCTAGACGGTCGACAATGGCGTTTGCTTTGTCTACGATGGTGAGTGGAAGGTCGGTTAAACTTCTTCAATTTTTTTTCTGTTTGGGGTTAAAATTATGACCTATTTTATTAAAATGACGATTATTTAAGCATTTATGAATAACACTGCAAAGAAACAGACGATTTTAATCCAAAAATTATTTAATTATTTAATATTTTTTAATGTAATGTGAAGTGACCACAGAAACTCTAAGGCTGTGTTCACTTTTTCTTTTTTTTTTATATTTTATTTTCGCACAGTAAGCATTTAATTAAAATTATATTTGTAGTCTAGTGATGAGGTATTACTCTTGTTGGATCATTATGAAAATGATGAAAATGCCATTTTATTATATATCACTAAAGATCTATCTACCTGTGACAAAAGCAAGAATAAATTTAATGACTGATTCTGAGGGGATACTATAGATTACCACCTATAGAATTTCGGGACTTTCAGTATATATCCGAACTGAGGGGACCGAGACGAGTTCAACGATACCCTACTTTTGGACCGAACTGCTTTGGAAAATAAAAAAGTTATCATAGTTTTTAAGTTATACTTTTTTATGCTTTCATGCAGACGGCACCGCTAGTAGTTGCTAGTGCTGCCATCTCGCGGTAAAGTTTGCAAACAAAAAAGCACTCTGAAAAGCAATAAATTGCGAACGTCACTTATTTTTTTTCCTTTTATTTAAGAACTACCATGAATCAATAACTAGTGACGTTAAACAATCGGCGGCCTGCCGGCGGCTCCCCTCTCGGGGGTGTCCGTCGGGAGCACGAACAGTCGAACGCGTGTTAAAGTTTTGTCAATAAATATGGTGAGATATGGGCATAAAATGCATCGTAACGGCAAGCGACGCGACTCCCGATCGCGATAGCGTTGTCTGCTCGTAGTACTAGCCGACCGCGAGCGATAGCGAGGCTGAGGGGCCGTAGCCCCCGAGGTCGAGGAGCGCGAGGGTGTGCGAAAAGAACTTATCTCGAACTGCAGACGATCAGTGTGCTCGTGAATTAACATCTGCCTCTGTTGAAGGTATATACGGCCGACTTGCCGGACTGCCTGTTAAACACGAGATAGGCTTAGCAGAGAGAGCGACGCAACTCCCAATCATCGCGCGATCGCCTGAAAAAAGTATGATAACTTTCTTATTTTTTGTCTCCGGTCCAAAAGTAGGGCACCGTTGAACTCGTCTCGGTCCCCTGAGTTCAAATATGTACTGTACAAAGTCCCGAAATTCCATAGGTGGTAATCTATAGTACAGCCGATTCGGATTGCTTGTTTTATTTCCGGTAAGTGATATATTTATAAATTAAATTACATACTTAAAAAAAGGAATAATACTTATAAAATTTTTAATTTTAACAGAGACGATTTGTTTCATCTGCATTCTGCTTTACGCCTTCCATCTGTAATCATTTGTGAAAATGGATCACGCTCACTTGGAATTGATGCATTATGTATTTTATTACGAAGATTAGTTTATCCTTTTTATACTCGCTGCCCATCAAATATTTCATAATTTTTTGTTACCCCCATTTTTTAAATAATAATTTATATTTCATAATTTATCTATAATAAATTGATTTTTTTATTATTGCTTTATTTTATCATATAATAAATGTAAATCATAACTTTATTATTTCATTATCTATTTAAATAACATTCAAACTTCACAATTAAACATGAAAACTCATTAATTTTTAACAGAAAATAAAATAAGAAACATGTCGATAAATCGATCCAATGTCGATGCTAAAACTAAACTAAAACTAAAACGCCCACTTGTCGTAAGGATTTTGCATATCTTTTGCAAAAATATTTAAATTTTCAAAGCCTACTATTTTTCTTAATTATTTTTAAAATTCCAAGCATTAATAGTTTCTTAGAATCGCTTTGGAATAAAAAAAGTAAATACTGAGGTGTAAGTAGCATTTATATTTGCATTTATTTCTTCTGTACTAACAAAGTTGTGTGTAGGAAGAAATAAAAAATAAATAATAAAAAACTAAATAGGAAAACTTTAACTTTCTTATTTCACTTTTCAATACGATATTCGGTTATACATCAATTTTCTTTTTATTATATTTTGAAGAAAATTTTGCATAATTTGGCGGCTCCCCGGCAAATTTCTTATGGACCCCCAGGAGGCCGCGGCTCCCCTGTTAAGAATCACTGGTTTACGGTGCATTCGTATTCATTTGTTCGATAAGCCAGTAAAAACTGTAGACTTCTCTAAATGTATTTTTAATATCACAATTACATTCTGAATCGCTAGCCACGATATAAGGGCTAAAATTAAAAATAAATTATAAAAACTTACTCGGTGGAATAAAATGTGGGATGGATATACATACCTGGTACAATATATTGTTCAATTGTATGAATATACTTTTAAAGAAACTTATAATTAAATATAACTTTGTGAAGAAACGTACATAAAAATAACAAAATATTCTTTACTTTTTAAATCTTAAAACAATCCACTTAGTGAAATGGCTCCCTACGAGTGGCTAATGAATGGAATCGGAGACGGTCCAGGTAGGTGTGAGCGTGCCAAATCCCGAGGGTGCCGATACCGGTCAATGTCAAATGCCTCTTTTGTCGCATCACTAGTATATCTCAAAGGACGCGACAGGGCCGTTGTAAATTTTAAACGTTTCTCACCATAGCTGTAAAAATCTAAATATGTTAAACTTAATAGTCATTTGTTACCTAACTAATTCGTTTTAATACCAGGTGTATACGGAAATCAGTTTCCCACTGTACTAAGCTAGTGATTGGTTGGGTTAAGCTTTTGTTTAAGTAAAATTCTGGCTCTTTCAGCAGGGTTTTATTTATGTCCCCATTCCCCAATCTCTTAATTATTTAACTACTTCTTAGTAGAAATAAGTCGAAACCAGTTACTATGTACTTGAATATCTGTAGTCTTAGGAAAACATTGGAAAGACAAATTTTTATGACAACCGATAATTATATAAATCGTAAATTTAAGGAAAATAAATTCTAGAGCTTTTTTTGTACCATTGTACGTCTCATTCATTAAATTTGGTTGTAAATGATGCTGCCAAAGTAACAGTTAATTTTTTAACATTATGCAAGAATTGTACACGTTTTTTCTGCATTCCCTTACAGATGGGACATTATAATCGTAATATCACCGGTTTAACATTAAAATCCGTAAGTAATATAAGATGGGAGAGCAGAATAAATATATCAAATATTTTAATGGATTTTTTAAAACTCCTGTCAACTATACAGAACTATCATAAAAACATGCCAGTAAACTCCTATCGGTTGGGTTAAGTTATAAATCTAGTCTAGGATGGGCAACCATTTTTATAACATGGGCCAAAATAAATTTTACGTTTTTTCCGCGGGCCGTAGTAGTTAATTGACGCCTTCTTGTGACTTGTAATTTTTTTTAGTCCGCAAATATGAAATAAATAAATAAAAAGTTAATTACTACATTTATTTCGCTTATCGTTTTCGAAAATTACAAAGAATTGGAAAAATAAGTATTAATTAGTTATTTTTCCAATTTAATAATCTATTAAAGATCTCGCGGGCCGGATAGAAACTTTTCGCGAGCCGTAGCTGGCCCGCGGGCCGGGGGTTGCCCGCCGTTAATCTAGTCTGCTCACGATTCACATAATCGGGCGAGGGTGGCCGAATATCTAGCAGGCGGCTAACAGCCCAGAACCGCTCCGGGATATAAAATTGGATGCTTTATGTGTGTGTTGCTTCTACCCGCTAAACCGGGTGAGGTTGGTGCTCTGTAAACCGCGTGTACCAATGCCTATATAATCTGGCTGATTGGAAACTGACCCGGTTTCGACATTCCTTCTGCCACTGAATTATTCGAATATACAATAGCAATCTTATCGTTTTTTTTTTCACATGTAGTATAGAAATTTGTAAAAGATACATAATGCAGTTATAATAAAATATGAATTTTAATTAATGCAAAGTACGTTAAAATATGAAAATTTATATTTTATAAAATACAAGGGAAGGTCATTGGAAGGTGGAATCGGCACTTCCATCGCTTCCAATGACGGCACGCCACTGAAACGTAATATCAGTTAAGAATATAAATCTGTTTGATTAAGATAGTTTAAATGATATCGCGTTTGTAGATACATATAGGTACAATATATATTTATTGTACCTTTATGTATATATTATATCTGTATATATTATATATATGTATATAATATAGTTTTAAATATTTTGAATGATAGGATTTTTCAATCTCAGAACTCGTTGTTTCATCTTTAAATAATTGAGTAAAAATTATTCATGTACTTACCAAATACACCATCACTTTTCTGATAAGCATTTACAACGATATTAATTATATTTGTAATTAAAGACTTTGAAATAGAGAATATTACTTTCATTCTTCTGCCTTGGCCCCGGTTAGTTTTGTAAGGATAAACGACAACATTTTTAAACTAATAAACTCGTTTTCTTATATAAAGGAACTACTCAAAAGATATAAGCAGTTTTTTAATCAGATATTGTAAACAATTCAGTAATAATTCTACGATTAATTTTAAAAATTAAAAAAAAGGAAATGTATATCTAAAATTAAATTTTCATATTAGTTGTATAAATGAAAATTGTTGTAAAAACAAGAATATATAGATGCAAATGACCTGGAATAACCTTGATAAAAACATAACCGGTTGTAATAAAATTGATTTACTAACATCAATAGACAATACTGCGAATGAAAATAACAAGTTTCAAAGTCAAGTATACTATAAACTTTCATTTAGGTGAATATATTTTTTTAAGATATATTAATTACAATCAGGATAATTCTAATAATTTTTGTATCTAAGAGCAAACCTAAGAACAGCGCCAATGTACAGTACATTGGCGCTGTTCTTAGGTTCTTACACTGATCTCTATAAACATGACGCGTATTTAGCATCCCCCTTCCAATTTGGCTCCTGAGAGTTTAAAACTTTTATTTATTGAAAACTCTATTGCATGATTTCAATAAAACAATTAAGTGTATATATATATATTTGAATATGAAGTGAATAATATTCTCTTCTCTTTGCAATTTGTCTGATATGGATTGGCTTTAACATATTATTGTACAATCATTCTCAAAGTTATCTAAAGTCACAACATCGAGATTGAAATTTTTGAGATGTGGTTATTTAGAAAAATTCATTTTGTAAAAGAAACTGAAAATCGGGGATTGCTATACACATAACTATTTCAATATTTAATGTTATTTGGAGAAATTAGTTAGGGCTATTCGAATTGCAATTTGTCAATTACAGTAAAACTTCAATTATCCGAATTAATTGAGACCTCTGGCCTCTATCCGGATAATTGAATTTTTGTCTAAAATAGTCATATTCTTCCTATCCAAACACTGTTATGTACTGTACGTATGTACATAATTATGTCCAGATAAAATATTAAATACAGAAGTGTACCTACAAATAAATATAAATTTATTTTCTATATTTCGAAAAAAATTACTTTTCATGCATATACAGTACATTTACATACACGCCTGTTTGTTTTTAACAAATTTTGAAGGAAATTCGGATAATTGGAACTTTACTGTAGCTGTTAAATACATTTTCGAGTTTCTTTACGTCGTTTTACCTCTAAAAAATTATCTAATAATATGAAAATAATTTTCAAAAAATAATTTTGTTTTCCTGAATTTAATTTAAATGTAGAGATTCTTAAATTGGTAATAAGTGAATTAGCATAAGTGTCAACATTTTAAGTGTTATCGCGCTGTAAAAAGTGTAAATAATATCCTATAGTATTAAATATTTAAATAATAATAAGTTGACAGAACTGCGTCAAACAGCTGGTTAGCTCGGGGATGCCTCTTTGGAGAGAAAGAAGGATTCATGATTGCCATACAGGATCATGTCATAAATACTAAAAACTACAGAAAACACATAGGGGAAGGGAGGGCATGATGGAAGGTTTAACTTAATGATGTAAAAAACATAAAACAACATAATATAAAGCTTTTACTTTAATTAGTCTCGACAGAGATCTTAGATGGTTAAAAAAACTGTGTAATTAAAAATAATTAATATTAAGTATAAAATCTGTTAGGAATCATGAAGTAAAAACGTCAAAAATTTCATCTTGCTCTCACCCTGAAGGCAAGACGGAATACATAGGATATCTCTACTTTTTACAATTGACACATAAAAACATCCATCTTTTGTGTCTGTACATAGTTCATGTGCCCAATCACAACACACTGGACACGTTCCGATAGAAATTCCATATTTTTTTGACGCTGAGCTTATTGTTGTAGTTTTAGCTTCATCCATCGCCGTCTGCATCGTTTCTTCAGTTCAAGAATCGCTGTTGCTCTTTCTTATATACTTGTTCACCATTTAAAAACAATTAAATCCTAAATTAGTTAGATAAATTGAAAACAGAAAACAAATCAAAATAATTGCGCGCGGGCAACATGGAAACTATTACATCTTGGCCTAAAATGCAATTTTCCATCTTGCCCATATGCCCATTGCCAATAATAATATCAAAGCTTTAAAAATCCTTGAATTTTTTTCCTCTAAATATCAATTCATGCAATCTATTCTTAATAGGTACTTTGTATAAAAACAAAATAATAATACTTACCTTTTAGGTATAAATAATAACACTGCAAAAGTCCAACTACCGTTCCGGGAGAACCGAGGTCGAAAAATCCCCACAAATTTTTCGGGGGGTGGTCCGTCCGGATATGTCGGGCCCCGACCCTCACCACTCGGTCGCCCCATTGTGGGCCTGGCCGAACCCATAATGGGCCTGCTATAAGAGACCCTCTTAGTGTTCACAGGGCGGAAAGAGTTAAAAAAAAGCTGTAAATAAAAATCCAAAAAACTCATTTTCATAAAATTAAAAAATATGTTAACTTCTTATGATTTCCATATATGTAGGCTAATTTTTCAATTATTAAATATTTTTTTGTATTAATAACAGTAAATAACTTATAATTGTTAACGTTTTAAATAAAAGATACTTTACTATTGTCAAGAAATATTGTTCAATAATATTTCAGCGAGTTTTTCAAAGAGAATTCAGTAAAAAATGAACTCAGATTCGGTAATTATAGATATTCCGGATGTTCCTCACCAAATAGTGTCCTTACAGTAATTGGATATGACGGAAAGAAAATTTTTTCAGTTTGTCAAGGATGGAGACGTAAATGAATTAAGAAATTTCTTATCGGTAATAGCTTTTTGAATGAGAAGTCTTTTGCGTATCTTTTACAAATTTCATTTAAAACAGAATGAGATAAGATAAAACAACTAATTCATTAATTTATTCATATTTCAGAATAATGAACTCAATATAAATTGCGTTAATTATCAAGGTCTTTTTGCGCTTCATATCGCAGTCGAAAATGAAAACGTCGAGATGATTCAGTTCTTACTCACCATTCCCGACATAGACATAAAGGATTGTGTTCTTCACGCCGTATGCACAGGAAATATAAACATTATAGAGATAATATTGGATTCTCTTAAGTAAGTACAAAAGAATTCATGCGATAATTTTCAATTTTCTAAAGTTTTATTAATTTTTTTTTTCAAGGAGAGAAATTTGGAATTTCAGAGTTGTTGTAAGAGCATAGAATTCGATTACGGCATGACACCTCTTATACTGGCTGCTCAAAGAGGTTCTGTCCAAATAATTCGGCTTCTATTAAAAAGAAATCAATGTATACCCGAACCTCATTTGCCTATATGTAAGTATATTTATTGGGCTGCAATTTGAAAAAATTGTAGTCCTATAATTTCACACTGTCGTCCGTTTCTCTGTCCGTCTGTCTTTCCTTATTCTCGAGAACGGAGTTAAATATTGACGTTATATTGACTTACACCAATCCAATCCCTATTTACTCCATGAAAAATTAATTGGCTAAATTTTTATATAAACAAGCTTGAAATTATTAGTGCACTTGTAACTATAGAATTTAAGAATTTGCTTATTTTTTAAACAGGCAAATGCAAAGAATGCAGAAGAATTCTCAAGCATATGGGTGCAGATCCAACTTCACAACGATTAAATATATACAGAGCTATATGCAACCCATATTTTATCTGTTTGACAGCAAGAGATCCTATCCTGACAGCGTTTACTCTGAATAAACAATTAAGAGAATGCGCCAGACTAGAAAAGGAATTTAAGGTTTGTTTCGAGAATTCAAATTTTATCTTTGATTAAAAATTTAATTAACTAATTAACAATTTCAGATGGAATATAATGCCTTGTCGGAATGCGTTCGAAATTTTTCAGTCGATCTGTTATCGCAATGTCCAAATGCTAATGAAGTAGAACGGATTCTAAAAATTAAAAAAGGGTTCAGTGGTTTGCATGTAAAATATCCGAGATTACAAACTGCGCTCGATTACTCCCAAGAGAGAGTAAGTCTTCTAGCTATTGAAATAAAAAACTGTCCTATAAATTTAGATTTTACAAATTTTGAATTTAATTTAGTTTGTGGCTCATCCACACATTCAAAAAATAGTAAGTGCGGAATGGAATGGTCCTTGCATAACTTAGGTGAAATATTCATTATTTCGAAAAGCGGTTCATATGCTGCTTAGAATATTGATCCTTCCTATTGTTTGTATTGTCATTATGATTGCACCAAATACTTATTGGGGTAAACGATGGCGCTGTCCCCTAAATAGATTTATGAATGAATTTGCAACGTATATAATATTCTTCGTTTTACTCTTTGCCATGATCGGTATTGATACGAACACTTCTGAAAGAGGTCCTCCAAATACAGGTTATTTTCTACTTATTCTAAATTCTTTTCATTATGAATTTGAATTTTTAACAAAGGATTTAAACTTTTTTTTATTATTATTTCAGGACTAGAGATTCCAATCGTACTTTGGGTTGCCGGATTTGTTTGGGCTTCCATCAGGCCTCTCACGTTGCTTGGATTTAGACGGTTCTTTCAGAATCCATGGAATTGGTATCACCTTCTTATTCATTATAATTAATTTAAAATAATCACAGCTTAACTTCAATTTGACATAGGAGGATCGGAGAAAAAATCCGGAAAATTAGGACGAATCAAATCAGTCAATTTACTTAAAATTTTAAACTATTGAATATTTCAATAATATCTTTTTGAAATTGTTTTCATATTCGAAACAATGCATATGAACTTTCTAAACTCTTCTACTCAAATATTTAATGATAGAAAGTTTTTAGTAATCACAATTACTTATGGGCTATTTTCATTTCCGCAATAAAAATATAAATTCTCGAACTTTTTTCAATATCAGTTATTTTCTATTTTGAAATTGTATCATTAATTATTTGTAAATAAATGATAATTTATTTTAATTATCGTAGGTACAATATCATTTTGGAATTGATGCTAACGACGACCTTCATCTTTTGGTTTAAATCATGGATTGACATACATCACATGGGAGCTAAAGATGTCCCTAGACAGTTTTGGTCACCATATGACTCCACACTCATACACGAAGCTTTACTAAGTTTTTCCGGAGTTCTAGCTATTGGAAAAATGGTATATTATTTTCAACAAAGTTTTCATTTGGGTCCCATTCAGGTAATAATACGAAACGTATTAATTTCTAAGTACAGTCCAATCTCGATAACAACGGAGCTGAATAAGAAGATTGCCGGATTAATGGAAGTAAGATAAATTCAATAGCACATAAATAAATTTGATAGCGCGGAGTAAACTGTTAATTAATAATAGCAAAATACGATTTGAATTACTGATCAAAATATCCTGACTTTGCCCATAAATTGTTTTGCCAAGTTGGTAAATTCCCACTAAATGTAGTGGAAGTAGTGGGAGGTGTTTTTGGAAGAAAATTTTGAGGGATTGATTGTATATTTATATAGAATTTACTGTGTTATAAGATACTATACCTTTTTTAAACAGCTTAATAATTTTTAATATCGTGCCTAAGTTTGAGTGTTCAAGCTCAGGTTCAATTTATACAACCTTTAGAGGGAAATGGAGTTTGAACGGTTGGAAAGATTGCCTACGACTTGTCAACAATGCCGGCAATACCCCAGTCGACTAGCGTTCTAGCGATCTAGAAGTGTCGAGATTGTACTGTAATCGCTCAGCAAATAGAAATAATCTTTCCTGATCGAAGTTTATGTGGAATTAAATAACTAACGTAGATAAAAATGTCAAAATTATATTTCCTAGGTCTCTTTAACACGAATGCTAGTAAATATCGCATGGTTCTTGGCCGGAGTTTTCGTTTTGCTGAGCATCATAGCCATTTGCATGACAAGTTTATATCCCCACTATAAAGGAATGGAACGAAAAGAAAACAGCGGGGAGATAATCCTTGAAGATGCTGCTTTCACTTCGTAAGTAAATTTACGCTATTAATTTGAATAAAATAAGCAAGAATACTAATTTTTGAAAATTTTATAGTCTATCTTTCTTCGATGAAAACTTTATTCTGGGCTCTGTTTGGATTAATCGATCTCTATTCTGCAGATGTGATAGTTGGGATAGAAACCGAAACATGCACCCGATGGAATCGTTCACCACAGTTTTACCCAGGCTATCGGGACTTTATTATTTGGCAGTTATCATGTGCTAATGATTATAATTTTCATTAACATATTGATTGCTGTTCTAACAAATACTTTCCAAAAAGTCGTGGTAAGAACTTTCATCTTTCCTATTAAGGGTCTATTTGATTGGTTGGGATAGTGTACATTTCGATTTCAATTTGACGTCATTATTGCAGTTTTACAATGAATAATTTTAAAAATGACGTCAAATTTATATAAAAATTAGCATTATCCCAACCAATCGAACAAACATTAAATTACTATCAGATGGCCATTACCAGACTTTCATTATTTATCAAGAAGTCCGGACACCATCCATTGTTTTCTGACTTATGCCAGTTGAATCCATTACTGAACGGATTTGTTCGTAATGAGCATAATCATGGCTGGCAATATACTCTTTGATGTGCATGTGTTAATTCATACAAGCTGTATTTAATTTCATATAATTTATATACGCTAAGCTTTGTTTTTCGTGTCGGCATTATCCTAAACTATTATTTTAATGATTCAGGATAATGCCGATATGGAATGGAAATATATCAGAACCAGACAATTGCTACATATTTTTATGTAGACGAAACCGTACCCAGTCCTTTCAATTTAATGCTAAATTGGTATGAAATATGTTCTAAGGTAAATTCTGTAATAGAAGCAACAAAAGTCAGCGATATAACAAGACTATTTACACCACCCAAACGAGAATACTTCTCTTGGCTGGTATGTAAATTATTTTGATCATTTAAATAATTGGATCATTAGGATTTTTTTCAATAAAAATTACTCATAATGAATTTTAGAAAAGTTGCTACAAGATAAAAGAAACAGAGATTGATGACGAGGAAGCAAACAAAGTGAGCTTTATTTGTAAATGCAGTATATATTTTAAAAGCTGAAATTTGATCATCTAGTTAAATAATTCCTTTTTCTTCCCTTCGAAATAGGAACTGATGAGAAAAATTATGCAAAAATATCTACGAACAAAAGCCAATATTAATCACGATTTACACAGTATTAACTCTAATAAAATGATATAAATTTTTTTAATGTATTTTAATTCGAAAATAAAATTATCCTTTGGTAAATCAATTTTCGTACAGTACAGTTTGTTTAGTACACGATGACCTAATTTTGTCTTTTTACGAAGATTCACATTAAGGAACATTTTAAAATCAATAGCAAAAATTCAAAAACATGACAAAAAATGAAAAATCTTTTAATATAATTCTGGAAGAATTATATTAAAAGATTTTAAATATTAAAAGATGATAATATAATTACGAGTTAAGCCAGCAGTTCAAGCAACTTAGAAGCCTACGTATTCCTCAACTGCACCCTCCAAAACCAAGCCTAATTTAACGTGATTAAAAATGTCATCGCTGCATCCCTGACTTCCTGCCCAGCAATGGCTTGTGGTGGTGATTTCTCAAATGTTATCTGGGCTTCATATTTTAACTCTTTTATTTCTTGTAGAAGTTGATTACGTTCTGTAAATTCCTCTTCTGTTCCAGATCTTCGCAAACTGGCTTGATGATTCTGAAAAGAAAACTATGATAAGCTATTTTATGAACACAGATATAGAAATTTTTCACAGTATAGTTTCATAGTTTCTAACCGAGAAATTTGCTGAGACCGTCTACCATAATTTTGGATTACAAAGACGTTTTATATTGATATATAAAAATTTTATCGACATTTCATATCACTTGCTAAAAAAATTGATTAATTAAATAATTTCTGGATTAAAATCGTCTGTTTCTTTACAATATTATTCGTAAATGTTCGTTATGACCTCCAGTTAATGGACCAATTGTAATCATATTTTTGTCAACAAATACTAAATTAGTTTTACCTTTCCATCTATCCCATTTACCTCCAAAACTACCCCAAATCATTACAGACCCATGGCTTATTTTAACTCTGCTTTCTCTTCTTAAGTCATGCCAATAATATGAAAACCCATCAGGGCCATATAAATTAAACTTCTCATCACTAAGCATTATTTCTTGCCATTCTTCAGTGTTAGTCCTAGTGTCAGATGTTAATCCTAAATAATCGTTATTTTAATAAAATAAGTCATAATTTTATCCCCAAACAGAAAAAAATGAAGAAGTTTAACCAATCGTATACTCGCCATTCTAGACGAAGCGAACGCCGTTATCGACCGTCTAGAATTGCCAGATGGCGGCGCACGGACCGTCCGCCGTACACGTTTTGCGCTGATACGAGCGCCTCAACCTCTCTATTTTATACTTTTAAACGTAGGGTAGGTTCTACAGCTGTTACAAAAGTATAAGAACACCATAAATTTTGTTTTTTAAAAATTTATTTTGAAACTATTACTGGAAATATTAATTATATTTAAAATCATTTTTTAATTATTTTATTAAGTTTTTTACATTTCATAAAGCAGCATAAATTTTTTTCACAAATATTAATTTTTATATATTCAAAATATATTATGTTTAACATCCAGGAATATGAGAGAAGTTTTGAAGCTTATAAATAAAAAAAACGTCAACAAACCAAATTGTTGCTGAAATACCAATAGATGTATGTCATGCAACTGTTTGGAGAACTTTAAAAAACTATGACAATGTAAAATATTTAAAAATGAAGTTGAAACCACCTTTAACTGCCAAACAGATATCAATGCATTTATTTAGGATTAACATCTGACACTAGGGACTAACACTGAAGAATGGCAAGAAATAATGCTTAGTGATGAGAAGTTTAATTTATATGGCCCTGATGGGTTTTCATATTATTGGCATGACTTAAGAAGAGAAAGCAGAGTTAAAATAAGCCATGGGTCTGTAATGATTTGGGGTAGTTTTGGAGGTAAATGGGATAGATGGAAAGGTAAAACTAATTTAGTATTTGTTGACAAAAATATGATTACAATTGGTCCATTAACTGGAGGTCATAAATGGTAGTTTCAACAATGTCAACAAAAAATTGGTTTGAAAAAAAAAAACATTGATGTAATATTGACTGGCCTTCACGTAGTCCAGATTTAAATCCTATTGAAAATTTATGGGGGATTTTAACAGCCATTGTTTATCAAAATGGGAAACAATATGAATCTGTAAATCAATTGAAAATTGCAATAGTGGATACATGGGATGAAATTAAGAATGAACAATTAAAAAAGTAATAAACTCCATGCTAAACAGAATTTTTCAAGTAATTGTAGCCAAAGGGTGAAACCAAATATTAAAAGTGTTTAAAATATATTTAAAACTTTTTTTAAATTTAGAAAGTGTGCTTATACTTTTGTAACAGACTGTATATCTGGGAGGCAAGATGGCCGTCTACTACCCAAAAGTTAATAAAATATCTTGTCATAATACTCTAGAAGTAAAGTCGTTCTTTCCCGGCATCTTCTACGGTCGACATCGTAATGCGTTTGTAAATTTTCAGATATACTTTTTCAAGCACCTTTCGGATTTTCATACGCATAGAGATTTACAGCCACTACTTCCCTCAACAGAAGTATGTCGTGATAATAGGAAAAACGCTTTGGCACTTTCCTATTCTTTATCGCAGGAAACACGCCAATTATAGTAAAAAAATAATTATTTAGTGTTATTAAACATCCTATAAATACTTTTAAACAGTTTAATTTGTTTATTTACCTTCGCTGGTAACATTCGTTGTCAAATGTTTCCGCCATTTTTCAACAAATTTCCCTGAGTCAATACGCGACGTTCACTGAGTCACGTGATGTTGTGAACGTGCGCCTCAACGATTTTTACTTGGACTTAAAACGTCAAACGTGTACGTCTGCTTGCCGTACAAGTTGATTGGCTTTCAACTTTTCGAGATGATGGAATGTTGCTTTTGTTTGTGCTCTGAGGAATCTTGTTTTTATGTGGTTTTTTGGTGATAAATCATGATGGAATTTGTATACAGTTTTTTCGTAAGACAGGACGGACGATAATTTGTCAAGTAGGACCTTTTAAATCGAACATTTGTGAAATACGGTCGAAAACGGTACTTTTTTCGATTATCCGGTATTTCCGCAATCCGGTAAACCGGATTTGAGACGGCGTCTAACGCGTATTGTCGTCTTACTATTCGACACAAAATTTGGGGGTCCTAGGACCATTTTTCGCTGAGATAGCGGAAAAGTGCCGATACTTCCGGTCGGTAATTGAACGCCGATATTACGCTTCCGGCTTTACGGATCCAAATTCTGTCCGGTCATTTCTTCGGGGACACGATCAGTAACCTGTGTTGAAAATTTTAAGCAAATCCACCGAATAGAATTTAAATTATGGCGATTCTAGAATTTAATAAATTATCAACATCTTACTCAACATTGGTTGTCATGGCTACGGTCATTGATTTTTTGCCATAGAGCGTATAAGAACAACCGGAAGTTCGAGTCTTTATTGGAGCTGATATTTATAGTCCTACTTATTAGCTCTAATTTATTCCCATTGCACTTTATATTATTGATATAATTAGACATTTAATATTGGGATGGAATTATACATTAAGGAACAATTTTCGCAGGATGCAAAACGTATCATGGACGAAGTTAAAACATATGCCATTAATAACCCGAATGGTAAATTTCATGTTACATCACACATGAAATTTATTTTAGATCAATTCCAAAAATTAATTGACTCTGCCGAATCCTCATTTGACAAAATGAAATCTATGGAGCCTTTTATAGATAGAATTAATACATTGGCAACCAAGTCTGATTTGACTGAAATGATTAACACAGGAAAAATTTCTGATATTCAGGGTACCATATTAAGAAAACTGGACGCAATTGAACATAATCTCATTCAAACTGTAGGAGATGGGAATCAGGCAGTTATACAGAGAGAGGTATTAGAGAAAATATCTGCGATAGAAAGAAAAATTACAGAAAGTACAGATAAGGTTATTACAGATAAATTAAGAGAAACTGGAAATCGAATTAATGCCCAAATTATTCAACATTCTACAAAAATTATGAATAAATTAAATGTGGATTCCATCTTAACGAAAGCTCAAAAAATTGAGGAAAGCCTTGATAAGAAGACAACTCAGGAGAATTTGAGTGGCCTTGGGGCGGCCTTGCCTGACGCCCCATCTCAGAAATTCTTAAAAATCAGACATACATTCAAGAAAAACTGGAGAACTTGGCATCATACAGACACACAGACACTCCTCCACAAAGAAACTATAGTCAAGCTCTGAAAAACGGCAAGCTTTTTAACACTGATAAAAGACTGAGACACTTAGGAACAAACAGGGAGGTACTTCTCCTATACAGTAAAGACAGCGAGAAAAGTTGCAATAAAGTGCGGCAGATATTATTTGAGATGGTCAAACCATCGCAGTTAGGTATTGGAATTGACAAAGTGAGAAACATTGGAGGTGGAGGAGTTGCTATAGAGATTGGGAACCCTGAAAACGCTCTTAAGCTTGAGCGGCACATAGCTACAGAAGTTCCCCAATTATTGATAAGGAAGCCTCGGAAATTGCTGCCACATGTGGCCATTTTTTCAGTTCCTACTGAGATTACTAGGGAAGAGCTACCATTGTACATTTACAGACAAAATGACCTTATCAGTGAAACATATAAGGAAGAGGAATTCAACGAGGCTTTCAGGGCGAAATTCAGAATGGGAAGGAAAAATAAATATTACAACAATTGGGTTATTCAGGTAACACCTAGTCTAAGAAATCAACTTTTAAAGATAGAAAAACTGTCAATTCAATGGTCAAAATGTAAAACAACAGATTTCTGCCCAGTGCTCCAATGCTTTCGGTGTTGTCGGTATGGCCATTCCACAGCAATGTGCAGCCAAGAGATGCCCACATGTAGCCACTGCTCTGGTCAACATACCTATAACGAATGCACAAATATAGACCAACCTCCGGTATGTTGTAACTGTAGACATGAACACACCATGGCTGGGCATAATGCCAGAGATAGTTCTTGTAGGGTATACACGAGAATCAAAACCAATCTAATAAATAGAACTGACTATGGAATTACAGCCTAAGACTAAATTAGCTTCCTGCAATACAATATAGGTAGAAGCATTGCTTCTACTTCTATCTTAACTTCTATCATCAATCAATTTGATCTCATTCTTTGCCAACAGCCATATTGTGTGTTCCTGGATTTCGTTAACTCTAGCTCACCGTGTATTCATCGTCTTCACATCTAAATACTTAGTAACTACTTTAAAAGAGCTACAAGAGTCCTACAAAAGTGCCAAGAAAGTGCTTCAAGAACGCTTCAAGAGTACTTCAAGAGTGCTTCAAGAGTGTGACAATCATTCACGTCAAATACGCATCGAAAACGATAGTGAGATGCGTGAATGAAATAGAATTGTAGAATTTGACGTCAATATTGAAGAGAAAGGTACGAATAGCTGCAAACATAACTGGACCAAATGGAACTGACGCTAAAGAAAGTCCATATGCAGCAAAGAGACGACGCAATTTTACAAACAATTATTGCAAGTTTACCGTCTCGGCGAAGACGCCTCTAGTTTATAAAATTGTTCGTGCTATGCTTGTTATTGTCTGTGCTCTGTGCTCTGTGCTCTGTGTTTTTTTTTTTTTTTTGTCTACATGTCACTATATTTGTAGTTGATGTTATGCTTTATTCTGGTTAAATAATTTACATATCTGTAACTCATATATTTATTGTAACTCTGTTATATTTCATCCGGTTATGTATTACGGCACCGGTTATGTACCTTTGGTATCTTTTTAATTAAATAACTGAACTGAACTGCCGTACAAGTTTCACGTTTGAACTTGCTCCTCAACCTCTCTAGTATATCAAGCAGCATGAAGTTACTACAAATGAATGTGATAAAGTCTACTTGGAGGAACTCATTTAAAAAAATTATCTTTGGATTACAAGATGAAATGTTTATAATTTTTTATACGTTAAAATTATTTATTGTGACATCATTGCAATGCTGGACTGCAATTTTTTAACACATTTTTAATTTAAAATATATGCTCTCCATTTCAAATTAGTAGTGTCTTGCCCCTGCACATTATACTTTTCCTTTAACAATAGAGTCGTGACGGTCATTTATCTAACTCCTTTAGAGAAAATTTTTGACTTGAAATAACGTGACTTCCGGCTTGCATTGGGAGTTTGTATATACTTAATTAGGGCCTCCTTTCCGTAAGCTTTCTGTATCTGGTTCCGACTTTAATCCTTCTATCTCCGTTCTCGAGATTAAGACACATGTTTAAAAATCTAGATGGCTTTTTTCCTCCAATTATTAAATTGACTGTAGGTTTTTATATTCAGGAAACTTGTTAAATACTTATCCGGCTTTATTAATTAAATCACTTAAGTAGAAGTGTTACTTCCTTTTTGATTGCGATAAACTATATGAATTAAATAAAACATTTAATTTATATAATTTTTTATTTTAATCTATATACCTTATTTTTCCGAAAGAAATAACTAGAACCATATTTAAACTTGTAACCCTGTGCTACAACATACAAGAAACCCTTCTCCCTTCACCAAATAATGATGTACACAGGGCCGGATTTACATAAGGGCATTTGGGGCCTGTGCCCAGGGCCCCCACAAAATAGGGACCCCCACAAAACTAAAAAAAATTATGTTTAAACATAATTTTTTTTTCTATTACCGCGACAGCCTAGTGTGGCCTAATCATGAGGGCAACAGGCAGAGAAAACCAAACCTGGAAAAAAACCTATGAAACATCGGAAAATTTCGGGAAAAAATTTCACATAGGTATTTTTCAGTTAAATTAAAATAATTAGTTTTACACAATAAAATATATGTATGTTTACAATAACCTTATTTTTAAATGAAATTTACAACTTCCTAGTTCAAATCTAATTGAAAGTACAGTATTTTGTGTAAATTTTTTAAATCATCAAATTTGTCTACTCTTAAAGGGGGGACCCCCACCGAATTTGTGCCCAGGGCCCCTGGATTGGTAAATCCGGCCCTGGATGTACAATGTATTTAATGATTTTGGGATTAGAATAAGACCCCTTGTAACTTGAGGCCCTAAGCTGTAGCTTGTTTAGCTTATAAATAAATTTGACTCTGAAAATAACATTTCTACCAAAAAAGGTTTTTTTTTTTTTTTTACTAAGGATGCATTTATTTTCTCGAGTTTGATTTTTCTTCGGTATCAATTAATTGTAAAATTTATAAAATCGATTGAAGCATTACGTAAATGTGTTTATAAAACATCCGTGATATTATTACTGGATCTACAATAATAATCTTGTATATTTTCAAAGTTTTATTTGAAATTAAACGTTTATTCTTTGTATATTTACTATAAATTTGAATATGAAGAAACGTGCTTATCTGTTCTGTAAAAAGGCGCCTCAACAAACTCCACAAAAAATTTAAAAATCTGTAAGAATTGATGTTTTTATACTCCATGCATTTAAATCATTAATTATAAATTAAAATTATAATAAATAACACAATATATTTCTTCCTGAAAGTAATTACGTTACATTCGGGTTTTATTAATTTCGAAAGAAAACTAATTTCAGAATACAAAGTTAATAAAATTGTTTTAGTAAACGTAATTGCTTCGGAAACGCTTTTGACAATGGTATCCATTTGTATTCGCCATTGTGTACAGCCTCTTCAGCACCTATGTTTAATTTGTCAAGGGAAGAAGCAGACTAGATCTTGAACGTTTTGAATTCTTCTTTTCTTAAATAAAAGCCCGCAGTTGGTGAGAATGAAAACAATTATTTATTAATCTAGTGAATAGGTGGGCTACATTTTTATGCATCAAAATGATATAAAAATGGGTGTAATATGTCTCATTCAACGGGAGAATTTGCTGTGTGCGGCATATAATTCTGTAGTTCTTACACTTTAATAAAGGACGGAAATGTGACTGAATCCAATGTGTTTAGTGTCTGCGTTGGATTCATGATATATGCACGCCATCTGATTATTTTTGTGATGATTATGCAGAGGACAATTCATAAGAATTACTACTTATCATTAATCGTCAATTATTACGTACTCTCACAATCAGTTGTTAGTTATCCTTAGTTACTCTTTTAAGAACAATGGCAACTTGTATGACACAACCATCAACATTTCTGCGTACGGCCATATTACCTTGCTGTTGGGAATATGGCATTTTGACACTTTTTATTACATACTCTGCGATTAAATTGTCAAAACTACTATCCGGTATTGTAATTAAAGGTTATAAAAATACTTTCATGAATTTGTTTTGTTCATACATTTATTCGAGTTATAATATAAAATTAAGTTGCCATATTTCCCCAACTAACCTTACTATCAATACTTTATTAGGTGTCGACACTTTTTATGATTTGACTATCTTAGTGTATAAATCGGAGATGCGCACGATTGAACTAGCTTTAAATAAAAACTTACAAATTTTACGAAGGATATATTTTTCTAACTAAACAATTAATCATTTAACAGCATCATTCTTAATTAATTTCCTCTGATATTTATATCGACATTTGCTTCCCTTTAGAAATAAAAATTGTCAGGGGAATATATCCTCTTTTTCAGTTGTCTAAAATGAAGTCAAATATATTACTTTGCTTTATTTTGCTTTCATTTGGCAATGTTTTTGCTACTAATATCAGTAATATTTTAAAAATTTTGTTTTAATTTTCTAAATTTTATAATTTATTTATTTATTTATTTATTTGCAGGATGCAATTTCCTACTAGATTATTCAGAATGTGAAGTTAATTGTGAAAGATATTGTGAATGGTCTAATGGAGCAATAATAAAACCTCCTTGTACAGATTGCCAAGAAGGTTGCATTTGCAAAGAAGGCTACGTTAGGGAGTTTAATTATTATTCCAGTTGTATTCCCGAATCACTTTGTAAACGTAAGTTTTACTTAAATTACACAAAAGACCAGAATTAGCAAAATAACATCATAATTAATTAAATTAACTTAATATTAAATAGTTTTTTACTATAAATAACTTTTATAAAATATAATCATACTTATCATATTTATAGCCTGTCTTCCTAATGAGCATTATGATAGATGCACTCATCATTGTCAATCCAACTGTAATAATAAAGATGAACCATTTCCATGTGAAGCGATGTGTCATCCCGGATGTATTTGCAATGATGGATACATCAGAAAAGAAAACGATAATTCTCCGTGTATTCCGATTGAAGAATGTAAAAGTTGAGCCAGTTTGTTAGTGAGTTTTATAAGTTTCAAGCCACTTTGTAATGATTTCATTATTAAAGAAAATTCAAATTAATGCTTATGTAGTTATTCTATAAAAAATGTCATAAGGATTTATTCCTTTAAATTTTCTTATCTTGTTAGAGAATGATAATGATAAATAAATGGTGAAAACATCTGAAATAAACTGAGTTTTTTGGTCATTTTTTTTATTGATAACAGTTTTTAATGTTGAAGCGTTAGTGTGTGATTCGTAAATGTAGCTGACAGATATCAATAAAATATGAAAATGACTGTTAAATATATGATTTAAGCAGCGTGTAAGTCACATAGGGTCGCAGGTGGGGTCTACAGTTCGTTCTTCGAAAGGATCACACGTTAACTTCCTCTGTGGACTCGGCATGAATTTGTGGAAAGGGTTAACTTTAAAATAAAATGTATTAAGTTGAAATAAATTTGCATTTGTATTAAAAAGATACTTAGGCCTATAGTAAAGTTTAACGATAAATAATATAATTATTTATGAAATTATTTTCATAGCGTGCGTTGTACAGCTGAAATTATTCGTCCGTAACACATATGTTCGTTATTTAGCAACTCGCAACACTAATACAGAATGATTATATTGGATTGTTCGGAAAGTAATTTCGTTTTTTCCATGGAAAAATAAACGCAATATTTTTATAATAAATAAATATTTTATTGAATTATATATTGACCATTTTGGCCAAATACCTGTTGTCATTGTTTCTGGTAGTAGCATGATTTCACATTCATAAAAATTTTGATCGTTGTTTACAAAAACTGATCCAAGTGATTTTTGACATTGTCATTTCAAGTAAATGTCTTATAGTTAAAAAAATTTGTATAGGCCGGAACAAGCAATAATCTGAGTGTGCCCGATCTGGCGAATATGGTTGGTGTGATAACACATCCCATCTAAGCTATAACAGTTTCCAGAGCCGTAACTAGGGTATGACCAATCTGGCCCCCGCCATAGGCGCCGATTTAATAAAGGCGCCAACGAGAAGGTTTCCGAATAATATATATTCGAAATTAATAACACAAAAAAATTATATTTATACTGTATTTATATAGTATTTTGAATGTCATTAGATAACATTTTTACAATAGCATTTTTTTAGAATAAAATTATTATTTTTTTAATAATAAAAATTAAAATGGCGCCATTTTTATTCTTGGCCATAGGTGTCCAAAATCCTAGTTACGGCTCTGACAGTTTCTGACGAGTTACCAAACTTGTGTGAAATTTGGCATTATCACGGTAAAACACTACACTTTGTTTGTTGATCAATTCTGGCTTTTTCTGTTTGATGATATTACTCAATTTGTTTACTCGATGGCAGTACACTTTTGAATCAATTGTTAAATTGTCTGGTAAAAGCTCAAAAAAAGATTTCTTTAAAATCCCACCATAGAGAGCATCTCTCGTTTAATAACATGTGGAACCCATATATCGAGCTTTGAAACGAAAGAAAATTATTTTAAGTAATACTAAACGGTTCAGTTTAACAGATTTAATCTTTTAGTGATTTCACGTGTTGTTATACGGCAGATTGCTTCAATCGATACCTTTATTTTGTTTTCATTGGCTTCAAATAGCCATCCAGAATGTGGTGTATCTTCGATATTAAAATTGCCAAAATGCAATTTTGTAAACCAGTTTTTTGGCACTGTCTTTCTCTCAACACATCTTCTCCAAGCATGTATCACAATTATTTTCTTGTTTGAACAGCATTTTGATTTTTTAGTTATAAAAAAGCAAAATATGCCGAAAATGATGCTTTCGATTTTCCATATTTGATAAGTCACCGAAAAAAACAATTGTACAGAATCTCATAAAATTTTTTACAAATAAGCCTTAAAATGTCAACTGTCGAAGTATATAATGAAAATGTGGTTTAAAATAAAATTGGCTGGTAAAAATACATCTAATTCCTCTAGTAATAAAAAAAAAAAAAAACAAAATTACTTTCCAAACTACTCAATATAAGCAACTTTAATTATGAAGTTCGTTGTGGACAAACCAGGTTCATCGGTAAAAGATAACGGGTGAGGCTGATTCTTAGTGGAATTTGTCTCAAAGTTAAAAAGATGGATAACGTCTCGATTGATGTAATTCACGGAAAGATGCAGATAGAATAAAACCACTGAAGAGTAGCAATTGATCCTGGGTTCGCACTTTATCAATGGGCTGGTGACATGGAGTTTTCCGCGTTTTCACTACGTGTCAAATTCTTAAATATGGACCAGTAGTTCTTATACAAAGTCTTCCGGGAGGAATCTCCTTTTGCAGATCGCCCATGTGTTGTGTTGAGTTGCCGCATTTAACCAAACCTACTGAAAAGAAGAATTTGTGATAAAATCCAGGCAATTTTACATTTTTACAAACAATGGCTTAAAGAAATTATCTATTATAGCTCTTTCAAGGAAATAAGAAACACCTTACATTTACAAGAACACAGGATATTATTGTTTAGAAAATTATAATGTTAAATAATATGCAGTATCAAATAGATCATTTCTCTTATCAAACAAAAAAATAAACAGTAAAACTCCAAACTAAAAAGAAATTCTTTAAGAGAATTAAAATTTAATTAGATCATATGTCATTGTGATAAATATTGCGCTAAATAAAAGCAGGTACAGTACATCATTTGAGAAATTTCTAAGAAACTTTATTACTCGGAAGGACATAGCGCACCTAGAAGATTGCAACAGACAGGATGTGTATTTCTCAATACATATCACCTCTACGTCTAGTTATCAATATATAAATCTGATAGACAGTTATAGGCTAACTTTACTCACACCTTGACACCATGCTTCCAGTTGTTATAGTCTTGTTCTTTTTATATGGTAGTTTGGGCATTGCAAGAGGTAAATTTATTTTAATATTTCATTAAATAATTTGAAATTTATTGAAAATAAAACTAATTAAAAATATTGTAGAATGCTTTGTAAATGAACAGTTTTCCAAATGTCAGGCCCATTGTCAATCTTATTGTAATTGGACTAATGGGACAATAGTGACTCCTCCTTGTCCTAAAATCTGTGTAAATGGATGCGTTTGTCAAGACAATTACGTAAGATTACTACCTGAGGGAAAAAGTTTCTGTATCCCTAAAACACAATGCAAAAGTAAGTATAATAGTCGTATATCTCTCCTATCTCTTCCTATTCTTGTGTCGATTCCGGCCATCTTTGGACCACGTACAAACAACTAATTATGACTTGCTTTTCCCTCTTCCCTTCCCTTTGTTTTTCTTCCTTTCTTTCCAATACCTCTTCATTCTCTCGCTCTGCTGTTGTCTTTGCTCCTGAGTGAAGAGTCTTCCACGTCTGTTATTTTCCTTTTCCTGAAAGCCCTTGAAGTTCCTTATTTTGTTCCTAAACCTTTCCCTGTTCTGAATATCTTCTTCCAATATGCCCATTCTTCCTATTATTATATAAATGTTAAAAGAAATGTTATATATGCAATGTCTACTTTATTAATTAATAAATAATCAATTAATTTAATACATTTAAAAATTTGTATTCTTTTTTAGACATTTATATCGTTAACATTTATAAATTAATTGAAATATTTATGTTTATAACAATATTTATAATGCGTGTAACATGTTGTAAATGATTATAAGCAGAACAGAAGTAATTTATGAATAAAATAAAATTTGGGGCGAGTTCTTTGATTTTTGTAGAACAAATTATCGCAACTATTTAGAAAAATATAATTAACAGGTAGCCAGAACACCAGAAAGATTTTTTAGACGAAGCAGCAATGGAAGCAATTTCACAGCATATAAAACAACTTTAAAAGGAGAAAAATCAGATTTGAAGATATGAATTTTTAATAAAAGTAAACAAAAAATGCTTGATAAAAACCTAACAATGTCGTAAATATTTTATGAACGTAGTAAACAAAATAGTAACACATTTACTTTTCACTTTCCTGGCTTTATTATATATCCTATATCAGAGGGTAAAGTATGTGTATTAGGGCAATGATGTTATTAAATTTTTGGTGATTAAAGTTCGAGGGGTGGAAAGATGGAGGATTAGTGTGTCTTATCTCGAGTAGGGTCGGACTTAATGAAGATTTTGCTCATTATTAAAGATGGCATTAATTACTAGAATACAATATGATCTTGTGAAAAGAAACTCGCTTAAAATACACTTACTCGTATTATACTCCTGATTCACAATACTGTAGATGATAAAACACATTAAAATATTATCTAAAACATTCTGGATTAGATTTTGTTAGATTTATATATAAATAATTACACATGAAGTATATATACGTAAAGATAAGTAAACTGTTATAAAAGTTTGCTTTTTGCTGACACTATGAAATGACTTTCTCTCAAAACTGTTATAAAAATACTAGTACAAAACATAGCATGAGTATGCGGTATACTTTCAGTATAATTCATTTTATGACGTTTTAAACGACGTACTATTGATTTAAATATCTTCAGATTAATTTAACAAATCATTTTTGCTGTGTAATTTTTAATTTTTATATGTCCTTTAAATACCCGTTTATACAGGCCTACATGTTTCTTTATGGAGGATCTCTATTATACATTTATTCTCTTTCGAATGATTTTACCAAAATTATTGTTCATATCATAACCGCATTACGGTTTTTATGTTCTTTGATACGAGTATTTAAAACTCTACCGATTTCTCCTATATTATGCTTTGGGGAGAAAAATTACATTCTATTTTATATACTGTTCCTTCTTTATTATTCATAAGTATTCAAATTTTTTAAACATAATTTACAAAATTTGAAGTATGAGGTTCACATTAGAGGACATTGTTCCCCTGTTTAATACCAAATAAAAATTCCTTTTGCCAACTTAACTTTGTCTCCTGATTGAAACAGACTTGGTTATAAAACAAATTCGGGTTTGGATATTTTTATAGATATATTTAATATAGTCATATTTGTAAGTAAACATTGTCAAAGTTTAAATAATAATATTATAATAACGATAGTATATAATCATATTTGTAATTAAACATTGTCACAATTTAAATAATAATATTATAATAAATAATATAATAATAATATATAATATTATATAATTATATAATTATAATAATAATAAATAACGAAATAGTTTTGTTAAATTTAACAGATAGCCTATAGGCTATCTGTAAATTTAACAAATCTATTTCGTTTTACTTGCTTTAGTATATTTAAAAAATATTTCTGTTCTTGAGCTAGAATGTCCTGAACACGAACATTTCGATCAATGTAGTGCACAATGCCAAAATACTTGTAAAAGTGAAGATGGTAAACCATTGATTTGTCCTTTGATTTGTGCTTCTGGATGCATCTGTGACGACGGGTACGCCAGAAAAGATGGAACTCCTAAATCACCTTGTGTTCGTATACAAGATTGTCCAAAATTGAAAACTTCCACTATCAGTTCTGAAAAAGTAAAATAATTTCAATAAATTCTTCAATAAATTTTACGTGTTGTTTTATTCTGTTGTTGTATACAAAGAATTCCTTGAAAAACAAAACAGATAACGATGTTATAATTGTATTTTTTCCAGCTTTCTGTTACTTTATCATCTGTGAAATATATTAGACATTTTTAATAAAATAAATGTAATCTTTCGAAATTATGTAATAAAGCAAAACTTCGAGAATATGTATATGATTGTCTGTAAACTTCCACCTCAGTGGTCGAGAAGACAAAACCACTAAACACTAATAGTTGGTCGCGGGATCGTGCTTAGCTAACAGGCTGGCTATATGGAGTTTTCAGGTCCTTCTTCATGAGTTTATTATTGTTTATTTTCGAGTAAAACATTCTGACTTTCTCGAAATTCTGTCTATTCATAAAATACTAAATTGGTCCACCGCCACTCCACCCTTTCGAATCTTCCTCAACTACTGTACACCGATTTTAACAGCATGAGCGCTGATACTGTCAGTAAGCAACCTGCGCATTGCTTCTAAATCATTAGCTTCCGGGCGCACATACCAAGATTGTATAACACGGTTTGGGTGTGGGTGTACCTGTCTTAGAAAAACCACCTGTACGCTTGACCACGTCACTATAACTACTGAGCTGTCCCTGACCCCCCGAATGCCCAACAGCCGAGAGGGCCTGCCCCGAAGTACGAACCGATTCAACCAGCCCATTGATAGCTTCTGTTTTAGTCGACTGGGACGCAAGGGCTTTGTCTAGATCAGTGGTTCTCAACTGGGGTCCATGTAACATTACTGGAAGTCCACAGAATAAAATACCGAATTGGGGGTCCACAGTGATATTTTAGTGGTCTATAGGATAATTCTACTTCAGAACAATTATTTTACTGAGAATCAAATTTCTACAGTATACAGTATATATTTTCAATTTCTTTATTACTCATTTCTTGCATAAGGGTTAAAATATAAATTATATAAAATATTGAATCCGTATACCACATATACGTGGTACGATCCAAAAGTTCGGGGACTGCAGTAATCTATGACAACAAAAGCATGTATTTGAAGTTACGGCGTATGAAATGGATTCTACCAAACCACCTCTACGTATTCAGGTTAATTTCACCCATGTCATGTAATTAAACCGCAAGCGCTGTTGTTTTTTCCGGAGATAGTTACCTTTGTTCTGCGACGTAATCAAAGTGGAGTTTCAAGAACAACCTCCAACATTAAATTTTGTCAGCGTTTAGGTAAAACACCTACAGAGATTTTAAAATTGCTAAGAAAGGTGTACGGTGATAGGGGTACGGTGAAAGGTCACGGTGAAGTCGAAATGTTGGAGGTTGTTCTTGAAACTCCACTTTGATTACGTCGCAGAACAAAGGTAATTATCTCCGGAAAAAAAACAGCAGCGCTCGCGGTTTAATCACATGACATGGGTGAAATTAACCTGAACACGCAGAGGTGGTTTGGTAGAATCCATTTCATACGCTGTAACTTCAAATACATGCTTTTGTTGTCATAGATTACTGCATTCCCCGAACTTTTGGATCGTACCACGTATATCTCATTGACAAAGGTCAAAGAGAGATTATAAAGCCGGGGTTTGTAAGGAGAGTCTTATACCATCAGCGTCATGTCACTTGACAGTGACATTTCTGAACGTTTTCCTTTCTTTTTTTATTAGTGAAAAATATAAGATTTTGTTTTCTGTGCAATGTTTATAGGGGTGCACAAAAACAATTAAGAGGAAAAGGGGTCCATGGGTAAAAAAAGGTTGAGAACCACTATCTAGATCATCCTTTGTAGGCAGAGAGTCTATCCTCTTATTAATTTCCTCAGATGAGCTGTAAAAACAGCTTGAGCAAGCAAGCTCAATGATCTGAAATTGATCGACAATAAACTTCATATGCTCCTTGTTACCCAGCCTTCCATTGCTGTTAAAGGCTAGGTACCCTTTAAGATAAGGTGACTAGATTTTAGCATTGGAGAAGAGGGACAAAATTGACAGGGGGTTGTCTTCCTGAAAA
This sequence comes from Centruroides vittatus, assembly GCF_030686945.1. Classification (NCBI taxonomy): domain Eukaryota; kingdom Metazoa; phylum Arthropoda; class Arachnida; order Scorpiones; family Buthidae; genus Centruroides; species Centruroides vittatus. Next base: position 1,880,001 of record NW_027122194.1, read on the forward strand.
ATTTGTTCTAGAGCAACAAAATTTTATTATCAAAAAACGCAAAAATTGTATTGTATTATATTTTCTTAAATTTAAACATACGTAAAATTTATAAATATAATAAATATATATGTTATGGACAAAGTGATTAATCGGGCATTATGAATAATGACCAAAAAAGGGCGAGCAGTGTCATACGGCCTAAATATTGATTAATTTATCAAATTGATCGGTCATTATGAATACTGCTATCACCTAGTAGGACAAAGTGATAACAATAAGTTGAAAGGTGAAATTTTTGTAGATTGCTGTCGTTATTTAAAATGTCATGAAATATTTGTAACCATTCAACTCTGTTGAGAGTTTTGCTACCTATGACAAACTATATTTTAACAATTATTTTAATCCTTCTCTATTTCTTTCTAAATAATATTAATACAGTACTAACTTGTATTACTTTTCCTCTGAATTTGCCTTGAGTGTCAGTTTATTATTGTAATTTATTTATAATACTGTCGTAACCAAGTCCCACCGCTAGCAATAGAACGATACGAACCAATGTGCTTACTCTCACTAGTCGCTACCTTTTTTTTTAAACTCTTTCCACCCAATGGGCACTAAGAGGGCCTTTTTTAGTAGGCCTATTATGAATTCGGCCAGGCCCACAATGGGGCGACCGGATGGCGAGGGACGGGGCCCGACATATTTAAACAGACCAACCCCGAAAAAATTCTTGAGGATTATTCGACCCGTTCGGATTCAATCCCGGGTCCCCAGGGCGGTAGGCTGCCACCTTGACCGCGCGGCCATCCGGCCGTCTAGTCCTACCTTTCTAAGGCGGTAATAGACGAGAGCCTTGCACCATGTAACATGCAACGAACAAAATGTTCGCTGGTTTGGATGGCCTGTGAACACGCGCCGCTCCGTTGCTGCAGCTGCGCGCCCAAACCATTTTCTGTCGGTCTTTGCCATGAACACAAACGGTTTTGTCGGCGCAGCATTCTTTATTTCTGATGCTCACGTACACCTTGGTACCAATAAGTGTTATATAAAATGATCTTTACTAATCTTAAACATAAGACATAACTTTATGACATATAATTGACAAAAACTTAGTTAATGTTTCCAAAACTCCAGACTTTTTTAAAACGCCGCTGACGCTGACGCTCCTGCGGAGAAAGCGGCAACTGGGACAGCTGCGTCTAATCCGAGTCAGAAAAGACACATTGGATCAAAATTTACGGGAGCGTCACTAGGGGAAGGGCACGACCCGACTCCCGATGGGAACGGCCCGGACGGGGAGTGTTTGGCGACCCTACGGCCCGAATCGTGTTCATGGCAATAGACCAGGGACCAATGGAATTACAGGGGACCACTGTTTGGGCCAACCAAAACCTCGGGATTTTGGGTGAAAATGTTATAAAAGCTCGAAATCCCAAGGACACAGGAGGTTGAAATCGAGAACGCCAGTCCCAGAGACCCGAACTAGGAGTATACGAAAGGACCCTCATTCCGAACCCTAGGAAGGAAGGGACCAGGAGACCCGACTTACCCGTGACGACTCTCCCCCAACTTCCAAGACAACGCCGGAAACGAACCTTTCATCGAACAAATTGTTTTCGATTTTCTAGAGGTGGATGTGGTGCCGCTATTGATGTAAGAATGATTTTCTATACAAATAAACGCGTTAAGGTTTGAAATTTGGTCTCTGTGTGAGTCTTCATACGACAAAAGACTTCAAAAACCTTAGGCGAGTGGCATCAGACCCAAAACCATAATATCTTTTCGCATTTATACTTTCCTCGCCCTTTATTAATATTATAGAAAGCTTTGTTTTCTATAATATTAATAAAGGGCCGAGAAAACTTTTTAAAATTAATTTTTATGAATTTTAAAAACTTTAATAAAATTATTTATGCTTATTATGAATAAAATATTTTTATATCATTCGTTTCATTTATTATTTTATTGCTAAAATTATTGTTTGTATCTCAATTTAAATGTTCGTCATATTATTCTACTCTTATATATTAATTTAAAATAAATTGTAATATATTCTACTTACAGATGTAAAAAAGGAATAAATTCATACGACAAAACATATTTTTCATAACAGTACTGAACAGCATTAAAGAACATTATCTTGCTTCATGATTATAAGACATTTAATTCTATTCTATAGGTTATTACAAGATTTTTCATCTCTACAACAAAGCAAAACCAAACATAAATTGAAAAAAGACATTAAAGTTAATAAAGTAATTCAATTATTACAATCCTCAACAGGGATGCATGGGGAATTTTCATCGACTTCTCGGACATAACCTGAGTTGCAGATGCATCCAGGTATACATATCAAAGCACAAGGAACTTCTTCGTCTTTATTTTGACAGTTTTTCTGACAATGACGTGTACAAATATCAAAATGTTCATTATCGGGACATTCTATTAAAAAGAAATAATTAAATACTAATTTAAATAATTATATTGTTTTAGTTATATCATAGTTGCATATTCCGTAATTCTATTTTTTACATTACTGAATAATAGATTAAGTAGCTAAATTACTTACTTAAGTGCTTAATTGTCGTATATTTTTAATCTAAAATATGAATATGTTATTTTAAATGTAAATAATTTCAAGGCAAAACTTATACTTAAAAAAAGAATAAGAACTTAAGAATTGTCGCTTTGTGTGTGGTTCGTTTGTTTTGACTTATATGTTAAGTGTAGTGTCGTCCTGAGTACTGCATTGTGTTTTCTAGAAATTTAATGAGCGAACAGATCTGACACAAAGACTTATCCGGATGGTGACAGAGGGGATCCTCTCCTATTGCTAACACAAACGTTATTATTCTAAAACGCAGTAATGTACTGTACGTGTCTAGGTGTCAAACAGCTAAGTAAGAAACCAATGACAGATTCCGTTTAATATAAAACAAACTACTGTATATCATTGGGTTGTTTTGCTGCTTGACATTTACATGCGCCTAATATGTTTATATATTAATATCATTATCGATACTTTCTAATTTTCTTAAATTAATTGAAAGTTTAATATTAAGTAGTTATTACAGCAATTAAACTTTTATATTTAGTATCTTGCATAGTTTATTACACGAATCGTGTACTAAAGATCGCCCAGTAGCTGATCGAGGAACGTAAACACCTATCCAAAACAGAACCTAAATAAATCGGAAATCTGCCTAAACATGAAAAATTCTTCGGAACGGAGCGAATTTTTGTAACAAAAAAAAAAACCTGTTTAAAACGGAAAGAATATTCCGGTTTACACAGTTTTTACTGTAATTTCTGTTATATTTATTTCTCTTAAGGAATTCAGATACTTTTAGTGCAAAAATTAATCAAAATTTAATTTAGCTTGTATTCAATTAAGTCTATTTTAATTATAGCCTATGTATATATATATATATTAAATCTTACTTTTACAATTTGATTCAGGAATACAATAAGCGAACCATTCCTTGTGGATTCTGACGTATCCATTTTTGCAAACACATCCTTCTTGGCAATCTTCTGAACAACGAGGCTCCATTATAGTTCCGTTAGACCACTCGCAATATCGATCACAATTTCTTCTACATTCAGAATACTCTTCGGAAGGTGAAAAGCATTCTGGAATATATAAATATTTTTATTTATATTTATTATTTTACATTTTTTTAATTATATAAATAATAATTATAAATACGTTTGTTATAAGCGAAGACATTTCCAAGAAATACCAAGAGTAAAATTAGCAACATGTTTAAAAATCTAGATGGCTTTTCTCCTCCAATTATTAAATTGACTGTAGATTTTTATATTCAGGAAACTTGTTAAATACTTATCCGGCTTTATTAATTAAATCATAAGTAGAAATGTCACTTCCTTTTCGATTGCGATAAACTATATGAATTAAATAAAACATTTAATTTATATAATTTTTTATTTTAATTTATATACCTTATTTTGCTAAAGGAAATAACTAAAACGGGATTTAAACTTATGACCTTTTGCTACAACTTACAATAGATCCTTCTCTCTTCATTAAATAGTAATGTACAGTACAGTGTGTATAAATTGTCTTTGAGAATAACATTAGGCTTTTTGTACCTTGAGGCCCTCAGCTGTGACTTATTTATTTATGACAATTACAACCGGAAATGTCATGTATATGACGTAAGATTTTCTCTCCTCGTTTAGCAATTGAAACCGAACAAAATATTTAAAAGTACAAATACAAATAAAGCGAGTAAAATAAATAAAATAGACTTAAAATGATGATATGATAAGAATAAGACAAAAATATTAACATTAAGAATTATAAGTGTTTAAAACGATTAAAATATTCATGTAGTAGTTATTTTCGTAACTTCTGGAACGTAACCCCATGTTTTACATTAGTCCTTTGTTTCGTATAGCACGGATTCGCATAACACGGGACTTTTTCGGAATATAACTGCTATGTTATACGAGAGCTACCTGCACTTTAAATAATTTTTCCTGACATATCAACGTTTATTTCCTTGTAGAAATCGTAGGAGGATATTAATTAAGGGAGAGGAAAGTAATTAAGAATAAGGTGTGTAAACACTTAATTCTTTAATTTACAAAAGAAGTTTTCGAAGGATTTTATAATGAAATACTTTATGATAAATTCTAGGACTTTTACAGAAAGTTAAAATTATTATTTATGGTTATTTAAACAAAAGTTTAGTTTATTGTTTGTGAATATACAAGTATAAACTCGAAGAAACTAAATGATCTTGATTAATTATATGTCTATTTTCGGAAAACGTAACACCTCAAAGTTAAAAATATATTAAATTTTAATCGATTAATCTTTATTGAAATACAATAATAAATAATTTGAATGTTTTATATAATTACTCTAATCTCATGATTGATAACACTGTAATTATTCATTTGTAACATATGCGCTGGTTGGTTTTGCAACGCACCACCAACGTTACGAAATTGACTTTTATTAAGCGGTTCCTCGCACTTCATGTGTGTCAGACCTCATCCATAACAAACGAATTCATTATGGTTGACAATAGGTCGTAATGACATCATTATGATTAACTTTATATAGCAAATGTCATTAACATTTATGTCAGATGTCAAACAGGATTCTTCACAGCAGTAGGACGATATCTTGCAGAGTAGCAATCTGGCCGACATATGCAAGTTTATATTTAGGAAATGACGATAATATGATATAATTTTAATAGAAAGCATTATTAATATCATTGTAAAAATAAAAATAGTAAAATTCATGTATCTTTAAGAAATTTGGAACTTAAATCGTGTTCTGTTGTTTGGAACATCCAAATAATTAATAAATCTCTACTATATTTTAATTATATTCAAAAGGATTTAGCGCATTCATACGATTGCAATATTATAGATAAATATAATTTTTATATAATATACATTATATAAACAGGAAATATATATTTCTCAACCGCTCTATCTATATATTTATATAAGCAGATAAATTGTTAACGTAAAAGCCTTCTTTGACATCATGCTTCCACTTATATTTTTGTTATTTTTGTACAGCAGTTGGGGCGATGAACAGAGTAAGTATATTTCGATATTAATTAGTCTAAATTTATTGAAAATGTAACTTATTTAAATTATTACAGAGTGCGGTTTCGACTGAACAGTACTCTCAATTGTCTGGCTCATTGTCAATCTTATTGCAATTGGACTACTGGGGAAATAGAGACGCCTCCTTGTCCTAAAATTTGCGTAAATGGATGCATCTGTCAAGACAATTATGTAAGGCAATTTCCTAAGGGAGACGGTTTCTGTATACCTGAAAAACAATGTAAACGTGAGTACAATCATGATAAATTTCGCCAATCGTTTTACAGAATAGAAAGAAGCAATACGCATAATGGTTACTTTTACATAATAATAAATACGAAATAATTTCAATTAAATTAAAATAATATAATAAGTCTGTAGAATATACATTTTTTGAAAAATTATTTTCACTCTGTGGACATAAGAGGATCTTTCTTCTATGCCATTTTGGGTTCGATCAACTCCTTAACCCGATTTTATGACATCATAAACTAATAACATCTAGTTGTAGATATAGAATTATTAATAAATTATGATACACAATTTCAACGGTAAAATTGCCTTATTTTTTCAATTTCGATTCGCCCTTCATTAACGGGCGTTGAGTATTCCGGGTTTTTTCACGTGTCTATCACCTAAATCAGTGTTTTTTAACCTTTTTCATTGATTGGCACCCCTGATTTAAAAAAAATCGTGGCACCCTTGACCGGCGGCAGATCTAGAATCTGAATAAGGGGGGGCTAATGAGCCAGATAAATTTTTTGCGAAAACGAATATTATGCGCAATGCTGGGGTGGGTCCGGGGAGGGAGTCCCCTCCCCGGCGAAGAAAAATTTTAAAAATTGACTGTGTGAAGTAGCATTTTAATGCAAAAATAGTGTTTCTACGTGTCCAAAATCAAAATTTAAGTCCATTGAATTTTGTTGAAATACTGACAATGAGTTATCTTCAAACTACACTAACCTTAGGGTGCCACAGCGACACGATTAGGGTGTCGCAAAGTTTAAGACCTACTTAAGACTTAAGTAAATTTCCAAGAAAATGCCTAAAGGTCTTAAACTTTGCGACACCCTAATCGTGTCGCTGTGGCACCCTAAGGTGCCGCGGCACATTGCCGCGGCACCTTAGGGTTGCTATTTAGGTCAGTTTCCTGGGAGACGCTACTCCTTAGAACAGCGCCCAAGTGTTGGGTTGCCTAATCTCATCAATCCAATGCTTATTGTATCGATTTATTGACTTTTTGCAACAATTTAAATGCGAATGAAGAGTAATTTGCAAGTAACTCAAAATACGTGATTTAAGATTATTTTTAGCTAGATTTGAACAAAATACAAAGAAGTTGGCTCAACTACATCAGCTTCAGAGATCACGTTAATACACGTAATAATTATTTATCTTTAGATGTCAGTTTTAGAGTTGTATGTTACTTTTGCGAAGTCTGTATTTAATATATATATATGATTATATACGATTTTTTATAAAACGTAAGACAAAAAATAAAATATAAAATAATATTTAATAAATTAAAAAAGAAAGGAGCGATAATTCTGATAAGGTTAAGAAACACTGGGTTAAAACAATTATCAACAGAAAAAGGACGTAAATAAACTGAAATAGTATTATATTTGCGTAATAAATTGGATTTCTCTTTGATACAACATTATGATTAAGTTGCGTACGATTGTTTCCCTACAAAATGTTCACTGTACGATAATCATTCATTTTAACACGTGTTAAGGATTGCAGTTAATTGAAGTATAAAGGTACGAATGAGAGGTTCGAATTCCAAGGTTTCGGATAAATATCATTCACAAATATTCAAATTTCTTAAACATATTTTACAAAATTTGAAGTATTAGGTTCACATTAGAAGATATTAATAGCACTATGCATTTCGGGATTAAAATATCCCCTGTTTAATCCCGATTAAAAATTCTTTTTGCCAACTGAACTTTGTCTCTTGATTAAAACAGATTTAGTTATAGAATAAGCTCGGGATAGACTTTATTGGAACACTAGTAAATTTCCTGAAATTTTTAATTTATTCATAGCACTGTGCTATAATAACTGCCAAATACAGGCCTAACTAGTTATTACTTTGTAATTGATATAATAAATTTTTATACGAATCAATTTCTTCTCGTTTTTCAAATATACAGGCCTACTTTCGTAATGTTCTGGCTAGAGTTTCTCAAACGGGATTACGGGATTCCGGTTGTTTTTTTAACCCGGGAAATTTTTCTTATCCCAGGAAATCCCGCAAATTTCTTAAAAATTCATTTTTAAGAAATTTGCGGGATTTCCTGGTGATTTTTTCTTATTTTGTGTTAAGGTTGAGGAAATTTTGCAAATAGAAAGTATAATTAACTGAGAAGCTGTCAGAATACATTTGTATTTATTAATTTTAAACCTACTTATTAGTTTTTTTTTGAATTTTTGCTCGTTATGGCACGTCACAAATGGTCAATAATCATTACGTAGCTTATTTGTGGCAGGACTCTGAAAATTCTTTACCAGTAATATCTGGAATAATTGTGCTTATGCTGTCTTCATTTTTAACCATGCCCAGTAGCTTCAATAACTGCGTAACACCAGGTTGTGCAAATTGGGCAAGGATACAAACGAGTACGAAGTCTGCAAGTATGAAGTTTTTTTTTATAAACCTGACTATTAAAGACAAACGAAGAGTTGGGCTATGATGTTTCTATTAAAGCAGTGGAGGTAGACAAGTCAAGAATACTAGAGAACAAAAGAAGCACTACAATCTCGAAAACGAACTAGAAATCTTTCAGGATACAGGTGAAAAACACATAATATTTGTCTTCTCTTAAATTAAACACGATTCCAATCACATCAATTGAATCGGAAAAGACATTCTCGGTTGCAAGACTTTTCATTACTAAAATAAGAATTAGATTGAGTGATCGGAGTATTGACTATCTTTGCTTTTTAAAATCATATAATAATTTACAATATTTTGTATTATATTTTATTAAAAAAAAACAAAAATTATCTTTTAAGTTAGACGTTTGATCTAAGTTCATTTTTTTTTTATTTAATTTTCAACTCAATTCAAAGGCATTTTGTTGTTGTTGTATGCCGTTTCCAGCAAACTTCTTCTATTTGTGAAAATTTCTACGTAATTCAAAGGTAATGTTTAATATTTATCTTACACAGCATTATTAATATGATTTTGGAGGTTGCAGAACGTATTAAATTACTTTAAAAAACGAAAAATAATTATATCATTTGATTTCATGATATTTTGTATATCTTAACAATAATTAATTTAGTCCCGGGATTTCCCGGAATCCCGGGAAAACAGTTCACTTTTATCCCGGAATCCAGGGACAAGCAAAAGACCGGGAAATGAGAAACCCTAGTTCTGGCGCATTTAGCCATCTCTGGGAGCGTTCTGGCGGGCCCAGATTTGAAGAGAGCGAACATTAAACATTTTTCTCCATAATTCAGTCACGTGGTACATCACTTCAAACAAAAATTACCGCCTGCATCAGGTGCGTGAAACTGTAGCGTTTTTATTAGGAATCAAAGACGAGAGAGACACATTCTGTGACGACAAAATCGACCAATAGAATACGTTGAAAAGCAAAAATGTGTTACTGTAGATTGATATTCATCAGAAAGTTCATTTATTCTGTCGAATGAACTAGCTAACTTTACCTGCATAGTTTATATCAGATATAGGTCTATTATATTTTACAGTAAAAAATATTTAAAAATTATTCATTTTAAAATATTTTATAAATATTGGTTATTTTTATAGATGAATTTAATATAATCATATTTGTAATTAAACATTGTCACAATTTAAATAATAATATTATAATAACGATAATATAATAATAATAATAATAATTATATAATTATATAATTATAATAATAATAAATAACGAAATAGTTTTGTTAAATTTATTTCGTTTTACTTACTTTAGTATATTTAAAAAATATTTCTGTTCTTGAACTAGAATGTCCTGAACACGAGCATTTCGATCAATGTAGTGCACAATGTCAAAATAGTTGTAAAAGTGAAGATGGTAAACCATTGATTTGTTATGAGATTTGTGCTCCTGGATGCATCTGTGACGACGGGTACGCCAGGGAAGATGGAACCACTAAATCATCTTGTGTCCGTATAGAAGATTGCCCAAAATGAAAGCACTTTATTAATTCTGAAAAAGTAAAATAATTTCAATAAATCCTTCATTAAATTTTACATGTCATTTTATCCTGTTGTGTACAACGTAGTCCTTGGAAAATAAAAAAAATAAAGATATTGTAATAATTGTATTTCTTACATTTTTGTGCAATGTTTTCTATTTCTTTGTTATCTGTGAAATATACTAAACATTTTTAATAAAATAAATGTAAATATTTTGAAATTATATAATAAAGCAAACCTTCGAAAATAGTTATTCACGTCAAGTTATAATTCACGTCATTACCCTTTAATTACTTTTTAACTATGTTTCACTTCCTCAACCGTCAATACTAAAATACAAACAAATTAACGTTTACGTTTCCTCTATTCACGCAAAAAACGCAACCTCTTCTTATATACGACATGAACTTCCCAGCATTGTTCTCATGTGCAGGTGTGGCGCACACTGTATAATTGGCACGATGGAAAAACAAATCCCGAGGTTCATTATAAGAATGCATCTTAAGAAAAGTATGGTAGAGTTGTGTAATACAGGTGTAGAGCGCGAGGAAGATTTCTTTACAAAAAATAAGTGTGCCAGAGAAATTTTTGTAAAAAGTTTCGTCGGAAATGTTGCCAACCCTTCTACACAATATATTGTGTAACTTAACATACTACAACGATACATCGCTGTTATAAATACAATATTCTATACCGATGTATATAACTTTTTATATGTGAAATTAATTAGATACACGATTAGAGAATATAAATTTTGCATGAATTAAAGAATTAATATCAAATTGAAATTACATTCTGTGTTATGAAAATATAATTACATTAAGTTAAATGCTGAAATACGTATTTTAATACACTTAAAATTTTCTACACCTTGGTGTATTTGGAGGATTTACAGTAAATTATCAATCTAGTAATAATCTCTTTAATCCGAACAATATTGACGGTAGATTGCCTCACAGCTTAACAGGTTTCAAAAAACTCCTTTATTGTTTTTTTACAAATGCATTTCGGGTCAGTATTATTTTTTCTGACCCATCTTCAGTGCTATAAAACAAAATTTATATATTAACAAAACTAACGCGAGCAGAAAAAAGAAGAAACATTTTTAAAAAACCGCTTTTCAATACCTTAAGTTCTTCATATACTCCTTAACACTGTACAGTACTTTCGAGTACTGTTTACATTGCCTTCTAAAAGTAAGGTTAGAAGGCAATGTAAACAGAACTCCAAAGTACTGTACAAGTGTTAAAAAGTATATGAAGAACTTAAGATTTTGAAAAGCGGTTTTTTTAAAGGCGTTTCTTCTTTTTTCTGCTCGCGTTAGTTTTGTTAATATATAAATTTTGTTTTATAGCACTGAAGAGGGGTCAGAAAAAATAATACTGACCCGAAATGCATTTGTAAAAAAACAATAAAGGAGTTTTTTGAAACCTGTTAAGCTGTGAGGCAGTCTACCGTCAATATTGTTCGGATTAAAGAAACTATTACTAGATCAACATATAATACAGCTACCATAGGAAATTTAATAAGTAAATATCAAATTAAATCCTGATTTGTAGTATACTACAATTACGGATTGCAATCCAGCAGTGTTTTCAATCCAGCTGGATTTTTGCTGGATCCAGCGCGGATGTATTTTTGGTGCAATAAAGTGTTATCTATCTATCTATCTATCTATCCAGCAATTTATGGTATTTTTTAAAGAAATAAAACATTTTTTAAAATACTTAAGAAACTTTTATTATTTAGACTGGTCACTATAAATCAGTAAAACTTCTTACACATTTAGGTAGTAAACTTAACTTTGGTTCGGTTTAACACTTGAGATAGAGATAATTAACTTTATATGTTTAATTGTTCAATTTCGTCTTTAGGTAATTTTTTAAATTTAATCAAAGAAGACACAGTCTGTTCAAAAATAGTTTTGAATCCACCATTTATTTCTTATTACGTGTTCCAGAACACCTTTCGACCACCGGACCTTTCCTTTGAGGCTGCTAGGTCACCAGGTAAAAATCCTTCCTTTAAAAAACACGTAAAAAACACCAAAGTTAAAACAAGAGTAAAAAATTTGGAACTGGCAGTCTCACAGACATCTTCACGTTTTTCTTTTTTCCCCCATCCAGTCAGGGACTTCCAGACTTTTATATCCACTTAGAGAGCGCTGTTTAATATAGATCTCGATGGTGTCCCTCTGGTGACGAATTTTTAATTGTTCAATTTTGTCTCTAGGTAATTTTTTAATTTAATCAAAGGTGTTCTGGAACACGTAATAAGAAATAAATGGTAGATTCAAAATTATTTTTGAACAGACTGTGTCTTTTTTGATTAAATTTAAATGTTCAGTTAGATTATAATTATAACGTAATCTTTAAGTTAAATAATAGCAAAGGTAATTCTAGTAATTAACTTATATTAATATATTATAATAATTTAAGGACAGATAATCAGTGGCTAAGTGGCTATCATTCTTACCAGTTTTCTTATATAGGCTCTACTTATCAGTCTGTAGTTATTTATAAGTAATTTAATTATTAGTGTTAGTAAAGTAGTGAGTAAGTAATTAGTAGTAGTCTAGTAGTTAGTTATTATTATTACAGTCATGAATCACATACATTCATATCATCATATATCTAAGATACTGATACTCATTAATTTAATTAACTATTTAACTAACTAGGTAGTCTTAGTTTCTCACTAATTTTCACAGTAAAATTGCTTAGCCCAGTCCACTAACCACTTATAGAATAAAAGTTAAAAATGCTTACTTAATAGAATTAGAGTAGAAGTTATAAAATATTAGTCTTGTCTTGAATAAAGTATGTTAAAGGATTAAATTAAATTAAATCAATCACTTCTGTTATTATTATTATTATTATTTTTTTTTTTGACTTTTCTGGAGGTACGATCTCAAGAAACAAACGGCGCGGTCTCCCAACCTACTTCTTAATGAACTGCATATATATTCCGCTGCGGTTATAAGGCCCTTTCTGCCTCTACGTTAGTTGGTTTCAGGGTCATCAAATAATCATAAATCGTTCCGTCACGTGATTCATTGACGTCACAACTAACTGTAAATTAGAATTTTGCACTAGGACTAGGAGAGGAGTTACTTATTTTGTTTAGCGCGAAGACACTTTATTTAGCGAGAGCGGAAAGTCAACTGGCAATTAGATCAGCAAAAGCAAATGGGCGGGCGGTGCGGTATAGAGAGGGAGGGTATGGCACGTGCCACACTGAACGGCAACGTCACTCTCGCTGCTGAGCGACAGCGCACGTAGCAAAGCGGGAATGCCGACAATGTAGACTTTTGCGCCATTATTTAGAAAGTTAATTGAGTATTTGCGGATCCGCAGTGCTGGATGAGGGATCCAGCAATTGTAATTCCTAACTACAATATATAGCATATTTCATTTGAAATAAAAATATTTATATTGTCCTGGTAATTTATTCATACACAATTTTTAATTGCGCCGTTACCAGAAGGACTTTTAATGTGGTTTTTGTATATCAGAGCGGACGAAAGCCTCAAAGAAATAATCGACTTTGTGCACACTATTGTTGCAATTAGAAGATATAAAAAAGAAAAGATGAAAACATCTTTATATTTTTAATGTACGGTTTCTTCTTCGTGTGTAATTATATATTTTTATATATTTAAAACATAAAATAAAATGTAACAATATAATATCTTATGTATAATATCTTATGTCTAAGAGATAGTGATATACCGAGATAGGTTTACGAGCTAAATTTTAACAATCAATGGGTTAAATTTACATTATTGTTTAATTTTTAATTCACTTACGTTCATGAAAAAAATTACTGTACTTCCGATGCTATGACACAGTTTAAAAATAACGTGTTCCATTTCTTTTTCCGTTATGTTCACAGCTAGCAGTTATATATTTAATATGATATTTCTATATATTTATAAGTAAAATAAGTTTTGGTTTTAATTTCTTTTCTGCATAGTTCTACCCCATAAGTTAGATTGATATAAAGACCATTTTGTAATATTTATTGAAAGATTCGTGATCTGTATCTTATTTTCCTCATCCTCTTTTAATTACATCCAGAAGTTTTTCAGATTCACTTTAAAAATAAATATTATAATAACTTTTTAAATGTTTTATTTCGTAAAGTTTTTAATGAATAAAATAAATTTTTATTAGTAATAACTGTCTTGGAACTTTTATATGAGCTTTCACATAAGGCATTGGTTTTCAGAAGGTGGCGACACACTGGTGTTCCCTTTCTCTTAAATGTTGCATGCATTTTTCTAAAGACCATTAAAAAGCGTTAATTTTTGTCTAATTTTAATAATATCGTATTTGTCTGTGCCACTAGGTCAAAACGTTCAGGCCAGCTGACTGAATGGAATTTTTAAATATTCAATTTCTGTTCGAGACGTTTCAAAAGAATATTTTTTAGCATTTTCGTAGCTAAAGTTTTATAAAATGTTAGTTTTTGAATATGCTTATGTAAAATTTAACGTAAGTATACTGTCATTCTATATATACATTTTTCAGACTACGCATTATGTTCAAGGGCATATTCATGTTACTCATGTAGTTATTTTACAATTCAAGATTTAAGTTTTATTTCGTAATTTAACTTTTATTAGCGGAACATAGTATCATTACAAAGAAAGCTGGCATTCATTCATTCTGTCTCTTCTGCCACGTAGTACATATCGAATGTTGCACGTTTTCTTCCAGGTCCATCGGCTCGATTGGCTTGGGCCAGACCAACAAGAGCTTTGGCAGCTTCATTGCCGGAATTCGATCTCGATATACCAAAATCCACTTCCTTCTTACTTCTGGAAGTTTTATATCTCATCATTTATATGTTATATGCTATTTAAATTTATATTTATATAATAAGGTTCGTGCATCATACGATGTAAGATTAGAAACAAATTAAAGAAAAAAATACAAATTAAATCTTAAGAAAGTTGTTCTTACATTTTAATTATCAAACATTGTTATTGACAATGAAAAATGAACAAATAAAAATGTGATTTTTACTTTATCATATTTAATTTACATTAGATTGGCACAAGAAAGTATTACCTTAACATCACTGATTGATAGGCAGACAGAAGAGTCATTACACATAAAATGCAAAAAAATTCTTTAATGTTCATCTTCAATAAATCTGTCTAAGAAATAAAATAAATGAATACGGTATTTTGCACAAGAAATAGGAAATCCCTAATTTTTCCTATCAAATTCCACAGCTTAAAATAAGCTGTGGAATAATTTAAAAATGAAATGTTATTTTATCATTTCATTTTTAAATTATTTTCAAGATTACCTGTGCAAAAATTTATTTAAAAATTAATACCATAAAAGTGATTTCCATTTATTAAACACCAAGCGAATGTACGGTACAGTACAATAGTATCACAGATATTACTTTATATTCGTTCAATTTTTGCTCCAGAAGATGAAAAGCAACAAATCAAATAACCTATCATGAGAAACTCAATGAATTTCGAGTAATATTAAACACGATATAAAATATATCATTTCGTAGATATGTCTAATTTCTATTATTAATTCTCAGAAGTAATTTGTATGCAAATTATAAAAGATAAATGATAAGACTTACAACCTGCAACATTCAAACGAAACAATAACTATGTGTAATCCGAAACGTCTGTTCTTTCTTTTAGAAAAAATTTAGAAAATAAAATGAATTTAAAAGGAAAGTTAATAAATTTTGAAAATATTTAAAATATTTATAAATAATTTATTCCGAATTTTGAATAAGCCTCATTAGTAAAGGGAGAAAGTGTATTAAAATTCAAATCCTGTCGAATGTCAAATAATATCCACCTTCTAACAACGGACTCATCTAAACGGTTGCCATTGTTTCGGAAACGTTTCTTTATGATATGTATACAAATAACCTGTAAGCAATAGCCATTTTTTGTTACCATCATTGGTTAAACTGTTTATGAATGAAGCCATTCCCGAAATTATTATTTATTTATATTATTTTATCCAGTTTATATTATTCTGTAAAGAATACTGAAATGATACTTACGTTCGAATTCAATGTTTGAAGTGATGATACTTGTCTTTCCCCGCTTTTATAATACTACGCATTGTTATTTTTAACACTTGAATGATGTTGAATATTTCCGAATTTCACTCAATAAAGATTATGAGATCGAAAAAATCTTTCTTTATCCATTTAATCTAATCCTACTTTTCTATAAATAGAAAAAAAATAATTATTTTATTTATATAGTTTAGTTTGAACTGTAGCTTTTAAATCTGGTTATTTGTATCCATTTATTGATTTCCTCCAATTTCTACATTTGAAACAAGAAAAACAGATATTTTATTTAATACTTTTCACTGTGTTCCGAAAGTATCATACAGTACATATAGGCTACTATACATAGAGATTGAATCCTTCACACCGAAACGTGTCGTATTAAACTTTACAAATGCTACCAATAAATATTGTATGGTACAGTACATCCCATAAATATAAAGCCACTAACAGATTTCCGTATATAATTGTTCACACTGAAAACTGACAAAAATAATTTAATTTTGGCTTGAACTTTCACATATGCTCAGACAAAAAGTGGTAATCATATATTGAGACATCAAGAACACAAGAGTTTGGATATAACAGGGGTCGGCAACCTTAAATACTTAATGAGTCATTTGGACCCGTTTTCCACAGAAAAGAAAACACTGGACGACACAAAACCCTTTTGACATTTAAAATGAAGGTAACATTTTATATATAGTTCATTATCTTTATCATATGCTTTTAAAAAACTAGTGTGTTGCATTTATAAAATAAACTGCTAAAGAGAAAACAAAATTTTATTTCTTCCTGCAATAAAACATTTTAAACATTTTGAACTCCGAAAAAAGAAAAGCTGGGTTGAAGGTTACTTTCAAATAAAATCCTCTATGTTTATTTGAGTCCACATTGTATTTATGAAATAAAAAACGAGCGTAAATTATCTACCTGTAACGAACAAAAAGTGCAGTCTGCTTCTGTGTGCCGTTACCTTTATTGCGCTCGAATGCCAAAACTTCCTCCAGCTGTGCCTTCTTTCATTTGAAAAGTTGTGTTCAGCGTGTTCGGGTGGGCTGTCATATCTACCGTGAAGTGTAGCTTTTCCAGTCATTGAAATATTTTTAATTGAAATACCACGACTTGCGGTACAAATCAGAAGTTCATATATAGTTAATCTGTTCCTCTTTCTCTTACGATTTCCATGTCTGGTCTCGACTTTCATCTTTCTAACCCCCTTCTCTCGATTAAGGAAGGACAAAAACGAAAGGATGACAGTGGGAATTTATAGGTCTATAATTTTCTCAATTGCAACCCAATAAATACCCTTCAGTAACCGAGTGGATAAAACCACCGAACACCGATATTTGTTCGTGGGTTCACGCATGGCCAACGGACTGGTCACGTGGAGTTTCTGGGTTTACTTCGCGTTAGTAGAACTTAAATTGAGTCAAGGTTTACTTAAGTCTTCCCGGGATGCATTCCCCTCGGCAGATCGCTCAAGTGTTGCGTTGCCGTAGCCAAATAAATCAAAGCAGTTCTAATAATTTTTCTATAAACGCAATATTTACGACGAGGACATTCTTAACTACCAGGAAACCTGGAACATCCCGTCCCTTCGCCTCATCTCATCTCCCCTTAGTAACTCATATCCCCAAACGGCTTTCCCTGATACTGCTTAAAGATATTCTAACGTCCATTCGAATTAATATACGTGAAACGATTTTAAAGCACAAAATAGAGCTCAAAGACTTCTGTGCCGATGTTTATTTTTCTTATTTATTATCACGGTGATATTGCTTCATTCGAAACTTTCTGTAGTTGTAGTCTGTGTAACGTGCACCTTATTCACATGTTGAGTCTTACTGTCAAATCTGCATCCACTATTCTTATGCCACAAGTTTCAAAAGTTTCCTTTACTTTGATATTTTTGCTAAACTTTACCCTTTCAACCAAGTTTCACGCATTTTTACGACATTGTATTTTTACTTAAATAAGTCATATGAAGTCTTTCGGACTAACGTTAAGGTTAGCAACTTCGATTACGTGCGGGGCCATCACACTCTATCCAACACGGATCACTCTTTAAATATTAATAGTACACCAGTATTAATTAGTAATCGTTGACCGTCCTGCCTGTATAAAAGTAGTATATATAGATATAAATGTAAATATTGCATATTAAATCCTTAATTAAATAATAATAAATAAAATAGGGCTGCGATATTGTTTTTGCACCTGGATGGCCAACAACGGCCCTCGTGCTGCTCGTCCATTTGGTATTACCGAATATAGCGATAGCATTCGCATTGTGTCCTTTTCCCCGAATACAACCGTGTTGCAACCGTGTGACCAAGACCTAATTGCTAAAATCAAGGCTTGTTCTATGCAAAATGTGATTCGTTCTGCTGTAAGTGCCAAGGACAGAAAACCACTTAAAGCGAGTTCCAATTAAATTGTTCGGACTAATAACAATAATATAATAAAAATAATAATAAAAAGCCGAGGTCGTATTGACCTCGGCTTTTTTACTTTGACTCTTTTTGCTCTATGGGCACTAAGAAGGTTTTCTGATCAAGACCATGTGGTTCTTCCAGACCAAAAATGGAACGATGGGCGAAGAGGGTAGATAGACTGACAACATATTCGGGACGGATCACTCTGAAAAATGCCTGCGGTTTACATATTCCAGGTTTCTGATACAGAAAAGGACTCAAAGTTTAATCTTTATTTCTTTTTTTAATCAGTGATGGAATTTTTACGTAATTAGGAGCGTTGAGTATCATTGAAATAAATTATTACTTAATGTGATTAAATCAAAAGAACTTAAATATTAATCATAAATTACATTGATGCAATAAATACTTAGCCATTTGTAATTAGTGTAATTATAATTACACCATAATTAAACAATACAGAACCAGTAATTCCATTTTCCTTCGTATAAAACCGTTTAAAAAGCAGAATAAATAAATTGGAGTCGATTTAAAATAATCAATTCTCTTCTTGATCTAGTCTTAAAATAAAAATTCAGCAAATGGATAAAGTTTGTGCAACAACTAATCTATAAACTGATTTTAAATCCTTCGTAATCTTTATACATCGAATTCGGAAATATTCACATTATTCAAAGGGTAAAACAAATAACGTGCAGTAGCTATAAAAAGAGAAACTGAGAACATCAACATCACTTTAAACAGCGAATTCGCAGGTATGTATACAAAATTTTATTTTATTTTTAGCGAATATTCACAAGTAGTTTAACAAATTTAGATGTAGATATATCGAGAATTACGGCAGAGACTCCACGCCAAGTGAAAAAGTCACTGACTAACTATATACAGGAATTAAAGTTGCCAATTTTCGTGGTCAATTTCTTCGCCCTCTAAAGGCCTATAGTAAGTCGATTTTGGTCATAATTGGTTTCTTAGCTAGTGTACACAATTTCATATTTTTTAAATAAAGGAATTGCCGAAATATAAGCAATAGGAAAACGCAAAAATCTCCAAAAATGCTGTATTTTCTTTTTCTTCATCTGTCAATCAGACCTCCCTAGAGAAAAAACTACTGGGTTTAGAAAGCTAAAATTTTAAACTCGTCTTTCTCGTTACCAGTGAGGTGCTAGCGAAAATTCCAAAATACAAAGAAGGGTCGTGAGGGATGGGGAAATTAGAGTCAACTTTCTTGACTGGTACTTTTTATGAACTATAGGTGTTAGCCATGGGTATCAATCGGCAAAATTAATCTCCAAGCACCCAAATGATAAATGTCTAAATATGGTCCTGATATACGGTGTTACCATGAAACTCATTCATAAAGGATAGAGGAACATATTCTATCAATATTTTTATACCGAAAAATTTCTTCCTTCCAACATATTTTTATTTTATAGCTGTACTACAAAAATCCGGCAGCGAGTTTGCTTAACTTTCCCGATAACAATACTTAAAACCTCATGTGGTGTCATCTGTCATGATATTTTATATTTTTAATTATTCTATAATGACAAAAAGCTTAATTTTGAAGAAAGGAAAGAGTTTTATTTATTTTTTTTTAAATTGTAAATGCTAATAACGAGTAAAATCGTCAAGTCCGACCATAGTCGAAATATGATACCCGATCTCCATTATCTCCTCACCCTCTCGACCTTTAATCACCAAAATTTAACAGCATCGTTTCCTCTAATAAATAAACCTCTCTGCAAACTTTCAGAAATTTTTGACAAAAAGCACAGGAGTTATTAAGCTTCAAACAGGGTGAACAAGAGTTCCGCAAACACACACACACTAACATCCACACATGAAGCACATCTAGTATACTTCATTTTTATATCTACTCAAAACCTGGAAATTCCCTTTCTTACTCATTGTCATTGGTTTTACTCCCCAATATACTGTATATGTATAGAGATCGACGCAAGTTTACACACAGTATATATTGTAACTCAGTCTTGTTTTCATTTTTAGATTTGGATCGCTTGCCACGAGGTAACGTATTCGATGTGTAACGTAACGTTTATCAAGGCACTTTTCATAATGAAAGACAAAGTTAGGAAACTCGATTTCTTCTTAATAGCAACGTACTGTACAATTCCTTAGCTTAGACAATGAAATCAATGTTATATTGTTACATTAGTTTATGTAACTATTAAATTTTATTCTTAGGGGAAGAAGAAGAAGACGGAAGGGATTATTTATTTAAAATTCCATGAAGCTAAGATTAGCTTAATCCAGAAAATTTTAGTTTAATTTAGTTTGATGGGATACGTCAAAGCAACACTAGGACGATCTGCTAAGAAGGAGGTGCCCCAGTGAGGGCTTTCTATGAGAAACTAGACAGATTTAGGTGTTAGACACTTGAGGAAAATTCGGAAATTAACAAAATGATCTCAGTTTGTTCAAATGAAATTAGATTAATGAAATGTTTTTCAATCAAATTTTTTTCCAGGTAATTTCGTATCTCCAAAATGGACTGCAAAAGACTTCTGTGGATTTTGCTTGTTGTGGCTGTTCTTTCTTCTTCTTACGAAACTATGATATCAAGGTGATTTATTGTATTATTTAAAACTAGAACTAAATGAAGTAAAACAATTTAATTTTTAAAGTTACAAAGTTTATTGCTTTAATTAAAAATTGTTTAAAGAAATTCTATTTTTATTTAATTATTTAATGAATGTTTTCATACTTTCAGAATGAAGAAGGGAGTTGATTTTGGTCTAACCAGATCGAATTCGGGTAACGAAGCTGCCAAATTTATTATTGGACTAGCTAATGCCAATAGACCGAACGGACCTGGGAGGAAACGGGCATTTGAGTTGTATATCCCGGAAGATTTAGAATGAATCGTTATCATGAATCGCTTCAAGTGATTTATTATGTCAATGAACAGAAGGTCAATAAAGGTTAAATTATAAAAAAATGAGTTTTATACATCTTAATTGTTATTTTTCTTGCTAAGATTATACAAGAAACTCAAATAGTAAATATATAGAGTGAAAAAAAAAATCTTTTCCTCGGATATGTCGGGCCCCATCACTAACCATCCGGCGGCCACATTGTGGGCCTGGACGAAACCATGATAGATTGAAAAAAAGGTCCTCTTACTGCTTAGAGGGCGGAAAGAGTAAAAATCTCATTTAATTTATTCCATTAGAAAATAAATTAAACGGATATTTTCTTTATGGATTGGATGGATTTTCAATTTAACTATTTATATAAATTTAAAAAATCTTAATTAATTTGTCCTAATTAAGCGTGTGAGAACAGTGCGATTTTTCCAATTATTAATAGCATTGATGTCCATATAGATGCGAGACATTTTCAGTTGTAAGTAGTTCAACAACTGAAAGTTTAATTCGAAATTTGATGTTCATTCATAACTGCCAGAAATCCAATTTTACAGATGTATGACGATGTGAAAGGAACAGATAAGCAAGACTGCATCAATTTTTTTTTTGCGGTTGAAATTCGTTTTAATTTTAATGTGTTTTCGAAGAGATTGATGAATTTCTTCATCGGTCTTTGCCTATATTCCCAGTCGTCGTGTAATTATAAAACGAATTTGCAATCTAGTTCATTAACTGACAGTTTTTTGACGTGAACTGAGTCTTTGAATTCGGTCCGACGTGAGGGTCCATACGAAAACATAAGACAAAAAAAGCAAGATTTCACGCACTTATTTCTAGTAAATTTAAATGATAATCTAATGATTTAAATATTGTTAGATAGAAGGTTCGTATCTAAAATGTTGGTGGTGAGAGTAAGCAACGGTGAGGGGGAGTAGCGCTTCTGCGTGAACGGTGAAAATGGTATCGCGGTGCGGTGTAACTTCGATTGCGAAGAGATAGAACGTTGAAATTTATGTCGATTTGCGGAGAATAACAGGATCTACACTATTATATAACAATAATAACAGATAAAATAAAATTTGTAGAGTTATAAGTTGAGAAGTGTGTCGAGTTGAAGAAAATTTTTATAATATCGAAGAAATTGAAAAGAAAATACGAACAGAAATGTAAGAAATGTATATCACGGAGAAAAACAATTCAAAAAGAATCAGTAAAGCCAAAACTGAGTAATGCCGAACGATGCATCCCTGTTGTTGTAAGCTCTTGTACCGTAAGATTAAAGATAGATCCTTATAAATCTTCCTTAGAGTAGTGATCTTTTATGCAGATTTTTGCTCTAAAACTGCCATCGAAACGGCGTCTTTTAAACGGACTGCTTTCTTATCTGTTGTAGGTTTACTATCAATGGGATATCCCCCTAATGTAAAACATATACGAGAAAATTGGAAACTTAGGAGAGTGGTTTCAACAACATCTTGACGCGGTTCTCTGTTAAGTCGACTCGACCGTATAATTATTAAAATTTTTCAAATGGTTTAACTGTTTGTACATAAGTCATCAATTTGCCCAATAAAGTATAATTTAAATCAGTTTTAAACTTCTTAGAAATTTACGAAGCTATTGTAATTTTTTGTGATTATTTTGTCCACGGTTTGATGCAATCATCAAACCGTGGACGGATAAGGCAACGTAACACATGAACGATCTGCCAACGAGAAAATTTCTATCGGATTTAAGTGTTAAACGTGTCAAGAAAACCCTGAAAACTCCACCTGACCAACGGGTTGGTCAGGTGCGAATCCGCAACAAACTAACTATAAGTGTTCAGTGGTTTTATCCATGTGGCCAATGGTGGAATGCTAGTCGGTCCTTTAAACTATCGTTTTATGGACAGTTAACAGTATCATCTAAATCAGTCCTGGCCAACCCAAATTGTTTCGCGGGCCACTTTGATCACGCGTAAAATTACGGTAAGCCACAATTTAGCTTTTAAAAAAGTAAAACAAATACAAAATGAATAAGATTTTATTGTTATACCAAGAATTCGTACTCGCACTTGTGCATTATAACAATGACACATGCAAATTTTCATTTATTTAATTGTTTTGGTATACACATAACGGGAAACAAAAGTTTTAATAGATATATAATATTGCTTAGCGGGCCACACAATTTAACGTGACGGGCCACATGCGGCCCGCGGGCCGCGGGTTGGCCAGGCCTGATCTAGATAATCTAGAACTTTGTTTCTATTCTCATGCGTATTGCTTGATCCAATCTGGATCAACCAATACATGAAATTAGATTAACTCAAACTACATATACTCTCATTACTGATTAACTTGACTTATACAGAAGGCTGATAATTAAAATTTACCGGACAATAATACTTGTGTACTAATAGCCGAATATTACAAAATCAATTAATGATAAATAATATCAATCGAACAAATTATATTGTGAAATACTGTTTTTAGATATTTCGTATCAATTAAATGATATCATAAATTTAGAATTAAATTGTGAATACCTAACCAGTTGTTTAAATTTTAAAGCGAATCACACAAGTGAATATGATATTAAAAACGACAATAGTTTATTCTACAAGTATATCTAAATTTTACAATCAGTATAGAATAAAACAATAATTTAATTTTAAATACACCCAAAATGCATTCCGGACTCTTTTGGAGTCCCTCTGCGGTTGGGATTTGATAAAAATAATAAAAGAAAATTTACATAAAAATTACGTTAGAAAGGTTCAAATAATCATGAAAACATCAGAATTAAACCTGTGTTACCTATACGCTACAACAGTTTCCATCTTTTCTCTCTATTTTTCTTTTATAAACGATCCAGCCGTAGACAACAACACTACATATAATTAATACAATTAATAGCAAACTATCAATGCATTTGTATTAAAGGTATTAAACACTAAAGGTCAATGGATTGATAACTACATTGAGACCTATAGAGGATTGACAATATTATTACATCAAAACTAGGATTTCTCATTTCCCAATCTTTTGCTTGTCCTGGGATACTGGGAAAAAAGTGAACTGTTTCCCGGGATATAATTATTTGTATTTTATGAAACCGTGTCCTTTCCCGTATTTCTGAGTTATTAAACACTAGTTTTATAGTGTATTTCGAAGACATTCTGGCAAATTTTTCATCAATTATCTTTATTTTTATGCTTCAAAACTTGTCAGATGTCTTCGAAATACACTATAAAACTAGTGTTTAATAATTCAGGGATATAATAATTAATTTAAATATATAAAATAAATCTTAAAATCGAATAATATAATTATTTTTCATTTTTAAGTAACTTAATACAACTTGCAACCTCCAAAATAATAATATTAATAATGCTGTGTAAAATATGTATAAAAATTACTTTTGAGTTACGTAGAAATTTTCACAAATAGAAAAAAATTTACTAAAGTTTGTTGGAAACTGTTTACAAAAAAAATGCCTTTGAATTGAGTTGAAAATTTAAAGAAAAAAAAACTTAGATCAAACTTCTAACTTAGAAGGTGTTTTCGTTTTTTAAATAAAACAATACAAAATATTATTGTAAATTTTTATAATAAGATTTTTAAAAGCAAAGATGGTTGATACTTCCATCACTCCATCTGGTTCTTATTTTAGTAATGAAAAGTCCTGCTACCGAGAATGCCCTTTCCGATTCAATTGATGTGAATGGAATCGTCTTTAATGCATTTAAGAGAAGAGGGATGTTATGTGTTTTTCACCCATATCCTGGAAGATTTCTAGTTCATTTTCAAGATACCTATTGCAGTACTTCTTTTGCAGTACTTTCTATTGCAGTACTTCTTTTGCTGTCTAGCATTCTTGATTTGGCTGCCTCAGCTGCTTTAATAGCGGCATCAAGCTTATATCCCGATAATTCAGCAGTTTGTTTGGCTTTAATAATCAGGTTTATGAAGAAAAACTTCATACTTGCGTACTTCGTATTCGTTTGTATCCTTGTACGATTTGCACAAACTGGCATAATGCAGTTATTGAAGCTACTGAGCATGGTTAAAAATTAAGACAGCATAAGCACAATTATTCCAGATATTACAGGTTCTGACAAAGAAGTTTCAGAGTCCTGTCACAAATAGTCTACATTTTGGTTATTGACAATCTGTGACATGCCATAATAAACAAAAATTTAAAAAACTAATAAATGGGCTAAAAATTAATAAATACAAATGTATTCTGACACTTTATGAGTTAATTATATTTTCTATTGGCAAAATTTCCTCAATTTAACACAAAATAAGAAAAAAGTGAATTTTTAAGAAATTTGCGGGATTTCCCGGGTTAAAAAACAGCCGGGATCTCGGGATCCTGTTGGAGAAACCCT
This sequence comes from Centruroides vittatus, assembly GCF_030686945.1. Lineage (NCBI taxonomy): Eukaryota > Metazoa > Arthropoda > Arachnida > Scorpiones > Buthidae > Centruroides > Centruroides vittatus. The sequence continues at coordinate 1,905,534 of NW_027122194.1, forward strand.
AACGAAAACGATGGAATATATTGAAAACAATTGTAAGAACCTCTTATTACATAGTCTGTTTATAAAATATACGGGCTATGTAATAAGAGGTGTTCATAGCTATCTGGAGAAAAAACTGTTAGGTAAATCTCAAACACATTACTATACATACTGTCCTGACTATACGGTTTCGATTCAACTAAAAACAAATTTACTTCAAAATTTAGCTGCTAGATAGAAATTTGACACTGATCATTCCTTATTATGCATGTTAACGTAGGTTTTCTAAGGATTTTCGAATGTAAGAAGAATCACAAAACGTTCTTCACAAATCTTCAACAGGAGTTATTTGTTTGATAGAAAAGCTTAACAAGTAGGCTAATGCACGATCAGACAAAATAAACATCATGACTATTCATCTGTCGAAGAACTGTCAAGAGCGTTTTGCGACTCCTTTTATTCTCGAAATTTACTAGAAAAGGTACAAATTTGAAAGTTCAATATTAGCAGTGCCAAATTTCTCCCAGCCGAATAAAACACGATTATTAGAAAGATTTCAGAACTTTTTTAAATATCAGTTTTAAATAAATAGTTTCATACGAATATAAATTTTGTAAAATTTGTAAAATATCTGTTTTTCTTGTTTCAAATGTAGAAATTGGAGGAAATCAATAAATGGATACAAATAACCAGATTTAAAAGTTAGAGTACAAACTAAACCATATAAATAAAATAATTATTTTTTTCTATTTATAGAAAAGTAGGATTAGATTAAATGGATAAAGAAAGATTTTTTCGATCTCATAATCTTTATTGAGTGAAGTTCGGAAATATTCAACAACATTCAAGTGTTAAAAATAACAATGCGTAGTATTATAAAAACGGGGAAAGACAAGTATCATCATTTCAAACATTGAATTCGAACGTAAGTATCATTTCAGTATTCTTTACAGAATAATATAAGCTGGATAAAATAATATAAATAAATAATAATTTCGGGGATGGCTTCATTCATATACAGTCTAACCAATGATGGTAACAAAAAATGGTCATTGCTTACAGGTTATTTGTATACATATCATAAAGAAACGTTTCCGAAACAATGGCAGCCGTTTAGAGGAGTCCGTTGTTGGAAGGTGGATATTATTTGACATTCGACAGTATTTGAATTTTAATACACTTTCTCCTTTTACTAATGAGGCTTATTCAAAATTCAGAATAAATTATTTATAAATATTTTAAACATTTTCAAAATTTATTAACTTTTCTTTTAAATTCATTTTATTTTCTAAATTTTTTCTAAAAGAAAGAACAGACGTTTCGGGTTACACATAGTTATTGTTTCGTTTGAATGTTGCCAGATTGTAAGTCTTATCATTTATCTTTTATAATTTGCATACAAATTATTTCTTAGAATTTACTAATAGAGATTAGGCATATCTACGAAATGATGTATTTTATATCGTGTTTAATATTACTCGAAATTCATTAGGTTTCTCATGATAGGTTATTTAATTTGTTGCTTTCTATTTTCTGGAGCAAAAATTGAACGAATATAAGGCAATATCTGTGATACTATTGTACTGTACAGTACATTCGCTCGATGTTTAATAAATGGAAATCACTTTTATGGTATTAATTTTTAAATAAATTATTTCACAGCTTAAAATAAGCTGTGGAATTTGATAGGAAAAATTAGGGATTTCCTATTTCTTGTGCAAAATACCGTATTCATTTATTTTATTTCTTAGACAGATTTCTTGAAGATGAATATTAAAGAATTTTTCTGCATTTTATGTGTAATGACTCTTCTCTCTGCCTATCAGTCAGTAATGTTAAGGTAATACTTTCTTGTGCAAATTTAATAAAAATTAAATATGATGAAGTAAAAATCACATTTTTATTTATTAATTTTTCATTGTCAATAATAATGTTTGATAATTAAAAAGTAAGAACAACTTTTCTAAGATTACAATTTAATTTGTTTCCAATCTTAAACCGCATGATGCACGAACCTTATTATATAAATATAAATTTAAATAGCATGTAACATATAAATGATGAGATATAAAACTTCCAGAAGTAAGAAGGAAGTGGATTTTGGTATATCGAGATCGAATTCCGGCAATGAAGCTGCCAAAGCTCTTGTTGGTCTGGCCCAAGCCAATCGAGCCGATGGACCTGGAAGAAAACGTGCAACATTCGATATGTACTACGTGGCAGAAGAGACAGAATGAATGAATGCCAGCTTTCTTTGTAATGATACTATGTTCCGCTAATAAAAGTTAAATCTTGAATTGTAAAATAACTGCAATATGCGTAACATGAATATTCCCTGGAACATAATGCGTAGTCTGAAAAATATATAGAACGACAGTATACTTACGTAAAATTTTACATAAGCATATTCAAAAACTAACATTTCATAAAACTTTAGCTACGAAAATGCTAAAAAATATTTTTTTGAAACGTCTCAAACAGAAATTCAATATTTAAAAATTCCATTCAGACAGCTGGCCTGAACGTTTTTGACCTAGTGGCAAACACACACACACGACCCAGTACAACATCAAAAATTTCGCTTTATGTATATATAATGAACAGTTTTTAATATAGATAATACACAAATATTATTAAAAATAGACAAAAATGAACGCTTTTCAATGGTCCTTAAAAAAATGCATGCAACAGTTAAGAGAAAGGAAACTTCAGTGTGCCGCCACCTTCTGAAAACCAATGCCTTATGTGAAAGCTCATATAAAAGTTCAAAGACAGTTATTACTAATAAAAATTTATTTTATACATTGAAAACTTTACGAAATAAAACATTTAAAATATAATTATAATATTTATTTTTAAAATGAATCCGAAAAACTTCTGGATACAATTAAAAGAAGAATAGGAAAATCATAAGATACAGATTACGAATCTTTGCAAAAATATTACAAAATGGTCTTTATATCAATCTAACTTATGGGGAAGAACTATGCAGAACAGAAATTAAAACCAAAATTTATTTTACTTATAAATATATAGAAATTTCATTAAATATATAACTGCTAGCTGTGAACATAACGGAAAAAGAAATGGAACGCGTTATCTTTAAACTGTGTCATACAGTACAGGAAGCATAGTAATTTTTTCATGAATGTAAGTAAATTAAAACTTAAACAATAATGTAAATTTAACCCATTAATTGTTAAAATTTATCTCGTAGACCTATAATTTAATATCCTATCTCGGTATATTACTAGCTCTTAGAGCTACACACATAAGATATTATATTGTTACATTTTATTTTATGTTTTAAATATATAAAATATGTAATTACACTCGAAGAAGAAATCGCACATTAAAAATATAAAAATGTTTTCATCTTTTCTTCTTTATATCTTCTAGTTGCAACAATATTGTGCACAAAGTCAATTATTTCTTTGAGGCTTTCGTCCGCTCTGATATGCAAAAACCACATTAAAAGTCCTTCTGGTAACAGCACAATTAAAAACTGTGTATAAATAAATTACCAGGACAATATAAATATTTTTATTTCAAATGAAATATGCTATATATTGTAGTATACTACAAATCGGGATTTAATTTGATATTTACTGTAAATCCTCCAAAAACACCAAGGTGTAAAAAATCGTAAGTGTATTAAAATACAGGTAACCCCCGTATAACACGGCACTTCTATAGCACGGATTCACTCTAACACGGTTCCAGAATTGGGAACATCCCCGTATAACACGGTGCTTTTATAGCACGGGTTCACTCTAACACGGTTCGGGAATTAGGTAAAACCCTCGTACAACATGAAATGTATTAAAAACTGTTACCAGTTGATGATTTTCATGCTGAAATCATCATATAGGATGAATAATCTCTGGTAAAATTTTACCCATAAAAAAATCTACTATATAAAGCTGAAAAACCGGATTCTATCACTGTATGCCAAAAATGGCCACTAGGGGCGCCCCTAGCAATTATTTAAATTAATTTAATTTAACAATATAAATTATTTTATATATATTTTATATTTTTACAGTATAATATTCAGTATATTATTATTTTTATTTGTAATTTTGTATGCCCCGATGCCTGCAACGGCCTTTTGTGAATTATAAATCCGATTTAAAGAAGGATTTAACAGCATGTTTTTGTTTTTTAATTTTTGGAACCTAACCCCCCTCTTCGCACTAGTTCTTTGTTTCGTATAACACGGATTCGCATAACACGGCAATTTTTTGGAATGTAACTCCCGTGTTATACGGGGGGATACCTGTACGTATTTTAGCATTTAACTTAATGTAATTATATTTTCATAACACAGAATATAATTTCAATTTGATATTAATTCTTTAATTCATGCAAAATTTACATTTTCTAATCGTGTATATAATTAATTTCACATATAAAAAGTTACATACATCGGTATAGAATGTTGTATTTATAAAAGCAATGTATCGTTGTAGTATGTTAAGTTACACAATATATTGTATAGAAGGGTTGGCTGGCACCCTTATTTTTTGTAAAGAAATATTCCTCGCGCTCTACACCTGTTCAACAACCGAACCAACAACCACACACAACACCACTTTTCTTAGGATGCATTCTTATAATAAATTTCGGGATTTGTTTTTTCATAGTGCCAATTATACAGAGTGCGCCACAACTGCACATATAAACAATGCTGGGAAGTTCATGTCGTATATAAGAAGAGGTTGCGTTTTTTGCGTGAATAAAGGGCACGTAAACGTTAATTTGTTTGTATTTTAGTATTGACGATTGAGGAAGTGAAACCTAGTTAAAAAGTAATTAAAGGGTAATGACGTGAATTATAAATTGACATGAATAACTTATTCTCGAAATTTTGCTTTATTGTATAATTTCAAAAGATTTACATTTATTTTATTAAAAATGTCTAACATATTTCACAGATAACAAAGAAATAGAAAACATTTACAAAAATGTAAGAAATACAATTATTATAGTATCTTTATTTATTTATTTATTTTTTTCCCAAGGACTACGTTGTACACAACAACAGAATAAAGTGACATGTAAAATTTAGTGAAGGATTTATTAAAATTATTTTGCTTTTTCAGAATTAATAAAGTGCTTTCATTTTGGGCAATCTTCTATACGAACACAAGGTGAATTAGTGGTTCCATCTTCCCTGGCGTATCCGTCGTCACACATGCATCCAGGAGCACAAATCGAAGGACAAGTCAATGGTTTACTATCTCTTTTACAACTATTTTGGCATTGTGCACTACATCGATCGAAATACTCGTGTTCAGGACATTCTAGTACAAGAATAGAAATATTTTTTAAATATACTAAAGTAAATAAAACGAAATAGATTTGTTAAATTTACAGATAGCCTATAATATTATTATTTAAACTTTGACAATGTTTACTTACAAATATGATTATATTAAATTCATCTATAAAAATAACCAATATTTATAAAATATTTTAAAATGAATAATTTTTAAATATTTTTTACTGTAATCCCTATAATATATCTGATATAAAACTCTGCACGTAAAGTTTTCATTTCATTCGACAGAATAATATGTTCATTCGACAGAATAAATGAACTTTTCTGATGAACATCAATATACAGTGACACATTTTTGCTTTTCAACGTATTCTATTGGCCGATTTTGTCGTCACAGAATGTCTCTCTCTCGTCTTTGATTGCTAATAAAAACGCTACAGCCTCACGCACCTGATGCAGGCGGTAATTTTTGTTTGAAGTGCTGTACCACGTGACTGAATTATGGAGAAAAATGTTGTTTAATGTTCGCTCTCTTCAAATCTGGCCCGCCAGTACGCCCTTAGAGATGGCTAAATGCGCCAGAACATTACGAAAGTAGGCCTGTATTTTTGAAAAACGAGAAAAAATTGATTCGCACAAAGATTTATTACATCAATTACAAAGTAATAACTAGCTTAGGCCTATATTTGGCAGTTATTATATCACAGTGCTGTGAATAAATTAAAAATTTCAGAAAAGTTACTAGTGTTCCAATAAAGACTATCAAACGATAAACCCGAGCTTATTTTATAACCAAGACTGTTTTAATCAGGAGACAAAGTGCAGTTGGCAAAAGGAATTTTTAATCGGGATTAAAAAGGGGATGTTTTAATCCCGAAATGCATAGGGCTATTAATATCTTCTAATGTGAACCTAATACTTCAAATTTTGTAAAATATGTTTAAAAAATTTGAATATTTGTGAATAATATTTATCCGAATCGTTGGAATTCGAACCTCTCATTCGTACCTTTATTAACGGCAAACCTTAACACATGTTAAAATAAATGATTATCGTACAGTGAACATTTTGTAGGAAAACAATCGTACGCAACTTAATCATAATGTTGTATCAAAGAGAAATCCAATTTATCAAGCAAATATAATACTATTTCAGTTTATTTACGTCCTTTTTCTGTTGATAACTGTTCTAACCCAGTGTTCCTTAACATTATCAGAATTATCGCTCCTTTTTCTTTAAAATTTGTTAAATATTATTTTATATTTTATTTTTTGTCTTACGTTTTATAAAAAATCGTATATAATCATACATATTTATTTTTTAAATACAGACTTCGCAAAAATAACACACAACTCTAAAACTGACATCTAAAGATATATAATTATTACGAGTATTAATGTGATCTTTGAAGCTGATGTAGTTGATCCAACTTCTTTGTATTTTATTCAAATCTAGCTAAAAATAATCTCAATTCACTTTTTTTTTTTTAGTTACTTGCAAATTACTCTTCATTCACATTTAAATTGATGTAAAAAATCAATATATCGATACAAATAAGCATGGGATTGATGAGATTAGGCAACCTAACAGTTGGGCGCTGTTCAAAGGGATAGTGTCTCCCAGGAAACTGACCACTATTTAGATGATAGGCACGTGAAAAAAACTCGGAATACTCAACGCCCGTTAATGAGGGGCGAACCTGACGTCGTTTAGAGGTTGTTGGGATTACCCACTCGGCAAGTTGGCACCTACACTCTCCGAATTTCGGGGTTCCGAAATTGAAAAAATAAGGCAATTTTACCGTTGCAATTGTACATTATAATTTATTAATAATACTACATCTACAGTTAATCATTATTAGTTTATGATGTCATAAAATCGGGTTGAGGGGTTGATCGAACCCGAAATGGCATAGAAGAAAGGTCCTCTTAAGTCCACAGAGCGAAAATAATTTTTCAAAAAATGTACATTCTAAGACTTATTATATTATTTTAATTTAATTGAAATTATTTCGTATTTATTATTATGTAAAAGTAACCATTATGCGTATTGTTCTTTCTATGCTGTAAAACGATTGGCGAAATTTGTACTCACGTTTACATTTTTTTCCAGGTATACAGAAACCGTCTCCCTTAGGTAATTGCCTTACATAACCGTCTTCACAGATGCATCCATTTACGCAAATTTTAGGACAAGGAGGCGTCTCTATTTCCCCAGTAGTCCAATTGCAATAAGATTGACAATGAGCCAGACATTGAGAGTACTGTTCGTCGAAACCGCACTCTGTAATAATTTAAATAAGTTACATTTTCAATAAATTTAGAATAATTAATATTGAAATATACTTACTCAGTTCATCGCCCCAACTACTGCAGAAAAGTAACAAAAATATAAGTGGAAGCATGATGTCAAAGAAGGCTTTTACGTCAAAAATTCATCTGATTTATATAAATATATAGATAGAGCGGTTGAGAAATATATATTTCCTATTTATATAATATACATTATATAAACATTATATTTATCCATAATATTGCAATCGTATAAATGCGCTAAATCCTTTTGAATATAATTAAAATATAGTAGATATTTATTAAATTATTTCGATGTTCCAAACAACAGAACACGATTTAAGTTCCAAATTTCTTAAAAATACATGAATTTTACTATTTTTATTTTTACAATGAAATTAATAATGCTTTTTATTAAAATTATATCATATTATTGCCATTTCCTAAATATAAACTTGCATATGTCGGCCAGATTGCTACTCTGCAAGATATCGTCGTGAAGAATCCTGTTTGACATCCGACATAAATGTTAATGACATTTGCTACATAAAGTTAATCCATAATGATATCGTTACGATCTATTCTCACTCATAATGAATTCCTTTGTTATGGATGAGGTCTGACACACATGAACTGTGTGGAACAGCTTAATGAAAGTCAATTTCATAACGTTAGTGGTGCGTTGCAAAACCAACCAGCGCATATGTTACAAATGAATAATTACAGTGTTATCAATCATGAGGTAAGAATAATTATATAAAACATTCAAATTATTTATTATTGTATTTTAACAAAGATTAATCGATTAAAATTTAACCTATTTTTAACTTTGAGGTGCTACGTTTTCCGAAAATAAACACATAATTAATCAAGATCATTTAGTTTCTTCGAATTTATTTGTATATTCACAAAGAATAAACTAAACTTTTGTTTAAATAACCATAAATAATAATTTAAACTTTCTGTAAAAGTCCTAGAATTTATCATAAAATATTTCATTATTAAATCCTTCGAAAACTTCTTTCGTAAATTAAAGAATTAAGTGTTTACAGACGTTATACTTAATTAATATCCTCTTAGGATTTGTAGAAGGAAATAAACGTTGATACAAATGTCAGGAAAAATTAATTATAGTGCAGGTATCACTCATGTAACATAATAGTTACGTTCCGAAAAAGTGTTATGCGAATCCGTGCTATACGAAACAAAGGACTAATGCAAAACATGGGGTTACGTTCCAGAAGTTATGAAAATAACTACTACATGAATATTTTAATCGTTTTAAACACCTTTGCAATTCTTAATGTTTAAGATTTTTGTCTTATTCTTATCATATCATCATTTTAGGTTTATTTTATTTATTTTACTCGCTTTATTTGTATTTGTACTTTTAAATATTTTGTTCGGTTTCAATTGCTAAACGAGGAGAGAAAATCTTACGTCATATACATGACATTTCCGGTTGTAATTGTCATAAATAAATAAGTCACAGCTGAAGGCCTCAAGGTACAAAAAGCCTAATGTTATTCTCAAAGACAATTTATACACACTGTACTGTACATTACTATTTAATGAAGAGAGAAGGATCTATTGTAAGTTGTAGCAAAAAGTCATAAGTTTAAATCCCGTTTTAGTTATTTCCTTTAGCAAAATAAGTATATAAATTAAAATAAAAAATTATATAAATTAAATGTTTTATTTAATTCATATAGTTTATCGCAATCGAAAAGGAAGTGACATTTTTACTCGTGATTTAATTAATAAAGCCGGATAAGTATTTAACAAGTTTCCTGAATATAAAAATCTACAGTCAATTTAATAATTGGAGGAAAAAAGCCATCTAGATTTTTAAACATGTTGCTAATTTTACTCTTGGTATTTCTTGGAAATGTCTTCGCTTATAACAAACGTAGTTATAATTATTATTTATATAATTAAAAAAATGTAAAATAATAAATATAAATAAAAATATTTATATATTCCAGAATGCTTTTCACCTTCCGAAGAGTATTCTGAATGTAGAAGAAATTGTGATCGATATTGCGAGTGGTCTAACGGAACTATAATGGAGCCTCGTTGTTCAGAAGATTGCCAAGAAGGATGTGTTTGCAAAAATGGATACGTCAGAATCCACAAGGAATGGTTCGCTTATTGTATTCCTGAATCAAATTGTAAAAGTAAGATCTAATATATATATATATACATAGGCTATAATTAAAATAGACTTAATTGAATACAAGCTAAATTAAATTTTGATTAATTTTTGCACTAAAAGTATCTGAATTCCTTAAGAGAAATAAATATAACAGAAATTACAGTAAAAACTGTGTAAACCGGAATATTCTTTCCGTTTTAAACAGGTTTTTTTTTTTTATTTTTGTTACAAAAATTCGCTCCGTTTCGAAGAATTTTTCATGTTTAGGCAGATATTCAGGTTCTGTTTTGGACAGGTGTTTACTTTCCTCGATCAGCTATTGAGTGATCTTTAGTATACGATTCGTGTAATAAACTAAGTAAGATACTAAATATAAAAATTTAATTGCTTTAATAACTACTTAAGATTAAACTTACAACTAATGTAACAAAATTGATATTAAAATATAATCATATTAGGCGCATGTAAATGTCAAGCAGCTAAACAACCTAATGATATAGAGTAGTTTGTTTTATATTAAACTTAATCTGTCATTGGTTTCTTAGCTGTTTGACACCTAGACACGTACAGTACATTACTGTGTTTTAGAATAATAACGTTTGTGTTAGCAATAGGAGAGGATCGCTTCTGTCACCATCCGGATAAGTCTTTGTGTCAGATCTGTTCGCTCATTAAATTTCTAGAAAACACAATGCAGTACTGCAGGACGACACTACACTTCACATATAAGTCAAAACAAACGAACCACACACAAAGCGACAATTCTTAAGTTTTTATTCTTTTTTTAAGTATAAGTTTTGTCTTGAAATTATTTACATTTAAAATAACATATTCATATTTTAGATTAAAAATATACGATAATTAAGCACTTAAGTAAGTAAATTTAGCTATTTAATCTATTATTCAGTAAAGTAAAAAATAGAATTACAAAATATGCAACTATGATATAACTAAAACAATATATTTATTTAAATTAGCATTTAATTATTTCTTTTTAATAGAATGTCCCGATAATGAACATTTTGATATTTGTACACGTCATTGTCAGAAAAACTGTCAAAATAAAGACGAAGAAGTTCCTTGTGCTTTGATATGTATACCTGGATGCATCTGCAACTCAGGTTATGTCCGAGAAGTCGATGAAAATTCCCCATGCATCCCTGTTGAGGATTGTAATAATTGAATTACTTTATTAACTTTAATGTATTTTTTCAACTAATGTTTGGTTTTGCTTTGTTGTAGAGATGAAAAATCTTGTAATAACCTTTAGAATAGAATTAAATGTCTTATAATCATGAAGCAAGATAATGTTCTTTAATGCTGTTCAGTACTGTTATGAAAAATATGTTTTGTTGTATGAATTTATTCCTTTTTTTTACATCTGTAAGTAGAATATATTACAATTTATTTTAAATTAATATATAAGAGTAGATATGACAAACATTTAAATTGGGATACAAAGAATAATTTTAGCAATAAAATAATAAATGAAAGGAATGATATAAAAAGATTTTATTCATAATAAGCATAAATAATTTTATTAAAGTTTTTAAATTCAAAAAAATGGATTAGCGAAGCTCTATATAATATTAATAAAGGGCCGAGAAAAGTATAAATAGTAGTAGAAAAGATATTTACAGGGAGTCATTTCTAAATATTCTGTGAATGACGTAAATGTCCGTATGAAAGAGGTATACTTATCAAAACCTATATTTACGTTATTGCTTTTGTAACGATAAATTGTCAAAAGATTTATTGTAAACAATTTACTTTTGATTTGCATAATTTCACAAACAAAATAATTGCAAGAATAAGAAAGCGGGAATAAAATTTCCTCTTTTTAGCATCCTAAGTTAGCTTGTCCTAAAAATGGTAGTTCTCTTGTTAGATATCAACATAAAATCAATGAAGATTTAACTTTTGTCAGTAATATATTTAAAATTTTATAATGATCTTTTTCGCGTCGAACAGAATATAAAACGATAACAATATCAAATATTGGACAGTTGCATAAGCCTTCAAAAGAATACACTGAAATTATTATAATTTAGGTTAATAGTAGATGATATAATTTATGCGAGTTTGGATAGTGAAATCTACCAAGTCAAAGACGAACTTTTCTATATAATTGTAATATCTAGCGAAACGTTTGATAATTGAATGTGATGTTCTGAAAATAATGTCTATAGTAAAGTCTAAGATAAATTTAAAATATTATTTTAAAATAAAGTTGACCTAAAGAATAAAACTGACATTATAGTTCTGTAATTGTTGGTTGAAATGTGGTATTCTAATGATAATGCCGACGGTTTATTTGATAAACTTTGGCTTCTAGACTTAAAGGCTTGTAGACAGCATGCTTTTGGTGGTCAAGAGGAGGTACCATTATTGGTCTTAATACAGATATTTGTTAGTTGAAATCTATACTGTATCAATCTACAGTTATAAGAATGATATTAACAGATTTAACGGACATTCAAAAATGTCGTTATAGTTTATTATATTCCTCCTCATAATAAGTATAATAAAAATACTGGAGATTTTAGAGGAATATATGTAGAATGTTCCAATAGCAGTGCAGATTTAACTGGAATAAAGCTCATCGTTTACTGAACAACTGTTGATATTTTCACTTCAGTATAAAGTAACATTAGAATCCATTTAAGTGAAGTCATTTTTAAGTGTGTTCGCCAAATGTTATCGACGACTCTGGCTGCGCACATGCATTCTTTTTTCTAAATTGTTTACGACACTGCTACATAATTCCGGTACACTTCCGCCAATCACCGTCTTGAGGAAAGGAATTATTCGTAGGAATAGACACGAAATTTGACAAATCCACAGAAGTTGTCAATGGTGCGCAATTTACATCCAACACTATTAATGGAATACCCTTTATATGAATACAATTAGAACATCGCGCGACTTTGTCGTATCGCGATAGAATTGAGGCAAAGACGGAAAAAAAGAAACGATCCCTGTACCTGTTGGCTACGGGAGAGGCGATCCTTGTATCTGCCGACACGGAGGCGAGCCAAGAACAAAGCAATCGCCGTTGATTGCATTATTCTTGTATTTTTGTTCGTTTTCGCGCCCATTTTCCGTTAGGCGCACGCAATGCTGTTTTTATTTTTGACCCGTACCCTAAATTCAGTTAGGCGCGCTCAGTACTATCGGACATTATCACTTTAATACCACAGTATATTCGAAAACGAAGTCATGGACTCCTATTTTTTACATTTAAATGGACCCTTATTACATTTTTTGATTACTCATTGCAATTAATGGAAATGGCAAAGTTTTATCAAAATCGGCACATAAAATTTTGAGAACAAACTCGACTCTATAGCGAAGAACGTGCTAGCGACGTGTAGCACGTGAAGCATCGAAGACGTGCTAGCGACTGTGAAACATCGCACGACAAAGTCGCGCGATTCGTGCTATATTGCTTTGTCGCGTGCGCTCGTAAAATGAGCTTATATCTCGAAAACGAAATCATGGACCCCATTTTTTATTGCATTTTTTGGATTCCTCGTCGCAATTAATGGAAAATGGCAAAATTTAACCAAAATCGATCGAACATATTTTGAGAACGAACACAATAAGGATATGCAAACTTGAATGCTAGAATGGGCGAACATCTTTCATACCATATATATTTAATAATTTTAATAACTGTGAGCTTTTTACAAGAATTTCTAAACAAAATTTCTAATTATTTTGGTAAATTATTACATAATTTTTGTATGGATAATGAATGTATCTACTGAAGTGACATTCCCTTCTCCAGTGGTAAAAAACAGGGTTTACTTCTTTTTTTTCATAATAGAACTAGATATCATTAATTTTACATTAGTTTAGCGTAATTTTTTCCCGAAGAAATTGCTGACTTTCGAGTTTTATCTATGATGGAGTTTGATCATTTTACTATTTTGACATATTTATTAGTACCGAAGTGATACCTAAGAAACGTTTTTACGTGTCGGCGGCTTAAATTTCAAGACGAAATCCTAATGTTGCTGATTAATTTACCAGTTTATCAGACTCAACAGGTCAGAATCCTTTGATCGAACTTGTTGAGTATTTTAACAGAAACGGTAAAGCAACTGGGTATAATTTTTGTAAAGGATGGAATAATGTCTGACGTCAGTAAAATCTGGAATAAATGATATGATGAAGGAAGTTGAAAAGGTCACTCGATAACACGATGAAAACGAGTGATTAAACTGCATATGTTATGTATAGAAAACAACTCTCTTGGCATAAATATCTTTGTTGTAATAAGAAAAATGATAACTTTTAGAATTTAAATAAGCAGCTTATCAACAGTAGAAATTCTAAAATAATTTGGTCTATTATCAGAGAAAATTTCAGAAAACGAAAGGCTTTTTATTCTTCTAGTCATATCGATTTACGTATTACTCTAAAGATTGAAATATGAGTTTACAATGACCATTCGAGTCGTTAAACATGCTACGTTTTATACCCTGTAATGAACTCTTGGAATTTGATTTTGTCGATGAAGAATTTAAAATGTAGTAGCTAAATTTAAATCTAATAACAGTGCTTGATTAACCAAAAGACAAATAAGACAAATGTCTAAGGCCCGTAAATCGGAGGGCCCGCTTCAGTACAGAAAAAACTAAAATTAAATAAGTTTTTCGTTATACGAGAAAATCATTTATTATACAATTATTATTGTTTTCTCTATTATTAATAAAAATTTTAATTTTATTTAAGATTTCTTTAGAAGCAGTTATTTAAATGAGGTTCCAATTTAAATTTTGTCTGGAGGCTTAATCCGGCACTGTAATAAGACACCTGTATAGATCAATTAAAACAAAATGTTTTAAATGTTTATCTGATCAATTTCTGTTGAAGATTTTAGATCTGTTTAATAAAATTAAAATAACTGCAAATTTTCCAATAGCTGGATTGAAATTCTGATATTTACCCATTTATAAACGAGATGTTGTTTCAGACCCAGAAAATTATTGTCCTAATTTCACCAGTTGCAGTAATTGGTAAATTATTTACAGCTATTTTGAATTCTCGTTTAATTGTCCGGATTAACGCAATGAAAATATTACATCAAGAAAAAGCAGGTTTTAGAGAGGGATGCCATAATTTAGACTAAATATCTATTTAAAATGAGTTAATACATAGACAGCTAATAGTTTTAATATATAAGTATAATTGAATACTTTCAGTAAAGCAAATATTAGGAAGTGTAAGAGTAAAATTGGTAAATTCTAGATTTAAAAGAATAAGAACAACCGAGACCCTCGAAGGCCATGAAATTCGATTAGAGCAACATCGAGTAAGAATGGCTTTATCAAGGACTACAGAAACTCTAGTGCTGAACTTAAAGCTCAGTGTGAACTAAGCTTTTAAGAGACATGTTTACTAGAGACTGCTCTCTGGTACACAGTTCAAAATTATGTCGCTTCGGCGAAAAGCGCCAATCGCGTCAACTGGATTTGTTAGTTTTGGGTCGTGGTTACAAACATTATCGTTTGTTTATCGTACTTTCAACGTTGTTGAACTCGTTACGCGTTAAATAAAATGGAATGTAGTGAGTGTGGTTTAAAATATAGCGGTACAATACTTGGGTTTTATATTCATAATTATAAATGCTTTACTCGAAATTATTAGTTATAAGTGAAAATAAAAGAAATTTCTGAATACACACCTTGCTTAAAAATAAATTATTCTATAAAAACTTAATATTGTAAGATTACGAGATGGAATTATGAATAAAATAAAACATAGTGGGACTTAAAATTTATGATTTATGACAGTTATAATACATAGAACTATTAGGCTTAACGTTCGTTTCTGAACCACTCATTATAATGTACAGTACGTAACGGTATTTTCCACTTCATATTTTTGTTTCCATTGCTTAAAATCACTAAATGAATTAAATGTCTGATTATAATTAGATATAGTAATCTACTGTAGCTTTCTGAAGTGTAACAATATTTCTTTTTTATGAAATTCATCTGAGCACAAACATTTAATTTTATAACTTCATAATTCCTGTTATAGTCCTTTTTATGCTTCTCTTTCATATGTCTGCTTAAACTTTGCTTATACTTGTACTTTAAATTGCATATCTTGCATTCCATTTTCAACAAAGACAATGAAACACAGAACAAAATAAATCCAGTTGCCGCTATTAGCGCTGTTCGCCGTAGCGGCATAATTTAGAACTAATGTTTACCAGAGAGCTACTCTTGTTGCAGAAACAGCATCACAACGTCAAGCTCGACTTAAAGCTCTTCTCAATTCTTCGATCTCTACTTTCTCATAAAAAATATTCTGTCATGCTCGACGGAGGAATTTCTAGTTAATATTTTACAATTTTATTTTAAATTAACACATAACCTAAAAACGAAATAATACTTCAACAATCAACTGTAATGCAAACATAAATTTTAAGCAATAAAATAATAAAGGAAAAGAACAATATAAATATTTTATTCATAATGAATATTAAAAATTTTATAAAATTCTTAGAGAAAGTTTTTAAACTTTTTAAACTTTCTAAGAATTTGTTAAAAGAAAAATAAAAAAAAAAAAAATACAACACATTTATAAATAACATTCCATCTAATACCAGAAATTCAATAGAAACAAATATTTAAATTTCTACATATTTTTCCGTTAAAAATAACTTATAATTTGTGGAATTCGTATATTATTTCAAAAGATAAAACAAAACGCAGATACATTTACAATTTAAAATACAGAACTTAAAAGTAAAAATAAACTTCGTTTCATTAATATTTAAAAATTTTCAGTCGAATACTGAAAAGTATTTATCATATATACATTTATCTCATAAAGTTTTATGAGATAAATGCACACATGAAAGTTATCTTTATCACAATTCACGTTCATACTATTGCATTTATAATAATTTTCAAAAAATTTTCATGTAAACAATTTATTTTTGGTTTGCATAATTTCACATGCAAAATAACTGTAAGAAGAAGGAAGTCGAAAAAAAATTTTCCTCCTTCTAGCATCTTGAATTAGCCTGTCCCAAAAATGGTGGTTGCTCATAATAGTAAGATATCCACATAAAATCAGTGAAGATTTAGCTCTTGTCAGTAATATATTCAAAAGTTTATAATTCTCTTCTTCGCGTGGAGCAGAATATAAAACGATAACAATATCAAATATTGGACATTTGCATAAGCCTTCAAAAGAATACACTGAAATTACATGACTATATTTATCTTTATCAATTAAAATATCTCTGATGGTATCTCTCTGATATTTATACTTCGTAACGATGCCTACAGTTTTATCTTTAGGAATTATTTTTGAAATACCATCCCATAATTCGGCAACAAATTTCGTCTCCAGGATCGAACTCTCTTCGCTTTTAACATCAATCAGATCAATAACACAATATGGGAGAATTGGAAGTTCACTTGAAACATTCGCAGATTTCAAATTATTAGAATAAAAATACGATGAAGGAAAAGAAATTATAGACGGATTAATACAATACTGTAACGATAGCATTAACACTGGACTTTTATCAGTTAATGTTTCAAAATAATTAAAAAATCTCTCGAATAATGACACGTGAAAGCCGTATTCGTACGCAGCTTTTGTCAATAATGAAGCTGAAAATTGCTGAGGATCTCCTACAAGCAGCAACTTTTCTATCCCAAATTGCAATGGAATTAAATTTTGTAGTTCTGTAAGTTGTGTCGAATCATAAACAATACAACAAGTAAATCCATTTCTAAAATTCGTAAATTCAGAATTTAAATTATCAGTTGTTGTCAATACTACATTGGCATTAATTATAATTTCACTTTTCAGATTCTGAACTAAATCCAAATAATTAACAATAGCAGGAAACATTTTGTTTACATTTCTTTGAATTATTTCTTCTATGCAAAATGGCTTTAAATTAACAAAGTTTTTCTGGTGTTTACCAATACAAACTAAACGTATATTTTCGTTATTCAAATCATTTAACTTCTGTCCTATTTCTTTGATACTTCTTTCCGATAGAGACAAAACTAAAATTTTTGATTTATTGTTGAGCTGCAATAAAATCTGCTGTATAATACCGGCAACAGTTTGACACTTGCCAGTACCTGGTGGTGTTTGTAGCATAATAATGCAACGATTATTTGATTGAACTAATGTGTGTGATATATTTATAATAGCATTTCTTTGACAGGAAGTGTATTGATTGCTTGCTGCAAGTCGATTTTCAGTGGCAGTATCTATTCTACAACATTCAAAATCTGGTTCAAGTACATACTTAAGTAGTGACGATTGTTTTAACGACACTAATGCTTCACATTGCTGTATAAAATTGGTTATGCTACAAACTAAAGATATTCTGATACGAACTCCTTGTGCTAAAACTAGGCCATATTGTTTAAGGATTTTAATTAAATATTTGTTGTTGCTGTTATTCTCGGTGCTTTTCCACTGAAAATCTTCTTGCAAATGTTCAGCAACAAAACCAAATTTATAGCTTTTTTGCATATTTTCCAGAATTGTAACCACTTGAAAGCAAATCAAATCATTTACATGAAAATTCTTATTAGTTAGCATTTTGCACTTAATACACCAAAGTTCTGTTACCGAAGTTTCCAAAATAATTGCATCAAATTGATTGTTCTTGTACTCATCAGATGATTGATTTATAAATTCCAACAAATCAAGCATGAGCAATTGGAAATATGTATTAAAATATTTTTCGTATGAATCGTACTGAAGAGAAACTTTCATCAAGTAATTTAAAATAATTTTTGAAGTTTCTTTCCTTCTCATCCATTCTAAGATAACTGCTATAATTCTTTCCATGATAATTTCTGTGAGCCGTTTAGAACATTCTAAATTATTTACAATATTTGGGAAGAATCTAGGAGTTTCAAGAGTTTTCAGAAATGGTATGTAGAAGTCTCTTGACATGATGTTATCATTCTCATCGTCGAAACAAAATGATGTATTATTTGCGAGTTGAAATGATGTATTTGCTAAGGTCACAATTTGTTCTTCATTATTAAATACAGAAAATCTGTTTGTGTTTTCAGGTTTTTTATTGCATGAAATATTATCTTTTGATAATAACAAAGAAAATTGTGATTTGTTGCCAGAAATCTTGTCATGTTCAGTGATATTTGTTTTGTTACACTCTGAATATTTAATTTTAATCTTCGGTAAAAGCATTCTTGTTTCTTGTTCATTCGGTAAACTTAAATTTCTTTTCTTTTTATTTTCTGAGGTAGATTTAATTACGGGTAAAGAATAAACTTGTATTTCTTCCAAGTCTTGCGTTGTATTTGTTATTGTTTTGCTTTCATCTTTTTCTAAATAACTGGTACTTTGTATTTTATCCTCTGGATTCTGTTGCAGAGTTTTGAGAAATGAAATTTCTATATTATTTTTTATACATCCTGAAGGATAGTTAACAGACATTTTTTCTGAAATGACTGATGGTAACCATTCTTTTTCAGTACTAAATAAACTTCCAACTTCATTCGATTCATTGTTCGATGTAATTCTAACCGAATGTAAATCTTTATCTTTTCTAAATTGTTCGTTAATATTCTCTTTATTAGTTGCGTGTTTTACTCTCTTAATTTTAATTTTTAATATGTCGGAATTCATCAGTTTTGATTTTGAACTATTATTTTCAAATAAAGTTTTCTCCGAGACTTGCTTCATATTATCTTCAGATGAATCATAAAACGTCTCTTCAGCATTCATCTCTGACCATTGTGGACTGGACATAAATGCCTTTTCCTTGTTTTTTGATTTCGAATTCGATAATTTAAATAATCTTGAATTTTTGTTGTTTGATTGAGTTGACGTGGTTTTAGTTTGAAAATGTGGTTGTTGTACGCAGTTATGTTGTAATCTAGTTATTTTTTGCTTTCTCGAGAAATCTTGCCTTTTAGTACTTCGTTTATTATCTCATAATTGTCTTTACAAACATTTTTCGTACTTCTCTTTACAGAAAGTTTAATGCTTAACTTTTTCTTTTCAAAACTATTTCGCTTGCATTTTGGCGACGAATTAACATTTTGTTTATTTTCTCTTTTCTTTTCGTCTTTGCTCGATGTCGGCTGTTCTTTTGATTCGACTGAAACAGATATAGAGGAACCTTCAATAGATTCATCACAATCAAAATTACCCAATTTGATCCTTTTATATTTCGACGATGTTTTAGATTTAGTTGTTTTACGTTTTTTCATTTGTAATTTTAATTTATTATACCTATCAGCAATCAAACTTGGTTTTCTAAATTGTCTTGTATTATAATATTTCCTGCATAGGATAAACTCAAAATCAGTTTCTTTCTTTACATCTGCCACACCAAATCCTATCACGTCACCATCGTTTACTTTAAAATCTTTATCGGGTTTTACTTTTACTTTATTTAAGTAAAGTCCATTGCTGCTGTTTAAATCTTTTATATACCAAACGCCATTTTCGGTTTTATGAATTTGAGCGTGTCTTCTGGATACACGAGGACTTACTTTTAGATGCGAATTGGTATATCTACCAATAACGATGTCGTCTCTTGTAAGTGGTATAACTACTAATAACTGCACATTACCTGTGCGAAGAAGATACCATTCGGATGGAATAATCTTCTCATCTACTTTTTGCATTCTGTCAAAGAAAAATAACCTGGTTTTAGAAATAATTTAAAATGTCCTCAAATAAATAATAATTAATATATTAATTCCATTTTACTGTAAATAAAATGATCATATTAAAAATATAATTTTTAAAACTAAGTGCTACTTGTTTGGTTTATTCTATAATAATAGAAAAGTGAAAGTACAAGGTAAAAATAAATTTTAAATTTTATAGTTTTTTCTGCATTCTTATCTAGATACATACACAGATGATTTGGTGATTCAACACGACATACCAACATTATAATGTCAAATTCCAGGCAGAATGTCCTCATTATAAACGTTTCTAATCTGCAATGGAATTTATTGACATTGCTAGAAAATAATGTCGATTATTCGAATCCATGATAAAATTTGTAGTCTTGATCGGATCCACGTTCAGATGCCGACATTTTATCGTACCTTTTGCTATATCCAACTAAGATGTTTCGAAAACTGTTGCAATTAATAAAATAACAGCTTTTACAATTTTTATCAAATAAATTTTAATTTAATTTACTTTGATCAAATTCTACTTGTATACTTGGACCTTGTTTATTAATAGAACTTATTATACTAGTGTAGTTTTCGATTAGCATAAAAATCTTAGTCAAAAGTCAAATCAAAATACGGTCGAGTCCGCATAAGTCGACACCCGGATAACTCGACACCATCGGTTAAGTAGTCAGCTTTCTGTGGTCCCGGCCGACTTACAGAGGCATTATTGTTAAAAAAAACTCCGGTTTACTCAACACCGTTTAACTCGTCACCACTGGATAAGTTGACATACTTTTGCTGTCCCACACTCCGATTAGTCACCCCCTCTCGAAAAAATGAATTCACTCCGCAAGTGTGGTGCGAATTCATTTTTTTCAGGAGGGGGTCTATTTATTTATTAATATATAATTAATATATTTAATATATTAATATTATTAATATATATATATATATATATATATATATATATATATACATATTAATAAAAATGCCTTAACATTTTATGTATTTTTATGTATAAAATAATAACAGATAAACAAAAAGAAAATATACAATCTACATCAACGTCACACCAGAATCCAATTTTGCAATTTCTCATGCCAGAGGCATTAAGAATCCTTAGACGTTACTTGCCAACAATTGACAATTGCGAAGATGATGTTTTCAAAGCGTTCGTGATCGTTGAAAAAGAAAGTCGAGACGGTTAAGTGCTCAAAACAAACAACGCTAAACGAATTTTTCAGTTTTTCATCTACAGAGTAATTGTAAATGGAGGATACAATGTATTGTAAGCCTATACTACTGTAAAACGCACTACTATATTTTCCTAATTGTAGTTTTGTGGTTTTTTCCCCAACTTCGCTTTAGTCGTCACATCGGATAACTCGACACATTTCCACTTCCCCTTGGGGTGTCGACTTATGCGGAGTCGACTGTATCTTTATTTTCACCTGTTTCTATTAGCAATATACTTCTTTTCTTTATAATATTTTCTACTTTTACTTCCTCTTTACATACTTTTCTACCCGTTACACTCTCTATAAATGATGCTATTCCATGATTGGTGAATTGCTCTTCCTAAATTATTATTAATTCCATTACCTTTTTTTTTTTTTTTATATGAATGTGTTCGAATAATTGTCTCTTAAATCCATTTCTTTCTTTTTTCTTTATTTTTACTGTACTTAAATTTATCTCACATCCTTCTTTAGTGCAACGCTTGGCAGCTGCTGAATTTACATAATTTCCTTTAATTACTCCTTTATACATATTATATCCTTTATACCAAATTATTTTTTTTTCTCGTTTCATTGTTAATCTTTAATCTTCGTTGTTAATCTAATAATCTTTTAAAATAACCGTTAAACAAAAATATTTTTACTATTTGTTGTATTTCTGTTTCCTGGTTTTCTATTTTACTAGTTCTACCTTTAATTTTATCTATATACATTTTAAATATTTATATTAATCTTCATAGTTATTGGTACTGTACAGTACATTTGATTTACAGTTGATTACTTTGAACACTTGCCTAAATTTAACATGTTTTTTATATTCTAGTTTATCTTCTTTTCTTTGTATATACTGTCTAAATAATTTATACTATTTTATTTTTTATTTTTTTGTTTCTATTTCAAACTATATTTTCTTTAATGTCATTTGCTTGTTTCATTATTAATTCTTCATTTGTCTCCGTTCTGTCAAAAATAATTATACAGTCATCTACATACCTATTATCAAATTAAATTCCTTTTATGTTCCTCAGGTGAAAATAAAGATATTTTTTTTAATCTTTTGACTAAGATCTCGTTTTTTGCTAATCGGAAACTACACCAGTATTATAAGTCCTATTAATAAACAAAATACAAGTAAACAAGGATACAAACAAAATTTTACAAGAGTAACGACATAAAGGTAAAAAGAATTAATTTACTCTGAATTTATTTATACAGAAGAAACATTTCTTTTACTTTTCTTTTGATACAAGGTACAGTACACAGATCCGAAAACGATCGTATCTTCGTCAATGTTTCTTGGTTGTCAGGGTCATGTGATCTTTGAGTTTCAGATAAACGTGCTCTCTGTAAATGACGTCATGTGTCTCCTGAAAGTTTTGTCATCTGGTCTTCATAGTTTCAATCTCATAATTATTTTTTAATTAAATGTTTCAAAAAAATTTTTACAGTAATAAACTTCTTTAGAAGTATATATCGAATTTTATTTTATATTTGAATTAAATTTATTTATTCCATAATCATAAAAATATAATTTTTGTATATACAGTGGTGCCTCATATAACGTACTTAATCCGTTTCAGGTGCACGTCCGTTATACGAAACGCATTTTCCCATAGAAATACATGTTAAAACATCTAATTCGTTCCGCAGCATAAAAGATCCGTACTGTATCATAAAAAATGAACATGGGGTGCGTTCTTTTATTCCTCCGCGTAACTCTGCGCGAGCGACATCCGTTTAAAAATTCCCGCGGAACCCGTTCCTAAATTCCGGTGGGAATGCACGCCCTCGAACGGCAAAAACGACTCCTTGTAGCAGTAGTTTACGGTGGAAAGCAACATGGCGTCCTCCATGGCTCAGATAGTTTCGTTTCGGGTCCATTATGTGGTTTTATGAATGAGAATTTAGAAATTGTGAAAGCGCGAGTTAGCGCACGCGGTGATGTAAGTGTCTTTACGAATTTTTTTTTTCGAGGCTATTTTGAATGCTTTTTCAACAAATAATTCATTTTATGGTTGAATTTTACAATTGGGACCCTTCTTTTGCCTTTTAAAGCTCATATTTTAGAATTATAGATTCCTCCATCACGATACTATCGATAGTGCGTGCGCCGCCATCTTTCTTTCTTTCACCGTCGTTCCTAAATGCCTACAAACAGCAGCGCACTCCCGTAGTAGCGGAGACGCAGAGCGACCGCTATTAAAGAACGCACCGATGAAACAGTCACCAATTATGCTGGAAAGTCCGTTGTTCGCAGCGTCCGTTATTCGAGGCGTAAGTTATACGAGGCACCACTGTACTGTTTAGTTATTAATATACAGTAACTATTCTTTCGATTTTAAATACAGTTATCGTACAGAAAATTTATTAAATTTTCTATATGGTAATGTTAACGTAACTAACAACTTTAATAAAAACATGAAAATACTTTATGGAGATTAAAGTATATATAATTCATACAAAGATAAAAGCTCACCCTGTTATCCATAGTAAAAATATAAATAGACATAATTTTCGCACATTAATGATGAAAACTGGTAGGAAGGAATACAGTAGAGCATCGATTATCCGACTTAATTGGGGACTGGGGTTGGTCGGATAATTGAAAAGTCGGATAACCGAAAAGTATGAAAAAATACATTATTAGTATAGTGCATTAGGCGTGGATTAAATACTAGTCCCCCTTTCATGGTCGAGCCAGTGCTGCCAGCTAAAACATGCAAAAACTTAACAAAAATAACATTAAAGTAGCCAAGACAACCAAATATTGTAGCGCCACATCACTAGGGGACATTTGAATTTGCCGACTAGAACGCGGTCGGTTAACCGATAAGTCGGTTAATCGGGGGGTCGGATAATCGATGCTCTACTGTATTTAACAAATGATACAAGCAAATAAAATATTTGAAATCAGTTTATTTATAGATTTTATAGATAGATTTATTGGTTATACTTTTATCTACAAAACGAAAAGACATTTCAAAACTTCTCTGTTAAGAAAAAAAATAAATAAAATACACGTTTTAATTAGCACAAAATCAATTTAATTGTCTAAACATTTGCAGGATTCCATTTCCATTGAACTAATAGTACAAATGTATGTTTCGTACAATACTATTAAAAAATTATGTCATTCAATGCTAAAAAATGAAATGTTATTACATAAAGTACAAGTTTGGACATTAGTGATTTATGCAAAATTGATAGTTTTAGAAGCTAGTAATTAATCTTTTGTTAATATCATTTAATGTATAAATTATATATTTTGTTTCATTCATATCAACAAATTTTACTTGGTACTTAATTACTTATTGTTCTCATAATTAACTGTATGTCCTTCGGAATTAGGACAAAGTTGTGGTTTGAGAACAAATCACCCAAGATTCATATTTAATTTTTGCCGATATATTTAATAAAATAGGACTGAACTGAAAAGGAGCATTAAACCCGAAATGCATATCCTGTCTATATTATAGAAAATAAACCTACTTTTTCCATCAAATTAGTGTTCCTATGTGATTTGTTCTCAACAGTAACTTTGTACTAATTCCTTAGGACATAAAACAAATTTTACTTAAATTTAAATAACAAATTTTACTGAAATTATAAGATGTTTGAAAGTTTTCTTTATGTTGGAAAAATTTGATCGTTAAGATAAAAATTGTTTTCATAAATTAATTGATTATAAAATAAAAATTCACTATTGTTCAGGAAAACACTGATAGTTGGCAATAATGTGTTCATTATTGTTGCGCAGACTACGGACATGTAGCAAGAGAATGTGATCAGCCGTTTCGAGAAAATGAGTTATGAATAAATCTATAAATACAGGTATCCCTGTGTTCAATATATAAATTTAAAAAATAATCAACATCGGGTAATACGAACTTCTGAAGGAAGTTTTTCTTCATCAGTTATAAAATTCTGGTCGCCAATCGACAATATAGTATCAGAGCAACTAGGCTATATTTAACGTACTGTACAGTACAGGCGAAACGTGATACCGGATCCTTTTTCATACCTTGCTATACAATTAACTGCACGGCAACTCGGTGGCATTCCTGTTATGCTCTTGTGACAATTCCCGCACACTCGAGTCTAAATAAATAGCAATTACGTCAGAAATAGCTACCATAAATCGGCATAACAATCTGTCCACTACGTATGCACTTTTTGCCTCAGATTGTCATAGCGGCGTCTACAATCTTTGGCATGAAATGGTGGCGCTAGTTTCTACGTTAACTTTTTAACGATTCGGGGTCTATGTCGTGGCTCCGACTATACGAAAGAAACGTCCGCTGTGACAGACGTCGCGTGCTGTATATTGTCGACGTGAAAACTTCCAACAAGCTAATATTTAATTGTTAATTAATATCGTAATTTAAAAAGTTTTTAATTTTTGAAACTAATAATTAATTTTCTTCTTAAATATGGAAAAAATTGTTTTATGAATCGGAAATCGTGACGAGATTTGCTCGATTCCGATTAATCGTCCCATCACTAGTCTTTATTAAAGTTGTTAGTTATTTTGATATTACCATATAGAAAATTTAATAAATTAATTTTCTGCAAGGTAAAAAATTAATAAACTGTAAGGTAAAAAGGATACTTCTGATACATGAATATGAACCATTAAATGCACTAATGAGAAAATGTTCAAAACTTACATAACTTTTTTGTGCTTTCACTGGTAGCTCTACTTTTTCAGCTAATCTTCATTCATTTTCTGCTTTATCAAAGGACAAGAATATGCGTAAGATCACTTACATTTTTTGAGTTAAATTACAATATGTTTCAAAATATCTCACCGGACGATTTGTATAAGTTTTTCAATTGCTCGCAATATTAAACTTACTCTTTCTGTAGTTATTGTTACGCGTATTGAAATTTACGTATACCAGTATCCCTTATATTCATTTTTACAATGGCGTCATTAAAGACTTTATTTAAGGATGAAATACGTACAGCATTAGAAGTTACTTCCTTTTATGAGTCATATCTAGAAAGTGATGCTGTTGTAGAAAAATTTGTTTAATGAATATGATACTGATTCAAAAATTATTTCAGAAGAGAGTTTTGAACTTGATGAGGAACATGAGTTAAACAATGATACTCTTTGTATTGCACTACGAAACGTTACAGTTGACAATTGGTTATGCCAATTAAGCTCTGCAATGAACTGAGAGCAAGAGGACAAACTTTTGGCACAATGCACTTATATAAGCTGCAGATATTCCAGAATTTAAACCAATTTATAAACTAGTTCAATCTGTCTTATTGAAAAATCTTGAAATTGCGCTGGTCACGTTATATATTGAAAGCTGTGATATTCCATCATTTTTTTCGGAAATTATGAGAAATTGTAGCAAACTTGGATGAAATTTCATAATCATCAATTTACTCTCTGGTTAAATTATAAAAAGTTGTAAGATATTATGTTTGTCCAAGAAAGAATAATAAAAATAAATAGTGATTTCTGAAAAATGACACAAAATTATGTCCAGATTACAGAAAATCAGTGTACGAAAACCGTCTGTAATGTTATTAATCGCATTTAAAATACATAAAACAGTTACTGGTAAGAAAATAAATATAAAAGTTATGAATCTTCCAGTTATAAATATTTTTGAGGAATAATTGAACAACCCCACTAGAATAATAATAAATAAACAAATGTATACAGTAAGACTCCGCTTAACGCTGTTTCGGTATTACGCGGTAGTATTGGAATTATCCGAGATCGCACGCACTGTTGGGATCAAGGCGTAATATCAAATTTTAAAGTTTATTATCTGCGGCGGACATTCCGACAACTGATTGATAAAACAGATGGAGTAGATAAACAATGCATTAGAGATTTTTGGAAAAACTATAATATCGTGGATGCTGTAGACAACATCAACCTTTCCTGGAATGAAGTGACCGAGAAATGTTTTGAAAGGAGTATGGAAGAATGTATGGCCGGAGCTAAGCAAGAATGTTGACACAAGAGAATCCATTGTTGATGTCGACGAAATTGTCAAGCTGGCTAATGAAACACGGTTGGATAATATAAATGCGCAGGATATTAAAGAATTATTGCAAGTTACAACTGGAGAAAGTTTTTCCAACGACGATCTTAAAGAATTAGTAGAACAACAGGTGCATGAAGATGACGAAATTAGCGTTTCTGAAGATGAGGAAAAAAAAGGAACTTTCAACGGATTTTCTAAAAAAAAAGTTTAGCCACTATAACGGAAATAATGAATCAGTTTATACAAAATGATTTCAATTTTGATAGAAGTTCAAAGGCAAGACGAAGTGTCATGGATACGATGTCTTGCTATCGACAACTGTTTGCTGAACGAAACATGAAAAGGCAAACGACGTTAGACGACTTCTTCACAAAGAAACAAAAGATGTCAGATGAGGAAAAACCTTCCTCATCTCAAACATAACTTCTTTACTCGAACTTTTTTTTATTTTCATGAATGTTTTATGAATAAATTTCGATATTAGCAATAAATAAGTCTATAATTAATGTAATAAAAAGTATTTAACAATAAATGTTATAAAATAAAACAAAAAAAAACTGATAAATTTTCCTAATCTCTGTCCTGTTTCACGTATCCCCCTTATTTACGTGTTAAGATGACCCCGTTTAACGCTGTTTCGTTTAGCGCTCTGTCATCTAGGAACGGATCCCCCGCGTTAAGCGGGGTCTTACTGTACTTCTACGCTTACGAATTAAATAAAATTCGACTCTAAAATAAAATTTGATGTACACTTTTAAACTTTGTTATTAAGTTTTTCGAAACATTTAATCAAAGATAATTTTTAAACGATAATATCGGGCTAGTAACTATGTATAAATAGATCACGTGATCCTGAAAGCTAAGGTACTGTACGTACTGGAGTTTCACTTTTCCCGGTTCTTTGCTTCTCCCGAGATTTTGAGAAAAAAGTAGTCTGTTTCCCGGGATATAAAAAACAGTGGGGATCCCGTTAGAGAAACCTTCTGAAGTATGTACTGTACAACAAGGTCTATAAACATAAGGTCAAGACACGATACCGTTATGCATCGCAGCAGTCGCCATTTTAGCTCAGTTTTAGGTTATGTGTACGGTGTTGCTAGAGCGATGATGATTGTTTCTTTCGATCTCAATTGGTTGGATTTCTTGTTAGATATATAAATATTTTTAAAATGGTTAGGTGTTAAGCATCGAATTGTAAAAATTCGACAGAAAAAGATGTAAGATTGTTTCGTTTTTCCGCCGACAAAGCCAGGAGAGCTAAATGGCGTCAAAATTGCAAAACAGATAAATGGAAACCGAGAGTTCGAGGCTGTGTGAGGTTAGTGAATAAAATAATGTTAAAAATATAACTTTTGTAATGTAACGTAATTAAATTTTTAGATACATTTTGAGGAGTCACAATTTGAACTTAGAAGAGCGGATGAAAAAAAATTATTGAAATGGAATGCAATTCCGACCCTTTTTGATGTTCCAAATCCACCGTCCCGTCTGAAATTAAGAAGAAAAACACCAAGAGAAAGAGAATTACCTCCAAATAAGTGCAACTTTAGTTTAACAAATGTATTTAGGGCATTGCTTTTACAGATTTTAAAAAATATTTACCACAAAAACCACATATCACCATAAAAAATATTCAGTAATTAATTATTATTCAAAAACACTTAACTTTAATAAATAATAATAATTTAATTATTATTGTGAAGATTTCTGCTGTGATATTTGTAATAATACATATAAAAAATGATTACTTGCTTAGAAGACTACAGAAAATTATTTTCCGCTTCTAGTTGATGTTATCTTTTATCAGGAACAACAGCTATACAAGATTGCTTGAATATATTCAGTAAGAAAACACTCCAACTGAAATTTAGTGAAGTTATAAAAACTTCATATTTTGATTCAAATAATGCATATACAGTGGAATCTTGCTTAACGAGCATAATTCGTTCCGGAGAATTACTCGTAATGCAAAACACTCGTTAAGCGAAACAATTTTTTTCATAGAAATTAATGTAAAATACGAATCGAAAAAATGCTCAATGTTTTATGTATAACGTTTATTCAAAACAAAAAATTGTACAATATACACTGTTAAGGAGCGTGAATCTTCATCATATTTTCTTCTAGCGCGGAATGAACCATCCTGGAATGAGAATTTGATTTGCAGAAACAAAAAAAAAAAAAAAAAAAAAAATCACAGTTAATAAATATGTTTGATAAACACCACAAACGATATGCTAAATTCTTGGGTTATGTAAAGGCTATAATTAAATATTAGAAATTAATTAATTTGACTAGAGTTAGGCAGTTATGTTTCCATCTCTTATTAAATATAATAATTGTAAATAGTTAATTTTTAATTCAGACATTTCTAAAATTTAATTTGGAATCGGTCATTAAATTTAATCTCCCAAGAATTTGGCATATCGTTTGGCGTGTTTATTATATAACGGGCTATGGTTGTTGATGTTTATAAGTAATTAATATGTGTGAACACAAGTTTTGAAAAATATGTGATCACAAGCGACACTAAGATGCTAGCGGAACGAATGCTAAACACAGACTGATGGAGCATGCCGCATGCGCACAATTCGGGACGTCCCCTATCCCCATCACTCGTTATGCGAAATATCGCTCGTTAAACGAGGGCATTTTTTACAATTTGTTTTTGCTCGTTATGCGAAATACTCGTTGTGCGAGGTGCTTGTTAAGTGAGGTTTTACTGCACTGTCATTCAGTGTGAACGTGTTGCATTTTCTGAAGTAACAGTTTTAGTGAAATGGGAAAATACAATATTCTGTTACTAATAGAGGTTTCTCTTAAATATTTTGTTGTTAAAAAAAAAATCCAGTATATAAATTGCTTTAATATTTAACACTTATTATAAAATGTTTGCAGTAGGCATCATTAAAGTGGTTTTAATTAACGCTGTTTAAATTCATTAAAAGATAGTTCTCGGATCAGTACTAGTCTATAAACTGTTTGTGGTAAAGTTTTAGTTTTCTGACAGATTGTATAACAACATTATGTAACTTATTAAACAGAATAACAAAAACATTAAAACAAAGATTTTAAAACAGAATAAATGTTATAATACGTTGTTTGTGGAGTGAAGACCTACTTTAAAATTTAAAATAAAATATAGTAATTGAAATTAAAACTTTCAGCCATTTAAAGTAATATTTCATAATAATTCAGAATACATATTACAAATTGCATATATTAATGAGTAATTGTTGCTTAATAATCATTTTATTGTAAAATAACACAATAAATAAAGTTGAAACAGATATTTCTATTTTTTGTCTACTGTTTAATAAATTTTTATAAATGTACTTATTTAATTCTCTATAAAAATAAATAAATTTAGTTTATATGCGTAAGAAAATTCCTAAATGAAGAAAATTATTCTCTTGCAAATACTTTCGAAGGTTTACTTTACATAATATATAAAGTTTGTGAGAATGGTTTTCTTTCCTTTTCATCTAATTTTAATTTATAAAAATGTTTAATCTGAGCTCCAGTTTGTAGTTTGTGTAATAATGTAAAGTGCATGCGAATATAGAAAACTAAATATATTTTTATTTTAAGAAATATCTCCAAAATTTCTTCTCTAATTTTGCATTTCAAAACTAAATAAATTTATTCTCGTACTTTATTATACAAACCTTGATATAGCTTTTTATTTTGAAGCCTACTTTGTTAAAACCTTTAATTATGTGTCAGAGTAACTTCTAAATCAATGATTCCCAAAGTGGTTTATATCGACCCCTAGGGGTCGACTGCGAACTGCAAGGGCATATTACCTCCGAACTGCATGTCAGCGAAAAAAAATTGGGGGTACACGAGATGTAAATGGGGGTCCACGAGAATGAATCCCATTTAAGCAGGTCATGACCGAAATTTTGGCTTTCCATAAATGGAATAATTTACATAACACAGATAGTACCTATGTACAGTACTTACACAATACTTTCTTATAATAGACATAAATTACCTATAAAGTAAAAATTTTTTAAATATAAATGTTTATGAAACATGATGAAGATTTAGAGCTCGATTTGGGGAACTTTATGACTCCATGCTTTAATCATGGGAAAATTCTCCATCGACGGGTCAAACCAATAAACTTAATTAATGCTAATTGTTAGAATATTCTCTTGAGTTCAATCAACCAATCTAACCATTTTGAAACAGTTTTACAGTTTTTGGATGATAAAGATCCAATTTTAAAAGAAAATTTAATTAAGTGGAAATCAGACATTGCTTATTTAACAGATTTGTTCACTAAATTTAATGAGGTTAACTTGTAATTACAAGGTGACAGTCTAAATTTGATATAAACAAAGTCCATCATTTCAGCTTTTCTTATCAAAATTAAACTAATGATGCAAAATATTGGACTATGCGAATTTTTCCACTTTGTCACAAACTGCTAAGATGATGTTTCAACTTACGTTTAACATTTAAATATGTTTCACATAGACTTTGAAATTAGGTTTGATGACGGAAATACCACAATGGATTATCGATCCATACGGTGACATTGAAGAAATGGATGTCATATTACAAGAAGAACTGATCGGAATAAGCACTAACAAAGAACTTAAGGTACAGTTCAGAAAGGGATATCAGCAATTTTGGTTTCAGACAGACATACCTATTACTTATCTTGCATTATGGACTATCGCGAGAAAGTTTTTGATGGCTTTTCCATCTTCAAACCTCATGGAACGGGGTTTCAGCGCGGTTGCCAATCTTCTTACAAAAGGAAGAAATAAATTAGAAATCACCGATCGAGGAGATTTAAGGTTAAACCTAACTAAATTGAAGCCAAATACCGAAAATTTGCTATTAAAGCATCAGGCTCATCCCTCCCATTAAAAGCATTTATTTTTTTGTGTAGTTATTTTATGTTATAATTTTAGTAGATTTGCATTTTGTGTCGTCTTAATTAATAAATGTATAAAACCTAACATGTGTTTTTTTTTTTAACTTTTTCACTGTACAGTTAAACCTATCAAAGTGAGTAGCACTGTGTCAGCTGTCAAAAACACATTTGAAGTTGATGAATTTGTAACAATTCAATATAAGAAAGGCGGGGAGTCTACCCAAAACAGAAAAAATTGGCAAGTGGTCTATGAGACAAAAAAGTTTGGGGACCTCTGCTCTAAATGAAAAAATACTCTATTTGAAATTATAAAAGGAATTATGTGGCTCGAACTCAAAGGAACGTGCAATTTACACCACGTAGATAGCACCGTGACCTTGGAACTGCTGATCCAAAATGGCGGCTCCATAGGGACCATTGGTGTCCTGACCTTATGTACAATACAGTAGATGTGCGGGGAAAAGCTTGTATCCATAAAATTCTCATTAACCATACAGTGAACTCTTTAAAGAAGAAAACATCCGTTCCCATGCCTCTTTTTCGTAATCTTTTAACTCTAATTTTTTGTATATCATCTTTTGTTTCTAAATTTCATAATGGAAATTTTCCCTTAATTATAATCAAATATCCAATGTTTACTTAAATTGTTTGCTTAATTTAACAATTCAAGTAAACATTAAGACATATGACATACTGAATCATGTGTCCAAATACAAGCAATCGCATTTGATAATTTTATTCGATGAAAGATGGCAAAAATGGCGCCGATATCTCCCTAGAATTTTCCCTAGATAATCTCAAGAATTTTGGCGCCGTTTTGTTAATGAAATGTCCTACGGCAAATACATCGTCGGAAATACTTAAATATTTTTATAATTGCTCTTAAATATTTTTAAGATTAAATTATAATTATTACTTACGTGTTTAATCAATATTTTTTTCAAATAATCCGAATTTTTCTTGGTCAAGACTCTCATGCCACCGGATTGATTCCTAACACTGTCAGTGTTGCCAAACAAAAATTATAAAATTAATTAATTAATTATATTCTTCGTTTTGTTCAAAGGCTTAATTTGACAAAATCTGTCTGAAATATATAAATGTTGTATTTTGAAGAGTATTAGTTTCGTGTATTTTATTAAAATAATAATTCTTTTAAAAATTATTCTCTTTAATCGGTGGATGTTGGTAGAGACCTTAAGAATAAATTATTCAAACTTAATTTGCGATTTGTGATTTCGTATGAATTGAATAAATCGAAATAAACTGAATCGTTTATTACACGATTTTCGGACATACAAAGAAACGAAAAATCTTCAGTGCTGTTGAATTTAGAATTTTTTGATTTTACGTACAGTACACTGTATGTCCACTTTTTGAATGTAAAATTTTTATCGGGGGCAATTTTAATACATACGTTTAAAAAGAAGACAAAAACACAACCCAAAGTTAGAAATTATTTTTGTGCTTTCTCGTTTTCCATTATAAAATAACATCTGTAAAGACTGAATATTTACACTATATTAATTTTTATTTATTTATT
This sequence comes from Centruroides vittatus, assembly GCF_030686945.1. Taxonomy (NCBI): domain Eukaryota; kingdom Metazoa; phylum Arthropoda; class Arachnida; order Scorpiones; family Buthidae; genus Centruroides; species Centruroides vittatus. Next base: position 1,939,596 of record NW_027122194.1, read on the forward strand.
AAACTCTCCGTAGGTGTCTTCTTTTTTACAGATTTGGTCATAGAAACCCCATTATATGTTTCAAATTGAACAAAGAAAAAATGCTAGGAAATTTTAGGGGATTATTAAAATTTGGTTACTTTTTATGAAGCATTTTTAAAACTTTTTCAGTAAAATAACGTTTTACGTTAAGATAGCCATTTAATGGGCAAAATAGATGAAAACCTCTATTAAAATAATTTTTAGATATCGGCCACAACAATTCAAAACATTTGATTCTGCAGATGTATTTATCAAGTTTTGAAAGTTGGTTAAAATTATTTCTTCACTTCTACGCTCCAACGCAAAAGAGCCGATAGGCAAAATGATAAACGTTTCAACCAGCCGCTCTGGACAACCCAGGGCAGGGGCAGTTTTAATACTAGACCAAATAGGCGATCGCTTGAGTGCGCCAAAACTTACTCATAAACAAATTCTGGAAAATACTGTTTAATTTAATATTAAATAAATATTTGGATATTATAAATAAATATATTTAGTATTTTAATACAATTTACGTATTTTTAGAAATAAGATTAATAAATACTAATAACATTTAAAGTGGACTTTTTATTTTTCAATTATTGATATCGCAATTGCATCTACTGATGAAAACTTGAAACACGTGTTATTGAAACTACAGTTGTTGCGTGTGCTACAGTTATTGAAAAGTTTGGTTTTCTTTTTAAATATGTATTAAGTACAAAAATTAATTTGGCAGAACTGGGCACTTTCAAACATCCTATAATTTCAGTAAAATTTGTTGATATGAATGAAACAAAATGTATAATTTACACATTAAATGATATTGAAAAAAGATTAATTAGGCCTACTACATTGTAAAACTATAAATTTTGCATGAATCATCAATTTCCAAACTTTTTATTTTATGTAATAATATTTCACTTTTTAAGAATTGAATTACGTAACATTTTAATAGTATTGTACCAAACATACATTATTACATTTGTAGTATCAGTTCAATGGAAATGGAATCCTGCAAATATTTAGACAATTAAATTGATTTTTGTACTAATTAAAACGTGTATTTTATTTTTTCTTAAGAGAGAAGTTTTGAAATGTCTTTTCATTTTGTAGATAGATTTATATTTTTTGGGGTATACTTTTATCTATAAATAAACTGATTTCAAATACAGTGGTGCCTCATATAACGTACTTAATCCGTTCCAGGTGCACGTCCGTTAAGTGAAACGTCTGTTATACGAAACGCATTTTTCCATAGAAATACATGTTAAAACATCTAATTCGTTCCGCAGCATAAAATAACCATACTGTATCATAAAAAATGAACATGGGGTGCGTTCTTTTATTCCTCCGCGTAACCCCGCGCGAGCGACATCCGTTTAAAAATTCCCGCGGAACGCGTTCCTAAATTCCGGTGGGAGTGCACGCCGTCGAGCGGCAAAAACGGCCGCTTGTAGCAGTAGTTTACGGTGGAAAGCAACATGGCGTCCTCCATGGCTCAGATAGTTTCGTTTCCGAGTCCATTATGTGGTTTTATGAATGAAAATTCAGAAATTGTGAAAGCGCGAGTTAGCGCAGATGTAAGTGTCTTTACAAATTTTTTTCGAATGGTAGCTGGCATTCTAATTTTTTTCGTGGCTATTTTGAATGCTCTTTCAACAAATAATCCATTTTATGGTTAAATTTTACAATTGGGACTCTTCTTTTGCCTTTAAAAGCTCATATTTTAGAATTATAGATTCCTCCATCACGATACTATCGATAGTGCGGGCGTCGCCATCTTTCTTTCTTTCACCGTCGTTCCTAAATGCCTACAAACAGCAGCGCACTCCCGTAGTAGCGGAGACGCAGAGCGACCGCTATTAAAAAACGCACTCATGGAGCAGTTATCAATTATGCCGGAAAGTCCGTTGTTCGCAGCCAGTCCGTTGCTCGAGTCACGTAACGGCCAAACAGAAAGTCCGTTGTTCGCAGCGTCCGTTATTCGAGGCGTACGTTATACGAGGCACCGCTGTATTCTATTGGCAATTCAAATATTCTATTCATTTGTGTCATTTTTTAAATTTTCATACCAGTTTTTATCATTAATGTGCGAAATTATGTTAATTTATATTTTTACTATGAATAACTGGATGAGTTTTTATTTTTGTATGAATTATATATACTTTAATCTCCATAAAGTATTTTTATGTTTTTATTAAAGTTTTTAATTATGTTAATGTTACCATATAGAAAATTTAATAAATTTTTTGTACGATAACTGTATTTAAGATCAAAAGAATAATTACTGTTTTATGTAGTATTCAAGTAACTATGTTTACTTCAAACATGGTTTTTAATACCATCGTTTTATAAAATCGCAGAAATTAATTAAGCTGAAATTTCAGGTATCCGTATATAAAAACATGCTTTTTAAATAAAAAAAATAAATTATGGTTTAACTGGATAATTTTTAGGGTCGACCGTTCTGCCACAATTAAGACTACAATATTCGCATTTTTCTTATTTATTTATTATTTTTTTTTTACTCCAAATATTACGAAAATGAAATATTTCATATAACAGGCCTATATATTATCGTAATTAGTAATTTATTTATTTCAAAATTTATCAGTAACAGCAATAAGCTATTCTACGTGTTTCAATTCGATCTGTCAGGAACAGGAGACATCTTGAGCTAGAAATACTCTTAGTATTGGCAGTGTAATTCCTCTTCTCTTTGGTTTAACACGTGGCTTGACACGTCTACAATGAAGTTTATAATTTGTTTTAAATAGAAAACTAAATCATTCTCAAGAGGGATGTTTACTCACTCAATATATCTCATTATCTTTCGTATATTTCAGAGCACCTTCGTTCTTCGTATATTTCAGAGCACCTTCGTTCACCGTGACTCGCACCTTAGTTCTTAGCATGTATAAGCTTATAACTATAAAATTCGGATATCTTAACAAAACTTCAATTTTATTAATTAATAGATTACAGAACGTCACTCAAGTAAATTACAACAATGATAGATAAAAGGGGTGTTAGTATACTTCAAGTCTAGTCTTTTTTTCGGTTTGAAGTATCAACATAAAATAGAAATTTTTACGTATCTTTATACGCAGGGCCGGATTTACATAAGGGCATTTGGGGCCGGTGCCCAGAGCCTCACAAAATAGGGAACCCATAAAACTATGTTTAAACATAATTTTTATATATATATATTACCGCGACAGCTTAGTGTGGCCTAATCATGAAGGCCACAGGCAGAGAAAACCAAACCCGGGAAAAAACCTATGAAACATCGGAAAATTTCGGGAAAAAATTTCACTATAGGTATTTTTCAATTAAATTAAAATAATTAGTTTTACACAATAAAATATATGCATGTTTACAATAACCTTATTTTTAAATGAAATTTACAACTTCCTAGTTGAAATCTAGTTGAAAGTACAGTATTTTGTGTAAATTTTCTAAATCATCAAATTTGCCTACTCTTAAAGGGGGACCCCACCGTATTTGTGCCCACGGGCCTCTGATTGTTAAATCCGGCCTTGTTTATACAGACACGAAACACGAGAATATTAGATTTTTTTAATACATATTACTGTTAATATAAACGCATATGCAAGGAATGATCCGCGAAAATTCGTCTCGTCAGTGACAAGGAGGAGCAAAAATTACGAAATTCGTTGAAAAATCGAAACATTTTACATTAAATTTCTTGGGGACGCAAAAATTAAAAACTCTGACAATTTGTTGCGAGCGGTTGAATTTGCTGTCTGTGCGATTAAAAGTCATTTATTTCAAGCGTTTTTCTAAAGTTGGCATCATTTGCAGAGTTCAGATCACGAACTTTCTAAATTTAGGTATTTTTTATTAAGTCGAATATCACAATTATTGGCAATGATTTTCCGACAAAGCTCCATTTAGATAACAATTGACCGGTTTCGACATAGAGTGGATAAATGGGGTCTTTCCACTTATTTTGAGAAATACTTTTCATCCTTTTTTATTGTTAATTTTCGTTTAGCACAAATCCAATCGAATTGTTAAAGACTTGTAATTGTTAAAGCAAAATGAGAATTAATAAATTCATTAAATTGTTATTCCCGCTATGGTTTATACACACATTATATCCCATATGAAATTCGCACCGCTATACTATAAACTTTAATTAATTATAATAGAATTTCTCTATTTTCACAAATATTTTGCATTATGACAATTGACAGAATTATATAATTTGTATACACCGATTTTTTAAACCATATATCGAACATTAAAAGTGACAAGGTTGGATTCCTCCCGGGAGCAGTTTCACTGGAAAAATGTCCCCTATTTACGTGTTAGTTACGTAAAAAACCTGGAAAATTGCACTTGGTCAGCTTGTTGGTCAGGTACGAACCCGCGACTGTTCAGTAGTTTATGCATTCGGCCAGTAGTGGATTGTTTGAGAATTGAAATTGCACATACCATATAATGAAAGCATTACTGTACAGTTTCAAAAAATCTCGAAGGTAGTTTAGATTTGTTTATTATTTTCCATCAATCAGAAAGCTTTAAAAGAAGTTTGTTATTTAAAATTCCGTTTGAAAAGGAATTTACTGTTAATTTGTACACTTGATCGTTCATCAAATAAGTAGTAAATTAAAAAAGTGATGCCTATAAACCCACAAATATCCGTGGACTTAAATTCTTAAATAATATTTATATGTACAAATTATAAATTAAAATTTATTAAACTTTTACGTAGTTTAATATAAATATGCATATACAAATTCAATTACATATTTAATATGTTAATACCTATATTCAGAAAAAATCTTTGTCTCGTATAAACATAGGGATCTACATAGAGACTAATAGGATTTAAGCTCTGGACCCCCAAATTTCAAGGCCCCAGAAAAATTGAAATATCTTAAATTTTTAATACTTTTTCATTAATAATAAGCACTTATCGTATAGTAATAAATAGTTAATAGGTTAGGTTAGGTTAGGTATAGTAAAAATGGTAAAAACGTTGGACTTCAATAAGCCCTAGGTCCGAAAAACTAGATCCGCCCCTGCGTATAAATTTGCTACCCCAAGCCTGGGTCTCATGGGCATTATCCACCATTGCATCTGAGTAAAACAAGTGCAAAATCTTCAAATGATTTTTATCTAATTATGTTGATTTTTATTCTGATACCAATGTATTATAGATGGAAAATGAATGGACTAAGATTAAATTTATTTAACTTTAATACATTTAATGCCAGAAAGAATTATAGAATAATTTCCGAAAAGAATTTCAACTCTGTTTTAAAAATATAAAATATTATTTATAATGAATGTTAAATTTGTCTGATATATATATATATTTCTGAAATACATATATATTTAAATTCCTTTAAATCTAATAAACAATCAATCATATCGATTTCACATGTGCTTGCTATATTAAGTTTATATTATAAACTTATACTATAGCCTACTTATATTTTTTAATATAAAAATATAAAAATGATGTTAATAGAGTTAAGATTATTTATAAATACTGAGAATTTATTCAATGTACTGTGTAAATTGTTTTTTCAACAGATCACTGCTATTAGTGCAATTCAAAAGAATTTTCCATATTCCTCACCTAAAAGTATGAAAGTTTTTCTAACATCAACTCAAATTTAATTATAATATTTCAAAATTTTATTGATTGAATTACAAATATTTTTTATTTTTATTACGATAGAATTTAATATGAATTTCATTGATCTCTTAGACTTTTTTAACGCTTTCCACAAGGATGGACCCTTTAGTTCCATATAGTGTTCTATCATGCGTTCTATCATATTTGTATTGTGTTTTTTCGCATATTAATATAATGTAGTACTTAAGCAACAACTACAATGCAGCAAACAAAGAAATTGAAAACTGATAATACCATATCAGTTATCAGGCCTACCATGGCGTCACTCAGGCCTGCAATGCGAGCTTGAGCAAAGACACGCGGAGAGATATGGTGAAGGTTAGTATCAGACCCGTTCTTCCTGGATGGTAGAGATGTACCTTTCATAATTTCTAGAGTTATAGACAGTACTTCGTCTGCGCCACCCAGCAGTTTTCATATATTAGTCAAGATAACTGTAAAATCTTCAAATAAGAAATATTTTTATATCCCACTTTATGAATAGAAATAACATATTACTTTAATATATAAATGCTTTGTAACATACAATGTTTTCTTTTTCTTTTTAAACCAAACTCAAATTTATTCTTATACAGTTTTAATAAACTAATCGAACAGATATTTATTAAAACTAAATTAAATAACAGTGTCTATTATAATTTTTTATTTTTGAAATACATGAAATATATTTTGTTGTTTTTATTTATTTATTCATTGTTGCCGAACATTAATGTAAAAACAGTTCGTTCGTATTTTTGTTGATTGTCGTAACATGTAAATTATAATTATTAACATCGTTTAAAATGATTGAAAACGAAAAATGTCGGTGGGTTTCATCATGGCTTAAACACAATAATTACTTAGCTAATTAATTAATTATGACAATAATTTCGAAAATATTCTCAAATATTTTCTTTGCAAATGTTATATTTGTGTACTGTCACCATTTGTTTCTTTCAACGGATCATCCGTTCTTTGATTAAAACCGGAAGGTGCCATATACAGTTTTCCATCGCAGGTTCGACTCTTTCTTGATTTATGGTAGGAACGACATCTACTCACGGAACAACAGTCAGTATGGAAATACGTAACTAATACTTTTCTAAACGCATCACGGAATTCCGTGTTAAAAATACTATAAATAACTGGATTTAAAGCAGAGTTACAATATCCCAGCCACGTAAGTGTCTTGAAGACGTCGTCAGAAATACATGTTTTACAAAATCCAGCGACAATGTTGATACAGAAGAATGGCATCCAACACACTAAAAACGAACCCATAATGATACCCAGTGTAATGGCTGCTTTGTGATCAGTCGTAACATGAGAGCTATGGCTGAGTGATCTTGTTGGATTGTTTATTTGATCACATGGAGTAATTTTGGTCACAGCTCTAATACTTTCAACATGTTTTCTCGCATAATAATATAATCTACTGTACAAAGCAACCATTACAATGCATGGAACGTAAAAGCTAATAACAGATGATACTACAGCATATAACGCTGTCAATTCTAATGCACAAACGGGTTTCTCTTCGATAGTTTTTTGAATTTGGTTCTTTGGTTTATGCCAACCAAGAGAAATAGGTAGAAACGATACCAATACCGATAATAACCATATAGCGACTATACTCAGTAGAACAACTTTTTTTGTCATCCACCGAGTGTACCTCAACGGATCTTTAATATGTATATATCGGTCGAGACTGATGGCACATAAATTAAGAATAGAAGCTGTAGAACACATAACATCAAACGCTGTCCAAGTGTCACAGAACTGCTGTCCAAATACCCAATACTCCATTAAATCGTTTGCAACTGCAAAGGTCATCACTAACGCCGCCACAAATAAATCTGCGACAGCCAAGGACACTAGAAATAAATTACCCAATTTCCTAAGACGACGATCGGTGCATATAGCAATACAAACTAGAATATTTCCTGTTATAGAAAGAAATATTATGAGACAGAGGATAATGCCAACAAGGATTTTTATGGTAATACTTGATGATTCTGTAGAAGGCGAATCTGTAGAGTTCGTGATTACACTTGTGTATTGCATGATCCTGTAATAAAAATTTTTAAATTATTATTACTTATTAATACTTATTTTTTCTTCTAGATTTTAAATATGAATAAACTAAGAGACAAGTTTCTTAGTTTATTCATGATTTCATAGTTTAATGGTATTCAAGAATCTATATTAATAATCAACTAATAATGTTAAACTTTTATCTACTGTACGTTTATAGTTAGTTGCTTCTTGATTACAGTATTTATATATTAATAATCACATCTTTTTCTTGTCTATGGTAGATTTTACTAAAATTATTACACGAGGATCATCCTAAAAACTGCAATGCTAAATGCATGCAATGCTAACATTAATCTCAGAAGGAGTAGTAACCTTATGTATATCGCTCAGAGGAAATCCTTCCTTTCTCTTCTTTCTATCTCCTCTCCCACCTTCATCCCTTCCCCGCTTCTCTCTCCTTCCGCTGGCTAAACACTTTGTGTATGGCCGTTGTCTTTCGTTAAAATAAAATATGAGGAACACCAGCAGTCATTGTTTTCAGAAAAATTCTCGCTTAGAAACATTAACAGTAGCAGAAGATATAATAATGGTATACAATCAGATTTCTGTGTTAGCGAGATCTGTATTTGAGAATTCGTGCTTTTGCGAAAGTGGTCGCAAAATTTATTATACTAAAAATTTGGCTGCTGTTCATTGTATTTACTATAATTGTTTGTAGAAAACGCCAGCGTCGGACTGGCAACAAATTTCAGCCGGGGAATATATACCAAATACAGGCCAATATATATGGTATATGTATATCGCCAGCTTGATTGTCGGAGTGATTAAACCCTATCTCTGTGGGAAACTGAAATTAAATTCAGGCGGACGACAAACACTAGAAGTTTTTCGGGGTATATGTCTCCGATATGTCGTGCTTTGTTACCTGGTTGAGAGCTTAGGTAAAACCCACGATGTTAAGAAAAAACCAAGAAAAAATTTTTCACCACGATAGAATGCTCATCAAGCAAATAATACTGTAAACACTCTTTTCAGTGTTACCTGTGTTTAATACAGAAAAGAAACGCTCACGCAAGCACTTTCGACATTTACAAAAATGTATTCGTCGGGCGAAAAACGAAAGAACATATTCTAGAAAGTTGTATAAAATTTTAAATTTTAACGTTATTTTGTAAACGTAAAATTGTATCGTTACTCGTAATTCACAGTGTAAAATTCGTGTTAAATTCGTAAACACAGGTAACGCTGAGAAGATAAGTGTTTTCGGTACTATTTACTTGATGCTAAGGAAAAAATATGAAAGAATTAAGTGAAATCTGCAGATGCTTTCTTTAAAAATTAAAAAACAGATAATTTTTATCCAGATTTGTATCTTAGATATTAAAAAACAAAGCTTGTTAAAAACTCTGACTACAAGGTTAGAAAAATTCGGATGAATTAGGTCGCGAATGGATTGAGGCCTAATTTATAATAAGAATTTTTAAATTTTAATACAATAAACATAGTTTATATTTTGTTCATTAATTTATTTTTCTCGAGCAAAATGTACTATATAAAAACAAGGAAACCCGCCGAGCAAACGACCCACTTCGAAATCCCCGATTTCCCAGTGAGCCAACTCACCACTAGAACACGTGTCTTCAGATAACACATGACCCCAAACGCCTTGAGAAGTCCTTCTACAGCTACGACCATAACATGATTCGTAAATGAAGTTCAGAGTAGAGGAGACTGGGAAAGGTTGGAACAGTATATGGTTGGATTTTTTTTCTTGAATAACCGTTAACGTTAGCATGCTAAAGGTCATGTCATCAGATGTGGAGAATTAGTTGGACGTCATTATGTATTATCTGTTTTAATGTTTTGTAAACAGTATTTTTAGAAAAAAAATATTTTTTTCAGAATGTCGTTTGTTTCAATTTATCCGTACCTGGAGTATATTGAAACAGAGTACAGGGGAAATTGAAACTATATATTCTGACTAATGTGAAACCATGACAACCAGTATGTATATCATAGAAACATGTCTTTATTCTCATGTTGAAAATAATTAATTCCGTTCTGAATATCATACTTTAGCCGCACAATGGTTACAAAGATCACGAGATATTGTAAGATAATTTTACGCAGAGTTTTCTGAGTCACAATGATGGCGTACCTAGAATGGATCACTATTCATGCATTTTTCATGCGACCATTCTTTGTACCGCAACGTCAGCTTTTTCATTTTTTGCCCATAATTTTGGGATCTGTATTGTTCACTTTTGCATCCTCATAAGCCGGCCGCCTAACACCATCAGATGCAAGGCCAAAGTAAATGCTGCTAGCTTCCTCAATGTAATGAGCGATATCGTTTTCTTGAGAATCGGTAAAGATCATCTTTGATGTTGCATAGCTCATTTTCAGTCGCAATACGCTACATGTATCTTCATGAATACATTGCTGACGAAACGGCCGAGACTGTCGTGGGTGCTTTGTTTATACCTCTTAGTAAGAAGAACAAACATGACATCGAATGGGAAAGAATAATGTGCATAATATTTCCGCCAAAAATGCTGCCTAATTATTCATATTCTTTTTAGCTTTCTGAACATATCTGTGTAGAGTCACATGTGGTATTTTGCTAGTCTTTGCCACAACACGCGCAAACTCATTTGATTCCAAAACCCTTCTGACTGGATTCAGCATCTCCTCTTCACTCACTTCTGTATTTTCTTTTACCGTTTCGTACCATTCAGAGAAATGCAAAATTGATAGATTTTAAATACATCGCAAATACGGGACACGTTGAAACACTTTCAACTTGCCTCATCTCATTTGTTGCTACGTGCCCCGAGAGGCCTTTTCGACGACGCCATTTAATATCAAAACGGTTCTTACGTGTGCCTTGACTAAAGTTTAATAATTCTTAATGCCAATATCCATTTTTCTTATAGACCAACATAGAAAAGATTATCAGAAGTGTATTCACGAACAAAAAAAATAACAATTCTAACATGAAAAAAATTACTCCTCCGCCCGTAAATCAGAAAAATCCTTCAAACTACAGTGCTTCCGCCGCCATGCTCGTACCGTTACACCAGCAAGTCGATTGCCCCATCCTCAAGTGCATGTGACAGGATGACTCATTTCATAGGTTGCACAAAGAAATAGAGCGAATGTTTCAATATACCCCGTGTTCCAACCTGCCCCAGATATTGATATTGCTACTGCTGAGAGAAATGCCAAATCACCCGAAATTTTTTATTATTAAATTTAAATTATTCCGGATTAATCAGAAAAATACAGAATTGGTTCGGGCGTTAATTTATAGCAAAACACATTAAATTTGTCTCACATAGTGCAGAAATGCTGCGTGAGATTGAAGACGACGAGATTTTCTTGGACATTATCTTCAGTGATGAGTTGGAATTTTATTTCAGTAGTTAAAGTAAACACCCACAACTGCAGGATTTGAGGTTTCGAAAGTTCGCAAGTAACTATGAAACGTGGCAGTCCAAAAGTTATTTTCTTTTCGGTGCTCTTAACAAATATAATGTACCGTCCTTCTCTTTTCATGAGAGGTCCGTGCTGTATCTGGATATGCAGGACGATTTTCTTATTCCATGATTAAACGACGGTGACATAGAAAAACGCATACAGTTAGCAAGATATCTTTTAGAGAATACTTAGTACAATGTTATACTTAATTTCAAATGGATCAGAATTGGACTTGCCAACTCCCGAAGAGTTAAGATTCTATATGTTTTCAAAGTTGTAAAGTTCTTTTACTTTCCCGGCTGTTATAGATAACAGAGGGAAAGTATGGCGATCGGTAAAAAATGACCTCCCCAAGATTTTTATATTTTTGGGCTCGGGACCTTGAAATGCAAAAATATTCTATGCTTTTTTCTGTATGTATGAATATTTGTGTGAGAGGCATGATTTTGTTTACCCTCTTTGAAGTTTAATTACTTCTGTGCTTTTCGTCGAAAATTTCTGAAATTTTGCAGTGAGATTTGTGTATTAGGGGAATTGATGTTATTAAATTTTGGTGATTAAAGGTCGAGAGGACGAGGAGATAAAGCGGGATCGTGTGTCATAACTCGAGTATGCTCGGAATTACTGACGATTTTACTCGTTATTAGCATTTACAATTTTTTTTTTATAAAACTCGTCCCTACCCTGAAAATTAAGCTTTTTGCCATTTTATAATAGATAAAAATATGATAACAATGGCATCACCAAATGTTGCTGGGAAAATTAAGCAACTCTTTGCTTGAAAGACTGCTTCAAAAAGCAGTCTTTATTTAAATTTATTCGACATTTCTGTATAATTTTCATTCAATTTACAAAATCAATTAACCAAATTTTATTACAGTAAATTCATATAGGAATTGATTTAACAACTAATGATCAGACTAGTAAACTATTTTTAGTTTATGAAAAAGATAACATTTATTTCCACAAATATTTAAATAATTACGGACAGAGTGACACTGTGGTTTATACCGCCCGAGGCAAGACATGCATTTGACGCCCTTTAATTTCCTTATCCCAACATTTTTTGAGGTAATTTAATGAAAAAAATTTGCTTTGAAATGCCATGTCAGTTAGAAGTGCAATACCTTGCTCCGTCAATCAATATTCAACTTGCGCCGTGTAATATAAATTAGGCCAATTGGCCCAAACCCCGAATTACGGAGGAAAACCAAAATCTTTAGTCTCATAAAAAACCTGATATGAAAATGATATAAATTTTGATAACCAATGAAAATATAGTTTTAAATTAAAAATAAATAAATAGAATTAAGAAATAAATAAAGCAGTTATAAAAGTCAATAAATAAGACGCAATTTTGTTTTTTGCTACGATAATGATAATATTTTATAGTGGTATATTTTATTATTTTTCAGCTAACTAGAAAGATAGTTAACTCAATAAAGTGAATACAAAGCCACTATTCATGAGGAGTTACCAATTAATATCTGAGGAGGAGAGAGGAGTTAACAATTAATATCTGAAAGACTTGACTTGAATGAGGTTGAGTGAGGAGAGGGTTGAGGTCTTCTATAAAGAAAAACTTTTGTTTTATAAACATTGGTTCCCTAAAAGACCTAAACACTCAACTGCAGGTTATACAGTATATAAATTCACACGAATAGGTTTATTAAGAATTTATACACGGTTTCACTAATACTTTAATTTAGATCCCTAGAAGATATAAGTTTTAATGTACTGTACAGTACTTTAGTATGTGGCAGCTGAATTTTACTTAGATGTACGTTATACCATATGTACTGTACAAAATTTCTGAAGTCTCAACATTACTCAGCTTAGCAAGCTTCGGTACTTTAACTATAAGTTCATTTAATTTCATAAGCATAGATTTTATGAGTGCCTGCTTGGACTGCTTTGGGAGAATTCCTAACCTTTTGAGGGGAATGTTTTCTCCTAGATAAAACGTTGTTGGGAAGGGCAAGTTCCTTCATAAGCAGATCGAAAATCATTATAAGAAGGATTTTTGAAGTGTTCTTATAAAATTATTATTATTATAAATGCCAGTATTTTAAACAACTCTTTACTTTAATCTTTCATAGATTAACTTCATTATTAATAAAGAACCTTAATAACAATATATAATTCCTAGATAATATCGAGTTGATTTTATATTTATATGTTTATTAAAACCTTCTTAAAATAATAATCCAATTAAAAGTAATTAACTTATTTTAAGATGAAAGTTTCAATAAAATATTATTTCATAATTTTATCAATTAAAGTTAATTATCATCAAAAACTTCTTTTTGTAATAATTTCTATCGTTAATTATAATTTTACGCATTATATTCTCTCGTTAATTTGCAAATAATTAATATCGCATGAAAATATATTGCACTAAAAAGAAAAATTGAAATCTAAACCTCAAAATTCATCTCCAATAACACTGTATATATATATAGAATTTCTTAAATTTATGCTACTAGAACATAGAAAAGCTAGAAGTTTGATGTTAAAAATAAGAATTTAATTAGATTTATTTATGAATAAAATTCATAAATCTTGTCATTGATATCTACTAAGCGTATGATGCCTTTGTTAATATGCCTTTCATCTTGATAAATGCCTATTGACGGTGTTTATTCCAGTAAAAACGCATATTGCCCCTCTCTACGAATGGATGAACAGCTGCATTCTGCTGTTAGACATCAGTTTTCCATTCTCTTTATCCTTTATCTACAACATAAATCTGTAGAGTAACTTAAGTTCTCTTTTATTTTATTCTAAGACTTATCAACTACGTATTCCCGTGAACATATAGATGGTATTTTTCACTTCTATACTGTATCTACCGGTAATTACTGTATGTTATAGCTTTTCCACTGATATACACCAAGTATTTTTTTTTTTTTTTGCTATTTTATCCAGTTTATAAATAAAATAATCTTTGAATTTTTATAGTTATATTTTACTATATAATATTTATTTCCTAAAATCATTTTCCTAAGTAAAATTTAAATTAATTTGTTTAATTTTAGTTTATTCAACTGTCAACAGATGGCGAGACTAATTAACTTGCTATTGTTACTTTTTTTAAATATTAAATTATGTTTTGTGTATTTCAAACACATTTATTTTCTAAAATGTATTATTAAATATAAAAATAATAATAATTATTATTAATTTATTAATTTTTATATTAGCATTTCTCTTGATTTAAATACTCTGATTGAACTTTAAGATTGAAAATTTGAAAGTACTCTTGTATTTTCAAATTAATATTTGTTTGAAATTCAACAACTCGTTGTTAAATTAGAAAATTTTTATTGTTATTTATAAATTTAATATTACCTTTTGAATTATCAAGCATCTTTATTGAATCTTTCACTTGGAAAGCCTTCATTTGGATTCTCCATCCTGCTAAAATATATATACATATATACATTCATTAAAATATAAGTATTATTAACATTTCTATCTTTGTAGATAGATTTAAAACTTAACTTATATCAACTAAAGTTGTGTACATATACAAGATTATTTATTGTATATCTACAGTACACACACACTGCATACACAAGCAATAATTTATAATATATAATCAATAATTATTAATTTATTATGAGCCTACTTAATGTTTTAATTCTTAAAATAATTTATATTTTCTCAGTAAAATTTTTAATAATAATTTAAAAAGCATTAAATATTCTTACAATATACAGCATAAAAATAGTAAACTATAGATAATGTTATTTATTTTTATGGCAACAAAAACCATTCTCATGTCCACATATAAATATATATAAAAAATGATTTAACTTATTTCCTAAAAAAACTATATATTGTAATTAAACAAGAAAATTTTACTTCAGAAAACTTTTTTATTTTCTCTTAGTTGAGACTTTGAAAAGTAATTTTCATAAGTTGATAAAATTTATTATTCATTTTTTAGTGGAAAAAAGTAAATGTACTTTAGATATGTTCAGAGTTTGCAAATTATTCGAAATTTTTACAAGTTTTACTACTTCGTGAGAGTCGTACAAAGTTATTTATTACAGAAACAACGAAGGCTTTAGTATATTCCTCAGATTTTTTTTATTTTTTTTTATAGATTTAAGGCTGATATGTAAGTTCCGAAACGTGAGAAACAAAATTTGTATGTCTTACCTTGTATCTGATATATTTATATGCATCTATATATATATATAGTAGTAGAATGTTTTGAATAGGAACAAGAAAGAAAAGAAAAGAAAAAAGAAAAAAACAGGTCTTATCTATAAGATGACCTTGTTTACATTAAGAATCCGACGAATTCACAAATGTTTCGCCTTTTTTTAAAAAATATTACTGATACTTCAAAGTATCTTTGAAGTATCAGTAATATTTGAACACGAGTAATATATTATTTAAAATTACAAGAATAAATAAAATGTTAAAAAAAACTAAATCGTTTGTAATATTTTAATGATCTTATTTAAATTTCAATACATTAAAATACAATTTTCTGCTTCAATTAAAATTCAGAAATAAATTCAAATTAAGAAAAATGTAAAATATTGTCTTATTTAAATGTGATTTTTTTTAACGTTGATGGCAGAACATTGCCGAGGTACGAAGGAAATTAGCAATTACATTATTGTGTCGAATTCAATCTCAAATATATTTTTATTGATCTAGTTAACAAACGTTTCGTTTTTTATTTTTATCAAGTGGTAGTCTCTTTAATCCGAATAACGGTAGACTGTTTCACAGCTAAACAGGTTTAATAACTCCTTTATTGGCTTTTTAACATATGCATTTCGGATCAGTGTTATAAGTCCTGATCCCACCTCAGTGCTACAAAAAACAAAGCCACTTGATAAACGTTTCGTTTTTACTTTAAATTTTAATGGAGACGTACAGTACTTTAAGATATCTAAAAATTAATATACAATAAAGAAATTTATTAATAGTACTATTGTCTTCTAACATTTATTTTAAATACATTATATATATATATATGTATATAACCTTGATTTATGTTAAATGAATCCAGAAGGTTGCTTGTAAATTTCAACAAGCAACAATTTACTCATTCAATCAAGTTTTTAGATCCAATTTAAAACAATTTATTTAATATAAAATAATTTATACTAGTTTAAAAAGATATATAAATACGTCTTTTAAATTTAACATTAAAGTCTTTTGTAGCCCTCAAATAAGAATTTTTTTAAATATTGTAAGTCAATTTACGAAGTTAAAAAATTAAATATTTAAAATATTTCATATTTTAATAATAATAATAATAATAATAATAATTGCAAATAATTAACAAGATCTGAAACAGATGTGATGGGCCTCATAGAAGTGGGTCTCGGGAGCTGTCCATAAATTATGTAATACAGATATAGGTAAATGGGTATTCAGGGAATTATTATGTTGTGTTACGAGGAGTGGAAGTATTTACAAAAACGTCACGTAATGCTGGATCTCAACTCTTGGGTAACATTCATTCATTTTTGCTTAGAGAAGTTGCATAGAGAATCGTATTATATCACTGTTTTGTACGTTATAAATGTAATTAATAAAATAATGTAACGTTCGGTATCCCTTACTGTGCATTATTCCTTAGAATAATTAAAGGGTTGATCAAGAATATGCGTTACGTAACTTTAGGGAGGCGTGGTATGTGAGACAGAGTTACAGAGCGTTACAGGGGATGGGATAGTAGTTGAACAGTATAAAAATAGCGTTACGTTAATTATGGAAGATCCCTTACCTTCTTCAAATTTCGTAAAATACTAAAATTTATATCACTTTCTTACTATGTTTATTTACAAAAATGGCTAAAACATAAAGACCATCTGGCCCACCCTTGATAAACTTTTAATATTTAGCACGGTTCGTACCTATCTGTTTGAAGTCCTAGCCAAAGCCTTCTGCTTGTTCTCATTAATTAATAAATATTGATATTATTCATTAAAATGATTTAACTGTTTCAATTAATTTATGTTACGACAAGTAATTTTTATTATTATAAACAGAATAAAGTTAATTTTAAAAGCATTCGAAAGCCTACATGTCTTGTCATCTCAATCCTACGCTGCCTGTTATTTGTATATTTATAGAAATTTTCACATTATTTATTCATAAAGACAATAAATTTTTGATATCCAGATGATGTTCTTGATATAATTTTAAATTCTGAAGAATTAAAGTTTTACTTGAAATATTATTATTGTGTTACTACATATGCATAATTTAATATTAATTATTTATTTAGATTTACGTTCTTAATATGTAATTTTTAACGTTTAAATATTGAGTTTTTTTAACTTTTAAATCTTTTAATAATAATTTAGTTATTAATATGAACACAAATACTTGGTATTAGGGCCATCGAGAGGGTAGAGTTGGGGATATTTCCCCTGGCCTGGAAAAAAATTATGAACCTATATTGGTTCCTACTCCTATAAATAAATGTTATCTTTATAAACAAAAAGTGAAAACTTATTTTTGTTAATACAAACACATTCTACGTATTTCATTTGTTCAAAAAACAATAAGAGCAGCGGGGTGTTAACGGGCTGTATTATATAATACAGGTTGATTCTATCGGTATTGAACACCTATTATGTAGAATATCTTCGTATAAAATGAAAAGATGATCTCGAAACTCGAACCGAACAATTCATTGTTTCAGGACAAAGGTATATTTTACATTAGATCTACTTTTTATTTAAACTTGACTGCGCAATCACAAGGTATTGAGCAAAAGTGTTCAGTCTCGAGTGAATTATCCTTCAAACAATAATTTTAAAGCTTTCCTTTTTCGTTTATTACTTGGACTCCTATAGCTAGGAATTTAATCATGTTTGGAATGCTATATTAATTAAGTATTTTAGCAAATTTTTGTGTATTCAATTTTATACTTTTGTACTTAAACAGAATTTGTGTACTAAAAGAAGTACACAAATTCGGGATAACTTTTATATTGCAATGCACGCTAATAAATTGGAATATAGAGAGAGGTTGGAAGAAGATGCTGTGTGTAAGTTTTGTGTATTCATGTGCAGGTCCTTCAACTGCGTGCTATTTTTTACCTTACCCTAACTGGGAAACGAAAAATTGCGTATAAACTAACATAATTATGCGTTTTAGTGATTTTATTTCCGTATTTATCTATTGCGCATGAAGAAATTTGCGAACTACAAACACGCATTATAACAGAAGATATTCTATAGATCAGAATCAATTGGATAAATAGAATTCCGTTATGGTAATTGAAAATGAAAATTTAACATGAAATGATATGTTTTACGTATAACATTACTTATGGATAAAGAAAATAAATACGTGATGTTAGTGCGATAACTAACATTTCACGTGCCCGTGCGAGATTTTAGTTTTGACCCCTTTTTTTTGGGAAAAAAATATTGCGATTGAAATGGCCGAATACTTTTAAACTTTAGCAAAAAACGTTATGGAATCATCCTACACAGTGGAAAATTTAGAATTTGAAAATAAAAATATAATATTTATCATTTTTTCACATCTCATCCTCCTTGTCGTCTTGGGCTCTGTGCCGATGCACCCATTGCACCTACCTAGTTACGGCACGGTGGTGTTCAAATGTTAATTACACCATTCTTAAAAGCTGTTTTATTAAGATGTTTTATTTTCATTAAAGAAAATCTAATATCAGAAAGATTAACGTATCAGAAGCAATAAATATTAATACATACCGACTGTAATATGAAGCTGAAAGATTGTAAATATTATACTAATATACTAAATATAATCTTACGTTTGTACACGATTTCTATGAAGTAATTTTCTTTTTAACAAACGAAGTATCTGTAATTAACAAATTTTTGATGTAAGTACCACTTCGAAAATATTTGTATTCTCATCCCTTATTCGCACGTATGGCATCGCTTAGTCACAATTATGTCGCGTTGAATTTACCTGTAAATAATTCAGTGGCAGTTTTAAGCATAAGTACAGTACCTATGATTTTGCCTAAGGAAGGCTTCACGCTCATAAAAGTCTCCAAGAAGCATAATACGAAGCTTGTTGATACTCAGTCTTAGTAGAGTATTCGGAATGCAATACTAGCTACATCGTGTACAATATCAAACATGCGATACATGTTTTATATTATATACACTTATATTCAGTTGAAAATTGGTTATCTGAAACTTATGGGACCAGGATAATCCAGTAACTCGTTTGTTTATGTGTTTTGAGTACATGTTACGTATATGGTCGCATATATATATAATATTACATTACATTTTGAGTAAATTAATTTTCCTTTAGATAAAGTAACTGCATTAAAGTTCATAGTTCATGAAATTTTAAATGCACAGTGCTCGATGTACCAAATTCTCCACGTAACTAGACATTACTACATCATCTGTCGATTGTAGCGCCGCGAAACTAGGTCGAACCCAGTTTCGCAGCGCTACAATAGACAGATGACGTAGTAATTTCTAGTTACGTGGAATACAGTACTCTGTGGTATGTACTGTACAGCGCTGCACGTTTTTTTTTTTTTCATTCTTTATTTTTTTTAAACAGTTTCGGATAATCGATTCATATTGTATAGATTTATATAAAAAGGGTCTCTCAAATTACACGGTTGAATTAGGACCTTGCAAATCTACTATCGCTACTGATAGCATCATATAATTGATCGCAAAATCCTTTATCCTTACTGAGATGAAAAAATTTCATTAAAACATATAGATTCTTATAAATAAATTTCCTAAATCTCATCGAAATTAAAGGAATTATACTGGAATAAAAGAGAGCAAATGACAAAAAGACAATATAAATAATAATTATTTTTGAACTAACTATTATTATTATTATTATTATTTTCTAAATAAAAATTTAAATGTTTAATTCCGTTGCTTGAATATTTTTATTTAAATTTTATTACTATAGAAATGCTTTTGTGTAAGTTTATTTCTCCTTTAATATATATAAACCAGTATTTTTTTGCTATTTTGTCAAACTTAAAAAAAATCATTCGTGAAATCTGTATCAAAATAAAAATAATCCGCAGTAGGCTATTTTATAAATGTTGAATTACACAAATATATTTTTGAAAAACCAAAAAAAAAAAAAAAAACTAAACCCTTATGATTTGACTTTGGAAAATACCAAAATACAACTCGTATTGTTATCTTGTTCTATGAAGGAGTTGAACAATAGAGGAGTAACTCGCATTTCACGTCATAGTTCTCACTATACAGAGCGAAAATATAAATATACACTAAATTTACAATTAAAAATTATAATTTTGATGATAATTAAATACAGTTACTTAAATTTGACAACGTTTTAAATTATATTGCAACATAAATCATATGTTAAAAACATCAAAAACGTTATTAATTTATGGTTTTAATTATTACAGTCAAACGACGGCTAGTTTTTCAAAGAGGTTAAACAAAAATGAAAACAAAATAACCTCCATACAATCGAAATCTATGTAGCTAAATACAGCCCTGAAGGGCCATTGAATACCTCACTCAACAGTGTTTTATGCTGTTTTGTTCAGCCCGGTATACAATTGCCTTTCAGAGCCTTATCTTACAATTTTATTTATTTAAAAAAAATATTAAAATGGTAGATAAAATTTATCATTTTTAATATAAAAATATACATCGATATTTTATTAAATAAAAAAAATTACAATGTATAAATAGAAGCTAAAAATGCACTATTTCATATTACTGCTTCTCGAGGAAAATAAAATTAGGATTTTATTTTAAAACAGAATACAAAAAATGTATATTGTTCTGATAAATATTGAACGTATAAGAAAACAAATAAATGAAAACAATAAATATTAAATTAATATTTGCATTTTATATATAAAAAATTCACTATACTTTTTAGAACTTATCGCAAATAAAAGGTGAATTGTTTTTCAGTTTTTTTTTCTTTTGTTCAAGACGAAATTATATTCGTAAATACTCAAAATAAATAAATAAAATTAAAATTAAACATAAAACTGTCCTAAAAAAAGAGTAAAATTTCACGAGAAGCAATAAGAAAATGTCAAGCTGCAAACTTCTTTTTTAATAACAAACGAAAGTTCATGTTTTATATTTGGTTGCTTGAATAGTAAAGTCTAACTGTAAATTTTCTTTCTAGGAATGGTGACTGTAATTTTATTCTAAACAGTACGCATACATTTAAAAAAATATTTATTTATTTGCATGGTGGGGCACTTGAAGGTGTAATTATTATTGGGATGGTGCAATTTATTAACGGTAGGAATAAAGTTACAGTTAATATCGGGGAATGGAAAAGGTACAATTTATTATTGGAGGATGACGAAGGCGAAATTCATTATTCATTAAGGTGAAGGTGCAATTTATTATGGGGAGCGTGAAAGTGCAAATATGATCGAGACAATTAACATCACTTGATAATTATTTTGGGTATTGTTACTTATTACATACTAAAAGCGAAACAGAAAAATTAATAATAATCCTATCTGATATATTATTTTATACTTTATGAACAATCAGATAATAACCATTATTCTTATGTTAACACCCATTATATAAGATAATCCTCGATAAATTGTATAAATAAAATATAACAACAACTTTTGAAACTACGCAATAACCGTATGAATCAATAATTGCAAATAATATTCTTGTAATTCCCGTAAATCCCTTCAACAAACTAATAAGTAGAGGATGACGATATTGCTGACAGTAAAACAGAAACGTTCAATTTAGAAGTACACAGGTACAGAAAGTGCTTGTCAGAAATGACGGCTTTAGTAGGTGTATAAAGGATATTTACATACCTATAATTATCCATATTTCTGAATAAAACGTGACCTTCGATGTATCTTACGACAACTAAATTATATTTACAACAGGTTATATTTATAGAATTTAATTAATTTCGATTTTAATTATCGTACAATGAATATTAAATATAAATGAATTTTGTAAATTAGTTTAGGAATTATTTTATTAATACCATTTCGGCATATACATTCATAAATATAATTTTACTCGGTGGAGTAAGATCTTTCCTTTCTATTGGAAGAATATGCAGTTTTCAGTATTACCGTTTACATAAAAATTCTTTATAATTCGTGTTTCCTATTTTCTTTTATGAAATAAAATCCCGTAAAATTTTAGTATAATTTATTTATTTAACTTATTAAATTAACTATTTACTTTACTAATTTTCTAGGAGTAACGTTTTAAAACCACGTATTTTAAGATAATATAGGTATATCTACACTGAAAACTCGATGTAGTGCCCTCTTAAATAGGGCAACTCGCGTAAAGCGCCAATGCGTGATTTATTACTAGGTGCGTGATTTTGTATTGCAAACTGCATTATTACTAAACTCGAGCTCAGATTTGTTTGTAGACCTCATTATTACATATAACCCATTGATAGAGATACTTCGATTTAGTTCCACACTCCACTTAATGCCAATCGTAGAGGAGAACAGTCTGTGGCGCCGAATCGAAGTTTGACAGTAGATTTATATAACGTTTTAGCATTTAATATATCTCTTAATTTGAACAATTAAATGTTCTAATACTTAATATCTTATTTTAACAAAATATTTATCAAATCTTAACTTTTTAAGGAAGTTTAAAAGTTAAATACAGGGTGATCGTAATTTGCGTGTTTTAATGGATGTTAAGAATACATATACCGCTGTTAACTGACCTTTGTACCCCTCATATATTTATTTTTCTTATTTATTATCTATTTAATTCCAGAGATATAAACTATATAATGGCTCTTTCAAAGATATGACATTCAAAAATTGCATATGACGTTATTAATAATCACTAAACAAACAATTAATGATTGAAATTATTTACTTCATTTATTTATAAATGAAACTAATTTAAATTTTCAGAGCTCGTTTAAATAATTAAGCTTTGTCTTTATAGAAAAGATGGCAATTGTTTACGAATTAAATCATAAGAATTCTGTTATCGTCCAGCATAATATAGAGGAAATCTAATTAAAATGTTAAATAAAGTCTTTTCTAAACGGCAAAACTTTTCGTCTCTTATCAAAGCGATTGAAAAGCTTAAGAATTGAATGTTGGCAAATAAGTCCCAATACATGCTTCATGTTGAGAACGTAGGCTACACATAATTTGTCACTTCTTGACGTCTGAAGAGTATAAAGTATTTTTCTTCTTCTATCTCTGATAATCTTTTATGCTGCATTTTACTTTAAGAGATTTTTACTTCTTTTTAAGTAAGCTATAATTAGATAGCACTCGCGTATTTCCTATCTATTCAATGCCTTATCAATTTTAAAATGGAAGATAAGAAATGTGAAATTCATAACTTTAATATCTTAGTGTAAAAATATTTTTTAAAAGCAAAACTGTATGTAAATTTATTATTCTTCGAACTCAACTCCGTCAATTTGTATAATAGATAGAGCGTTGAAAAATTCTACTTAATGGAGGGATAACGTAAGGAAGAGAAATCTTATATAGGAAATATAAATTTTAATATTTTTAAACAAAATTTTACTTAAATCATGCACACATCTTACATTTATATACATTTTAAAAGTGTTTTTAAAATGTTTATTTTTAAAAGTAGTTTTATTTTAAATTTGTTGTATTTCAAAATTTAATATTGATGTTATTAGGGTTATATGTTATAAGTGTTGGGAAAAACAAGAAGAACAACACAGGAAAAAAGAGTAAAAAACAATATTCATTGGCGTTTACGCGGAAGATACTAATTAGAAGGTTGTGTATCAAAATTTAACTGTATTTAAATATAAGAAATCTTTTTATATTTAAATATTTTTAATCGAAGTATCTAAATTTCAATACAGAATTAGATAGTACTAAAGAGTTTTTGTGTTAGAATCCTATTTCATTTTTCTATTAACGTACAGTTCAGTAGGTTTTATTCGTTTACGACAATGCAACATATGGGCGATCTGCCAATGGGGAATGCCTTCCGGGAGGTCTTTTGCCCCTATTTAGGTGTTACAAACGCGAAAAAAACCTGGAAAACTCCACGTGTCCAATCTGTTGGCGAGGCGCAAACCCACTCCTACCAGTGTTCACAGTCGGCAGTACAGTATAGAATTTTAAAAATCGAATTCATTAATTGTCTATGATTTTAAAGTAAATTCTGGCTATGCCGCAGAGAAAGCCTCTCTATATGTGATGTAATGTAGTATAATTTATTCTATTTTATTGATGTAACAAATACATTACTTTTATGTGTTTTAATTACTTCTTAAGTAAACTTCTATTTTAAAAGAATTCAAATGTATAATTTTATATAGGAAGAGAAATTATGCAAAGAAATGGTTTTCTAAGAGTTGAATATATTAACTAATTATAGCAAGCTGTGATGAGAAAGCAACTAACAAATGAATTGATAGAAGATCATTTTATTGTTTTAATATGGTTGTTTATGTATTATGTAATTTATTCAAGCTCACGTTTTCAAATTTGAATAATTTCACTTCAACAATTACATTATCTTCTTCTTGAATAATGTTTTTTTAAAAGTCTTTACATCATTTTTCAAACGATAGTTTAAACATTTTAAAAATATTTATTTAAAATCTAATATTACAATTGTATTTAAAATGTATTATTTTATGATTTTTTTTATAAGCTGTAAGTAAATAAAATGTTTGAAGATTCAAAGAGAAATCACCATTTTATTTAATATAAACATAGCTTTTATTTAATCGAAATTTAATTTCAATCGCTTGTAACTTTTTATATATGGAGATTAAAAATAAACTAAATGAATGGAAAAAAAATTTCGAGTAAAATATTACTTTGATAAAAACGGATAATTAATTAAAAATATAATTTTATTTATTTAAAATTAAATTAATATTAGTGAAATGTTTACTTAATTAATTTTTATTATTTATAAATTAAAACATCACTTAATTAAGAGTATCTATTAATATTTTTATGGTATTTCAGAAGATTGAAGAAGCCCTAAAATTATTATAAGTGAAAAATAAATGAAGCCCTGATAATATACTGAGACACGAAAGAGATAATTGATTCAGGCAATGAAAGGCCTAGATTCCTTATTTCTAAGGCCTTCGTATTTAAAGAATACGGAACGATGTTGAAAAAGGTTATATTATAATTTTATTAATTTGATTTTAAAAGGTTTTCTTTTAAATGTAATGGATAAGCTGTAAGAAATGTGAGGCCCAGACTTAGACCAACGAAAGGAAGAAGTCGTGATTGTAGTTCTGGGGTCCTGGCTCTTACGGCGTTACAGAGCCGGAATCGGATGGAAAATAGTGCACGACAGAATGTCACGTCAGAAGAAGAGAGGTATATAGGGGTCCTGGATGTCTTAAATCTAATCCCGTAATTATTTTTCATATCCTTTTCCTAACTGATTATGTCCTATCAATAAAGGGAATCTCTGTGGGAGGGTTTCAGTACCATTAACAGCATCGGAAATTTATTTTAAGCAAAATAATAAACTTTTTACTTCTTAAAAATTCAAAAACGAAAAAAATTATTTAATTATTAATTTTATATAAAGGCTAATTTCTAATCTTTCTATTTTTCTTTGAAAATAACAATTGAAGTGTGTACATATATAAAGATTCGATTAAAAAAAACAAATTTATTCGCCAGAGGATAAACAAATTCTAATTTAATTTTATTATAAAATTCAATTTTAAATTTTATAATTATATTAAAATTGTATGCCCACCTTACAGTTAAGTTTAGTTAATAACAAATTTTAAATTAAAAATAGAAAAAAAATATTAAATGTAAAATATTAATAATAAAAAATTTACTTAAAATTAAATTATTTATTTTTAATAATAATGTAAAGTATTTTTATTATGTAAATTAAATAAAATAATTCTAAATTTATTAAATTTTAATTTTAAACCTTTTAAAGTTTTAAAAAATAATTAAGAATAAAACATTATTTAATAATTTATTTATTAAAAAATGTTCATATTAAAAAATATAATTTTTAATATATCAGATTTTTTAATTTCAATTATTGGGATTTCTATAAATGACGTAACGCTATTTTTATACTTTTCAATTACCATACCACTCACTTAACGCTCCGTAACGCTCTCATATACCCACTCCCAAAAGTACAAAATTACGTAACTCATATCTTCGATTAATCTCCTTAATTTACTAAGGAATAATACCCATGAGGTACCGAACATTAACTTATTTTATTAATTTCACGTAGTCTATAACGTACAAAACAGTAACGATCCGCTTTGTAACCCTTCAGATACAAAAATGGATCATTCTGTTACTCAAGAGTTGAGACCCTTGTATTACGTAACGCCTCCTACCTTTTATAACACATCGTAACGACCACCCGCATGTACTGTACACATTTGCGTTATTTAATTTATGGAGTGCTCCATTTGTTATAGAATTTTAACAATAAGTATTGATAAAAGATTTATAAAAATTCTAAATTTAAAAAACTAGTTTTTAAAAGCTCTTAAAAAATATCTCGATTAACTGAGTTTTAGACCACTCTGTACAAAAATATCTGATGTCCAAATTCAAAAATATACATTACTATACTCGCATTCTATTACATTCTCTAAATTCTTTTCCCAAAAAAAAAAAAAAAAAAAAAAAAAGAATGTAAAGAATGTAAGAGAATGAGAGAGAAATATTTGATTTTGGACTTCAAGTATTTTTATTTTTAAATAAAAAGAAATTTAACTTTTTTTAAAAGGAAATTTATAAACTTCTTAACCATTCAGTTTATCTCTAAAAAGTGAAGAGTGTCATAGAAAGTACATTCTTTCGAAACTTGAAGTTTTTTCGGTATCAAAATATGTTTTGAATTATATCTGAATGCATTTTGATAAAGAAATATGAAGCAATGCAACTCTACTTGGATGTGGTACTGTGTTATAAATCTATTACTATATTTCTTTCTGTATTGTTGAGTACACTTATGATTCTTTATAAGAATCGTGTTTAAGCTGATGATTCCTCTCCGTCGCTCCATCGTGAACTTGGCCGAACTCATAATGGGCTTGATAAAAAGTCCTCTTAGTGCCCACAGGGCAGAAAAATAAAAAATCATAAATTGAAATCAATTTTATTAAGATTACTTCTCGAATAATTAATTAATTTATTTATTTTTGGCGAATAAAACTAACTTTTTTGAATCGAGTAAAGTTCAAACCATTCTACGATATCCTCATGTTATTCGTCAATTCTTTATATATTTATCAATAAACTCAATTATAATTTTTAGTATAGCCTATTTTAATTCTCATTTAAATATTGCCATCTTGCAAATCGTAGGAGGAGACAAAACAAGCGGCTGACTGAAGCCAATTCAGCTATTTTGTAACTAGATTTTGAATTTAGCTATAAACAGTTATAATTTTTCTAGTGTCCAGATAGGGATTTATCTATCTTCCTCTAGCTACAAAAAACAAACTTTTTTCAGTGTTAATATAGCACTTCAGCTACTTCTGCATTACGATTCAACAAGTTTTATTTGACTTCTGTTGGCAACATTGTTTGTTTTAAAAGCGGCTAACGTAAAATTTTGATGCTTCGTCCGGTAAAGTATTTGACTTTTACCAAATTTGTGACTTTTCTGGTAACGTATTGGCCAACGGACTATTTACATTCTCGGTAAGAAGTTTACTTCCACTCAAACATTTCATGTCGGGGAATTAGTTGATGAGGTTAATGTAGTTGTACTCAATAAAACGGACTAAAACGGAAAAAATTTCGTCACCGTGCGATTCCGGTTTACACAGGTTTTACTATATTTATAATACACATATGTGGAGTATATAATAAACATACATTCTGTATATGGGCTACATATAGGCCTACGCTGAAGAACTTTTCATATATGAAGTAGATAATAATTTTAAAATTATTTCTAAAGATAAATATTGTTTATTGTCACGGTATTCCCAGCTTTCTCCAGCAAATTACAGATTATTTTATATAGAGTAAAATCTGTCAATTTGGACAACCCTATATCTTGACAAATCCCTATAATTTTACATATACAATATATAATATTCTGTATCTTGAACACTTCTGTACTTTGAATTAGGACATCTTTTTGTGACTTAAGTTGGATATTTTCAGAAATTTCTCTTTAATTTTTAACTGTTGAATCGTGTCCTGCTTTAAAGTTTTATCAGTTAAAAGCTGATAAGAAAACTTTTGACAAACATTCTTTTTTCATGGCATTTGGGGAGATTTTCTACATTCCTGACTACCAATGGCATCAGGCATCCTTTCTTCCTAAAGACCAGGGCTGCCATATTTGGTTACTTCATTAATTGACCATTTTTGCACAAAAAAATTATGCTGTCAATTGGCTACAAATTTCACTAAGTAACTTTGGAGAAAAAATTGGTGGCCTTTGTTTGCCATTAGTTGGCATTCATTAGTGTGAGTCTGATCAATGTTTTAATGCATTTGCTTAATGGCTGATGTAAGTTTAATGCTAAACTTACATCAGTCATTGAGTGTAATACACAGTCTTTTTTTCAAGTCTATGGTGGGCTCAGCCAGGGTCACAATGGACGATCTGATGTATCCGAGGACAGGGAATGACATATCCAGAACGGACCACTCCCCAAAATACTCCTTGGGTTTGTCGACCTGTCTGGATTCGATTTCACTTCGTCCAGAGTGGTCATTTGCCGACTTTTATTTGATTATTGCCTTCTAATGGCTATGTGGATAGCATCACTGAACACTAGACCGGGTCATGGGTTTGCTCCTCACTAGCAGATTGGCGAGTGGATTTTCCTGTGTTTTCTTCACATATCTAACATCTAAATAGGTACCATTATCTATGATAGCCCATGTGTTGCATTTCTCACATTATTAAATCAATCTTTTAACTGTTAGTCCTACTCAAAATACAGTATAATGATTTAAAAGAGCGTTAAAGCTAAGGCAAGGTTAAATGATTGTCTTAATAATGTTATTCACTCAACACATATACACAATTTGCTTTATACAACTTAGAACAGGCACACTATTTCTGCATTCTAGATTAATTTCCATGCTTTCAGAACAGAAACTATTCACTCTATATCTGGACACCTGTCTAAATTGTACACATTCACACTTCAATGTAAAGAGGTTATATCGTATATAGTATCAAAAATGCGTTTTTTCAACTTGTAAATTTTCTTATTTTTGTATAAAAATATAACAGAGTCTTACCACTGAATATGAAAAAACCAAAATAAAGAATTCGTACTGAGGTATCACTTAAATATTACTTTACAATACAATAAAAACATAATCCCGAATATTCTTAAAACGTATATTTAATTTATAACTAAATTTATTTCTTTACTTTCCATTGCTGTATAATTGTGATCCATGTCAAATATTCATACAGTAAGATGTTTCCTTTTTAATTAGTTTAAGAGCAACGGACAAGAGACTGTTGATTTGTTAAGATGGAAGAAATGAAAGATAAAAATAGGGGAAAATACAGGAATAAATGATAAATTAATTAACAAATTATTAGGATATTAAATTCATTATAATTTGAAATGTCATTGAATAATTCATATTTGTAAGAGAACAACATGCAAACGATTGTGGATAATTAAGTTGGTCCGCAATAAGAATTGCATGCTGAGAGTTAAACAAGTAGTCATTGATAATTCCACAGCTTGATTGTAATTAAATTGAATAATTTATCACGATTCAAACTTCAATATCATTTAAAATAGATTTTCTACACTTTTAAGTAAATTACAAGTAACACTTACAAAATTGTAATTAATAAATAAATAAATCTTTTATTTAACAGGTACCAGAAGAAGGTTTTAATTAAATATATTTGTTTTTAAAATAGTTATGTTCTACCTTTACTTTCTGTAGATGAAAATATAAAACATACATTAAGAAATATAAAAATATACATGTTTACTAGTATATCTGTTTTATAACATGAAGTTATTTATGTTGTTTAATTTATCAGTCTTTTACATGTTTGATGATTATTTCGAACACCGTTTATAACAGATACAGCTTATCACAGAGGCCACGATCTGATAATAATAGAAATATTCATGAGTTTATTTTTTAATCTTTCTCTTAAAAATCCTTGATGATAAATTTACTTTTATATAGTTAGCTGCTCTGACTTGTTAATTTATAAAACAAGATGTTTCTAAATAGCTGGATAAATTACTTCAGCTGACATAAATTAAAGTATAATTAATACAATTAATTACTATTACTTGTCTTAATATATAGTTAATTAAGATTAATTAAACTTTTATTGCTTCACTTTGTTTTTCTCCTATTATGTCTTTGTTTAAATCAAGTGATTAAAAACTTCAATTTCTTTTATTCAAATTACATTCTTTTTATGAATATTTGTAATTTAAATATGTGTACAGTATTACAATTAGTAACGGTTTAAAACCATGAGTAGGTTTGCCAAATTTCTATGACTGAATTAAAGGTCACTTAAAAAGGATTAATGCTACCACTCCCCAACTTTACACTCCATTCGTCCTACCCGAAAAAAGTAAAATTGGATCATCCAAATCATCCAATTTTACTTTTTCCGGGTGTTTTTAATATGTTATGTTTTTTAGATTTCAATTTAAATATTGTAGTTTTCATATTGAATATAAATATTTACAAATTTTAATTTTCATTTAGAATTTTAAAAGTTTAATGGTAAATCATAGTTTTCTATAGGGAAGAATATAGTTTGGTATATAAGGTAAAGCATCAATAAACCTGTGCGAAAACTCACCACTGCCATTACGAAACACGGGCTTAGAAAATGAAAATAAAGGACAAATTACGTCCTTTCTCAGTTTAATAATAAAGGACAAGGACAGTTTAACTAAAATAAGGATTTGTCCTTTGAAATAATAAACGTCTGGAAACCCTTGCCTTAGCAACATTGACTTTTGTCTTCTTGAGCCTCGCGCTTTTAAGGAGCATACAAACATGCTTACAATGAAATGAATAATTTGTAACAAGTGTTTTCGATGACCCTGTAAATATGAAGTCACGATAAATCCCCCTCCTTATGACAGATCATATTTTACTGATACTCTGTCTTATTTGTTAGTCTGGAATCCAATATTGCAGGATCCTAGGCTTTATACTGATTTTACATTATATAAAATTATATATAAGAGCCTCACAAGTTTACGCTTACTTCACAGTTTGCACAATTTAAAACTGCCACCGATAATAATAAATGAAACAAGTAAATAAATATATTTTTGAAAGCTAATTTTAAAGTTTTTCTATTAACATCTTATACAGATAAACAGGGCCTCTATGTATAAGGCCTGGGAGTAGAGCTGGCCCCGTTTGCCTTTGTTTGTTTTTCGAATATTTATTGCTAAAAAGACAATTTTAAATATTTTAACTTATTGTTGGTAAAGAATAGCATTTATTTATAGGATAAAAACTTAAATTTTTCTCGGTCTAGGGGAAAAATCATCTTCTCAACGGTCCTGTAGATAAAGCTATTTCTTGCATTTTATTCGTATTCATGAGTTTCAAAGAAATACAACGTATCTATAAAATAATCCACGAAAAAATTTCTATTTTCATATGGTTACAATAAAAAAGGGGAGAAAAGAAAATTTATATTTATCAAAAACTTGATACTTCTAAATAAAACTTTTCGATAAGCTTTTTTAATATGTTACTTTTTTATATCGAAGTCTGTGCAAATTGAAATAAGAAAAATTTGCATTATTATCATATGTAAATCCTACTTTGGAAATCAATCTTGAGTATTAATGTTTGTTATTCGAGATCAAGTATAATGCTTCCAATTTTCGATCGCATTCACGGATCTGAAAATTCATCACACAAGTTAATTCATTGTTTCAGTTAGGAAAAAAAAAAAACTAAAATTTTGGAAATTCGCCAGAAAATCATGCTTCAAATTTTTATTTTCCTTTCCCTCTATAAACCGATATTATGCAAAAATGCATAATGAGAAGGAATGTTGGGGTGAATAACAGACAATAACATACACTAATAAAGTTAAGCAAATTTTCAATTGAAAAAGGTATCTTGACCCAGCAAATTTCTATTTACATTTTTATAACCGGAAAAAGAATTTTTTTATTACTTTTTTCCTACTTTTTAACAAATTATTTTTCTTTAAAGTTCGAATTTTAAATAAATTTACATTATTTTAAAGTGCATGCTGGAAATATTTTTTTCATCTCTGATAATATTTACATTGTTAGTTCATCCATATTTATAAGCATATTATATCCAAGTATTCTAGGATTTAAAGAAAATATGTTAATAATAAGATTATATTTTTCTTAAATTTAAACTTATTTTGTTTATTATTAATTAGACATTATAATAAAATTAATATTTAATTAAATTTTTAATTCTCGTCTGAAATATTGATAAAAATAAATGTAAATATTTAAAAATTATTTTAATTATTTACATTTATATTATTAATATAAAAACTAATTTAATTTCTTTTCTTATTACATATCAAGTCAATAAATTTCAATTTGTATTAATATATTTTTAAATTTTTATAACTATTTTTTTTAAATTTGCTAATTACATTTTAAAGTAATATATTTAATTATTACTTATTTACTTGTTGTTTGTTTATAGTAACGCGTTGCTATAAACAAACAACGTGGGCGATCTGCCGAGAGGAGGAAGACGAAATTGAAAAATTGAAAACATTTTACACTAAAAATTGAAAACATTTTACATTTACAGATTACATTTTCTTGTAGGAATACGAGAAAATGGCCCTGTTTAGGTGTTACAAACTCGAAAAACTCGACGTTAGCGAGGCCCAAACATGCCCCAATTACCGGTATTTAGTGTATTCACTGGGCCTCACGTTTATTTATATACTTAATTGTTTATAACGGCCAGATCAAATAATTATGAATATATAAACACATTAATTCGAATTAACGAAAATTTTTTATCTATACGATAATTAATCCCCGCTTTACGACCTATTCGGTTCCTAGAAAATCTTCGTTAGCTTGTTAAATCGAGTTCTGATTTTGCATAAACTCAATTTGAAGAATTGAAGGTTTATACGTGGAAATAACAGTTTTCTTTGATAGGATAAGGCAATTGAACAGGGACGATCTGTCAAGGGAGAGTTTTAGTAGGAAACCTTCCCTATTTAGATGTTAGACAGTTGAAGAAAACCCGGTAAACTCCGTGTAGTCTGCTCGTTGGTGAGGCTTCAACACGCAAGCAACTACCAGAGTTCAGTAGTGTATCTACTCGATTACTACTAGTTTAAACTGTAGCAATGCCACAGTGAGAAGAAGAACAAATCACATATATTTAAATACGAAATTTAAAGATAAATTAAGCTATCATTGGAAATTCATGCCTTTTGTAAGAACTGAGTTCTTAGTAACAATTTGCAGATTAGTTGCAAAATGTGGGTTTACTAAATTCTAAATTAATTGATTGAAATTTAGAAGCTAATGATTATAACATATTTTTCTATGTAATAATTCTTAACATATAGTATTTTTGATTTATAAATAAAAAGTTTAAACATATTTACAATATTGTTTATTTATATCCATTAATTGATGTGAATTGTTAGATTACTGTATTGATTAGATTTTTGTATAAAAATTATATTTGCTCGTTCATATTTAAATTTTTAGATAAAATAATAATAATAATAATAATTTTTAAACATTCATTCAAAGTTTTTTTTTCGAATTTTCGATAATTGAAATAAATATATAGCCTATTATATATAAGAAAATTACTTTGCAATATATGCTTAAAAATTCAATGGTATAATTATAAATAAAATTAACGTAAAATTCTAATGAACGAGAAAAGATATAATAGAGAAAATAATAAAATTTCTATGTATTTTTTCAAAACATCAAAGATCTTTCTAACTTTCATGTTATAATTTTTTCGGGTCCATCAAATGTATTATCGATTCTTAATTTAAATGGACAGAAAACGAATAATAATAATTTTAGTCCTTATTTTATTTTTATGAAAAATAAATTTTAATTTAAAAATTGAATAACAAACTATGAATACAGAAATGCGATATGTAAAGGGAGAAAGAAAACAAAATAAATAAAAACAAAGCAATATTTTCTCTTCCTATCTTTCAAACGATAAACACGATGATCCTACCTCTTATTTATACTATATCGTAATAGAAAATATTTGCACTTAGAATTACCCAAGCGCATTCAGAGAGCACCAATGGGAATAATCAGCATTGTGAGATTTTCCATCGTTAAGACGATCTTCCATTGAAAGTATATTATAATTTTTGAATTAATTTTTCTCGTAGAAGGAGCAAAACAATAAAAATGGATGCTAGAACTTCAGTTTAAGGTTCGTCTTAAAAAATCCTTCATCCTGAGATTTTGCTCTTGAATTCGCACCTAGAATTATCGTAATGTTTTTAAAGAATGTCAAATTTATTTTAAAGCTTAATAACATGTAAAATAAATGTGTTATTTTATAAAATCGTTGATACTTTATTAAATATACTTTTATATATATATAATCAAAACTTTTTAAAGCTGGAAAACTTTGAAAAGTTACGTGAAAATTGTTAGAAATAGAAATACTTTAATTAACTGCAAACGTTTAGCTTCATTGGCTTTAATCAAGTAATTAACTGATTTTGAACATATTTAAGTATTTCTGATTTCACAAGTTTTCAATTACATGCATCACTCAACCATATTATTCTCTATTATTCTCTTTTATAATAAGATTATTAATTGATCTATTTATATTTGTTTTAAGATATGACTCAATTTTCTTCTACAGTTTAATATTTATCTAGTAATCTTTTATTATTGATCTTAATACGTTGATTACATAAATTAGTTTTTCGAAACTTTATTCTATCGAGATAAAAGTTAATTATTTGATTGAATTGCGTATCAAATATCAATATATTCGGTATTTAAAACAAAAAATAAAGAAGATTTTTAAACTTAAACGTAAACCTCTGATCTATCGTCCTCTGAGAGGCCCGGATTACTTAGCTTTTTAAGGACCCATTATATTAAAAAAACAAAACAATATTAGGCTGTTTTGCCCTTTTTTAATATATTCGAGGCATCAAAATGAACCCTTTAAATATAATGAACCCCTTAAATATAATGAAGGAATAAATGGCCAACTATAGTAGACAATTATTAGTAACTAGACTCTTTCAGAGCAATTTTCGTGGAAAAAAATTCATTTTCTGTTAAAAAAAGGTGTATGAAGTTGCAGCAAACAAAAGCTTATACATTTCACAAAAAATAAGAACGTGAGTTCCTTTTAAATAAATAATTCCTTTTTTTAAATATATTTTTCATTCTTTTATACTGCGCAAAAAAAGATTTCTTATCTTCTATTTTTATATTAGAAAAAAAACTTGAATGGTAGGATCAAACAACAGTTATCCTTTTTCTCAGAACAGCTCATTATATTGATGCTTACAGTAGATAATTTTACAGTAGATAAATTCATGTTATCATTGATTAACAATGACTTACAAAGGATTAAAAATTATTATAACGCAATCAAATAGTTATAAGCGTTATAAAGTTGAACAATATTTTAGGTAAAAATATGTTTAAAATTGATCGAATCAGTATAAAAGCAATATAATAATTTTTCAAGAAAGAAACTCATTTTTCTCAAATATTTACTTACCCATCCTTTTTTAATATCAAGTTTCAATTTCGTATATTATTTTTACTGTGGATATATATAACACTCAATATCTTACAGCTTATAATTATAAAAAGATTGTTTTAATTTAATTTTAAAATTGAAATATATAATACTGTAATATAGAATATTTTAAATTTTCAAATATAGTAAAATCTTGTTAGGTTTAATACAAGAGTTTCCAACTTACATTTTTACCTACCAAATTTACTCAATTTAGAGATGTTATGGATCTAAATCAATAAAACCTCTGTAAATTGGACACAAGCATAGAGACGTATCCATTGATAGAGAGGAATAGATAAACTATAATCAAAATACAAACATCTAAAAGTAATTAAAATTATCTACAGAATATGTAATTTTAATTACCTAAATGTAACACTTTATTGTAGTTCCTTACGACACGAAAGCATAAAAATGGCAGTTAAAATTTACCATTTTACTATATTATAGATGCCGAATCTCAATTAAAAGAATTCGATAACATAAATTTAAACTGTAATACTCTTTTAGAAATCAGTTATTTCGATTACAAGTAAATATTTTTAATAAAATTTAAGTCAAAAAAGAATAAATTATACTAAAACCTTTAAAGAAATGTTTATTGTAATATTATATTACTAAATATTCGCCAATTCAGAGTACAGTTTAGATATTCCTACAAATAAAGTCAATAGAAGACAGAAATAATAATAATAATACTACATTACTGTTTTGAATAAATATATCTATTTTTATTCATCGAAACGACCTTATAATAAAAATATAAATAAAAATAATGCTATTTAGAAGCCATTTATTTCTATTTTCAAGTAAATATTTTGATAAAACTCGAGTAAAAGAAAAGTAGTATAAATTGTGTGAAAACCTTTCGAGTAAAATGTTTTAGAAAGAATATGTCCTTGTTACGAAATGAATTTAGTTTCCTTTTCTTTTCGTTTCTTGACAGTTTTCAAAATCCGCTTATGACGTCATCCGTTGTAACAAGTTTAATTGTCAAACTTGACAGGGTCATTGCGGCGAGGTTCTAAACTTGATAAAAGTATTCGGAGAACAGGGAAATACAATGTTTGAAAGAAAGAAAAAAAAAAATATTTT
Organism: Centruroides vittatus; assembly: GCF_030686945.1. NCBI lineage: Eukaryota > Metazoa > Arthropoda > Arachnida > Scorpiones > Buthidae > Centruroides > Centruroides vittatus. The sequence continues at coordinate 1,976,603 of NW_027122194.1, forward strand.
TTTAATACTGGTTTATTGTTCCTTCAAATAATTTGCATCTCGAAATCTACATCCGGTATACCAATGAACAACCTTCCCCCTCTGTTTTTTTTTCTTTCAAAGAAATTTGTTTTACAATAAAAATTTAAAACAGATTGGGATTTTCTTGAATAAATTAATGTTTTTAATTTTTTCTTATTTTTAAAATTCCTTTAGAATTATCCTGTCTTTCTGTTTACTTAAAAGGATTATGTCTTTCTTATTTGTTATGTATTCATTTTCTTTATTTAAATTAAATTCTTGTTAATTGATTATGTACTCTTTCTTTGCATAAAATTTATTGATTATTTAATTAATGATGTTGAAACCGAAGACAGTATTCAAGTTATTTTAAAGTAAATTATATTTATTAGTTTAAAAAAAATAAATAAATGATTGTATTATTTTTTTTCTTACTAATTTTTAAAGAATCTGATGAATATCCTTAAAAACAAATTGGAAAAATTGTTCATACGGTATTAAAAAAAGTTTATTTTTTTCCAATAAAATATAATTTATTTAAAATTATATTTATTTTTTTTGTAATTTTATAATTTATTTTTATTATTATTATTATTTTAAAAATACATCAATAAACGCAAAAAATGTAATAATACGCTCGAATGATTACAATACAAAAATTTTCCAATTTTCTTTAAATTTTTTCTTTTTTTCCCCCGCTACACGATTTTCTTCTGCTAATATATTATTAACTGCATACTTGAGATGCCACACAGTCAAATGCAGTACTGATTTATCCACAAAATTACACTCGACATTACAATTTCCGTTCCTTTCATTTATCAAAATCAATATAAAATTTTTGTAACTTTTTCTTTATTGCTACTTATGAACAGTTACATACAAAATCCTTATTTTCATTTGAAATTTTTTAATATAAATATATCAGAGTTTTCAATAATGAAAATCGATTCGAAAGTTCGGATCTAAGTTAAATTTCAAGCAGGTTACATGATTCTTATATATATATATATATATATATATATATTATAATTTCTAATCTAAGATAATTATAACTAAAACGAACAATTATTTAATTTTTAATCATATTCTTAATTTAAAATATATGCTCTCCAGTTCAATTTAGTATTGTAGTTACTTGCCCTGTAAATCGTACTTTTCCTGATAACAACGGAGTCATGCCAGTCATTTATGTAACTCCTTTCGGGGGGAAATGTTTGAATTGAAATAACACGACTTTCGGTATAGAACAAACGTTTCTATATAATTAATCGGGGTCTTCCGTCCCTACACTTTCCATATATGCTCTTTAATTTCATTTATCTAACAATGTTCTCGCGATTAAGGAAAGACAGACAGACGGAGACGACAGTGGGAATTTATAGATCTATAATAATTTAAAATCGTCATCATCTATAATATATTTTGGCTACATAAAATCATTATATTAAAAAAACACTATATATACAAATTCTCCAAAACTTAAATCGTAATTCCTTTGTATTATTGAATGTAATGGCAGTAACATAAAACAAATAGCAAAATTGAAATTACACCTTCAAATTGCATTATCATTCGCACGCCTACGTGTATTTATTGATTTACTTTTATTTTTATAATTGTATTAATTTGTAAAAGATAAATATATTTTTATCTTTCATTTGGTAATAATTACAGCTTCGACCTGATTGCATTGAAAGATGTAAAAAGTACAATTAGAATAGAGTTTTAGCATTGTAGAGATATTGATACATGTTAGAAATTTTTGTGTAAGCTGGATTTAAACAATTATTTTATTTTCATAACTGACTACAAGAATATTTTTTAAAATATAATAAATTTTTGATAAAACACTGCACGAAAATTCTTTTGTCATTCCTTCTGATGGGGTCAGCTGATGAGGTCCGTACTTCCGTCAACCCTAATCATTTTTATTATTTAATTAGTTTTATATCAAATCTATTCTCTTCAGAAATATTATCTAACTGTGAAGAGAACAGATTTGATATAAACTTAATAAATTCAATTTAGTAATAATGGATTTAAGAATAAATTATTCAATAAATCATAAATAAAACTTCTGCAATATCTGCCAAAACAATATAAAAATAGTATAAACAATGTCAAATTTATTATGAACCTTATTACTGGATATTCGAAATGAAATCGGTTTCGTTATTAATAAATAATTACATAATAAATAATTATAATTACGTTTTAAACAGCAGCGAAGGAAACAAATACGACAGAATTCATGAAATTTTAACTTGTAGACTATATTTTATAGCATCAGAGATTGACTACACACTGCTTATCTCATGTCAAAAAGTACTAATTTCTGAAGTCTGCTTCAAGAATTGTAATGTAAACAGATTGTTTAAACATTAATTCATCTTTTCTGATATTTTAATTTCCCTAGAGATTGATGAATTCTTAAACTCTCAAATTTACTGACCTATATTTGAATTATAACGTATATCTGTCAGATATAATATAATAGTTGTGTTATAATTTACATTTACGACTTTCTAAAATCTTAAATTAAATTAATAAGAATTAAACTATGCAATAAGTAAGCTTAATACTTATTAATTTAATTGAAATTTCATCAAATCATTTATTGTTGAATCCTTTAAACTCATATCAACTTTAGTTTAAAGTGTTTTGACTATCAAATATATTCTAAATATGATCAGAGACTAAAAGGATTATTTACAATAATAAATATATTCAAGTTATTTGCCTATGGCATATTTGTTCTAAGAGATTGTTTTATTTGAAAATTGAAATTTAGCTTACTGACTTCTATTATAACATATTAAGTCATAAAAATATAAATGTATTTTTTATTTATTATAATGATATTAATATTTTAAGCAGAGAACATAGCAAATGATAGTCTATTCAACATGTAGAAGTCAATACTTATCTGTACTTATCTGTACTTGATCTTGTTGATATTAGTTTTAGAAATTACTTGCCTGTTTAAAACTAAACACTACAGTCAGGAATAAACTTCCAAATCCTGTCACGATAAGTGCCATGTAGGCCATACAGGTCTAATGCCTATCAGAAGTATATGAGAACCTCATCTACTCAATCTACTGGAATGATATATTATAGTTATAATACTATATTTATTATTATTCTATAGAAAATATAACTATTATGATAGGTTAAGAATGTATACGTTTGGGTATGTATGTAAGAAAAGCGGTCTGAAACGACTTTGAGAAAATATGTTTATTATAAATTAATTACTTTCTTTTTGTCTAAATACATATAAATGTTTATCTTTCCTTACTAGTTAAAGTTTTGTAGATTTATAGTCAGGACAATAGGCTAATTGTTTAAAATTCGTTTCATACGAACCTACCTTTAGCCTCCAGTTGTCTATTCAATATAAAGTAACGAGTTACGCTTACAATCCGTGTATATCTCACACACTACATAACAGTCAGTAAACTTACATAAATATTACATATGTATAAGCAGTATCTACCAAGTTTATAGAAATAAAATGTATAAGTATACGAGAGTAGCAGTAAGAATCATCACAAGAACCACAGTTTGGCCATCGTGGATATATTAAAACAAATGTCACGTGTTTCCAACTTCAAAACAAGAAACAGATGCATATCAATATTACATTTAAGTTAAAATAGAATTTCTTTATTTTTAAAATTGATTTTTTAGAGATATATATACTACTTCCTCTATGGTTACGCCAGTGATATTGTTTTCTTTAATTAAGGAAAATAAAGTTAATTTTTATACCTTTTATACAGTATACCATTTTTAAAAAATTTATTTACTATCTTACTCATACTTTTCTTTAATGAGTAGTCTTTAAATATAGTTCTAGAAAAATATATGTGTAAGTCTATGTATATACAGTGGAATCTCGATTTAGTGAACTCTCAATGAATTAAGTTAAATCATTTAATATATCAAGGTTCACTATATATCGTGTAGTCATTATATCAAAAGTCTACTGTATTTAAGTTTTATATATATAATGTCGAAGAAATTATTTTATAAACAATATTTGAATTTTGACGAGTTATTAAAACAAATTAGCATTCACCTGACGAAAACAAGCATTAAATCCGACGCTTTATTTAAAATTAACCTGTAAAAATGTTCATTTTATATCATTTTTCTTATAATCGTCTCTTTTAAGTATAAATTTATCAAATTTTCTTGTATTTGAGAAAGTGACAACAAATATTTTTCTCGAATTTCTGTCAATAGAAAAATTACAAGTGCATCAAACCAGTTAAAAGTTTCCGGTAAGTTGATATTACAGAAGCAAACTTGTGACAGAACTTAAAAGATAATCAATATAATTTTATTCTTGTAAAGCTGTGTTTATCTTGTAAGTTCTACAAATTCATTCAATTTTCTTTAATACTTATTAAAGAACACGTTTAATTAAAATATAACAGTTTACATATCGATCTCGTTCGAATAATTGTAAAATAATAATCCCTCGTTTAAATAAATAAATTTAATTTATTGTCTAATTAATTTGCTTATCATAGCAATGTTTGTGTTTAGATAATAATAACAATATTGAATGTTAGAACACGATTTGAACCGATGATAATCGTGAGCACTAAAAGATAGCGAGTTTAACCTTGAAGCTGATGTGTTAAGTTAATGACACTGCATTTATATTGAATTTAGTTACGATTTATAATATCGAATACGATCAGATACATTATTATAATATCTGTCACATAGTTAAAGAAGAATATAAGCACGCTGAGTAATCATTTTTTTAAAAAAATAACTCATTAAATCTAAAATAATCTTGACACTTTCTATTTTTTACACGATTTAAGATTTCTTTTTGTACGTCAATTAAAAGCAATATTTTAAAAAAATTTAAAGCTCTTATCCTCAATTATTTTATACATTTTTTATATTGATTAATAGTGAAGTAATTTGTAAAAATATGTGACTTTAATCTTATGATTGAAATCTAATGGTCTATATAAAAATTCGCATAAATTATTCCAGAAATTCATGTTCTGTTCTGGAGGAGGTAAATAATATGTTAGCATATTTCAAAATACATTACTTACAATAATTAGTGTATATTGCGATATCAAATTTACACTAAGCAAAATTAATATTGTCAATGTGATTTAATATTTAGGAATTAGGTGCAATGTTATTCACTAAATATTCCTGGATAATCATAATGCTTCCATATCAGAAGCGCTCCTGCTTTAACACTTGCAAGATATTTCATATTCCACTACAAATAAAATACTTTGTCATGAGATTACAACTGTATTAAAGTTATTGTAAATAGTTTATCTAAGTGTATTATTTATTTAACCGTTAGTTTTACATAAAACAAAGCCATCAATTCCTATGCCAGCCTGGGCCTTTATTATTGTTAAAACCTAATTGTTTTGAGCAGTGTAATTTATTAAGACTTAAGATGTAAATATTATTTTTTAAAGTATTACATTTTAAAATTTTTATAAGGATATTAAACTATTGATAACTTATAATTCTAAGTTTTCAAATAAATCGATATTTTCTTTTGTATTTTTCAATATGTGTTAGAAAACTCATATTAAATTTCACGTCGTCAACTCTCATACATTTCAAAGTTTCACATTTCTAATAATCGCATTGGATTTTCTTAGACTGAAGCATTATCAAAATTATGTGGAAATAATTATTAAAATTTATATTTCTTATAATTTTCATTTTTGATTGTTGTCACTTGCTCTATCTAACACGATTATACCTTTCATAGAAGATATATTAACATACACAATTCTCTTATAGTTTCAGTTTTATAAGTTATTTAAATTGCTTTTCAATATTTTAAACTTGTATAATCTTTCAATTAAATTTTTTTAAAATATAATTTAAAATTGTCTATACAATAAAATATTTAGCAGTTTTTCTCTATTTGACTCATCAATTTTCTCATTTCTTTCTAAGTTTTTAAATGTTATTCTTTCAAATTACTTTTCGATTATTTTGTGATTCTGAATTCCTTTTTTGAAATCCTTTCTGTATTACTGAAAATTTCCAATCTCTTTTCTTTTATTTTTCTCTATTTTAAGAATCAAAATTACTCTTAAAGTTTCCTTAATTAAGTTACACTTTCAGTTCTCTTGTTTTACTCTACTAGATAAAGAAAGAAAGTTTATAAGAAAAATTTAAATTTTTATATTCTTAATTAAAATTTGTTATCGAGAAAATTCCGTATGCATTCTATAATGCATATATAGCTATATATACAGTCAAACTTCGTTTTACTGCCACCATTTCTTTCTCTATGAAATTGGCACTAAACCGAGTATGGCGCTTAACTGAATTATGTTAAGTAATAAACATTATATTTAGTAATAAATTATCATCACAAGTTGGAGTTTGGAAGTTTGATTTGGTAACAATAATGTCGTTTGCCATGCGAAATCGTAAATTTAGTAATTCACAAATACTGAAGGTTTCTTCATTTAATATTCATGGGGAATATTCTTCTATAAGTATGTATTGTTTTTACGAGATTGACGCTATTTAGGAGGACACTGTAAAGAGATACGTCAAGTTCAAATGCTAAACTCTATTTTCGTGAATTGCTCTGATTTAAAACTATTAATTTTTGATTCAACTCTATGATGTTTCCATATATCTGTAATATAATCTGATTTACTTGGGCAATAATAAACAATTTTGATTCCAACTCCTCTACAATTTACCAATTTCTATTTTTATTCTTAGCATAGACATTTTTTCTCTTCTATCAATTCTTTAATTCATTTAAGTGCCCTTCTAGTTTCAAATGGAATTCCTTATTCTTTCTGTAAATCTACAAAGCGCATGTTCCTTTATGCTTCTAGCCTCCATTACTTATAAGTGACTTGCTAGCTGTACAACAAATTTATCTTACGTTTCTCTTCGATTCGATCGATTTTCCACGGCTTCTTTTCCCGGTTATATTTTTCACTTTCTTCACAGTGACATAGTTCAAAATTATATCAAATGGATTAATTATAATATATATTTATTATCGAGATTTTCAATTACGATACATTAAGTTAATCTTTTCTCTTCGTTATCCTTACATTTTTAAATGATTATAGTGAATTTGTTTATTACTAAAAGTAATTACTCTGCTAATGACAAAATGATAAATCTAATCCTTAATAAGAATAAAATATATTTCTTCAATTTTTAATTTAATTTTATTTTTAGAAAAATGTAAGATTTCTTTCTTTTAATAATTCTTCTTCTTTAATCATTAAGTAATGTACGACTATTGGTTATTGGTTATGTACGACTTCGTAGACGAGTTTCCTCCAGCGGGTTCTGTGTAGTGTCCAGTCTTTCAGGTATTTAAGTTCCAGGCTGGTATCTACATTGATATTATCCATCCACCTGGTACGTTGCTTTCCCCTTTTCCTATGTCCCTCTACCACTCCCAGCATGATCTGTTTTTCCAGGGAGTCAGCACGAATGGTGTGACCAAAGAACTTTAACCTCAAGCGTGCAATCATTGCCTCCAAGGAGATTTGTGTTCGAATTTTCTCTAGGACTTCTTTATTAGTTGTTCTATCTGTCCACGGGATTCTGAGGATCCGCCGCCAACACCAAAGTTCGAATGCATCTATCCTTCTTCTATCGCTTTTTCTTACAGTCCAGCTTTCACAACCATAGGTTGTGATTGGGAACACAAATGGCTGGACCAGTCTGGCCTTAGTACATATTGTGATGTCTCGGCTTTTCCAGATGTTGTCCATCTTGGTTAGAGCAGTGCGGCTCAAGATTAACCTTCGCTTAATCTCCTCTGTGCATGCTCCTGTTCTGCTTAACTTTGAACCAAGAAAGATGAAGTTATCTACAATCTCTAGTTCGTAATCATCTATTGTCACTTTCCCATGCAGTTCAGCTGTCGTCATGATCTTGGTCTTTTGGATGTTGAGCTTTAGACTCATCTCCTCACCCTCGTCTTTTATGCTCTTGATTAAAGTGACCAGATCTTCTTCCGACTCTGCTAGTAAAGTTGTATCATCTGCGTACCTTAACTTATGGATGACCTTGCCTTCTATGTGGGAACCAAAATCTGTGTCTTGACAGACTGTCCTCCTGAAAATCCTCTGCATGTATATTAAACAGTGAAGGTAAAAGGATTCATCCTTGCCTGACTCCTCTGTCCATTGTTAGCCAGTTTGTGTCACCATAGACTGTTCCTACTGTTGCTTCTTGGTAGTGCTTGAAGTTGATTGATGATATGATCAGGAAGGCCCATGTCCTTCAGTGTTCTCCACATTTTATTGAGGTCTACACAGTCAAAAGCTTTACTGTAATCAATAAAACACATGTAGACATCTTTCTGAAATTCTATTGCTTTTTCCATTATCCATCTGATGTTTGCTATATGATCCCTTGTTCCTCTGCCTTTCCTGAGTCCTGCTTGTTCAACAGGTAGCTCCTGTCAACAAACTGTTGCATCCTGTGCTGTATTATTTTGAGAAGAATTTTGCTAGCATGAGATATCAGAGCAATTGTGCGATAGTTTGAACAGTCCCTGTAGTCACCCTTCTTAAACAAAGGTATGAAGATAGATCTCTTCCAGTCAGTTGGCCAACAAAATGACGACCATATCCCTTGGCAAAGTTTTGTCAGAATCTTGACAGGCACTGCTTTGAGAAGTTCTATTGGGATTCCATCAATTCCCGGTGCTTTTCCTTGTGGCAGTGCTTCCAGAGACTTTAGAACTTCACATTCTAAGATGCGTAGCTCTTGTATCTCATCTTGTTTGCAAGGGTTTGTATGACCTGTTTGACTATCGACTGTTGAGAATAGTTCAGTTCCCATCATCTTTCTTTTATATCCTATTGATCGTGTAGTACAATCCCATTCTTGTTTTTTAACATTCCTTTTTTTGGCTTTGAAATTTGATCTTAACTCTTTAACCTCCCTGAACTTTGGCCTGGTGTGGCCTTTCTTGCTTTCTTCTTCAAGGAATTGACATTTCCTGATAAGGAAAGCCTCCTTGTCCTTGCTGCTGCCTTTTGGAAATCATTGTTTAACTTTTTAAACTCATCAATCATGGCATTAGCTTTTGCTTGCCGTCTTTTTTTCTCCAATTCTCAGAGACTCCTCCGTTAACCATTTTTTGTTTTTCTCTTTTGTTTTGTACGGAACTGTGATCTCAACAGCTATTAACACATTTTGTTTTGTTTTCCTCCACAGATCCTCCGGATTATTGTCATCGCAGGAAAGTGCTTCAAATCTGTTTTTGACTTTTACAGCATATGCTGTAGTTACTTTCTCCACATCAAATCTTTTTGTTGGATTAGTAGGTTTGAAACTGCACAGCCTCAGTTTCATCTTTGCCATGAGTAGCTGATTGTCTGAGTTGCAGTCAGCACCCGGTAATGTTTTAACTACAGTATTTGAGCTTCTCCACTTTTTCTGACACAATACATAATCAATTTGATTTCTGTATTGTCCATTTCGAGAGGTCCAAGTGTATAGACGCCTCTTGTGCTGTATAAAGATTGTGTTCATAATTATCATGCCATTTTACAGGCAAAATTGTATTAATCGGTCTCCTGCCTCGTTTCTCTCTTCAAGACCATGTTTTCCAACAGGGGGTGGTTCTTCACCAGTGCCCACTTCGGCATTAAAATCTCCTAAAGTGTAAAACATTTCCTTCCTTGGTATGGTTTGAATCGTGTTGTGAAGTTCGCTGTAGAATGCTTCTACTTCTTCTTCAGTAGCGTTTGTCGTGGGGGGCGTAAACTTGTATGAAGTTTATATTCATGGGTTTGCTGTTGGTTTTGATTAGGATGATTCTTTCATTACTGGCATTATATCCATTAATGCATTTGGCGACTTTTTTGTTGACTATAAATGCCACGCCTTCAAGCCTGATGTTGTCCTTTCCTGAGAAATATACAGTGTGATCATCAGATTGGAAGAAACCATCCCCTTTCCAGTGGAGTTCACTGACTCCTAGAACGTTAAAGTTGCATCTTATCATTTCTTTCTTTACTGTCTCCAATTTGCCGAGGGTCATTCCTCTTACGTTCCAAGTTCCCATTTTATGTTGTTCTTTGCGAAGCGCAGAATGACCCTTTCATCAAGAGTATCAGTCACAGGGTGCTCCTCAGAGTTTGACCCTGCTACTCCATCCAAGTCTTGATTGAACAAGCGGGCGATACAAACTGTGCCTTTCTCCAGTAATATTTTAATTTTAAAAAATGAATTTTGATTGACTATAAAGAGATTAATTTGTATAAAATATTTAAAATTATTTTAAAAAATGTATATATTAATTATAAACCGCATTTAACAAAATATGAAAAGCAATTCCAATATCCTACAGATAGATTATAGTAATTTAATGAAGGAGAATGAAAAAAAAGATTGATAAAATGTTAGTTAATGATGAAAGAAATTCAATGAAAAAGAAATATTTAGAGATAATGATTGGAATAGAATATACGTGTATGTCTACCCTTGTATTTAGATACAATAAACTCAATAAAAAAATCTAAAGAAAAGTCAGATTATTCAGAATTAAATATAAATGTAAAGGAAAGAGAGTTGCCATAAATATCATCAATGAAAAATACATTAGAATTAGGAATAATTTTTGAGATATTGTTATGAAACTATATACTGTACAGTATATACAATCGAACTTCGATTTAGCACCATCGTGAGAGAAGGAACTAAAGATTTAGGAATTGATAGTTTAAGGCAATGCAACACATGTGCGATCTGCCAAGGTGGTATCACCTTGGCAGGTCGAGCATGTGTCCCTGAGAGGACTTTTAAACTGAGACACGTGAAGAAAACCCCGGAAAATTCCACGCGGCTAGCCTGTTAGTGAGATTCGAACTCCCAACCAACTACCAGTATTCAATAGTGTTATCCACTCCGTCACTGGTCGGTGAAAAACCAAAGAAGATAAGTTTATTCAGGATAATTTAAAATAAGATATAAATGTGAAAGAATGAAAGAAAAAAAGAATTTGTTCACCTGTAAAATTGGCACTGAATCGAGTTAGGTAATAGGGCCTAGGAAGGGAAACCAGATCTGTAACCCCGAGACTTCGGTCTCGGGGTTGATCTGGTTTCCCTTCCTAGGCCCTATAAAATGACGAGCCGGAAATCTGTATAATAAGATTTTAATTAGACGGAAAGTCTAGTAAATTAGTTTATTTAATTCCAAGCGCATAAAGAGAGGGGAAAAGATATGATAACTCTCAGCGTCATAACAGAAGAAAACATAAAGAGGCAAGGAATGCAGTAGCATCAGGGACCCCTGATTCTTCTACATAGCCCTGGGTGATGCTGAACTGAAATATTTCAAACATTAAAAGTTGTATATACTAATGAGGTTTACACACAAACTTGAATTTGGTGCTTAAAAGTTACGTATTTTGTTGAACAATGTCGTTTGCAATGCAAAATCGTACATTTAGTATTCACAAACACTGGAGATTTTCTAATATTTATGGAAAAAATGCGTTCTTATGAACGGATATTCTCCATAAATATTAATTGGCGCTACCAAAGTTGATTGTGTAAGGAATATATCAGGTATTTCTGACTGACTTGTGAGTAATTTCGCTATTTTAAGCCAAACCTTGATAACAGAATACCATATATAACTAAATTAACGTAATTTGAATCCAAACTAACAACTATTAAAGTTAAAAAGTTTTATAATTAAAATAAAAAGGTCATCTTCGTGACCTATAAATCAACAATGTTATTTTCGGTTCGTGCATAAAGAACAACGATGCTAATTAGTCTTATCTCAAGTCGTTTATCATTTTCTCACCATTGTAAATAAAACTGCATTTCCCATTGGTTAAAGATGAGATTTTCTTTATCTGTTCAAACTTTAAATTATCAATTATATATCAAGAATTAAAGAGCAACGTGAGTTTTTTCTGATCACTGCATTCATACTCTACAGAAGGTTCGAATTGCACAAACTGATAAGGCATCACGTGCACAGTGTAGAACACGTATGCCTCCCCTTCATCTTATATGTTATTTTAGCTGTATTTACAAAAATATTTTTATTATAAGAATTAGGGGCAATATTTTTTAAAAAATTCATGTTACTGATTCGTTCAATAAATTCTTTCTTATAAAAAAAAATTGATTTTTCTCGTACAATAAAATAAAATAAAATTCTTAAATTAATATTAAAGCAAGTTCTTAACAGTTTTATCTTTATAAAATATTTATTTTTTGCTTAAATATTTTCGAAAATTTACTTGACAGCAATTTTTTTCTTATATTTTTGTTTCTAAATTTCAAGGGAATTAAAGAATATAATTATAAATAAAAATAAAATAAAATAAAAACTAAATTTCTTTTAAAGTATATGGATAATGTATGAATAATGAATTTTAAAATTGATTTTATTTTATTTTTTTAAAAAAAGGAAAGAAAATACAGTACTTTAGAGCATAGTTTTAATGTACACTCAACTTCTCTGATAACAAAATATTGAATTATATTTTTATCAAATTAATCAATTTATGAACAATTGTTCAAAACTGCAACAAAACTCTTATTTATCTTATCTTAAGAGAATTGTTGGAAAGAATTCTTTTAAGAAATATTTTGCTGCTGCAGCAACCAATGGAACTAAATGAAAAAATAAAAAAAACTATTTGCAGAATAAAGAAAAGGACTGATTAGGAATATGTCTATGGATCTATGAATGAATATGTCTAGGATGAAAATGAATATTAGGAATGATCCATTTACTTATATTTTTTCTACTACAAATAAATATATTGTAATATGAAATGTACTGTACTACGTAAATATATATATATATATATATATAGCGCTATCTTAAGTAGTTTTAAACAAAACTTTATTTAAGAAACAATTAAAACATACAAATGATACATTTCTAACATATTCTAATGTTAGAAATGTATTATTTGTATGTTTTCAAACCTCGATATAGGCCTACTATCCTTCTAAATATCGTCATTCTTCTTGTAAAACGCCAATGAATACTTGTAAACGAATCTTCCGTATAAATAATAAAAGAGAACTTTCAGGGTCATTCAGAGTGATGGAGCCTGGTGCATCTCTCTATCCTTGGGGGGGGGTCGAGTGGATGATACTATTGAACACTGATCGCGGATTCGCGCCTGACAGCGTGGAGTTATCCGGGTTTTCTTCACGTATCTAACATATAAATAGGGCGAGATTTCCGTGGAAAGTCCTCCCGGAAAGCATTCTCCTTCGCAGATCGCCCATGTGTTGAGCTGCCTTATTCCATTAATCCAATCCAATCCCTCTATCCTTTCTTCTGACGTGACGTTCTTGGTTTATTACATCCTTTTTTTACTTTCTTTATTCGTTTAAAATTATATAAAGTGATTTTTCTAGACTATAATTAACATTTTATTATATGAATTCTCTCCCACGTCCCTATACTGTTCTGGGTCATCGATTTTAGAACCTTTTAATATTTGAAAATTATCAAATACACAATTTTGCGTTATAAATAATATTGTTATCACCAAATCAAGTCACTGAACACACAAGTAGAGTATAAACCTCATTATTTATTAAAATTCTTGTTGTTTGAGCTACTTCAGCGCTATACTTAATTTAGTGCCATTTTCAGAAGCGAAAAAATGACGCTAAATCGAAGTTTCGCCATAAATTGTGTAATCTCGTGGCATTTTTAATTATAAAAATGTATTTAATTAACTTTAAAATGAAAAATTTTAATTCGATTAATTGATGAGTTTATTTTTATTTCTCTAAATTATAATTAAGAAAATAAAATTAGCTATTCTTTTTGATATATTAATTTACGTTTAATGAGGTGAAATAAATGTTTATTTAATAGATAAAATCTATTCGAAACACTTGGAATTTTTGGTTATATATATATATATTCTTTTTAAACTTTTATCATTAGGAACACTTTTTGATGAGGAACAAATTCAAGATTCCTAAAAAGTTCATTGATTTTTCCAAGATTCCTGTCTGCTAAGTTGTGAGGCTGCTCTACTCGATACTAATAAAATTCAGTTAAGCAAGTAAATACGCTAAAGGCTATGATTCTAACGAAAGAATTTTTATTTTCCGTTATTTTTTGATGTTTTATATACTACAAGAATTAGATATACATCAAGATGTACGCTCAATAAACCCAAATATGTTTCAATAACTAATCTCTTTCGATTTAAACTTATTTTCCGGTATTGATAAGATGCTGAAGCTGTATAAAGGACACATTATAATTAAAGTGACTGATAAAACTTTATTTCTACAGCAAATTACACGAACGATTACATTTATCGTTCGAAACATTGAGAAATAGCTTGAGTTTTATCTACAAGAACACTTTTAATGGTAAAATTGTTTTGTCTTTTGAGATATAAAAAATCCCAATACCAATATCCAACATAAAAATCATTTTAAGGTATAATGTCTCCTTATTCTTTTCAATAAATTTTTTACTTTTAAATTGTTTATCTTGAAAGACAGAATGATTTTAAAAATAGACAGAGATTTGTAAAAAGAAAAACTAATAATAGAAATATTTATTCTGAGACTTTTTCTTTTTCTTTTGACTTTTATTTTATATTTTATTCTCTTTCCAAATATCTTTTCAGTTATGTGATTGAAAAGATATATCAAGTCACACATTCATTTGAAACTCAATTATATATATATATATATATATTAGTTTATACGTGTTTGTGTTATCTGTGATAGCTTATAAATTATTATGTACGGTATGTGGCTTTATTTTACGCAATCCTTGCTATCAACACTTGTCACATAAAATGTGTTTTAAACATTTTACTTAGGTTTGTACTATACATACAGAACGTCATAATAAAAATAGCCATCATGTACAGTACATTAATAATTAAAAATCTCCCTTTTCACCCAAGAGTTTTCTCACTTATAGACATTAAGAGGGGTTTTTCAGGTCCATTGTGAGTTCGACCAGACCTACAAAGAGGAAGCCGAGTGAGACGGGGTTAAACATATCTTTACTAGATTATATATCTTTTACGGTATGTCTAATCTAGTAAAGATATATATATATATAATGAGTTACAAGGACCTAAAATGAAGACCCACAGACCGGAAAATCTAGAGGAGATAAATGATCCGCGAATCTGCTGGCAATACTAGAATTGAAGATATAAGTATATCTTTGATAACTTTTTAAATTCAATACATATTGTGTAATGATTTCTACATTGTTAAAAGACTAATACATAGATTTATATGAGATTTAATGTTCACATACTTTTGTAAGGATTGTTAAATAGTATAGATAGATGTTTACCTAATATTTTATTAATATTATAGCAATTTAGAAAACAATTTTGTTAATATGTAATTTTGGATTATACAGTATATTGCCTATATAGCGAAATCTCTTTACATAAATGATGCTATAATAATTCTTTCTATAATCGAAGTCGTTTATTTTATTTTTTTCTTTAGAAACCAATAGCAAAATCGTTTTTTTTATTTATTAAATTGGATTTATTTTGATGTTGCATTAACACATAATGGACAATGGGCTATTGATGGTCTTAATTTTGCCAATTTCGGGCGGGTTTGTAATAGGAACGATTTTGGTTGTAAATTACTGATAAACAACATATAACGCAAGCTTAGATATACAATAGGATCTTTATATTTTATATACATATACACACAAAACATAAAATAAGTACATACGTACCGCGTAATACAATAAATACATATATAACTATAAAGGACTGTGTTATACAGTGACTTTCTATTTTATTTTATTAATATAATGGAAGTTTCTCTCGAACTCCGAGATGGTTTTAAATAAAGAGTTTTTTCACGATCAACGTACGACTCTCAAACATATATTTATTGGCAATTAAAAGACTAGGTATTGTATCAATAAAAATTTTTATTGCAGCTTTCATAATTCTTTTATTTATTTGTTTCTTTAATTTGGTGACATTTTTGTAATTAACTTTCAAATGAATAATTAAAATTTTCAACAAAATGATTATGTAGTTCACACCAAATTTACAACTTTCTGTTTTAATATGAAATTGATAGAGAATTAATTAACGTAGGATCAAAGTCAGCTCGAGATACCTGGAACACGAGTGTCAGAGCAGTGGGACTTTTCAAATTCAAATAGAAATAGAATTGGATTGATGAACTACGGCAACGCAGCACATGGACGATCTGCCAAGAAGGGGGTGCTTCCCAGGAGAAGTTTCTATAAGAAATTGGCCCTGGGTAGGTGTTAGACATGTGAATAAAACCCGAAAAACGCCATGCGGCCAAATCGTCGAGACACGACCCGCAACAACTGCAAGTTTTCATTATTTTATCCACTCGGTCTTTTGTGGTCACAGTTAAAATAAGAAATTCTCTGATGTGAAAATGTACTGTATACAGTATTCATTTTACTTGCTATAAAGCATAAATAAATAAATAAGTTACTATACTTTAAAGGACAGCTTTCCTGGAGTACCAGAACCCCAAGGCTCTGCGTAAGACATGTGGAATAAAGTTCCAATTGATAAAATTGATAAATAATTTCGATAATCTGAAGAGGAATATAGTAAACACTATATTTGTAAGCATCCAAAAATTAAGAATAATGAATGAGCAATAAAGTTTAAAAATAATTGGATTAATAATTCAAATAGATCATCATAAAACTGACATAGAATGCCTTAAACGTCGCCATCTTATTGAAAAATTATGGATTAAAAACGCTATCTTTCTAAGATCATTTGAAGAATTTTTACCAAGTAATGAGAGAGAAAAAGTAAATAATAGAATTATGAAAGCAATAATAAAAGTATCTATTGATGTCAAACTGTAATTGCTAAAATAATGTAAGTCATTAATTGTGAAGAAGTTTATTTTATAATTTATTTTCTAATATAAAATACAACATGGTTCCAATTAACAAAAAATAAAAACAGCGTTAAAAATTGTATTATAATTTCTTAAAATTATGACAAAAATAATTTTTTAAATTGTTTTTAATACACAAGAATTCGTGGATTAAGTAACTTGTAACAAATTTTCTTCAGGGCCTCTTTCTGTTAGCCGTAATTGGTATTTAGTATTATGCATAAGTCTAGGCTATAGGTATGTCAATTAAATTGGCCCTTAAGCAAAACTTGCGATCCGGATACTCAAAAAAGAGTCAATAAATTCACTTGTTAAATTTATCGTTGGACCCTTGTGGAAAAACCACGAATGTTAGTCTAATTAATCGGCATATTATACACTTTAAATTTTATTTATTTAATTTACAAATTTTTTACGAGTCCCTGTCAGTTAGGGCCCTACACAATTGGCTAGTTACTTAGACCTAATTCCAGCCCTGTATTTAAGGTTTGTGTTATAAATAATCTATGGATGTATTTAAAAAATAAAATATTTACATTGTTTAAAAACAAAACAAACTTTTTTGTTCACTTTTATATAAATGAATGAGTTAAGGTCAACAACTAGACGAATTCTTAAAAGGACCTATAACGAAATAGAAATTGTGTTTTATATAAGTGTGGTCAGCTTTGTTTCAATTACAAAAATGACCAAAAAAAGGTTACATTGTCTTATCTAAACAAGAAATTTTCTGCTACAACTATTCTCCTTCAGTTGCAGATATCATAGAATACCATTTGGTGTTTTATTGATCCTAAAAAGAAAGAACCAAAGGATTTAACCAACTGAAAGAACTATCTTGTCATTGGAAAAAAGTTAAGTTTATTTTATTACTCTTATATAATATTATCCCAATTAAACTATATTATCGAAACAATGCCCTTACTCTATATTTTTATATATCCTATTTCTGCTATTTAAAGTTCCATTTTCTGTTTACTTCAAGCACAATTTAAAGCAAACGGGAAAAAAATGTTTTAAATGTTTAAAATTTTATATACAAATACCTTAAAAATTTTTGAAGATGTGAGTTTTTATGTTTTCTTTGTGAAAATATTAAATAAAAAATTTAATAATATTTCTTTAACTGTGATTTCATCATTATTCTTTACTTTTGTCTGCATATTTAATTTTTAATTTAATTAATAAATTTGAATATTTCTACTTTAATTTGAAATATATATATAATGTATATAATTATATAAATAAATATAAATTTTAAATTTATTTCAGATAATAAATAATAAGTTTTTATCATAAAATAACATAATTAAAATATTAAGCGGATTTTTCTTTAGCTTAATCAACAGAAATATTATTGATTCAGCTGAGAAAAAATTCTGTGAAATTTGTATGTATAAAAGTATTATATAATATTAAAATATTATAAAAAATAGGCAGATTTCTTGATAGTTTCTTTTATAAGAATTGAAATGTTTACTTTTTATCATTAAATATTTATTATTCGGTATTTTTCAATTAATAAATCGCTGTTATATAGATTATTAAAGATATATTCAGATAAATATAAATATATAGAATTTGAAGAAGTATATAACAATAATAGAATCAAAATAATATAAAGTACCATTGTCTGTCGTAGTAAGAAGTCATACAAAAATGGCTTTGAATTTTAAAAATAATATATATTATTAAAAATTTTAGATAATTTTAAACATTATTAACTATACATGTGGTGCTTTATTATTTGACAAGGGACAATTGTCTCATATATTGTAACTTAAGCTCTAAAATGAATGTAAATTACACGTAAATGTAAAGGTGTATTTACGATTTTATTTTTAGTTTTAAGAAAGAAACGAGAAATTTGTATAATAAGCAAGAAATCATCGCTGAATATTAAACGGCTTAAATTTAAAAAAATATTAAAAAATAATTATGGAAGTTTATCGATTTATTAATGGATAATTTTTAATCTTAAAAAGAAAACATACGTTTATTTAAATAATAAACAAATCTATATAGTCATTTTATGACTTTTAATGCTAAGATCTTGCAACGATCAATAAATTCAACAAGTCGCTCGATGCTTATTTCTTTAGCTTTTTAGAGACTTTCTGGAAGTAAAAAAAATAAAAAAAAGGATTTTCTAACGGGTTACTCTCTTAAAATTTTGTTATAACAAGTATAAATTTATTTTAAAAATCTTTTGATGCGCCTACAAGATACATTTAATTAGTTACAGAAGAACGTAAAGCACTCTTTCTGACGGAGCATTTATAAATTTCTCTACCATAAAGTTAAAAAAAGAAATTTTAATAAATTTAAAGAGAATCTAAATTAAAATTTAAAAATTTCATTATATGTTTTCGTACTGTAAACGAATAAATAAATAAATAAAAATTCTTCCAAACATAAATCGTATCCTCCGGATACAACTATATTTATTGACATATCACATAAAAGAGACAGTTAAAGGATACAAGGAAAGGAAAAAAAAAATTCTACAAGATATTTATTATTTAATATTTTGTTAAAAAATATATCTAAAGATTAGTTTAATGTCCGAAAGGAACATAAAAATTGTAACGTCCTTTTACAATAGCGATGAAAAAATTGCACGAAACATTTTAAAAGGGGTTTTAAAAAAATAGTGTAGAATTTTTATTTGATTATAATAGCTAATAATACATGTACATGAATTTATATTTTAAAAACAGAAGAGTTTATTTTTATAAACTTACCTGATAATTGTAGATGTCAACTTGACTGGCAGCTTTGCTTTACTTTATCTAAGCTGGCTGCACTTGGAAATGTTGCGATGTTTCCTCTACGTGACGTCACTTCATATAGAGGGAGCTCGTGCTTTATATACTTTTGTGTATTAACTAGCTTTTATCTTATTATTAATTCAATATTTATAGCTTATACATACATATATATATATATATGTGTGTGTGTGTGTGTAATTAATAATACATTGACTATTATGGGAGTTCACCAGGAAAAAATGTTATTTTTTTATGTCATTCATTCCTGTTGATATATAAAAATATTTTATTTAATGACTATTTAGATTTGAAGAATGTTTTATAATTTATCAATTTTTATTGTATTTTATAAGCGCGTATTTTACTTAAAATTTATTTAAAAAGTAAGAAAAATTCAAAATAATAATATAATTAAAAAAAAAAAAATTTGCATTTAATTTTATCATTTATTTATTTATTCTAATTTTTATTATTAAAGTTTTA
Organism: Centruroides vittatus; assembly: GCF_030686945.1. Lineage (NCBI taxonomy): Eukaryota > Metazoa > Arthropoda > Arachnida > Scorpiones > Buthidae > Centruroides > Centruroides vittatus. The sequence goes on from NW_027122194.1 coordinate 1,996,782, forward strand.
AATTCTATTAATAATATTATTATTTGCTTATTTTGTTTTCTTGTTTAACATAAGTAAATTTCCAAGAAATGTTTATATACTTTAATCTGCCATTGTTAATTTTTTGTTTATTTATTTTAATTTTTCGGGGGGTCTTAATGTAGAGGGAAAGTAATTCCATAGTGTAAAAGTATTACCAAAAATTTTAGTAATAAAAAAATAAATAAACGAATAATTTATTCTTTAATTTTATGAATTTTTATTGAAAACGACAATTTTAATAAATTATGCGTTATAAAAGGGCAAGTTTATTTTATAATAGACTTTATTTGTCTGCTATAAAGCGAATTATTTTTATAAAACTTATTTTATTGCTTTTTCAAATAAAGTCTATAAAATTAAAAATAAATTATTCATTCATTTATATATTACTAAAATTTTTGATAAAACAGTATGTGATTTATTTTCTTCTGTTGATACTGTTTGTTATTATCTATACATAAATAAAATATATTTTTATACTATAAATTTAAAGAAATATTGAGTAGGGATATAAATATATAATATAAATCTAAATTCTATACATAAATTTCACCTACCTTATTCTAGAACAAAATATGAAATGAATGGAATATATCTTAATATTTAATAATATTTAATTTCCTTGAATTACTTTATTAGATATTTAATTAATTATGAAAGTAAATTAATCTTTTATATTAAACAATAATTTGTAATATATTTTCCTTGATATTTTATGACAGGAAGATTATGTTTAGTTGCATTCAGGGTCGGATTTATGTGTAAACTAAACAAGTTATAGTTTAGGGTCACATGCTTTTAAATTTATTATTATTTGTTGGAGGAAAAGGGCTTTTTATATATTATACCTTCTAATACTGCTTGATACACAATATAAAATAATGAAATTTAATTTACCGTCGTGAACTTTGAGTTAAAAAAAATATTTTGTCTTCCTTTTTCATCTATTTAAATATACTTTGTGAAGTTTTTTTTTTTTTTTTTTTGTCAGATGTATTGAATTTATGCTGTATATAGATATGCTTATTCACATATTTTTTATGTAATATACGGCTTGAGATATCTCTGAAATAAGACTTGGCTTTTCCATTATAAAAGGTTGCTTATGTCACTTCTGGTTTAGGGCTTCAACACAATGGTGCACCCACCGGGGGCCAAGAGACCATGGCACCCCGAAAAGTAAAAGGAAAACAACACTAGTAAATTCTCCAAAAAATTTTTTCTGAGTTGAATTCGCATTTAAAATGTTTTTATCCGTTTTACTCGGCTATCAGATTAAATTTTGAGTGCGCCATTGCTTCAACAAGTCTGAATTCACATTTAGTTGCATAGAATCCTTCTTGTTATATTTATAGAAGTAAAACTATGTAATTATGAAGAAGCCTTTGACAAGGGAAAAACTGCAGTTTTATGTTGTGTTTGTTTTAGTATTCTGAAGGAATGGAGAAGTCGTATTTTAAAATATAAACTATTTTATTTATTTTTTCAAAAATTAACAAAGGAAATGCAACGAACTACAACATGTAGCTCTTCTCTCGTGTATAAAAACCTACAGTTAAACATTATTAAACGATAAAACTTCCAAATAATTCATAAATTCATTAAATCTGTTCGATTTGTCAAAAAATCTTCATTTTTATATTTTATTTTTTAAAACAAATTTATCTATATTTTACACTTTCCGGTTCCTCTATATTTTATTTAGAACATTTTTAAAATAATTTATACAGCGTTTTTTAAAGAAAGAAGATTAAAGTATACAGAATTGAATAAAAATAAATTAATAAAGTGATTTAAATGTAAAAATTAAAAAATATATAATAAATAAAAAAATATTTAAAGGTTATAGTTAATAAATTGGTAATTTTTAATATATGAATAATTAATTATTAATTTCTTGAGATAATGATACATATATAGAAATCATATTATTAATTTATATGAAAAATGTGGTAAGTTTTTATTTTTTAACATTAATTATATACCTATAGGTATATATTTTGAATTTAATAGTAAATTAATAATAGCAATAACGAGATTTTTAAAAATAATAGTAAAAAGTAAATATTTAATTAAATTATTATCAACATAAAATATTAAAACTGTAATCAATACATTTCAAAACGTAATTTAGTAAATTTTAAAAGATTAATTTGGAAACTTCTAAGTTTCTATTTGGTTTGACAAAGATGAATTGTAATATATTGGAAGGCGTTAAATCAAGGAAAACCGCTGCCTTTGTAGTTAGGATTTGATAGCTTGTCTTAATGTAATGATGCAAATGTCAATAGATAAGTCGTATAGTCCCTCGAGCCTTTACTATAAACCTTTCATTTTGCTCCTCCAAAATCATGCTGTTTTCTAAAAGAAGGAAAAGAGTAAGAGAAAGAGAAGCAGAAAAATATCTTACATATACCTGCTTTAATGCAATTTAAAAATTTTTTTTTATAGGGTTAAATCTTCGAAAACATGTTTGCTTTCATATTAAATTAAATTAAATTCATAAATATTTTATTTTTGTTAAAGTAAAATAATAAATTAATGTGAAGGTTACAATATAATCTGATAATATATATATATATATATATTATCAGATTATATATATATATTTCCATATTAATATATATATATATATTTCCATATATATATATGGAAATAATTTACCTCTATTGTATATATGTATTTAAGATAATATAATATTCATAATAAACTGAATATATTTATTTAAAATAAAGAAAATATTAGTAAGAGTTTAAATTAGCATAAAATTAAAATTGGATTTTATTTGAGAAAATTTTTCTTCCTCGTGAATTATTTCTTATAATGTATAATGCAATGATTATGTAAGTTGCATATTTAGTTAGATTATTTAATTTGTAATTAAAAATATTCAATTATTAGCGAATTTGAAGGTGTTAAACTAGTCCTCGCGTCCGTTTATTGCGAGAGGATTATCACGCTACGTAAATAAAATGTACTTTTTATCAATGATTGTTACTTTTATTTTACATATCACCTTCGCAAATCTAAATATAGTTTATAAAATAATCAATTGAACTATAGCAGAATTATGCCAAAATCGTTGTTGATACCAAACAGCAAAACCAACATCAGGAAACTTAGCAACAAGTTTCTATTTATAGAACATCATTCTTAGAAAATAGCTTTTAAAAATTTCGAAAAAAGTATTAAAACCTTATCACGAGAGGATCCAGAAGAGGAGGCCCCTCTTGAACAGGCTTTCAAAATACTTGTTGAGACCCTATTACAGGAGGAGATTCAAAATTAGTAATTTATCTTTTGAGGGAATTTTGAGAGAATGAATAATTAGTAACAAGCGTTTTTGAAATTCCCTTCACTGGGACCCTCAAAAATGTTACTGACTATTTATTCTATTGCATTTCTTGTATTCGAAAAAGTTTTTATTTTTTTTAATTCATATTTTATCTTTTAAACTATAACTTGATTTTTAACGCTGTTTTGTTTTATTTTAATATATTCTAGGCCTCAAAACCTTTCTCGACCCCCAAAAGGCCCGATTAAGATTACTGTAATACCGTTTCAGTTAACTCAAATATGATCTAAGCTATGTTAAGTATAAAAGATACATTTCTTTTTAGAGACAATCCGGTTAAAAAAATAATAATAATAAAGAATAAACGGACAAAACCAACAATAAAGAATAGATAAGATAATCTTATTGATTCCATCGAACAATACAGTAATATCGAATTCGTTCACCCGTATATGAACTGTTTATTTAATCTTTTAATCCACTCAAAACTTTCTTTAGGTCAAAAGTCTTGTATACTTTTAATGGTCTTTGCCATTGTCTTCTCTTTATCGATCCAGCCTCTTTGATACTTTTCATCTTTCATCTCTGGTTACTTTATCAGATTTTAATTATTCTTCTATAAATTATAAAATAAATGTTTTATCTTCATATTATGAAGATTAAAAGTAATACATTCGTTTGATTTAAAGTGACATTTTATTATATATAAAAGTTAAAGTTTATTATTACATTTATATATATACAATTCATTTTATAATTCATAAAATAGAAATTAAAATAATATATTCATTTAATCCTTTTAATAAAGCTCATTTTCTTTAAGGAAGAACGAGTAAACATTTTATGTTTATTAAACCAGTAAACAAACATTATTACATTAATAATATAAAAAAATAATTTAAAATAAAGAAGAAAATACGAAATTTTATGAATGCTAAATCCATTTAATCTAGAATTTTAATTTTAAAAATTTTAGGAGGAGTGTGTCTCGAAGGTGTTGGCGCGTTTATATCAAGAGAATATCGATACTACTATGTATGATAGTGGTTTGTTCTCAGGTGAATAGGTACAACCACAATTGAAATGGATCTACAAAAATAGACTATCCCTGCTATTGATATTATATCTATTGTTTATTTCAGGGATAGAAACTAATCCAGGTCCGTTGTCTAGATCACCTCAATATGGTGGCCATACAGATATGCAAAAGAAGGGGCAGGGGAGGCCTCGCAATGTTAATCCTAAAGTTACAGATAAAACAAATATATCTGAAATTGTGCCCAGTCAGGAAATTCATCCAGAAGAACAAGATTATGATAGAGGTGAACTAATAGATGTGAGATCTCCAAAAATACAAGATTATTTTCACACCGTCCGAGGAATAGACACTTCAACAGCAGAAGAACAAAGATATTCGTTGAAATCAATATATGAATTAATTCAAGAAAAATTCACTAAATTAAATACCGAATTACAAAATATCAAAACAAAAGTTAATATACTGAAAGAAGAAAATAGAGCTTATCAACTGGAATCCAAAAAAATTGCACAAAAACTGGAAGAAATTGACTTACTAACTAAGGATAATTCCCACACTAAAGGTATGCTAGAATTTGAAATAGATCAATTACTGAATGAAAAAATGAACAAAAACATAGTAATTATAATTTAAGTAAATATAAAATACAAAACATGGCCGACGGTAATACATTTAATTGTATAATAACGGAAGCAAAGTAATTTTGTTAAACGTTGTATTTTATATACTTATTTATACAATAGTAATTATAAATGTTCCTTTTGAAACTTCTGAATATCTAAATGAAATATAACAATTTATTATAATAGAACTAGGCATAACAAATAGTCCTATAGATAGTTTAATTAAATCAACTAATAATGAATATAAGCCTATGGTACAAATTGTATTATCCTCAACATATGATAGAAATTTAATACTTAAAGAATTTTGGTCTAAGAAACCTAAAATTAATTTAGAAGAATGGAAAAAAAATAATATTCAAAACAGATCTGTGCAGAAGATCGAGGCTGAGGAGAAAAATTTGATTTCAATAGCTCAACAAGCAAAAGCCAAAGACATCAAAATACAGTAATACCTCGACTTACGCGAACCCGGAGTTACGCGATTTTCAAATCTCGTCGATTTATCTTTTGTTTGGGCGCCACGCAACTCTTGATTACTCACTCCCCCAAATTATTGTTCAGCTTACATGTTCGGACGTGTCGCGCGGAATCGACGCATAGCTACAATTTATTTTGTGTTTGTCGAGATAGAATCGTGCAGGAACATGATTCCCGCCTTTTTTTAATCAGGTAACGGTCGCCGTTACAAAAAGACAGTTGAGGAAGCGACCGTCACACCACCTGCGGACCTCCAATAAAGCTACGACCATCGGGAATAGCTGATTGGTCGACCGAGATTGATCGAGAATTGCTGATTTTATGAAGCCTTCTACATCAAATAACTTCGGTTTACGATTTTAATAATATAATTTGCTATACATATGTATTATCTAAGATTTTATTAAACATTTTTTTCTAAATTATTGTTTTCTTTAGTCTCCGGCCCCAATTAAAAATAATTTGTATGTATTTATATGCAAAATTATACCCCGACTTACGCGGTTATCGCTCGGTCCCACCTATCGCGTAAGTTCGGGGTATTACTTTAATAATAAGAGACGATTACTATATAAATAAAGAGACTATCTACACATATGATCTCAACTTAGAAAAAGTTATACAACTAAAGAGTTTTTTAGGACTAAGTTAAATGGTTCATCGTATATGCACACAACAAAATCATATGTTACTATGAATTCTTGGAGAACAGATGATATCACAAATCAAGAAATAATAGAAAATATTAATCAAAAAAGGCATAGATTAGACCAGACGAATATAGTTATAGACATGCCACTAGAAGTTAGATTCAATACCAAAAGTGATAATTTCAAAATTCTCATCGGTTTTTGGAATATTCAAGGAATTCATAGAAAACTATACACGGATATATTTTACAATTACTTGGAATCTAATGCAGTTATTGGTCTTTCTGAAACTTGGTTAGTGCAACTAAAAACAGAAGATAAAACATACTTGGAACGAACATTCTTAGTATTAGAAAGTAAAGGTCAAAGAAATAGTAAATTCGGTCGTCCCTCTGGAGGACTATTGCTGTTAATTAAAAAAATTAGTGTAATTTGAAGTTTTTTTTTACGTTGACAACAATTACATCCTAGCTAAATTAGAACTTTTTCAACGTTTATGTACACTCTGGGGATGTTTAGGACTCATACTTATATACTTACCACCAACCACCGATAAAAGGATTATCTTACTAGAAGTCCAAAATATGATAATACAGAGAACTAATATTATAGATCTGTGGATAATAGGTGGAGACGCTAATAGTCGAACAGGTGAAAAAATGGACACAAAAAAATAAAAATAAAAATAAAAATGGAATAATTGATAATATTAGAATCTCTAAAGATAAAAAAATCAACTTAGGAGGAAAATTATTACTAGAATTTGTACAAGAAAATGGTTTATACATATTGAATCCCTAACGATTGCCTCGCAGAATACACCTTTCTGTCTAATGTTGGCAAATCCATAAGTGATTATATTATTTGTTCGGAATTCGTTCTAAATAAGATCAAGAAATTTAAGGTTTTAAATAATGATATTTCTGACCACTTCCCAGTGCAACTAGAATTAGTTGAATTTCCACACGAAAATAAGAAAAGCCAAACCCCCCTCCCCTCCAAAAAAACAGTCGAACCTATAAAAAAAAAGAGATGAAAGAAGATTTAATTTGATAAAATTTAAAAATGAATTCAGTAATAAATTGTCAGAGATACTAGATCGTGATAGTAATACTACGGCTATACAGAAACTAATACAGAAAATAATAGACCAATTCAGTTATAAAATCTCCAGGAACAATAAAAGAATACAACTCAAACAAGCCTGGTTTGATAAGAGTTGTTAGCTTCATAAGATTAAAAAACGTAGCTTACAGCATTTTAGAAAAATGAACTCGGAGTCAACGTTGAAGGAATATATAAGAAACAAAAAAATTTATCAAAAGTTAATTAAAGCAAGAAAGAAGAAATATTATTCTGAAATGAATGACCAATTATTGAAGGCCAGAGATACCAAAAAATTTTGGAATATTATTAATCAAGTCCGTAACAAATCGCAAACTACAGAGCCTAAGTTCTATGTGACGTAGGATAATTGGAAGCAATACCTAGAGGAATTTTCTATTACCTATGAAAATAAATACAAAGAGCAGAAACTACAATGTATTATGACTACGATTCAATCAATAACTGAAATATTCAATGTAAAAAATTTACACAGATGTATTAAAAAATTAAGAAAAAACGGCTCCTGGTGCTGACTCTATTACCAACTTGATAATCAAAAATTTTTCGATAGAAGGCATTCACGTATTGGCTAAGCTATATAATAATTTTTATTACACAGGTACAATACCTAAAGATTGGAATAAAGACATTTTTTCAAATGATATTTAAAAAAGGTGTAAGAAACTGTCCAGCCAATTATCGGCCTATCGCTCTTCTGTCTGGGTTCCGCAAACTCTTTACAGCAGTATTAACGGAAAAGTTTAATGAGTGGACTGATACTAATAAATTCCTCAATTATACACAGTTTGCATTCACAAAAACGGAGGTACTCAAATTGCATTATTCACATTGACGGCACTAGTTAAATTGCAATTATATAAAAAGAGACATAAAGTCTACGCCTTATATCCACAAACATTAAAAAAGCGTATGACCGTGATTATTGCAGTATTGATAGATAAGTGGAGTAAATATGTAGCAGATACTTGTATGATTAGAATAATTGACCAATTGTTTGGACACTATGAAGTAGTAATAAAACAATTTTACAAAAAATGGCTAGCATTACAAGTGGACAGAGGACGACCGATGGTCCCCACATCTTTTTAATTTTTTTCTATCTGATATAAATAAATGTTTTGAGAGAGAAGACGATGGTTTCTATATAGATGGCCAAGTAATTCACTCCATATCATATGCTGATGATATCGTAATAGTCTCACCCACAGCTGCAAAACTCCGTAGGAAAATCAGAAAAGTTCAAGAATATTTTGATAGATTAAAATTAATTATTAACCCAAACAAATATTCAATTATGATATTTCGAAATGGTTCCAGACTTGCTAAAGAAAGTACATCATTCTATTTGAATAAAGTACAACTTAAGTAAGATAACACAAGAAGTCAAATTTCTGAGAATTTTACTGATTCCCACTCTAACCTTTGAAAAGCAATATAAAGAAGCCGTTCACAAATCTAATCGATTGATTAATAACATGGTGAAACTTTTTGCTCAAATTAAGCTAAAAAACATATACAGCCATTTTAGATTATTTACTTCTGTAATTCTTAATGCGATAGCCTACGCCTCACCAATTTGGAGTCTAAGAGCCGCCGCAAACTAGCACTTTGCGAGAGCAAAATGCTAGCAAACGTGCCCTAGCACAACCGATGACGTCAAAGGCTCCGCCCCTCTCTTCTTGCTCACGTGGTTTTTCCTTTGCTAGAGCAGCGATACGAGAGTACTCTCGCTGTTCACAGAATGCAACAACGAGAGCATTACGCTAGCAAGAGAGAGCAGGGGAAAATGGATGACTACGTAAACATGCCACACGTCGAAAAAGAAATAATAGAATTTAATCGATGTACGTAAATTACATGATTAATACATTCAGTATTGAAGAGAAAATGGTATAAACGTTGTATATTAAAATAGTTATTTATAAATAGGCTTAAGCCTGGTTAGGCTTAACTAATAGGCATATTTTTCCCATGCTGTTTCAAAGTTCGGAACGAAAACTGACAAGGATAGGTTATAATAAAATCTTTGTTCTATAGCCAATCCACATCTGGATTCCACGTCATGTGGACTAGTTACGCGAGCAAACGTTGTGTAGTTTGCGGCTGCTTCGTGCTCGAGTAGCTCACCTAGCAAAAATGGCTCATAGCATCATGGGAAAAAAGGCGGGGCTTAGGAGCGCGACCGAGAGTACGCTAGCTCTCGCTTCCTGTAGTTTGCGGCGGCTCTAACAAAATATAAAAAATTTGAAATAATCCAAAATAAATTCATTCGAAAAGTTTTTACTCTGGACTATGACATAGCTGGATATGCTCTTAGAATTGAACTCAATAGATTCAAATTAACTCCCTTCCTTGTAAAAAGATTTATTAACTTTAAAAGATCAGAGACAATGGTAATCTGCCAACAAAATTGTTACACTTGCTGTATAAAGAATCTTGTCAAAATCTCCAAAAAAGTTCCTGGATTAGTCAAATGAGAAATATCATCAATGAATATGGAGTTTCTATAACTCCATTGTTAGAAAATTCAGAAATTAGCGATTTAATAAAGAAGATTTAATCCAAAATACATTAGAAATTACTTTAGCTCAAGATATTGAAGAAATGCATAAGAGAAAAGAACCTAAATGGTATAATATTATGTGGGACTACCCTTTTAATAATTATTATATGTTATCTAATATGCCGTTTACAATCAAGAAATTTTTTATTCAACTTAGATTAAATACCAAAATGTTTATAGTTAACAATTGAATTTACGAATTTTCTAAAATAACTCGCCCAAGATGCCAAGATTTATTTACCAAATATCACATGTTTTGTGAGTGTAAAAAGGGATACGAACTAAGAAACAAAGCGAATTTAAACCAACTAAATTTGTTTAAAGAAAATCAAATGTATCGTTTATTTCATGATGCAAATTCTGTAATGATTTACAAACTATACAATTATAAAAAACTTTTTGTAACCAACCTCTTTTAAGTTATAAATACTTGATCTGATTCAACTAATGAATGTAATAAGATGAACAGATGATACCAAATGATATTATTATTGTTATGATTAATGTGGATACAATGTAATAACACCCTGTAATAACAGGCTACGGCCTAATATGACTATTAAATTTATTATTATTATTAAAAATTTTAAATTAATTTTGAAAAATTAAAAAAATTATTTTATCATTTACAAAATAAACATTTTGTCTTCGTTTTATGAAAAGTAAAAATAAAGAGTAAAAAAAATTTGCTTTCCGCCTTGGCCCAAATTTCTGAGTGTATAATACCATTGAATATTGGTCGAGGATTTGCTCAACAGGCTAGTCGCTTTCAGTTTATCAGGTTTTCTTCATTTTTCTAATACCTAAATAGGAGCCAGTTTCTCGTAGAAAGTTCTCATTGCAGGCATTTTTCCTTGGCAGTAATGCCCACAAGGTGTTTTAATCGTGCATCTCATGGTTTGACTAGACTCACAATGGGCCAGTAGTGTTGAAAGATCCGGTTCAGACTACCCCTGAAATATTCCTAGGACTTTTCGACCGCCCAGATTCGATCCTGAGTCTCCAGAAAAATGAGATCTTCATTTCAATTAATTAAGCTTATTATTTAAATAAATTAACGTTTTATCTTAATTAAATTTAATAAACAAATCAAATAAATTTATTAATAAACAATAAAAAAAAATCTCTTTAAAATAAGAAGGAAAAAAATCAAGTGTCTAAAGATGCCAAACTCATTTAATTTATAATTGTAATATTAAAAATGTCATCAATTATTATCTATCTACGGAAAGTAAACAATAATTTTATTGATTATGAATTTCGTGTTTATAATAGAAACAAAATTAATTTTGAATTTGTATGAAGAGAATAATAAAATTTCAAACTTACGTATTAAATTTACGAATGATTCGATTTATATTTAATAAATGATTTTGATTTAACGATATAAATTAGTAGAGAGTGAGCTTAAATTTATCTTTGTATACTAGTACATTTATCAATTAACAGGACTTATTATACTGGAAAATTATGGATGCAGATATTTAGTCTTACAGATCAGAAATAATATTTTTTATTTATTTCACCTGTATATCAGAAATAATATTATTTCTGATCTGTAAGACTAAATATCTGCATCCATAATTTTCCAGTATAATAAGTCTTGTTTATTGATAAATGTACTGTACTAATATACAAAGATAAATTTAAGCTATAATAAAGAACACAAAGGCATAATAATTGAATTAGTAGAGAGTGAGTTTGTAATTTGTATTAATAATAAAAACTAAAATTTTAAAAAATAACTTGTAAATATTATTAAAATAAATTTAATTATTTTTTAAAACTAGCATTTGTAATTTTTATGTAGTGGCAATTTATAATAACGAATGCATTCTTTTCCTGGTCTTTGTACTGTAAATCAATGAAAATGGATGAAAATATTAGGCCAAATTATTATGATACCACTTTTAGATCTTATTATTGGGATCAGAAGACCATTTGAACTGGTCTCAAGAACGTTTTTCACAAATTATTCACTTTTCTATGTTCCATTTAAACATGTGAATATAACTTAAATCGTGAACTGAAGTTAGAACATGTTCTTTTACAAATTTGGTAGAGACATGATGAAAATACAATCGATTTAATTGTATAAGTAATTAATTTAGTTAATTTCGATTTAGACTTTGTAATGGTTAATCGGTTTTTGAGTCCCGATATATATTTATCTTTAATTAATATGCAATATTTTCTTTAAAAACTCTGTTTTTAAAAATTGGGAAGGATCTTAAATTCGAAGTAGTACCTATAAAAGCAACATTTTCTTCACTATAAAATTATTATTAATTTTTCGTTTAGAAAATTGTATAGATTCATCGATTACCTTTTGTAATGCCTACTGTTTCCGTAGAATAAATAGAACTAAGCATTTAATTCTCTTGAAGTGTTTCATTGTGATTGTAAATGTGAATGCCTAAATTTCATCCCTCCAATACAAGATAATTTGATTTAGCAGTAATATGTTTTCTATAATAACTTGGTTAAATCTAAATTGAATTTCAAGTTGTAAATTTTCAATATTTAGAAATGGAAGATTCGAGTAAACAGATTTACATAAAAATTCAATTTTTAATTTTTTTTATTGTGTTAGAAATTAATATTATATATTTAAATATTTTTACGCATTAGAAAATTTACCGTTGATCAATTGATGACAATAGTGCAACGTTTCCTTTATGGGAAACGTTGTACGGGTGTTGTTAGTGTCGTTGTTGTATCACGATTTCTGTTGTTCTCCTAAGAGAAACTTTACATAATTGTTAATTACCGATACCAACTTATTTTAAATCTTGTTTATCAATTAAACTTACATATTACAAATGGAAGATTGGAAAGTAATTGATTTGCAAAGACAATAATAGATTCGTCCATTCCCGAAACAAAGGTGTTTACTTTTGTTTCGGGGCAAATGGGCAAATATGTTATTGTCTGCAATACAATTTCAGATCATTTGATACAGTATTGCTATAGACTGGGAGTACTTACCACGATGTATCACATCGTTTTCCCATTCAACTAAGTACTGTACTGCAGTAAGAAAAATGAATTGTCTGACGGCATCTATTGAAAAGTTAGCTGTCAGTGGAAGAAATATTATGAATTGATTCATAAAGATATGTATAATTAGTGTTATGTAGACTACCAACAAAATTATGAAAAAGAATATACAGATTATATATGGCACATGAAGGCACAGATTTAATTATGTGGGGGCCAAGATACTCACAGTTATGGAAGCCTCAGCGACTATCACCCGTACAAATCCTACTATAGCGTGTTCTACTTTAAATTTATACGGTATTTATAAATATAGCCTGCTGTATTTTGTTTCCTGAATCATTCTAACTTGTTTTTATTTCGTATCTCTCGTTTTTATTTTTATTTTCTCTTAGTGTATGTGTCTGGTCTCGTGCCCAGAGGCTTTCACAAAAAGAAAATAGTGCACTGTTACGTATATATTTATAACTTACAAAGTAAATTTTCTAAGGCTAAATAGCGTTGGTTTGATAATAAATAGCATTTTTTTTAAAGATAAGAAAAACAAATGCTCGATCTGAACGTTTTGATTATTGCTTACAACAATAGCTCAAGGATAAAAAAGTATATTATTCTTTAATTAAAGAAAGAAAAAAACAATGTTTAACGGAGGTGAATTAAAAATTTATGAAGTGTTTTCATAATTAATTTCGTAAATATAATGGGTCTAAGTCGGGTAAAGACGTTTTATATGAGATACGGTTAAATTATTTTGGTAATTTTGCTCAACAGTGTAAAAATTCTTAGTAACATAGTTATGCCGAATACACTGTCGATTTTTAATCGTATGAGACGTTTGTCAAAAAGTTTTCAATTGATTAATAAATAAGAAGCTAATATCTGAAGCCAAAGATAGTTCTCCTCTAGCATTGATTTAATCTATTATGGGATGCTTAAAAAACTTTCGGAAAAAACTGTTGATAAAATCGCAGATATTTTTAATAACACTTATAATAATAATGTACGTTAATTCCAAGTCAGTTGAAAAGTTACATTATGCATAATATGTAAAAATGGAGAATTGAACAACCCAGACTGTTAAGACAATTCGTAAGATTTCCAGCTAGATGCATGGGCATCCACAAAGGAAGGCAAATGGAGCACTTGTCCATCCCTGAGATCGAGTGAAAAGTTTACAAAATTATAATCATAAAAGTAGTTGATATATGTAACTAATATGTAGTTTGTATTTCGTAAAGAAGGTAATACAGAAGCAGTCATGTTGTTATTGTTCGTAACAATCAGGTAGTACTGGCTACGCAAGGAAGAAGGTGTATACATTTTATTGCCTGTGATACAGTTAATACAAGTAAGCTATGTAAGAAGCTATTCAGAGCGAGAGTTGAGCGAAAATGATTTGCAAAATACTCCGTATAATCGAAATAAATTTAGAATTAGACAAAATAAGGTGTTTCAACTATTTTGTTAAAATCAGAAGTACGTAATTAACAAACGACTGTCTCTTTTTTGTTTTTGCTTTGTTAAACTAATATGTAATTTTTTTTTTCATTTTGTATTGAAGAATTTTGTAAAGTCAGTTTAACTCTAAATTCCCCTGTAATGTGGCCAAAATACGCCAGCTACATAATAAAAATTTGAAATTGAATTTTGGATTTATTTCTTTGATAAATAAAATTGTAAATTTCGAAAGCATTCACAAGAAAATAATAATTTCTTTTGATGTAAATTTATATATGGGTACTTTAAATATCGTCACGAAAATTATATAAAATAACTACCCTTATAAAAATACTGTAGGAATTATATGAAAGGATCTTTTAGAAAGTAGAAAAAGAGGGAGAGAAGAGAGAGCATTACATTTTCTTTGGTCGTTCAAAATACTTTTCGATAAACTAGTTGCTTTCGGTAAATGGTAAATAAAGATGAAAATACATCAGATTATAGCCAAATATTATCAAATATCTCATATTCCCCATCATTTACTATCATTTTTAATCAATTAGATCAGATAGTTATAAGAATTTCTATTCGCATTGAAGAGTTTATTGATTTTTTTTCCAATGGATTCCAATTCTAATTTAAATATTTCCAAAACTTTCTACTCGATAATTTTTCTTCAAACGTTTCTTAGAAATTCTTCTGAATGACGGCAGATTATATTTTATTTTACATTCTTAGTATAAATACAGATTTCTTTTTAGTTGGATTTAAAAACGTGAAAGTTTTTCTATCTTAAAAGTTTATAGTTGTAAGACCTAAATATGGAGATCCTTTGAGATCTAATTTGAGATCCTTTCATGCTTCAAATGGCTTTTTTTCTTTTTTCTTTTTTGATGGAATAATTTGGATAGGGAAGGATTCATTTAAGGCATAAACTTTAGTCTTTTATAAAGAATAGCACGAAAATGATATAACATTAAAGTTCTGTTTTCATAAATAATAAAAAAAAACTGTTTATGTTTATTTTATTGATTTTATTCGTATTTATGGCTTTCGAAAAGAAGTGAGAACACTAGTTTTAACTTGCTCAAGTCTTATCTCACTTTATTTAGATTCCTATTATATGTTTATAGTGTTTAGCTATCAGCTTAATTAGGCTTTTGCAGAACACCGCAATGCTGGGTTCGAGAAGTCTGGGGTCCATGACGCTTGAATATTTTTAAAAGTACACACAGTATCAGTAAAAAAGACGATCGAAAATCACAAACTTTATTTTTCCTAATTATTATGCCTTTGTGTCTTTTTTAACTCTATTTAAAATTTGTTTTGTATACTAGTACTTTCTATATATTAATAGGACTTATTATACTGGAAATTATGGATGCAGATATTTAGTCTTACATATCAGAAATAATGTTCTTTATTTAGTTCACCTGAACCCATACACTTTAAACATGTGTTCCGGACTTGTTCGTCCCTTCTCAGCAGGCCTTTAAACGACACTTTCTACAATTAACAATAAAAACATTTCTTGGTACAATTACAACTAAAATTAGTTAAAAACACAAACATTTCCCGACAATAAATTTAAAAATTCTTACAATTTCTGTATTTCCGATCTTCTCTACATTTCCACTTAAACTCACGATCGACAGCAACCATACAATTTTACACATTCCTAATTTTTTATACATTAAAATCAGTTTAAAACGATGAATTTAATTATTATCTAAAATATTATTATTTCAATTAACTTGCTTCTTTTTGTTTCTACTTAATTTCGATTCTAATACGTTCCCATCACCTCTTTTATACCTCTTCCTCCCCCGAACAAATTCGGTACTCCGACCAAAAATTTCGAAAAAAAATGCCCCTGTTCCCGAACAAAATTTTGGTACTCGAACGGGAAAGCCCGCCAAGTCGACGCCGACGCCGACGCCACGGCGGCGGCGTCAGTTACGAGACAGTCCAGTTAGGCCTAAATTTATTTAAATTATTTAATTAAAATTCCAATTATTAAATTTAGCAAGAGATGGCGCTTAACGCCTATCTCTAGTACCAAATTATCTTAAATTATTAATATTACTATAGCCATTTGCTAGCCCGATAATACGGCAGTTGTTGGTCTTTACGAGACAGTCATTGTTTGGCATGCACATTAACTTACGCTGTGCTATATTTTTTGAATTAGCATCCTTTTCTTTTGATTTATTAGCCCTTAAACATGGGTCCCAAGAAGAATAAAAGTGAAAGTGGTCAAGTGAAAAGGAAAACAGTGAGAACAACAATCGAACTGAAAAAAGAAATCATTGCTAAACACGAAAATGGAGTGCGTGTTTCGGATCTTGCTGTCAAATATTCTATGGCTAAGTCGACGATATCGACTATTTTAAAGAATAAAGAAACAATAAAAAACATACTAGCGAATCAACTGGGGATTGGAACGCATTAATCTATTTTACATTATTTGTAATGGGAAAAAATGATTTGGAGTTCGAACATATTGGTACTCGAACCTCTTTCTGGAACGGATTATGTTCGAATACCAAGGTACCATTGTACTTAATTTCGATTCTAATACGTTTCCATCACCTCTTTTATACCTCTTCCTCCCCCTTCTTATAATGCTTAATCATGATTGGTGGATCTCTCTACCATTGTTGTTATTCATTTTATTAGTTTGCCTAATTATATTTAAATGCTTATACAGTTGTCTTTTATAATTGTTTTTTTTCCTTTTTCGTTATTTTTACCGTATTTAGATCAATGGCACAACCTTCTGTATTACAGTGGTCAGCTAGTGCTGAATTTGCATAGTTTCCTTTGATTGCTCTGATATGTTCACTTAATCTTATTTTTAATTTTCTTTTAGTTTCTCCTATATATGTTTTTTTTTTGGATTACAATTACAATCATATGAATATACTATTCCTTTCTCCTCTGTTATATCATATTTTTCTTCTTTTTGAATTGAATTTTACAGCAGGTATGTGGATGATTGCATAATAATTTTTGATAAAACGAAAACAAATGAAAATATAATTATAAATAAGACCAATAAGATGAAAGAGAATATCAAATTTGAATTAGAAAAAGAAAAACAGAATAGTATAAATTATTTAGATATAACAATAGAAAGAAAAAATACTGTAATAGATTAATTTACAAGAAATATGTTAAACCAATAAAAATACCAAAATAATTAATTATAAATCTGTGATTCCGGTCAGTATGAAATATAATATATTTAAAATGTATATGAATAAAATAAGGCAAAGAACAGGCGAAATAGAAACACAAAAGCAAGAAGAAGAAGAAATAATTAAAATGTATATTTTAAACGATTACCCAAAATGTATAATAAAAAATGGCTTGAAAACTAGATAATGACAAACAACCAAAATCAATAGATAAAGAGAAAAAATTTATTAAATTAAGATATGTTCCAAAATTATTTGAAAGAATTAAAAATGTAATTAAAAATAGAATCAACTTAATACCGGAAAAAATAAATTCAACTAAAAAACAATTATGTTACAGAAAAGAAGAAAAATATGATATAACAGAGGAGAAAGGAATAGTATATTCATTTGATTGTAATTGTAATCCAAAGAAAACATATATAGGAGAAACTAAAAGAAAATTAAAAATAAGATTAAGTGAACATATCAGAGCAATCAAAGGAAACTATGCAAATTCAGCAGTAGCTGACCATTGTAATACAGAAGGTTGTGCAATTGATCTAAATACGGTAAAAATCAGAGAAAAAGGAAAAAAACAATTATAAAAGACAACTGTATGAGCATTTAAATATAATTAGGCAAACTAATAAAATGAATAACAACAATGGTAGAGAGATCCACCAATCATGGATTAAGCATTATAAGAAGGGGGGAGGAAGAGGTATAAAAGAGGTGATGGAACGTATTAGAATCGAAATTAAGTAGAAACAAAAAGAAAGCAAGTTAATTGAAATAATAATATTTTAGATAATAATTAAATTTATCGTTTTAAACTGATTTTAATGTATAAAAATTAGGAATGTGTAAAATTGTATGGTTGCTGTGGATCGTGAGTTTAAGTGGAAATGTAGAGAAGATCGGAAATACAGAAATTGTAAGAATTTTTAAATTTATTGTCGGGAAATGTTTGTGTTTTTAACTAATTTTAGTTATAATGGTACAAAGGAATGTTTTTATTGTTAACTGTAGAAAGTGTCGTTCAAAGGCCTGCTGAAGAGAGACGAACAAGTCCGAAACACATGGTTAAAGTGTATGTGTTCAGGTGAACTAAATAAAGAACATTATTTTTGATCTGTAAGACTAAATATCTGCATCCATAATTTCCAGTATAATAAGTCCTGTTAATATATAGAAAGTACTAGTATACAAAATAAATTTTAAATAGATTTATTTTTCCTAATTCTTTTTATTTCTATGTCCTTACTGTTTTACATTTCTGTCTATATATTGTCTACTTGGACCATGTTTATTAATAGGACTTATTATACTGGTGTAGTTTATGATTAGCAGAGAGGAGATCTTAGTCAAAAGTCAAAACAAAATACAGAATCTTTATTTTCATCTGGTAAAAATTGGAAACTACACCAATATAATAAGTCCTATTTATTTTTCTTAGACTGAGAGATCCGAAATTTTTTTTACGAGGTTTCCAAATTGTATTTCGGAAAACTATTTATAGAATGTACGTTTTTAAATTACAGAATAAATGTTTGTAAGTTAAGTGTATGTAATTTTTTAAAACATATATAAAGATTATTTTTGTTTGTGTTGACTATTTGAAAGCATAGTATCGATTTTATTCCAATTTACCGCATGAATCACCAACAGTAAGTCATTTACCTCTTTGATATTGATTGGTTTATGCTACAATAAACAAAATACTTTGATGTTTAATGTGAAGTTACTGAATGATTTTTCTTAAAGATGACCTATTTTTTTCCTTGACGACCGGCTGGCCGAAATATTAAGACACAGCATCAGTATACCGCTCTAGGAAATCCGGAATCGAATTCGGACACTCAACTGTGATTAAAACGACCATGGTATAAGGACCATGGCCGAACCCACGATTGGTATGGAAAAAAGACACGCATAGTGTCCATGGGGCAGAAAGAATTTAAAATAAGTAAGAAAATCAATTTTTTCTTTTTTTATCTATTTTTAATGTTATAGTTATTGTACAAGCGGGTCCAGTAGGACGAATGCATCTCGACCTAAATGGTTCCTTGTGCATCCCACAAGAGATTTCGTCAGAAGTCTGATCTCTCTTAAAAAAGACTGCAGACATCTGAAGGAATGCTAAGCACCAGGGCTCAACAAACTGAATTCCAGATGAACAAGTCTATCTGAGCAGATATCTGAACACTCACAAATGAGATACAAAGGAATCTCCCCTCAGCAGATCCGCAAAAGCTGCAAGAGGTTGAGGAGGAAAGTTTCAGTTGGCACAGATGTTTACTAAAGTGACCAAAGCCGACTTTACAAAGAAAGTAATCGGAACGAAACGCTTTAAGCACGCAATTAAGATTATAAAAAGAATCAGAATATCGATATCTGTATTGACTAAAAAACGAACTTGATAAAAACAGGAAATCTTTAGTTTGCCCTTAAGAGCAAGTTAGGCAAATAACAACAACAATAATAAAGCCTTGCTCTTCTTTAAACGAGAAGTTAACCTTCAGTGCTTAGAATGATTGGAAGTAGCTCAATCTTTAACAGCTGTAAAGAAAGTAATTCAATAAATACCAAGAGTTGGTTTTGGCCCTACAAAGTGATATAAAGCACTCTGTTTAGCAAGTAAATCAGGATTTAATTTGCCAGTAATATCCTCGTGTCCTGGCACCCACAAGAGAAAGACTTTATTATAGGTGGCCATCTCCTTGAGGTGCAAGCAACACTCTCAAGAGAGTCAATGCCTTTTAAGAGAGCCTGACTGCCTGTAGATAGAGAATCCTTACGTAAAATAGTGCAAATAGTAGTTAGCAACATGGGTTCTGGCATTTATGGAAACAGTCAAAGCATTTTTGTTCCACTGAGTACAAATAGCTAGCAATCCTTAGTTGCTATCAGTTTTAGATCCATTTGTAAAGCAGACTATCCTGTGAACGAAAAGCCATTCTATCCATTGTAGAAATCAAGGTGAGTAGGAATAGAGACCAGATAACCAGATAGGAGGAGGCCATGTCCTTCTTTTGCCCTGTGGGAACTAAAGCTAAAAAAGAGGACGAAGCAGCCAGTTTATCGAATCACGAATACAGTTGTTCTTGGTCATCCTTAAATATATTTCGATTAACTTACTTTTGGGTCATCATTGATAATATAAAGTATTTGATTTAATTTTTAACTTTTAAAATACTTATTTTTTAGATACGTAGCATTTTACAATTATAGAACAATTTACTAATTTTAATTTTAATTTTGAAAGATTTAATTCTTCATTGAATAGAAAAGAAATGACTGATATCTGTTAAAAACAGTTTAATTGTTTTTATCATATAATTAAATAAAACCAGAAAAATTTAATAAAAGTTATCTTTATTTTCTTGCTTAAGTTATTGATTATAAAATATTTATTTTAAAATGATAAACATTTTCAATTATACACTAATATTTTACTAATTTTTGTTGAGAAGAATCAATAGTAAAACATTGTCATTTGTATATTGATATTTGCTATTTAAAAATTAATACACAAATACTTAACATATTTAAATAAGAAATTCTTATATAATTTGCAAAAGCTACGATTAGCTTTACATTAATTATAACCGAGATAGTCAAATAGAAAAATGATACAATGGATAAATTGTTTTTGTTTTTAATAAAGTAGGATACGACAATTATTAATTTAAAATTGTTTGGATAATAAATATCAATAACATGCCTGAAACTATATCTAATTATTTTTCTTTTAGTACTGTTTAATGTAGCATTTAAAAAAACGAACAATAAACTTTACTTCAAATATATTCAAATTAAACATTGTTTCTGCTGATGCTACTGAGACGAAAAGAACAAATTTAAAACTGCTATACAGTACCACTGCCTCGTATCAAAAATAAAATCAAATCAAAATATTGGATGGGACATCTAATATTGTTAAATAGGAAAATCAGTATGAAAGCTGTTGTTTTTTCCTTAGTAAATTCCTTATAATAATCTATATATAAAGCTAAATTCACGTCTGATGTCTGTTCGAGTATCACTGAACCGATCTGTATGAAACTTTATACTGTATATGTTGTATATTCAGGATAGTCCGGGAAGAGGATGTAGACTACTTTCGAATTTGCGTATGTTTGTGTTTCTGTTTGAATATCATATAAGAACGGATAAATCCTTCTCAGGTTATAGAATGTATTAGCGTAAATTTCAATTTAAAATTGTTTTTGGTGGGATTTATTGTAAGTACAATACATATTCTTATTCCATATATATTTTTTTGTTTGTTTATATATATTACCGTTACTTAATATAACATTTTCCTGAGTGAATCCGAGTACCTCACTTAGTATAATAGTAAAATGAAAACATATTTTATATTTATATACTCTAAAATAATAGTTATTTAAGTATTATAACTTCCTTTCGATGTTGCGTAACACTTAAAACCGGTATCAATTTTATATTTTATGTTAATATCATAATAACAATAATTGATCTCTATTTTTCAATGCTGGAGATCATTTATGGTCGATAAAAGCATTTTCAGAAAAATAAACTGTTTGAGACAAAATTATTTTATTTATTTATTTATTTTTGCTTTAATTTTCAATTCATTTTTTCCTATGATTCGAGGGACATGGTTACTTTTTTAGAGGGCAGAAAAAATACAGTTTATATTAGCTTTGAAAATACTTATTTGTAAAATTCAATTATTACATTAATTGAATTTTAAGAACTTTTTAATATGTAATGTTTATGTTTAAAACGTTTTGTTATTAAATTTAATAATTAAATATTAAAAATTTATTTAATTACGTTAAGTCAATGAACTTATTGATATTTCAAATAAATTGTTAAACTAACACAGGTTATCTGAGAATGAGAGAAAAAGAAAGAAGAGAGATTTTTACATTAATTTGACATTTTTTCTTTTTACAAAAAGTAATATTTATTTAACATATATTATTCTAACAAAACAATTGAGAATTTTCTACGTATTAAATACTTTAAAATTCAATTTTTTATTTAATAAAAAGTTGACGTTATATCTGTAAATTCATAAAGCTTTTATATCGAAATGTTTTCGATTTTTTAAAATATCAACTAAATAATACAAAGAAAGTGTTTTTCTATTTTTTATTATTCTGTTTTCAAAAACTATCATACGAAACTTTAAATTTGAAGACATAAATCTAACTAAATGTCTAGAGAAGTGTGCTTTTTTTAAATAAATAAATTCATATTTAAGATATGTAATATTTAGATAATATATTTTTAAAATATTCCATTTATTTTTCTGGAAGTCCTCATTATATATTTACGTTGACAGAAGGTAAACAATAAATATTCACTAAAGCATAAAGATGTTAATAAATTAGTTTTGTAAAATATTTTCGTGAAATCTCCATAGATTCCGACACGTCGTTTATCGAAACTATAAATAGGAGATTCCCAATCATTTTTGCTTGTCAATCTCTTTCTAAAATTAGATTCATTCACCAGTCTCCTGCTGATACAAAATAACAATAAGTTACAGATACGATGAAATAAAGAATCAAATAGAAATTATTATATTTATTAAACATAAATCAAAAGCCAAAACTATGTGTTTTATTCTACTAAATTTGAAATTACGTTAATTGTTATCACCAAATGATCCCCAGACAAATTTAGTAACCTCTCGGGATGGCTAGTAACAAGTAGTGACTAGCTAGTAACTCTTGCTATTCATCGTTTGAATAAAGTATTATATAATTTTGAATAATTGATTAAATAATCGATAATAAATACAGTATTTATGAATATCATGCTGCAATTATCAGGGCATAGAATGTTCGCTGAACAGAGGCCTGCCAGCGGGTCTGCTGTTATGGTAAACATGAGCGGAACTTAAGTATAACATGCTGTCTGTGCCTCTTACCATATCTTGTATAAAGTTCTTTTACAATTAGCCATGACATCATATACATGAGATAATTAGTACTGTAGAACTCATCGCTTTCAGCTGAAGGTCAACAATAGCGTTTGAGCGTTAAATTGAGCATCGACAATACAGTGTGTCCTCTAAAAAGTAATTCGGGTTATAGCTAAGAAAGAATTGTCAGATTCATGTAAACAATGCTTGCTTTCATACATTATTGAACATAGGCTATTTATTGATGCAACAGTGAATTTTTCCCCTCGTTTTAAATATGGAAAAATATTTCCCCTTTGCAATTGGAAACTGCAGTTCCAATTTCAAAGTAGTAAATTAGATCGAAATTAATATATTTCATAATTTGTTAATAAGTGTATTAATTTCGATCTGATTTACAACAACCGAAAGGATAAAGAAGATGCGCTTCTTCCGAAAATTTACTGTTGTGTAAATTCGTCTTTCCTGTAGTTCTGAGATGCTTTGTAAGTGTTTGCTTCTCAAGATTTAAGCAGTTTGTGATAAAGCTATCACTGATGAACATATTTTGGTCTCATTAAAGATCTCACATGACAAAAAGAAGGCTGTAGTTTGGAATTTATCATTTTTATTCACACAGAAAGGGAATAAAACAAACGAAAAACAAAAACATACAACAAAAACATACAACTAAAAACAATCTCTGTATCACGTTACACATTAAAGTATGCGAACGCTACCATTTAACAGATCTTCGAAGAAATCACTCAAACATGTCTACATCAAGGAGAGCAAAACGTGTGTATTTGCTCAATTGTTCTGTCATGAACATGGGAAATCACTTTTGGATATGGTGTTTGATAGGCCTTCAGAATTTGCCTTTTAAGATCTGCAACATTCAATGTACTTGCGCTGCTCAACACGTAACACACATTGCACTTTAGGAACACGACATCAAATTCGTTTTTCCCTGAACATGTGGAGTGGTATTTGAAACGATCGAGTTATTGGCTTTGTTCTCTTTTCTTTCTAGAGAATATTTGGCAAAGAAGTATCTGCATTTCTTGCAACCTGTAACTTATCGATGGGTGAACTATTTTATTCTAAACTAACGTCAGTATATTTGCTTAGAATCGATTCCAATGTCAGAATTGCCAACCAGAAAGTTCATTGTTATTGAACAGCAACTGCATTTATCTTATTAGCAGTTTAATGTTAATGATTCTATAAATTTTGAAACCTTTTTGCAAACATGGCATGCTGATGCTGTTGGTGGTTATTTTTGTCTAACATGCAATGTGGACAGTTTTATTCAAATTAAAAATTGAGGTTGGACAAAATAGTGATTACATACTTTTAGAAATTGGCCGGCTTATACGTGTATCAGGTAGTTATGTTAACAACTCATTTATCCAAAATTTTAATTATAAAAATGTTTAAAATTGGTTCTAACTTCGTACTAAAAGGGATGTATTATATCTAGGTAAATATAGTCATTGTGGTCACCACACTGCAATGTGTATTCTGAGAGGTATGGGTGGCATTATTGTGATGACCATGAAGTTACACATAAAGAATACTTTCCAAATAAGTTAATAAATGTTTCACTACTTTTGTTTTAAAAAATTTAAGGCAAATACTTGCCACTATAAAACAAACTATCATACATTTATTAACTTGCAAGTGAAAACTTTACGGAAGCTTTATTGGGTGAATAATTATGATATATGATAATTATTAATATATATATATGTTATGGACAGTGATTAATCGGGCATTATTCATAATGCCCGGTTATTAATAATGCCCTTTATATATAATGCCCTTAACATTATATATATATATATATATATATATATATCAGTTCGGTTAACGAAGAAATCGGATAACGAACACTTTCGCAAAAGATTTCTATGATCGGACAACGAACACACGTTCGGATAACGAGCACTTCACTGAACAAACATAAAAAGAAGCGATAGAAAATAACGAATACCGCTTGATTTTCCCTTGTCTTCAGGTAACAATTCGAAGCCTTCCGGAGCGCGGGAGATGTCAACATCGACGCTCAACTCGATACCGATCAGATAGTGTTTCCCCGAACTTTGAAACTCTTCATTGTAATTCCAGCTTTTTGTTTACTTTTCTGACAAATAATTTTTTTATAGTCTTCGCGAGACTGTCGGGAACGCGTTAAGTTATGCGTCGGTTTTTATTTTCTAAAGGTGAGAGTTTAACTGTCCTATCGGGTATTCGTTAACGTTTTAACACCAAGATTTTGAATTACATTCGGGCCTCACATTTACATAATTCTTTCGTGAGCTAGTTGATTTCTATTCTCTGAATTTTTGTGAGTGCTTTTCTGAAATGTTTATTTAAAAAAGAAATTGATAATATTTTGGAGCCTAAAAAGAGTGGTGTCAAGAACCGTGCTCACTATAGAAACCAAGCAAGAAATAATAGCAATAGTAAAGAGTGGGCAGAAGATGTCTCATATTGCTAGGCAGTATGGCTTTGAACAGGTCTACAGTAGGAACAATCTTAGCTAAGAAAGATATAATGAAGAAGACTCAAGGAGCTAAAGGAGTAACAAAAATCACATCTGAGAAACAAAGATGTTTCATCCATGAAAAATGGAGAGATTGCTTTTAATTTGGATAAAACAAAGGAAAATGAAAAAAGATGTAACTAGTATGACTATCATTCAAGGGAAAGCTAGAGAAATTTTTGAAGAACTGAAGAAACAAACTCCACATTCGTCACATGAGGAGTTAGAATTCAAAGCTACCACTGAATGGTTTGCAAAGTTTAGGAGAACTGGCATTAAACATGTGGTAATTCACGGTGAGTCTGCTAGTGCACATAAAGAAGAAGCTGAGAAGTTCTGTCTCAAATTGAAGTATTCGTTAAAAAAGAACGATATTGTCCACAACAAATTTTTAATTGTGATCAAACTGATTTATTTTGGAAGCGCATGCCGAACCATACCTACATTACGAAAGAAGAGAAAATTATTCCTGGGCATAAACTCATTAAAGACCAATTGGCGTTACTTTTGGGAGCTGATGCTAGCGGTGATATGAAGCTTATCCCGCTTCTTGTCTATCACTCTGAGAACCCTATAGCATTTTTAAAAATTCCATAATTAAAGAAAAACTGCCAGTAATGTGGAGATCGAATAAAAGGGCATGCTCTTTTATTCGATCACGCAGGCTCTTTTCAAAGAATGGCTGTTTGAAGTTTGTGCTCCAAGCATCAAGGATTACCTTCAGACCAATGAATTGCCATTAAAAGCACTGTTGCTATTGGACAATGCACCGGGACACCCAAAAGGCCTTGAAGGAAGACTTTCCCTGGCTGACAGTTCAGTTTCTACCTTTGAATAGCACTTCGTTGATACAATCAATAGATGAAGAGGTTACTGCAGGTTTCAAGAAATTGTACATTCGAGCACTGTTTCGTCGGTGTTTCGAAGCATGCCAGTTCTTCTCAACGATGACTATAAATTTTTTTCTTTCTAAAACGTTTTTATTCTTGAAGCTCTGCGGCTCATTCAAAAGGCATGGACAGAAGTCATTCAACGACAGTTGAAATCTGCTTGGCGAAAGCTGTGTTCCTTCTGCATTCAGGGAGAGAGAGATGATGTCCCTGAAATTATGGATGAAATTGTGAAAAATGCTAGAGATCTCGAATTGGAGGTGAATAAAGATGACATTGAAGAGCTCATAATGGAATCTGAAACTGATCTGACGACAGAAGAACTCCAAGAACTTTTAAACGAAGAACACCAAGAAACTCAGCGAGATGTGTTTTCTTCTGAAAAGAGGAAGATGAAAAAGGATTAATGTCAATATCTGCTATTAAAGATCTTTTGAAGAAGTGAGAGGATGTCAGAACAACGGTCTTAGAACGGCATCCAAACCAAGTTGAGGTTAATAGGCTTGGGGACTCTACGACGACAATGCCATTAATTACTTCCGAAAAATCCTGAAGAAGAAAGAAAAGCAATCGACATTGGACAATCGAAATTCCCATAAAAACCATGGCAAATCAATAATCGATTAACGAATAATTCGGATAACGAACAAAGTCTTGGAACGGATTGTGTTCGTTAACCGATCACCCACTGAATATTCGGGGAGAGGTCGTCATTGACGTTCAACCCGATACCGATCAGATAGAATTCTTCCAAACTTTGAAATTCTTCCTTGTAATTTCAGCCTTTATTACCTTTTTGACAAAAAATTTTCAATTGTCTTCGGAGACATTGCCTCGTCTTTATTTTCTATAGGTGAGAGTCTAACTGTCTCGTCGGATATTCGTTAATATGTAACGCTAAATGCCGAAATCCTTTCAGGACCTCACAATATCTTTAATATACGTCGATGATCACTAGCTAAAGATTACGGTTTAATAGGTTTCCGTTTTATTCAAGTTCTGTTTAGGTTTTACTGTGTTACAACTTACAATGCATGCCTCATAAAAAGTCTGTCAGATATTTATAAAATAATTTAAATATTTAATTAGTACATCCTAATTTTTGTTTTGATATTCAGATAATTCTTTCTAAGTAAAACACAAATGACAATTTTCATAATTTATATTAAGGTTATTAATTCCGATATGTAACTTAGATTTATGAAAGAATATACATAAAAATAGTAAATATTCATGTAATGAACGTATTCATAAATTGTATTTTACTCTCTGATTGTACAGTACCTCTACTGCACAACTAATTCCTTGTTCAAAAAACGGTTGCTATTATGTGCTACAATTGTTTTTAATAAAAACATAATACTAATTACTATAAAATAATAAAATTTGCACATAAATTTCTCATTTCAAATATCTGTGTCTCCATTTACTTTGCATCATTATCCATAATATTCAGAATTTGAGTATTCTCTTGATGGTTTCCAAACACAGATGCACATTTCTTTTTGAAAGCACATATTACTTCTGTTAATACAATTATGTCCTTCAAAAAATGTTAACAGTTTTTGAAACATGCATTTCTTGGGTTAACCCTCCTTTTTTCTATTATTTATCCGTTCTGCTTCTTTCAATTTTACTATTCCAAGATGTTCATTTTGTAAACACTCTCCGTTCCTTAAAAACAAATGGGTAGTGTTTACAAAACGCTAACAAATTTGAGTCTCTCGACCATTGGGTGACAGAATGATTCATTTTTGTTTCTGAAATGTTGCAAAGAGAACTGTTCTGTCATTATTTTGTACGTTACACATGTAATTATTGATAAGAAAGTAATGAAACGTTGAGTAACCTATGCTCTGTATTATTCTTTAGCAAGGACTAAAGAGGTTGATTGAGAATATACGTTACATAGCCTTTGTGGTGAATATGTGTGACATTAATTTGTCTGATTGCTTTGTTTTTAACATAAGACGACACATTTTTCTATGAATTTATCTATCCATCTTTCTCGTTATTTATTTTAGACAATTTCATTAGATATTTTTCAGGTTTATAAAGATTCTATAAACAATTTTGCATACATCTTTCGTCTTTTCACCTGTTTTTAATATTACCGATTAATGAATTTAGTACGATATCATTCATTAACATTATACGATGATATATTACAATCCACCGTAACGATAAAAGTTTGATCATTAAATGTTAAATTCCTATTGAATCATTTTTGATAAACAAAACTATTTCGATAGATTAAATTTATTAGTTTTTCATTTAACACAATGCACAAAATTAAAATAAAATAATAATGTTCTCAGCACGATTAAATATTTTTTTAATATTTGATTCCTGCTGAGATTTGAACTAAAATATTTCCTACTTTAATCAATAATAATAAACATTTCGATATATTTAATAGAATTTAAAATTTATGAACTTTTATAAAGATAAATATTTTTATTTTGTAATAAAAAACATATTTAATTTATAAATATTTATAAATTATTTTTTACTTTATAATATTAGTATAATATATTTAAAGTAATCGATAAAAACTTTAAAATTTATTTTATTTTATGTTTCAGTTATGTCTTCAAGAAATTCTGATAGAATTTTGTTCATATTTTTTGCAATTAATTTGAATTTATAATTAAAAATAATCATAATAATTCCCTCGAAGTAAGAGAGCTTTATAATTCCGATGAACCATAGCTCAATGCCGGGAAGCATAAGCTTCCCATATTCATCCATGTCAGTAAGTTATATTGAGAAAAATGAATCTCTGTTCTCCAATGTTAGATGAAGCTGATTTACAAACACCTGGCTTTAGATATATAAAAATACTCATTTTTACGAAGAAAAAAGAAAAAAAATTGAAAAAGAGAAAAATATGAACAATACACCATCACGTCCTGTATCGAAATACACATACACGACATCTAAAATGCCCTTTGCACCAAACCAAACCAATGCTTTGGTGTATAGCAACATATGGGCGATCTGCCAAAAGAAGTTCCTTCCAGGAGAACTTTCTATGCGAAACTGGCCCGTATTCAGATGTTAGACAAAGTGGAGAAAACACAAAAAAAAAAAAAAAAAAAAAAACACCGTTGGTGAGGCATTAAGCAGCGACCAACTACCAGTGTTCAGTGGTATCTACTTAGCCAGTAGTTGGTCAAATGTAATACAAAACACATATAGTTGGAGGATCCTGGTATAGACAACGTTACAACGTTACAACGTTACATAATTTCGGTACAAAGAACTTACACCTCTGCACCAGAAACTAGATAAACATTTTACATATACAATCAACAATTCAAGACAGGCCAAAATTTTTTACGCAGGACATTACATACATGAAATCCTAAAACGACAACACTAGAGACCATACAACACATACCAATCACAAACCTTTCTAACACTGTAGAAATACTTATTTTATGCATCACAAACAAAATATGCCATCATGTAGAACAATACAAAATTTTCACATCACAACAAAAGGCTGTCTTAGAAACTACATGGGATGCAAAGAACAACACCACAAAGGTTGTTGTTTCTATCATTTTACAAACAACACAGAAGCTTATACGTGGCATACATATATTACAGGAAGGTATTTGATAACATTCCACACTCATGATTACTGCGTACATTAGATGTAAAGAAAATACATCCAACATTTTTTTTTAATAAAACACAATGCAATACTGGAGAACGGCACTACACTTCAGACTTCAGGACACACATCAAAACAAATTAAATGTACAGTACAAGGCGAGACATTTTCCAGAGAGAAAAGGATTTTCCTGGTTTTCTTTATCTGTGTTTCTATTGTCCAATAGGTAAATAACAGTAAATTCGGATGCAACATCAAACACAACAGAACAACACACCTATTATCTCATCTCGTGTACATGGACGACATAAAACTATACGCAACTACGCATCAGCCGAAGCACATCTAAATCATCTATTACTTGTAGAAGTTACACACAGCTTAGCCTAAACAAATACAGAACACTCAGAAAATAGAATTTTGAAGAAAGATTATTTTATACTCAGAAATGGAGACGTCATTAGCTCCATGGATGTGGGCAAAGTCTGTAGATATTTAAAATTCCAACAGGCCAAACTGACAGAAAAATGCACAAGTAAAACAGAGTAACAAAAGAATACATCATCAGATTAAATTCAATACAAACAACTAATTTTCCCTTAGTATTGATATATTCATTTGGCGTTGTACAGTATATCGACACGACGACACACAAAACTAAAACAACTTTAAATAAAAACACGAACACGAAAAGCTGATTCTTCCTCTTAAAGAAAGAAGACGATACCTCACAAAAAAATATTGTAAATCTTCTCTACAAGTATATACTACATTGTGAAGAGTTTTCGTATAGAAAATATGAATCATCACAATTAAGTAAAGCTGTATTTTTTACAGTCAAAATAATACGCCATTAAACTTACATAACATTGACCTGAATATAACAGAATATACACAATGCACAGACACCATCAGGCAGTCTCGAGCTGAAGAAGCTCCACGGTTGGCAGCTTAACGATCTCATAGCCAGGATCATGTTGACAGAATTGCATCAAATTGCTGGCTGTCTCAGTAGATTCACCTTTGGACAGACTGAAAGGTTTATGATTGCCGTACAAAATTAAGTCATAAATACAAGAAACTACAGAAAAATGGCATTTTGGAAGACACAATACTTACAAACGACACTTTTAAGAAATGTCACATCATACGCAAAACAATACAACACATCACATCACATCGGGCTGCAAGCATTTAGCTGGTTTCAAAATTGATTTCTTACATCGACATAACCAAACAGTAAACATAATATATCAATTTTATTTTTAATAAAAAAAAAATAAAATTGTTTAAGACTGCTTTTTTATTAATAAAGAAACGTTCTACGTATTTCATTTACTGAAAAAGCATGGTAAAAGGAGCCCGTTAAAGAAGTAGAGAGGGTCACTCTATTCCGGGCCCCATATAAGCTCTCGACGGCCTTCCATATTACAAATGCACATCTTAAACTCTAGATGCCTACCGAGGAGTTCCTTCCGAGCTCAAGACTGCGTGATGGTGCCTGTGAATCGTGTGTATTCTGTTATATTCAGGTTAGTATTGTGTACTTTAATGATGCATTGTTATTGTCTGCAAAAGTTACAGCTTTCCGTAAATGTAATGTTTCTTAGACAGTTTCATAGTTGGTGACGTATACAAAATATACTCTAACTGAGCCATAATAATTGATAAAACAATCCATCACAACAACACATATATGACATTACATTGACAAACAACAAAATCACACACATCACAGGCATAACTGTACAATACACAACAACTTACACTGAAAAAATCAGTAAATATGCAGAACTCGCTCACGAAATAAATCAGTAGAGAATAAAGTACTTAATTATGTGCATCTTGCCCAGGCGTCATACAACATACACTATACAAAAGTCGAGAAACGTTAGGCTTCACAACAGCACATACACAACACTATAGAAAGTTGCCAAACTAAATACACGCCACCTAATCAGGAAATTCTTAAACATATATACATACACGACTTTGCTCTGTATCTGGACTGCTGTACATATACATACATACATACACGAATTTATAATTAGGCCTTAATCTTGGTCCAACATAGCATTAGGCATTAATTACTAGTATAAATAGCGATCAGAATATGTTTTTTCAGCGTAATAATAATATCAAATTTTTTTTTTTTTTCTTCAAGAATGAAAATACAGTAATTTAAAATAATTTGAATAAAATGACAATAATAATACACGTTCAACAATATGCTTTATTATTTTATTCAATAAATTCAAAATGAATACTGCTTCAGGCGATTATTCAATCTTTAAACATGTAAATAGATATAAAGAAATATAATAAAATAACTTGAATTTTAATCAAATTTTTCAGTTTAGTCATTTAAAAAAGATTCTTTTGATAAGAGATTTAATAACATATAATGTTTTCATGATATTACATAATAAAATATATTAAAAAATACAAGTTTTTTCCTTAAATTAAGCAGCCAGAATATTACTTAATATTTCTGAATGTCAGATGCCGGATTAACAAACTTCTATGGTGTAATACTTATAAATATATTGTATTTACCAGAATATAAAGCACGTCCATACTTTTATCCGCTTTATAAGAAAAAATAAAAATAAATAGGCCTAATAGTAAAACATAAAATTTCTTCGAGGCTGAATAATTCATAGAATCATAAGATCTCAGGGCCTTAGTCACTTGAGAAATTTTTGCCTTCTCTTATTGCTGAGATTCATTTTCAAGCCTTTAACGAAAGTTTAATCAGTAATATTTTCAATGAATGAAGGAATTATATATATAGTCTATCAGTTATTTTAACTAGGATTCCTCTCTTTCTCTCTCTGTCTTTAATTGAAGCTTAGTATGCATTTAATAACTATCTTACCCCAAAAAATTTTACTTAATGTAAAATAAAACATAAAAGTGACGATCTTTAAATAATAAATCATATTTTATTACATTTGATACCTTTACAATAAATTAACATGAAGTAAATATAAATTTCTAATTAAATTAATCTTTATATAATAGTTTTCTGATTCATTTTAAATATGCTAAATAAATAAGTCAACAAAGTGTGTAAATGACAAATAAAATTAATTTGCTAAATTAATTTACTAATTGCCTTATATTGAACTAATCGTTTATAATGAAGATTTAAATAATTAATTCTAACAATTTGTTATTTAATAGTAATTTCTTTTAATTTTATTCATTTAATTATTTTCATTCTATTATAATTTTAAATTATTTTAACCATATTTTCTAAATATTTATTTTAAAATCTTTTAAATTTATGTACTTGTATTTATTATAAATGTACGTAATTAATTAAATTATCAAATTTTCAATAAATCTTGTATATATATATATATATATATATACAATATTTATCATTTTTGGAAGATAAATGAATTAAATTTAAGATAGAATAAGAATAGTAAGAGCTGAAACAATAATAATAAGAGACTTAAATAAAATTAAAGGTTATAACCCTCAGGGAAGCAATTTATTGAACCATATTTAAGAGAATGAATTTTTATTTTATTTATTTCTTTTATTTGCAGAAATATTTCTTAATCATGAAAATAAAAAACAAAATAAAATAAAATTGAAAAAGTTTTCCTATAGAAACTTTAAATGTTTTTACAATATAACTTACAATTTAAGAAATCATTAAAAAAATTATTTTTTTCTACTAAAGTTTTTATCAATTATTATTTATTAAATATAGAATAATTGTTTATCTTTGAAACTTCTACATAAAACTTAAATAAGAACATCTTATAGATTTAATATTTTTATTTTTTTTAATCAATTTAATTGGATTTTTATTGCAGTAGAATTTGTATTAGAAAATTTATTAACTAATAACTAAGATTTTACTTTTATTAATTTTCTAATTTTGTTTATTGTTATTAATATAATTTATTTCGTCCACACATAAATAAATAACAATATTGTATATATGTATATACCATTTGTTATTTTTATATATAACAATAAAAATAGAAATTATTAATAGGATTTATACATTAAAGTTTTACTTTGTATATACGTAATATTTTACTTGTTTTATTAAAGGATTTTTGTTATAAATTTGCCTTTCTTTTTTTCTTTCTCTTTTTCTTCTATATCTGTATGGAATCTAATTGAAACATAGGCTAGTATATAATATATAGTATATAGTATAGGCTAGTAAGAAAGATGTTCCGAGAATTAACTGTAGCTATGTTGTTATCAATCTTAATTTGATATTTTCATAACTGTCAATTGGTCATGTTTATCAAGTTTCAGATCGGTTTCAATCATTTTTATTATATTTAAATTTTGAGAAAAACGAATTCAATTTGACAGAAAAGTTGCAGACGTTATCAACCATCATTTATGATTGAAAACTTTCTGATTATACATTGTCAAAATTAAAGAAAGAACGAAACTGTAAGAAAAGTATTGATTCGGTATTCACAGTTGTTGCTTTAAAAACATGCGAATGATTTTTAATAATTACAAAATAGTATTTTTTGAAGGCAAATATCTTTTCTAATACTTCACAGAGAAGTTTTGATCAATGATTTCTCAAAAACGAATAGTAATTGGCACAAGTTACAGTGTGTTACCTTGCTTTAGTGCTAAAATGTATTAAAATTTAGCAAAACTCGGGATATCAAAGCTTGGATGTATCCTTGTTGAATTATATTTGAAATAATTTTCCTTTTTCTATATAAAACTGCTCTTTATTTCTTTGATTTTTTGAGTTTAATTAAGCATATCAATCCTTCAACAAAGTTGATGATTATCGACAAATTTCAACACATTTTTCTTCTTCTATACTTTCCACATACAGCAATTATTTTAAAATTGACTTTATTTTTGATGAGATTTTTGATAAAGTCAATAAGATTTTTGATCTTATTGACTTTATTTTTAATGAAACCAGGAGAGAGTGGAGTGTAAAGGTGTAATGGTAGCTTTCATTCTCCGCAGGGTCCTAGAGATAATTATAAAAAATTTGGTGCAGATTGATCAATGGCTTAAAAGTATACAAAGAACAAACAGCCTGACTGTCCGGCTGTCTGTTCTTTGTATACTTTTATACGTGGTTTAGATTATTAAATCATTTTGTTTTAAAATATTTTAAAAAGTATAAAGGAATTTTTTACAAATTAAAAGTAATATAAATTATATTCCTGTGATCTATTGAGCTCAATTACTTGCATGTTAGATAAAAAATATAATAAAAATTTGCCGTACAATCACTATAAAAATATTAATAAATCATTTTTCAGTTCATTCGTTCAATGGCAACATCAATTTATTCAACAATGGCATCAAAATGTCATTTCTAACTAAAAGGAATTTCTCATAATAGGTATGAGAAATTGGATATTTTATTATAATCTATAAATAACTTTTTTTTCTGAGTAGAAAAATTCTTCTTAAAATGAAGCGTAGTGAATGGCCAAGTATTAGATAAATGAGATAGGTCTACACGAAATAGAATAATTATTATAAATGTTGACAAATTAAAATTTTATGAGTAAGTAAATATTTATTTTTTATTTAATTGTTTGAAATGTTTTAATCAAATAAATCTTAGCTGCCATTCCTTTCTATTTATTACACCCTTATCTCTTTTGAATCGTCCAAAATCGTCCTCCATTTTATCTTTAGTCGATCTTTCAATCTTCTGCCCTTTACTTCCTGATATCGTAATTAACTTTGGTATCATGATCCGAATCAATTCTTCTCCCTGAGTATAACCTGAGAGATATCATTAATGTTTGTTAAATAAATTTTCTATATCTATTACTTTTTACTGTTAGTAGACTCAATAACTTGAACCCTGCTTATATTTTATCTTATATATATATATATATATATACATACATACATAACATCTTTTAATCGAGTCTTATTAGAGCATCTTAAAATAGAAATATTAATTCATATTTAAAGCCTTATATACAAAATAAATAATAGGATAAATGAAAAATAGACTATAATATTTTTCTATCGTTTCTTTAATTAAATAAAAAATTTGATTTGAGAATGTTCTTAATCATATTCATTTTTCTTGCTAATATAGTAACGCCCACCTTTAAACATCGGCTATTTTAATGCTATTTTTAATGGTAATTTTAATGCATTTTTAAACACATTTTTATTAATTTACAAGAGTTGCAATGGAGTAAATGTTATTAAGACCCGTGTAAATATAAAGCCTAGGCCAAATAGTCCTGCTGGCTCAGCAGTCATATCATATTTTGATATGTTAAGAGTGAATTTTAATACTGAGAGAAAAAATTTTAATACTCAAAATTTTAGAAAATGTTTAAAAATTATCAGATAATTAATTTATTTATTTAATGTTTTTGATTTTCAAATTCTTAATGATTACACAGTCAAATCTCTGAATAGTGGCCACTGACGGGAACTTAAAAAATGACTTTAGACTTATCAAGCCGGCAGTTCCTGTTAATGAGTCTACGGATCAATTTTTCAGCCAATTACTTTGTTGGGAGTTAAATTTTATCCTTCTATATTTCCTATTAAAATAACTACAATTCTCCATTGGTACATCTTTTTCAGCCATACCTAGGTATATCATATTATATTTACTCCTCTAATTTTTTACTTGTTTTTTAATACCGATTTTAAGGTTAACTTCTCTATTATTTTTGTTATTTTTCCTAAGTATCATATATCCATTTTCAACCTGTTGATCTCTCTTCCTCTGACTGTGCTATATCCTGCCGTGATGTAAGCATTAAGAAGGTATATAAAAGAGAGAATAGAGTTAAGAACCTTGCAGTTATCGAGTTCAATTAATATAGTATATAGAAACATGACACAAAAATAATAGAGAAGTTAATCTTAAAGTCGGTAATACGATTTAAGAAATATCGAATTAAAAAACAAGTAAAACGTTAGAGTAAATATAATATAATAATATGAAAAATCTAGGTATGGCTGAAAATAATGCACCAATGGAGTATCGTAGGAAATATAGAAAACTAGTTAAAATTTAACCGGAGTAAAGTAATTGGCTGAAAAATTGATTCGTAGACTCATTAACTGAAGTTGACTTCCGACTTGATAAGTCCGAATTTTTAACCGTAGTAGAGTTAATTTCTTTAAACGTTCTAATTAATTCCAAACCACATGTATATGATCTATGTATGTTTTGTTTTTGTTTCACTCTCGATAATTAGTTAATACCGTGTTAAGACACGTTTATTATTACGATGCTTCCAAATGGACGTCTATTTAACTTAATATATTTCATCGTTAGTAGCTGTCCGTTTGGAAGCGAAGTAGGGAAGATCATTCTTCCTTTTCAAACAACAGTTCTTACAGATTTCCTCTTCATTACGAGACCTAATTATTTTCGTTTATATCTCCAAAAGAAGTAGATTACTTTTAATATGTAGTCTGTATAACCTATTGCCTGTAGCATTTTTTCAAATGTAATGCAAGTTCAACTTCCTTATAAATTATGGACGTTTAAGACATGTTTTAATGAAATTTGCAACAATTGATTTTATCCAAACAAAAAAAAAATTTCATTAATTATTATGCAAATGATCGATCACTATAATCTAATTACATGGAACGAATCTGTTATTAAGTTTGCAGTAGAGGAGACCGACGGCAAATTGTTAACAGGGGTAAGTTAAAATAATTAGGCCTATTCCTCTCAAACATCAGATCGCAGAAAAAAAAAACTACTATGCATCTTGATATGCTTCATCTTTATTAGCAGCGACAGGATCATTCCTCCATTCAGTAGGTATGCCATTTTTCGCATTTTTAATACTGCAAAATAACATTCCGGAATTTTAGTAAATGTTTGTTGACACACAGAGTAATGTAAAGATTTGATGTAAAAAAACATTATGTTCATTATAATAATCTCTCTGTTTATATTTGCACTGCAACACAGTAATATCGAACCATTGTATAATATAAAGTTTAAAGGCTATCCACGCACGTTGTCATATTGTTTACATTTCACTAGCGCCACCACAAAATGCGGTGGCAGCCATGTTTTGAATATATAGTCTCATTTTTGATGATAATAAAATTTACTTAAATAATTTATAAAATTTGTTTTTATTTTTAAAAAGTAATTACAGTGTAAAATTAACATCGACAGTACCACCAAGTTGCGTTCTTTAGCTACGGAGTTTGAATAAGAACGAGAAATAGCCGTCGTAGCTAACGCCTAACCATCCCGCCAGAGGGCGAGGAAGCAAGCAAGTGAATTAGCATGTGTATTCTACTCTATAGAACAGAAATAAGCACATGTTAAAGTCCTTGTAATGTTTGGGTTTATTTATGTAACTTTTTAGACTTTGCATATATGTAATATTAATATATTACATATATGCAAAGTCTAAAAAGTTACATAAATAAACCCAAACATTACCTGTTATAGATAATGTATGTGGAGGTAATGAGTTCGATGGACTACTTTTGTGTTGAATGTAATACTCAGAGTCAGGTAAGTTCTATTATTTATTGTATTTAACGTATATTTACAATATTTCGAATCCCCCTTCAGAATGACAGAGTTATAATTTTTACCGATTCTTCCTTTATATTTAATTTTAATTCATAAATAGGGACCATGTCCCAAAACTAAAGTAAGGTAGAATCGTTTATAACAATTTGCATTAAAAATTAAACTAATCATTTGAAAGTATACAGTCTGAGCTATTTTTCTACTTAGTGCCATTCTTTTTTACACACCTTTTCCATTGAGAGACAAGGACAAAAACTCCTTTCTGAAAAAAGTATCGACTTAATGATTTGAACGAGTCCATGATTGTATCTTTAACTTCATCATCAACTGAGAAGTGTAACCACCAAGAAGTCAAAAGGGTAAAAATTACGTGCCTGGATTACATATAGGTTGGTATACCTGCTGATGATGAAATCTCCTATACTGCATGTCAAACTTCAGACTGGCTAAAATGATTTGGATGGAAATTAATGGACTATCTTGCAATTGGTTCAGATACAGCACACACAAACTTGCACAGGTTGTCGAATTCTTATTTTATTATTATTAATATTTATGTTTTTTTTAATTTATTATTTATATTTATTTTATAATACTTTTACTTTGTTCTATGTACAGGTATACCTCGCCTTACGTCAGTAATTGGTTCCAGGAAAGGCGACATAAATCAAATTTACTTGTGTAGTTATGACGTAAGTCGAAACTACGGTGGAAAATGCCAATAATGAGCACTTAAAGACCGCTAAATAAGACGACGACACAGAAATACAGATGTTTTCATGTTTCGTTCTCTAGGATTTATGAAGATTATATTAACATTTACTGTAAATATACATATTTTAATATGATTTTATCTGCTTTTAACGCTTTTCTAGTGATATTACGACTACATCCGTCTGCCACAAACATTGAAAAGTCGAATAAAATGACTTAAACTTGATTTTTAATTTTCCATATACTTTTTTGAAAAACGACATATAATCGAGAATGACGTAGCTCGAGGTACACCTGTATCTGTCTTTGTATTTGAGTCAGTTAACATTTATAATTTATGAAACTGCATCCAGTAGCATATCAAATAATTTGTAACTTGCATCATTGCATATATGGAATATTCCATTTTAAAAAATTTTTATAATCTATTTGATGTGAAAAACAGCTCTCACACCTGATGAAGGCCCTTAAAAGTGGCTGAAAATGTGTGCACGTCCATTAAATTTTAATGATTTGAAGTAGGTACTTGTGTGCAGATTTTTTTTAAATGTCATCTATGTAGAAAAAAGCTTAGTTTGATATTTTCAAATGGCCAATATAAGTTTTTAATGTATTTTATTATTAAGTTGTTATAAAAGATTGTACCTTACTTTTGGTAGATGCCTCCTAGCATATCTTCCTTTCTTAGGAAATTTGAAAAACTTTTATATTATGGATAGAACTTCCTTTCATCTTTTGAATTTTATGTATATTGTACATATATAAATATTTATATTTTTATGCCCCCATATGACTATTTTATCAAGGAAATGACATACTAACAAATAAGTTCACTAGATAAATTGATTTTATGAATTAACAAAATAATGGTACCATTCATTAGAAATTATGTTGTTCTTCTGATGATTTATCCCAGAATTTATTTTTAAGACATTAAATTGTATTCTTCATATAAAGAAATAATAAGTAAAAATGAATAAATGCAAACTTATCAACACCATAATAAATAAATAATAATAATAATTTAATAGGTAATAAGAGAACAAAAGGAAGATGATGAAACTCAAGAAAATATTTCAGCACGCTTATGTATTACAACATCACAAGAGAAAAAGCATGAGAAGGATACAGATCTGTATGGTGAAAAATGGAGTACACACTTTTTTTCACCATACAGATGTAGTGTTTCAAACGTACTACACCTCTAATATATCCAGTAGGAAGTCTTTAATAGCTTCCTACTGGATATATTAAAGGTGTAGTACGTTTGATTTATATTCCAGTAAACGTTTCTCTTTTGTTTTATTCATAGTGTTTCAATATTGTTATATGCAGACAAGTTGAAAAATTAATTGAACTTGGAGCATCACCTCAATTTAAGGTATTCTTTATTTTATTCATTTAAGGAGTAAACTATTCAAAATAAATTAAATTAAACAATATTCCATTAACTTAAAAATAACAGTTAAAAATTATTAATACCAACATTATTTATATTTGTTACACTCCCACTTATTTATCAGTAATTTCTTCAATGAAGAATAGTAAATCAGTTTGACAAGTTTTAAAATAAGTTTTGGGACATTTATATTAATTTTATATATTAATAAGAATTCAATTTATGAAAATACAAATGAACTGTATAGTGAATAATTGTGAAATATTTTTGCAAGAAAATTAAGCTTATTTCATTTGTGTAATCTTATATATATATATATATATATATATATATATATATATATAAAATGATGTTTGTTTACTATACACTCCTAGGCTAATTGACCAATTGCTCCAAAACTTGGCAGTTACGCTTACATACTTCTAATTTAGATCATGTCGTACATCCCACTCCAAAATATCTGTTGGATTTCTGTAAATCAATTAATTTCTATTTACATTCAATTTGCTGATTTACACATAGTGTCATCTATTGGCAAAAACATAATAAACTAATAAATAATCCTTAAAAATATATATGTTACCGGCAAAACTTGATTTTAGAAGGCACGATTTTACCTGGCACGCTTACGCCAAACTAGTTTGGCGTAAGCTTGTCAGGCCAAACTAGTTTAGAATTATTATTCAAGTTCAATG
Organism: Centruroides vittatus; assembly: GCF_030686945.1. Lineage (NCBI taxonomy): Eukaryota > Metazoa > Arthropoda > Arachnida > Scorpiones > Buthidae > Centruroides > Centruroides vittatus. The sequence goes on from NW_027122194.1 coordinate 2,038,491, forward strand.
GTTAAATATATTAATGATTAATTTAAGTTCATCATGAAACACAAATAAGTTCATTTTTAATTTTAGTTTGATTTTAAAAGTTATTTTTATTATTCTGTTTGAATTTTTGAAAATATTTTCGAAAGTTAATTACTTTTATAAGTGCATGGCTTAATAAAAACAAAAAAAAAAAATACAAACTGATAAGTACTGATTAGCTTATTTTTATTTTACAGTTTCGTACAAGTGTTGTGTCACTTCTAATCAATACCGTTTTTGGTTAATGTTACTCTAGGTATCAAAGATGGCAGCTCGTCTCTGATTCCAGCGATCAGAAGACAGGGAACAGTGAAGACGCACGTTCTCACCTAACCTATTCTAATAAATTACCTAACCTAATCTATTCTAATAATTATGGTAATTTATTAGAATAGGTGTAGGTTAGGTTAGAATGTGTGTCCCCATCATTTCGTTTTCTGATTGCTGGAATCGGAGATGAGCCGCCACCTTCGATATCTAGGGTAACATTAACCCCGTTTTTTATAATTAAGTAGACTATGTTTGAATAAATATTGTTCGTCTAATTGATTGCCTTTTAATTTTATTTTAACCCATTGATATATTTAACCATTAATATACCTGAATAATAATTCTAAACTAGTTTGGCCTGACACACTTATGCTAAACTAGTTTTGCCTAGGCCAAACTAGTTTGGCATAAAATCGGGTTTTGCTGGTGACATGTATATTTTTTTTATAACTTATATCCATTATATTCACTTGATTACTGTGACAATGATATAGTGCAAAATAGATGTGCTATATTATTACTGTACATGTGGCTTATAGCACTTGCCTGCATGGAATTGAAAGTGTCACCTTATGAAAAGGCTATAGTAAGTATATAAGTATTTAATTTTCCACATCTAATAACTTGGTTTTTTTCATTTCTGAACACTACTTTCTTAATTCTAATAAGTGCCCTCCAGTAACCGAGTGCATAAAACCACCGAACACTGGCCACGTGGAGTTTTCCAGGATTTCTTCACATTAGTAACACCTAAATAGGGTCCAGTTTCCCACAAACGTCTTTATGTGATGCACCTCCTTGACAGATCACTCCATGTGTTGCCATAACAAAATAAACCAAACTAATTCTAACGAGTGATTATTTATTGTGACATCATCATAATGCTGGGCTGCAATTTTTTGTCACAATGTTCTCAATTTTTTTAGTGGTGGTCTTGTCCTGTACATCATACTTTTCCTGTTAGCAATAAAGTCATGTTGGTTATCTATGTAACTCCGTTCAGGGGAAGATTTTGAATGGAAGTAACGTAACTTCTGTTCAAAACCGGAAGTTTATATATAGTCGACCTGAGCCTGTTGCCCCTAAGCTTTCCATATCTGGTTTAGACTTTCATCTATCTAACTACTTTCTCGAGATTAAGTAAGGACATGACTAGACAACAGTCAGAAATTATAGGTTGACAATTTTTTCGTATCGCAGCCCAATAATTTTTCTATAAACTCAATATTTACAAGAACATACTTCTCACATAGTTCATACAATCTGTTGCCAAAATTTAAACACTTCATTATCACACAAAAGGAATTATTTTTCTAGCAGTTTTACAAGTTTTTTTTATTTAAACAATTTTGATATGAAGTCTTTCAGATGTTAAGGTTAGCAACTTCGATTATATTTGGGTCCATCACAAACCGTCTAACATGGATCACTTTTCAAATATTAATAGTAGACCAATATTAATTAGTAGTCATTAACCATCCTCTCTTTCAACAACTACTTTTGACTGAATTACTTCAACCCTTTCACAAACTGTCCCTTTTTTCTATCAGACCAGCAGTATGGTGGCATTCAAATAGGAAAATTACATAAAATAGGGTTACTGGTGATCGCAAAATATGATTTGGGTGGTTTTTTGAAGATGTCATTTTTTCCAAAATTTGATTGGTTGGCAGATTACTGTTTGTTATTCGACTATGAATGGACAGTTTCTTAGAGTTAACATTAGGAAAAAAATATATCATCTTAAATTTTTTAAAATATCATATTTTCAATTGGTGTGTACTTAACCAATGAAATTGTGCCATTTTGTTCCATGCAACTATCACAATAAACATGACAATGGTCAGCAGAAATAACCAAACTCTTTATTATAATTTTCATTTTAATGTTTGTTATATTATAGTATTTGATTTACTGTATATAACTACAAAGGTTATCTTAAGTATACCAAGGCACCAATCTAAAACATTTTAAAAATTCTTTAAATTATGTACTATAAGAGAATAAATACAACAAGTAATTATAATATAATTACTTGTATTTATTCCTGAAAATATGAAATTTGTTTAATATTTATCACTCATCTCTTCACATTAATAATCTGTTAATTCAATATTTAACAATTGAGTCACTTTTTATCAGTTAAACCAGTGATTCTCAAAGTGGGGGTTGCGAAAAATATTTGAGGGGTCGCTGAAAAATTGATGCCAGATCAATTTTTCTCCAAATATTTTATAAATTTACTATGGATCCATGTTTAGAAATAATAGAAATAAAAAATATATAAAATAATTTTTACTTAAATAAATTGTACATATAAATAATAAAAACAATATAAATATTTTACTACGAGCCTAATATTCATAAATTTGTGTGCTATTGGGGAATCCCCAGAGTTCCACTCTCAGCCTAAACTATGATAGAACAACATTGTCATTTGGAACGGTGTTTGCTAGCAGTGTTGCGTCTGTAGGCAAGTTGAGTTAGAAATACAGTAGTGTGTCGTTTTCTGAAAACCGATCAACCGAAAGGTTTTCAGTTGGCAAATTTAAATTTCCACTAGTGCTATTTGGCTATGTCTTGGGCTCTACTCCATTATTATTTTAGTTGGTATGCGTTTTTAGCTGGCAGCACTGGAGCGACCATGAGAAGGTACTTAACCCCCTCCCTCCGGGATGTTTCCTACACGTAGTCATCCTTCGGGGGTCCTTTGAAATTTTTAAGTGCAAAAGGAGGGTCACGGACCAAGAAGTTTGAGAAACACTGAGTTAAACATACAATAAGCTATACTCTTTTACTGTTATGTAAAATAAGTATATTTTCTGTAAAGAATTTAATGCTTACATAGGTAATGCTAAAACATCTAGAAAAAATGCATGGGTTAACACAATACCTGCTTCACAAATATTTTTCCAGTTTTTCCTTTGAAATTCTCAAATATATAGCTACGATAAATTTGTATTATATTTGAACATATCATTATCAATGTATAAATAAAAAAGATCTTTTGGTCTAGGATTAAAATTTTCTTCTAATAAAACCATGCTTTTTGATGATCAATAAAAGTAATTGCTGGCATTAAATATTAAATGTCATATAAACTATTACAGCAAAATTTGAATTAAAACAAATTCCTGTAAGGTTTCTGTTTAGACTTTGGCTCCTTAATTATGTAACTAACACACAGTAAATTTCATGTAAATGTAATAGTTATTAGTTAGTTAGCTATTTCTGATTTATATAAGCTGAGAGTTCTTAAGGTTTCATAAAATAATATATTTTACATTATTAGTCTCTTTTTTCAAATAACTGAATATTTATATAGGAAAGTAAAACACAGTAGTAAAACTCATCATTATGAAAAAAAATTTGTATTATCAAAAACTGATTAACCTACAATAGGTTATTTTATGAATTTTACAAGAATGCTATATGCTTCATCTACATATGCAATACAAATATGTTAATGGGCACAACATGCAATATATCTGATTTTTAATATCTTCTCCAGTATTGAGACTTTTAATCTATACTGGCAATACCAGCTAATGATCCTTTAATACATGCTACATATTTTCAGTGAAAATATGTAGCATATAATTTGTATAAAAGTATTTTTAAATAAACACTTAAAGTTAAGAAACTAAGACTGATGAAAAAATGTATTAACCACAACCTTTTAATAAGAAGAAAAAGAACAAATAAATAAAAACCAAGTCAATTAAGAATTTAAATTAAATTATAAATATCATATTCAAATATTTTCTTAATTCAATGAAATAGATAATAAATAAATTTTAATTTCCTGAAATGTTTATTATAAATGTTAATATTCAATAAATGAATATTTTGTACAGTGGAATTAATGTCATTTATTCACAAATTGATAAGTACAAGAATTCCTTGTATGAAATTTACATTAGATGGATTACCAAGATATGAAGTTAGAACAATGGCTGTCATCATCAAAGCATTGAAATTACTGTTTGGACTAAATCATAAAACAGAAAGGTATTTTACAATTTTTTTCTAATATGTCAGAACATTAAAAAATTATAAAGGGAAATAAACAATAATTGTTCTATTTTTTTAATTCCTTCCATTCTGTGGACATTGCAGTAGAATGGACTGGCTAGATGGTGAGGAACAGAATCCATCATGTTTGTCATACCACATAGTCTGTTAGAATGGCTCAGGTTAGTCTTCAGTAATTTTTAAGTTTTTTTGTCTGTGTTCTTTAGAATAGCAGGTTTATGCATTTGCAGCTTCTGCATCTATTTATTGTAGATGCCAACCTTTTTCTGAGAAAAGTCCTATGAGATGTAAAAGACAAGTCTGAGTGTTTCTTTTATCTTTTATACCTGGCTCCAATCTTTAACTATATTTCTGAATAATGACAGATATGTATCAAAATAAAATTTTCAACTGGTTTATTGAAAGAAATGGGTGTCACAAAATTTATCCCCAATTAAATGTTTTAGATATTCATTGGACAGTGATGTTCAATATTTTGATTTTATATACTCTTTTTTAAAAATGAAATAGTTTGTTTGCAAAGGAGCATAGAAACAAAAATAAAAAGTTTGCATCGAGAACACTAAAAATAAAATTCTCTTCTGACAGAGATTTGTAATTCTAGTTGACTTTTAAAAAATTTATGTTTTGAACTAGTTCAAATGATGATAAAAGCATGTCAGTGAAAAGAAGCTATGCAAATCAGATAAATATGCTTTGGGATCTCATTTCACTTGGGGCTGTTGGTTGGAGACTACTATTGTAGACAATAATTTATATATATTGTTTGGATATATTTAATTTAAAAACTACAATTTTATTAGTCTGAAATAATTTATATGATAACAACACAATTACTTAATTTTGTTTATTTTAAACTCTTTAGATGATAGCATTTTTAGTTTTATCCTTGACAACACCTTTAGATAATAAGGCATATTCAGGCATCTAGGTGTTTAGATTTGGTTTTAGTAATGCTTTAAGCAGACAAAAATGAAAGTTGTGGGAAAAATAGAATCATTGGTGCACTAACACTATAAAGATACAGTAGTGAACCGAAAATCGGAATCAATTGGGGTTGTTCAGATTAGGGATTTGTTCCGATTTCGGTTTATGTACGAAAAAATATATTAACCTGTCCGATGTTCAAATCTTTCTCCGTTGCATGTCGCTTCGTGTTGAATTTTCGTCGATTTTAAGCCTAACGAAAATTTTTATAATAATAATCGAGGCTATCGTATTGTTAAAAATTATTTCTGCATTTTGTACAAACAAAATAAATATATTGAAGAATATAAAAACATGAAAATTATACTTTAGAAGTAAATTTAGTATCAAAAACGTTCAATTCAGCACGACACAGTTCGACTGAAAATCGTGCCGATTACCGGCGATTCTGATTACCGGGGGGCCGATTTAAGAGTCTCTACTGTAGTTCTTTCATTATCTTGTTCACTCCGTTTCTATAACAATGGCATTTAGCTAAATCTTCAAAGTCTAGATGTTTGAATATGGTTTATTAGCATTTGTTTTAGTCTTAACTTTCACATAAAAAAAAACTAACAAAAAGAAACTGCTTAATTTATATGATTGTCTAGATATGTTAAAATATTTACATTTAGTTTGTAAAATTTATAAATTTACATAAACTGAAAATAGTAATCTATGTCTTTTTTTTACTAATTAAAATTATGTTGTAAACTATTTCTTAATGTTATAAACTTTAATCTGATTAATTTGAGTTATTGGATAGTTCAAATGTTTTTAATATAAATCTGGCTAATATGCAGATACTATATACCAGGGGTGATCGACCATCGTGAAATTGGCATTGCGATCGACCGGTCGGTCGCGATGCCAATTTTGGTCAATTGCTCACAATGTCTTGACTTAATGTGTTACACTTGTAACTGAACGCAACATGCAAAAGCAACAGTATGCATGCAGTTATGACTGGACTCAGAAAACACAGCCATTTAGCTTGAATATTTGATACTGTCATGCAGTAGCTTCTTTTCTTTAGTATTAACATTATTATTATTTCTTTCTTCCATGAAAAACCTTGACAATCCAGTGTTTTTATACAACTGCTAGCAGTTGTATAAAAACACTGGATTGTCAAGGTTTTTTGTGGAAGAAAGAATTAAGTTTCATCCAGTCTACAGTAAGAAGTATAGTTGTTGTTATTATTATTATTATTATTATTATTAATCAATATTATTTATCCACGGTGACAACGTTGAGTTTCAATTTTTCATTTGTTTAAAATGTAAGTACCTGTTCTTTGTTTAAATTACATTATGGCTTTTCTTACCTATTTATTTACTCGATAAGTGAGCGTTTTCGGCAACAGACCTCTATATTTTTGGATTTTTGGAAATACGTCAATTGAGAAAAGTATCCCAGTATCACCAAATGTAGCAAATATATTTATTTTCTGTTTCAGAACTACATACCTGTGTGAATTGGCATTTTCATACTTAAAGTTAACAAAGACTAAACATTCTGTCCTGACTGATTCCCATACTGAAGAATCATTATCATCATAATCTTTGTCAGGATATACACCTAATTATGTTTCCTTGGTAAGAGACGTGCAAACTCAGTCCTCCCATTAATGTAACATAATAAAATAAATTCTAAATCTGTCTTTATCAGTAGCTAATTTGAATTAATAAATATTGGTAATAATTACTTATGTTGTTTTAATTCCCCTGGACATAATTATTTAACGGGCCAAAAAACTCATGTTGTTTTTTACGTAGGTAGATATACAGGGTGTTTCAGTACAAAGAGCACTCCCGCAAGCTATTGATAGATTAGCAAAAAATAAGTCTAAAAATCTTATATCATTCTTCCATGATAAATTTTCCTCGCCAAAAAAAAAAAAAAATCGCAAAAGTAAGATCTTATAATCAAATTATCAGCCGTACTGTGCAGTTTTATAACAACTTTTTCAAGTTTACGAACAAATAGTACCACAATTTATACATTGTAATTGATTAAAAAAAAATTAGATTTTTATTAACTTAAAATATAATTTATCTTGAAAGTGTCAAAAAATCGATTTTTTTTAGGTGCCGCCTGTACAGAATGAACTCTTAACTGCAAATATCAAAAGTTGGGTCTGGAAATTTATTTTCTTTATGAGCCTATATCTTGAAAACTTAAGTGATTTAAAAAATAAAAAATAGTTTTGAACATATATTTTCCTTACCTACCCATAGCTCATGGGAGCACACCTTGTACTGAAGCACAGTGTATAAACATAGTATGTATTTCACACCTCCCTCACCACTTAGACTATGCCTACGACAACAAGTCAAGCGCAACACATTTTTAAGATAAAAAGTAGATCTTAAGTACACAAAAGTTGGCTACCCCTGCTATATACTATGCCATATTTCAAAAGAAAATAACATGTAGCCAATTGCTTTACAGAATGCATGCATTTTGTGATTTCCCAAATTGCATACATATATGTTCCGTGAACTTGTGAAGCATGGAGTAACATTTACATCTAAATAGACATTGAAAAATGTAGCTCTACACTTCTGCTAAGGATGGGATACACAAGTTTAACTTAAAAAGCTGAAATAATTAAAGATAAACATGAAAAAGGAAGTAGAGAGAAAAAGTATGCCATGATCACCACATAATATGAAAATTCTCAAGTTTCAAATGTAATTCCATTTTTTATCATCATGGTTAATATTGTCAAAATACATTAACCAAATTCTAATAACAATATAAAAAGTTCATTTATTGTAATTTTCTGGTAAATAGTACAAATAGAGAGCTTAAAAAGTACTATCTGCCTGAACATGTAGCTTATAATGATTGCACGTTAGTCTTAAAATATTTAATGCTGGTAACTGTTATTTGCTGGCATTACAGTTGTTGTTAATAGTTATAATTCATCCAGTATTGTTTCTCTGCTATGATTAATAATAATAATGTATAATTTGAAGACTTTTAATTAATTAGTTTTTGTTTTAATGTTAGTTGATAAAATTAGAGGAATTTCTGATTTCAATCTTATTTACTTACTTAAAGTGATTACAACAAGCAGAGTCTGCTATATTTTATTTGGTATGTGTATGGTGCTATCTAAGTCATTGGACTATTGCTAAAACCAGTTGTAGTACATTGCTGGTTGAATATTCAATTACTAGAACAGTGCTGAATATGTGTGTGTCACTCTCATTGCATTACAAAACTAAAAGTAATAATTACAAACATATTGTGTGAAATTACAAGTTTTGTTATAAACTTGGAAAAAATGGCAATTGACACATAGCAAATACTTAAAGAAGTATCAAGTGATGAAATGATGATTACCATCCAAATGGATGTTCTTTCCATGTTTTAAGTACAAACGAAAAAAGCAAGACAGATCAAGAGCAACATGAAATCAATAATTGATCTTTTTTTAATATGGAGGGAATTGTGAACAAAAATTTTCCTGATCAAATGGTGAATACAAATTTTTATTGTGATGTTGTGCTGTCTTCACACAAGCATTCAAAACTGACAACTGAAAGTGAGGTTTTTTTTTTTGCATCTAACAACATGGTGACATGATGATCACTTTATTTCCATACTCATCAGATAAAACCCCATAATTTCTTCCTCTTCCTTAAAATGAAGAGCTCAGCTCAAGGAGCAGAGATTTGAATCAATTGAAGTGATCAAGATAGAAATGTTGAAATTGTTTCATTACTTTACTAGCAGTTATGCAACAGTTCCAACATTTCTTAAATTCATTATTCTAATTTTTGTTGTATCATTCCTGATAATTTTTTACATCAACAGCTGATTAGTAAATTGTTGTACTACATTGAAATAAACAGATTATTAATAATATAAAAAATTTTTTGTTACAGGCAGTTAAGTTCTTTAGGAAGAAAATTAGAATACAAAAAATTTTGGTAAAAAACCATTTGTTGTTGTTATATAATTTATTAATAGTTAATTATGGATTAAAGTAAATTCTTTTCTATTTTATATAAAAACTATTACATAATATTAAATTATTTAATAATTTGATAAAAGTAAAAATATTTCCATGCAAAAGACCGTCTTACATACAGGAAGTTTAATTAATACAGGAGAAATTATTTAGATATAACAATTACAAGATTTATAGATCATCTTGAATATTATAAATTCAAAAAACCATGTAGTGCTAAAAAGGTTATGAACTTTAAATCGTATTGCCCCGTAAATCAAAAATGTAATATACATTGTTTTAACTTCCTGTTCTCTCATATCTGGTTTTGTTGTTCTGGAAAATATCTTTATTTCCATGAAATATATAAGAAATGATTTTAAATGGATATCCAAAAAAAATATTAAGTAACTGGTATAATAATTTCATATTAAATAGATATAAAGTGAAGGAAAAACAAGAAGTCAAAAAGTATGTATCGTTTTCTTATATTAAAGGTATATCTGAAAAATTAACTATTTCATTAAAGTTAAAGTTGGTTAAAGATGATATAATTGGCTCCAAAACAAAATAATAGGTTATCTGAACATATGATAACAGAAAGTATTAAAAAGGACCCGTTGGAGGAGGAAGGAGTGGTTTAGAAACTCCAGTGTACGTGTTTGCTCCCAAGTTTCTATATTGGGGAAACGAAGCGAAAGTTGAAGACCAGATTGTTGGAACATCTAGCAGCCATAAGATGGAAAATAGGAGAAATATTAACTTTCAAACATTATTATGTTAATAATGTAAAAATTGTATATAAAGTGAAAAATATTGTAAGAAAAAACTTAAAGAACAATTCACTATAATTATGCAAAATAACACTGTTAATTTGAATACGGGTGCGGTAACAACAGCATGCTGGGAAAGCTTGGATGAGGAAACCAAATTGTCGAAACTTGAGAAATAACCCTACTGAAGAAGCCAGGCTATCTGGCAAAATGCATTTAGGGAATACATTAAAGGTAATAAAAGTGTTTTTCTCTGCAAAGCTGGTTTGTTTTACTTCTTTAATTTTATCTCATTGCTTAAATAAATTTTCAATTCTAAAACATTACATATCCTCCGTAAGTCAGAAAGGAATGAAAATTTGAATTTTCGTGTATTTGTCTACAATACAGTTTAAAAAATAATAATTTGTTTTCAATGAGGTAGAGCCTTTGTCTTGGGATATAGAAAGCTATCTCTAAAAAAAATTAAATTGTGCACTTGGTATGCTTCATCAATACTGCTATGTAAAAAATGTTCTGTAATTATTAACAGATCATTTTATATGCTAGATAGTAGGTTGTATTGATAAAGGATAATTAGTGCACAATTTTTTTTTTCTTTTTTGGAGATAAAACCTTTTGCTTTGGAGAAATAGCTTTAGTTAGAAGATAAACTCTGATCTTTTGACTATTTACTACAGAACTTAGCAGCATATCAAATCAAATTACAGAATACTTATCTTAGTTCCTTTGCAATGATGTAAACAGACTATAATCATTCTAAAGTCAGACTAAAGTCATTCATGAGCAAAAACAGGAGGGGGAAGTAGAAAAACTTATTACAGAATGAACAGTGGACAAAGTGCAGAAAATTCATGTCAAACATAGTTCATCATCCAGATTTTTCTTTGTAAAGTGCATAAATAGGTTGTTGGTGAGCCTGATACTGAAAATTTCAAAAAGTTTACTATTCACTCTAGAATGATAGTCTATAAGCAAGTTTTCAGAAGTCTTCAATGACACTTGTCATGAATGTTGAAAGATTAACTTAGTTATGACGTTTCATTTGTCAGATTAGTCAGTATATTGATAGAAAAAGTGTGAAAGGACAAATTGTGAAAAGAATTACTATTTTTGTTTCTTCTGAACTTGTGAAAATTATTTTGTTTCTATCAAGTTTTATACACACTATGTTCACATAAAATATTTACTGAGAAATAAAAGTGGATAAGAAGTATCAGTATCAACACTTTGATGTTTCTGAATATTTTGCACAATAATTGAAACAATGTTTCAATCATTTTCTTTCTTCATAAACATATAATACAAGAATTGTATTATAGCATCTATTGAATATCTAGAAAGTTTTGTTTGCTTTATATTGGCATTTGCTTAATTTACTGCACAGTTAGCATGTATATTTTGCCATGGATGCATACTTTACCCATAAATATTCCTGAAAAAAAATACCAAATAAAGTTAATTCATTTTTTAATAGAATAAAAATCCTCTATATGGCTCAGTGCAGATAATAAAAATAAAGCCTGGAAATAAACAAATTTAACAAAAATGTTAAACTATGTAGTACTTTTAAATGGTTCAAGAATTGTTCTTTATACTGCAAGTTAGTGCTTTCCCCCCCCCCATTCATTTTTGGTTTAATTTCTTTTTATTCATTTTCAATATAGCTTGGAATGAGGGAGACCTTATCAGAGCTGTAGATCATGCTCATAGGAGTGAAAAAGTCAAGGAAACAATAGTCTTCATGTGACCCTTTGCAAGACAGGTTGATTTTCAGGGGCTATCTGGAATTTTGAAAGACCTTCAAAAATGGAGTAAAATTTAAAGTAAAAAAATCTATAACTATTTTTTTTTAAATTGCTAAAGATCAACTGTCTTCCACTTTACTAGAGATGGCTAAAAGCTAATAAAACATGAGAAAACACCATTGCACTGACCACTACTATGGCACAATTGGAATCGTGCTGCATGTTCCATTAAGCCTATAGTATGCTTAACAAGCAGCCCAGTCAGGGCAAATATCTCAAGAGTCACAATTTGATATGGTTGCTTTGACTTATTTGATTGCCTAGGAGTCGTCTAAAATTTGGGGTCCAAACTCCACATTTAGATCTTCAATTTTATCTGTTTTTGTACATAGATACTGCACCTGTTTTATTCTGTACATATGGACTGCATGTCTTAGACATACATATTTTCATTGATTTTTTTTCTATCAATTTGAACTATAGCCTTCCTCCACTTTGATAACTGGATGCATAACTCCAATCACCATTCAGAACTGATCAATCTGAAAAACTTGGTAATCTAATACAAACTTTTCATTTATTAAAATTATAGACAGCAACCTGCACAAAAACATTCAAACAGAAATTTATTATGAAAATTATTGCTACAAGTTTAATCATTTAAGGCACAATAAATACAATATATCAAAAATTAAAGTACCTTTCTTGTTCCCCACTGGAAAACAGTATATGCTCTGACTAGATTCTTATATAATGAGCATACAAATCACAATTTTCAAAAAAATTTATGAAATCTTTTTCAAATATAAACATTGTGCAACAATATATTTTTTAATACAGCTAAATACATTTAATATATAAATCTTCATCATATACAATCATTTAAAAGTGAAATACTACTAACTTATTCTGTATATATGTATATTATGCATTCTATAATAATGCAAAAAGTGGAAATATTGTTTTTATGTACATTTTTAGATTACAAAATTTATATATTGCAGCATAACTATGTATAATATATTTCAAAGCTGACATTAAAAGAACTCAAAACAGTTGAACTTTTAGAGAAAATATCTTATAAAAGCATTTTGTATTTTGAAAATTAAAATAAGTACATTTGTTACAATAAAATTTATAAAAATACATATCGATTATAGTGTTATTTGGCAATTTAGTAAAATGGTATTCCTTCTGAGTAAATGACTATCGGATCTGAACCCCTGGATGCTATTATAAATCTTCCAGAGGCACTAATGCCTCTAACAACACAAATACTGTTATTGCATATATTGTACACATAAGGCAGCTTGAGAATATTCAGATCAAAACTTTATGTATGTTACTTTAAAGACCAACTAAACTAGAGTAATTTATTTGATATTAGGAAACTTTTATTAGTACCGTAAGTAAAATGTGTAGCTGCAAGATTAATTCCTTAACATTTTAATAACTAAAGAGAGGGTTCTCATATCATGAAAACTTTGATTAGAACATTTTAGGAGTTTAACATTGCACACATTAATAAACCTAGCCAACATTAAGAATAACATTTTGATTTTTTAAACAATGAACATAATTATTACATTACTGAATGAAAATCACATCTTTAATTCAGTACTACTTTTAATATACTAAATGTAGGCACGCATTTGTGTCAAATCATTATATTTCCATCAATATCAATGAATCTACCTTCATTTTAATACTATTTTGTCTTGGACAATATATTTACAAAGTGCTAATTAATTATTATTATTACCGTTTTATTGGCTAAAGGAAACTACCTAAAAGACCTAAATTTCTAAAGTATCTATCTAAAGACATGTGTATTCTAAAAATCTGCACAAATTTCAATAGCAAGTTGAATAATTGCACATATACATGAGACAGCATGCATTCTTTCTAGAATGTTCCTGACTCAATTTATTGAAAAAGTCCATTTTAAAAATGAAAGGATTAAATGAATTTGATAGAAAAATAATTGGCAAATTTTATACTGAAAATTGAGAAATCTTATAGTTAGATATTGCTCTGTACTACAGAATACAGTGTATATCATTTCAACAGTACTTTCATCTTAAAATTGGTAGATTTTTAGGATACACACCCTTAGAATAAGACCTAAATTTTATATTTGTCATACAAAATTTAAGTGTAATTGTTAAGGTATGTCAATTGTGCTACTAATAAATATTTTATGTAAGTTAGAAGTATCATTAAAATACAGAACAAAGACTAATGTAAATAAATAATGGTTGCATAGCAATTATGGTAAGTACTATCTAATAATTTACCCTGTTCCACTGAGTTGCAATATCTAACATGTAAAATTGCACATCCTCCTTATATAATTCATATTTTGATTTTCAAAAAGATAAAAAGTCTACATAGTTGAAATATTAAATTATTATTAATATGGATAACTGCAAAATTATCAGAATAATAGATTACTATACAAGTGGTAAATTAATCTGTCTTATGAATAAACCTGCAGGTAGTATCTGATTAGAAAGAAACAGTTTCTTTTAAAAGAAGCTATATGCAAGTGAAAACATTTCTTTAAAAATAAGATTAAAAATTTTTTTAATGTTTCTGTACATTAACATCTTATCAATAAAGCCTTTGTGTAAAGAACTACTTTTTCTGTACACTAACATCTACAAAGCCACACACTGCTTTATGTATGTTTTCTGTAACCAAAGACGAAATATTAGTGTTTGTAATTAGGTCTTCTCATCTCAGAGATTCAGATTATCAAGAAAAATTTCATTTTTCCTAAATTTTAAGATGTTTAAAATATTCTCAGAATAAAATAACATAACATTTTTGAAGTCTTACTGAAAAACTGCCAGTAAAAGTATCAAAAGTACAAAATAAAAGATACATAATAACTAATATATATATAAAAGCATAAAAATAGTGCATAGAGTATATTGAAAAACACAAAATGGAAGCTTTTAAATGAAGTTTGAGAATGCAGTTATATACTTTGTATTCTTTATTTTACATATTGTAAATAGTATAGTAAATATATATTTAGAATGTGTGTAATAGTTAATATGGTGCTATGCATTGATAAAAGTTCAGATCTTAAAAAGTTGAAATAGAATTCATTTATTATAATCTCTCAGCCTCAGATTTGCCTATACTGATAATAAATTGATAACATTAAGTGAAGTAAATAAGATAATTAGTGGACACTTTGGACATTTATATTTTAATGTATCTTTTTAAATATAACTTGAAGAGTAATTTTAATTAGTATTCTCATAATTAAAGCAATTCGTTCAACCTATTTGCTTACTAGTATTTGTATAATCCTTTAAAACAGATAGCATATAATCTATTCCAGTGGTTTCCAGACTGTACCTCCACCCCTTTTTCAGAAAAAAAAATTGTTCTGCCTCCCTCAATTTTCATAATTTCATAAATATTGTCTTTAAAATTTATTTAATGGCCTACAAAACAATATATTTTATTTAATAAGGTATATTTTGTTTGCCAGGGCTTGATTCAACATTTCAGCAAGAGTGTGGATGGATTTTTAGCATTTGTACCAGAGTTGTTTGGATGAGGGCTCTGAGTTAGGCATAACCAGTTTTGTGAATTCATTTTTTCAACATAAGTTTGACTTTTTTTTCTTGTTTGTATTAAAAAATGATAATTTGGTAAAAGTTGCATGCCCCTTGCAATAGCTTCACAGATTGGATAACATTGCTATAATTGAAAACAGAAGATGATGCTACAAATTTGAACTATTACACTATGTGCAAAATAATGACAAATAATAAATGTCAGTTATCAGTCAATTCAGTGTTTAAATATTATGTTATCATTTGCACATTGCAACTGATAGCACCTCAAAATAGGCAACTTTTTTTTACTTATCTTCAAATGATATAAAAATTATTATAAATCAGAATTTGGTTAGTTAAGTGTATTTATTTTATCATAAATGTTTTGGAATTTATAACTTGAATAATGTTATTCAATCTGTGATATCCATGATTATAATAAACGTATTCTATTCCATTTGAGAACCTAAAAATAATTCTTGATTTCAAAGATTAAAAAAAAATGTTACCAAGAAAGGTTTACTAAGAATTTTTACTATCTAAAATGTAATGTTAAATATGTTTTCTTAATTCTTTAAAAACCTGATTACAAAAAAAATCTCATTCCTTAATACTAAAATCTTTTTGGTAAATTTTTTGTGAATGAATGACATTTTGAATAATTTATCCTCATTAACTTATTCTGCAAATGACATTTTTAAAATATAAAAAACAAAATTAGCACAGGAGATTTGAAACAATGTATTTGATTTCACTTTTTGGTCCATTTCATAATAGAATGGGACTAAATAGTTTGTTTTCATTTGAAATGGAATTTCGTTATAAGTTTAGTTATATCTGGAATGAATAATCCCTGAATGATTGAGAAGTTAAATACAGCATTAAGAATTCAATAAAATACTAAGCAAATTGTATAATACCAGTGAATACAAGATTTTCCAAAGCTGCTCCAAAAGGAAAAAAGTTATAATCCAATTACCTCTTAATTTATAAACTTTGGCTGAAGATGAAATATTTCAAAAAATAAAGATTTATATTTTAATATAAAAAAAATTCTATTAGTATTACCACACAGTTGAAAGTTGAGAAAACTTTTATAATACTGATAAATAGCAAGTTATTTGTTTTTAAAAGTGCTCAGCATAAGATATTTTGTTTAAAAAAATATGAATTATTTCTTTTTCACAACCTGTGCATATTCTGCATCATTCTGCATAAAATGATGCAAAGTGGCTTCATATGGTTGTTCAGCAACAGTATGTTTTGACTCATTTCTGATTACATTCTCATAATCACCAATTTCACTCACTTGTTTCAGTTCCTGACTTTTTTCTTTCTTGGCTATTGGATTTACCAAACTTGGAAGATTAGAATAATGTGCGATATCATTTTCACTATTTTCAGCAGCATTTGTACTACTTGAAGTAGTCATTAACTTTCCATAAACATGATAATTATTTGATGGAATATTAGAAAACCTTGTTGGTTGATATCTTTTTAGAGCAAGATGATCATAACCGTCTGTGTCATTTGCATGTTCAGAAAATGCTGTATTAGTAATTTCATTGCTACTAATTTGAAGTTGTATCAATTGTTCATTCAATGATGAAATCAGATTTTTCTGTTTAATTTCCATTTCTTCTAAAATGGCATATTCAGGTTCTTCTTGTGTAGGATGTATTTCATTATCTTCAACATTTCTCCCATGTGTTTTCCACGCTTCAGTTCTCTCTTCTGGTTCATCATAAAGAATATCTGTCTGCATTTTTTTCTCAATATTTGCAGGATTTTCATATAAATGCTCTGAAGTATAATAGGAAAGGCTTTGTCTGTTGAGTGAATTAATTGAAGTATCTTCCAAAGAATTGTGTGCACTTTTATTTTCAGGTTTGAGTTTGCTTTTTCTTGGTGGTTTGGCAAAAGGTGGTTTTGAAGAGATTCTTTTGTCTTCCTCTTGGCTGTTCATTTTATCATATTTAATTTTTGAATCATCACTTGAAACTTTATCATCAGTGATACTTGATTCACGCAATTTTTCATCTGTGTCATCTGCTTTTCTTCGAACTAATGGTGACAATTGAGAACCACTGAATGTTTGCTTATTAAAAAACATAGCATTACTTTTATCAATGCTAGGACTCGGACTAGCTTGTAAATCAATTTCAGACTGTGACGCTTTCAAAGAATTAACGTGTGTATCAACATTTTGGAAAATTGCACTAGCATCTTTAGAAATAAGACAAAACAGTCCTTCACCTGAGGAACATTTACGACCTGCTTCAAATGAGAAACTGTCTTTGCTGCATCCATAGCGACGAATATGACGGTATGGCCAAGTATATACTACTTTGCCAATTCTGCCTTGGGCTGCTTCTTCAGCTAATGAAATACTAACAGAAGTAACTACCAAATAAAATTCTCCTTGAAGACCACAACGAAGTGATGCTTCTGTATCAATCATTTTTATACCATACACTTCTATTGAAAAAATAAAAATAAAATATGTATATAAACTATTGACTAAAGTTAAAATTTTTGATATTGCAAAATCAATTAAAAACTTACGAGTATCAACTGAACTATACAACATGTTTTCTTCGTGCTGCACAACACACTGACGTTTTTCTAATCCACCATCTAACGTTTGCGAACTAAGAGAAATTTGACGAGATAAGCCAAATGACACAGTTTGAAGAGCAGATAACCAGTCAGTCATTTCTTGGAATGTGTCTGCTGAAAATTGGTAAGTGTGACTTTTTGTTCGAACCTGGAAGAAAAGTAATTCATTAATTAAAACTAACCACTTATTATAATTCATGCAAATAAGTGTATACTCTTAAGTGAAAAAAATCACTTGTTTTTTGCATTTTTGAAACATGTCCTGCTTAACTTAGAGTACCTTACACATGAGCATGCTCATGTTTTCCACCAGCTTCTTTTAGCTTAGAACAGCGGTTGGCAACCTTTCTGACCTCACGGACCACTAAACTTACAATTTTGAATTCCGTGGACCACTATCATGAATTTTTTTAAACAAAACAAAATCTGTAGAATAATGATCATAAAAGTTCAATTTTACTATATTAATATGAAACTTGCATGTTTAATTATAACAAATTAATGCAAGCCTAAAGTTCTTTGCTGCTTGTTTGAAATAAGTTTATGGATTCTTAGCGCTTTTCCACGAAGGACGACGATAGCACTCACAATATTGTTTATTGTGTATTATTTATTGATAACAGTCACTTGGTTTAAGATTCAAAATGGCCGCAATGAGTGGAAAAAAAAATGCAACTAAGCATTTTGCATTTCTTTCATAATACTTCGCATAACCTTCAGTTGATCAATGTTCAAATTTCTTCACGGATCACCCAAATCTTCTCTTGGACCATTGATGGTCCACGAGAAAATTTGTCAGCAACCAGTGGTCCGTGGACCATTGATGGTCTGCGGACACTGGTTGCTGACAATTGGCTTAGAGCACTGTACTGCTATGTCAATATAAATTAAGTGTAAACAAACTGATATTACACAGATATGGCAGAATAGTTACTATAACTATTATTAAAAAAAAAAAAAGTTTTAAATACTATAAGATCTTTAGATAGCATGTGTTTTTAGGTACTTTGCAAAATAAAGTGCCAGTTTTGCACTCCATTTATAAGAAGAGCATGCTCTTATATCCACAGAAATATGGTATATATAGTAGGATATAAATTTTTATAATACAAGTAATCCCTGACTTTCAGATATAATGTGAAAGTCAGGTAAAAGTATAAATTTGACATGCAAAAAGCAATTTAGGCATACCAAAGAATCAATATTCAGAGTTTCCAGAGAGGAAGAAAATAGATTTAATAGCCTAAAAAGCCAAAGGTTATTAATATACAATGAATATGGTCAGCCTATCTTAAGTCAAAATCAGTTTATACCATATTTAGAAACTTTGAAAAATGAAACATTGTTTTATGAAGTTATTCCAAGTTGATCAATAATATATTAAATTGAAATTAATTTTAAAAAACAATGACAACAGATATGGAAATAATAAGGTGTAACACCTTAACAAGTTAAAATGTTAATCTAAATTAAGAAAAAAGTATTGACAAAAGTTATTCAATAACTTTCAAGTCAGAAGACTATAATAAAATTTTTTATAACCTTTTCTATTCACTAACCGAATGAAATAGAATTTCAGCATTGTATTGGCTTTACAATTTTTTAAACCATCAATGTAAAGCCATTGATGGCTTTAAAAATTAGAATACATCAGATATTTATTACAGCTGACGCTTGATAATCCGACAGGTTATGGGACCAAAGGAGTGTCGGATTACCAAAAATGCCCGGATTACCGAAAGTGATTACATATTTGGCACTCTTTTGCTAGCAGTAGCCTACAATATTCCTACATTTTATGAGTAAAATGCTGCCTAGGTTAACATGGAAATGAAACACCCATTTTGGTTAACAAAAACATGTTTATTAAAAGAAATATGGAAGCCAATAAATGTACATACCAGTATGTATAGGGATAAATAATGGAAAGGAAAAAGGGAAAACATAAGAAATGTGTGTCATCGTGTAAGAATTGGGTGGGGAGATTCATGTCGTGACATCCTTCTGTGCAAGCAGACACGTAACGGGACGAGGACTATGGTGACCTTGACAGGAAGTGCATCGGACTACTGCGCATGTCGGATCACAGAAGCGTCTGATTATCAAGGGTCAGCTGTATTAAAGAAAACAAACTCATTTTTTGGCTGAATAGATTAAATATTTGTGATATTTAATGCCGTTTAGTAGTTTGGTCTCTTTTTTTTTCAATTTTTCTTATTTTATAATATGTAGTATGAACTGCTAGAGGAACTGATGCTTTCTAAGCCACACATGGGTTATGACATTTTCACCTACTTTCGAAACACTATATAGCAATGCAATGTATATTTCATTTTAGCAATTTTCTATGAGGTACACACTACTTCTGGTTACACACAAATAATTATTATAATTTGAAAGTTTCTACAAATTAAATATAATTTAATACTTACTTCAAAAACATTCGGTTGATGTTTCTGTGGTAGAATTGTTACTTTAACACAGTCTGTTAATGGAATGATCTTATATGAAGTCTGTCTGTAAAAGTTGTCTTCATTATCAAATATTTCCAATCTTTGTATTCCATGATTACTAGCTCTGTACAAGGCACAAAACTTTTTATTCCAGTTTTTCTGGAAAACAAAAAGAATGTATTTATTAAAGATTAATATCGATCTTTATGTCGTCTATAATTGAAATATTATACTGTGTCGGTAAATACATATCAAATCTTATACTTTAATCTTTTAACAATTTTTTTTTTAAATTCTCTTTACTCATGGAAACCATATTCTGCTAGAAACTAACTTTTCAATGTTCTCTGAGCAGAAAGATAACCTTTTTGACATACCCATCACTAGTTTGTTCAGGTCTGCAATGTAATTACCATAGCTTAAAGGCCAAAAAAAAACATATCTAGCTCAGAACAACATGAAAAGTAACCTGGAATTCAATCCAGATTCTCAGAATGACAATCAGATTGTTTTATCTGCTCAATTATTTAACCATCTCATTACAGATTTTTAAATTATGTAAATTAATATAAATTTCTTTGTCCAGATCTGGTTAAATGTTATTAGGTACATCTCTTAGACAAAGATTATATAGAAAGATTATCTTCAAAATATAAACTATATGATATTATACAAAAATATAAATTAAATCCATCCTTTAAGTGATAAAAAAAACATGTTCTATTTGTTTAAGTGATTTTGTATTTATATTTTTATGATTTTTAAAAGGGAAGTGATTCCCTGCATTTTTAAATCTAACATGTCACCTCTGTCAGTCTGTTCCTAACTGTTGTAAATATCGATATTTTACTGACTAAACAATTAAAAAAATTACCATGAATTGAATAAATATGCCATCAGATGAGAGCATGTAGAAATTAAGATAAACTTTTGTTTTTAAGATAGAGGAGAAACACTTATGTCAACAAAACTGATTTAGTTGACAAATTTACTTTACTGTGCAATAAATACCAAACAAGTTATTTCAAACTTCAATATCACAAAACATATCTTCACTTTCTATGTTACTCTCCTGAATCAACATTGGATTCTCTGTTCAAATCTTCAGTGCTGTTTGAAGAATCAGAATAGCAACACTTCTTAAGAGTCAGCACAATTTTTTCATTCACATATTTATGATACTACATTATCCTAATGAGAATGAGCTAAGCACCCTGTTGCATGTGTGCAGTTTAAATAAATCATTTCCAGTACTATTTGATCATAGGAGATAATGTATTGTTAGAAAGTACTACTAAGTACTATTATGCATTGTTAAAGTGCAGTCTTTATGTAATCTAGATAACTATTAAACAACCTAGTTTATTATTAAAAAATTACTGTACTGAGTAGTACATTAATTTGATTCTAAGTAGGCTAGAATATTCTAGCCTACTTAGTACTATTATTTTTTAATTATTACTACTACTACTTAGTACTACTGTATTTTGTATACTATACTAAAGAAATATAGTACAGTAAAACCTGTCTATGGCGACCACAGTTCCTTCAAAAAATATGATCTTTTAGACAGGTGGTGCTGTAATACTGTATTTTGTGCACTTTTTAGCCATTTCTGCTAAGCAAAACGAGGTGAGCAAAATGAAGCAAATTTTTTTTAACAGTAGAGCTATATTGGTATTGTATTTTATTCTTATAGGATAATTCAATTTACAGGAGTTGCCGTGATTTTATAAGACAGATTTAATACCAATATTTTAAATATTAATACAATATTCGCATTTTCTCAATTATAATGCACTCTCTTTTTTCTGACTTAATTAATTCAACTTGGTTCTTTTCGTTCACTCCTCAGTTATGTGTATTACGTCTTTGATATACAAGCATGTCGTATCTCTGTCACTATGGTTTTTGTTAGTTTAATCTTATTTTAACTTTAAAAATACTGTATTTTTTTAAATATTTAATATTTTCTTAATTACAATAAGAAAAATTATTAATTAATAATAAAGCAATTTTATTATTTTTTCTCATATGATTTTATTACATTACGCGATTGTCCATTGGACAATCGCGGAATCAAAAAAGGAAGGTTGCCTGTAAAACTGATTTTTGCATTAATGCATTTATTGTTTTTTGAATATTTCGCATGCAAAAATTACTTGGGTATTATTTTTCTAAAAATATCATGGAAATAAGGTAGGTTAATACAGAAACTATTTATCACACATGTACTATATATGAGCATCCAAATAAATAAATAAAATAAATTTTATCAAACGATGAGATCAGCCAATTAATTGTATTGTGTACAATATTTTATACCACTAAGGAATAAACCATTTTCACTTTTTCTGACAACTTTAACCCAATCTTTTAACAACAGCACTTTGCATTTCTTTATTTTTCAGACAATTTCAAACAAACTGAAATGAATTTCCTTTGTTGCTAGACTAATTCATTAACACCTACACCTAATTTTAAGGATGAGAAAAGTGCCCGAGTTTGAAAAAGTGGGTTCGAACAACAGTTTAGACTAATAAAATGCTAAAAACAAAGATTATTCTTAGTTCTAAAAACAAGTAAAAACTACTTTGACTTAGCCGACTTCAAGAAACAAATACAAGTTAAATAGACAGTCTGATAATGAAAACAAAAAACTCCTAAACTTTAGTTATTACCAGCTTCTTTTTATTGTTGTTTTCTTTAGAATTGATATGTTCCAAATGCATTTCATTTAACTTGTAAACCTCATCAGCAGATACATCCAAAAGTTTAGACTAATTCATTATATTAGGAGGGGGAAACATTGTTGAGATGTTTTCCCCTCCTAATATTTATTGTTCGAACAATAGTTCAGACCAGATATATTCGTGAAGTGGTCACTTATTACAGTTGTTTTGGACCAAAAATCGATGCCAGCAGTCGTGTTACACAGGTGGTCATTTAATACAGGTAACTTATACGAAGACTATGTATAAACTATTCCATGCCAGAAATTTTTGCCGTCAAATGCAGGTGATCACATAAGCAGTTTTTACTGTATACAAAACACACACACGTGTTAATGAATTAAGTATGAAATTAATAATGAAAAACTGGCATTTATAGGACTAAATATTAGTTCAGTGTATCCATCAATAACAAGAGAAATAATTTATGAAGCATTAAAAAAAAAAAAAAAAAAAAAAAAAAAAAAAAAAAAAAAAAAGCAGAAATAGAATTAGTGAAATTTGTATTTGATAACTACTTCAAAGATGGTGAAGGAAAATTGTATATGCAGACAGATAGAATTAACATGGGCAGTGTAACTGGTCCAAAGCTAGCTGAAAGAATCATGAAACCAATTGATAAAAAAATAAATAAAATTAAAGGTAAAATTTAAAAAAATGATTCATTATTCTCATTATGTAAATGATATATTGTATTAATACGAGGCGTGTTTTTAAAGTAAGTACCGTTTTGAAATATAAAAAAAAACAAGCAAACATTTTTAACAAAACTTTTATTTATGTGAAAGCCCATATTTTACACTACTTTTCTACATAATTCCCATTAATATTGAGACACTTATCATATCGTGGGACCAGCTTTTGTATTCCATCCTCAAAGAATGTTGCCGCCTGATGAGACAACCACTGCAGAACGGTCGTTTTGACTTTGTCGTGATTGTTATGGCGCTGCCCTGCCAGATGTTCGTGAATCGTCTGTTCTCTTTCACTAAAGTGAAAGAGAACAGACGATTCACGATTGAAAAAGTGGACTGTAGACAGTTCACTTTTTCAATCAAATCGTCGATAATGATTGAAGGTCCCCCGCTTCGTTCCTCGTCGTGAATGTTTGTGCGGCCATTACTAAAGGCCCTAACCCATTTTCGTACCATTCCATCACTCATAACTCTTTCACCATAAACTTCACTGATTTCACAATGAATTTCAGCCGCTTTCGAGCCTTTAGCAACTGAGAAAACGAATAACGGCACGCACTTCGCAGTCGGCGGGATTCTCAATGAGCGGTGGCATTTCAATAATACGCAAACAACAGTAAACACAGTCGACTGGCTCTGTAATGGCGTTTGTGGCTTCCCAACAGATGTAGGTACACAGTGCGTATGCACTAAGTGTCGACTGCAGCGCTCCAGCAGCATTATATTAAAACACTCCTCGTATATCATATGATAATGAAGTAATTAAAGTCATAGAAATATTAGAAAAAACAAAATAAATAGTCTCACTAAATTTGAACTTGAAAAATAATATATTAATATCCAAATAATTTATTGATTTAAGTCAAATATATAATAGATCAAGATAATATTAAAATAATATCTTTTGAGAAAAATAATAATTAAAAAAAATGAAAATAAGAAAACATTTTGCTATTATAAAAAAATTTAGTAAATTTACATTTTTTTAAATTTAACTATGCTTATAAATGTGTCACTAGAATGGTATAAGATTGTAGATGGCACAGACATGAGAATTGGAATGTCATGGAGAAATTTTGTAAAGCAACAGTTGTAAGTTTTTAAAAAAAATATTATGTACATTTGTAATTTTAGCTTTATGACAGTATTTATTGTTTATAGGCAAAACTATGTCCTCTGATGTATATTAGCATATTGGAAAGGATGGGAAGATCGAAATGTATTTGAGAGGAAAAAAAATAATGTAATGTATTAAAAGACTTTAAATTAATAATCAGTTTGTTTATTTTAACACATTCACCTTGGATGAAAAGTCAGGAACGTGAAAAGGATAACTACAAATTTTTATCAAAGTTTTTAATATAACTAGCTGACCCAGCCACACGTTGTTGTGGCTCAAAATGTATCTATTATAAATGTATAACACATCCCCCGTGGGAAAAATTTCAAAAAATCCCTTCTTAGTGTACATTCTCTTGACGTACCTTATTAAAACGCAATCAACAACGCATCTAAAATAATATAATAAAAGCCAAGTTCTTCACAGTAAGCCTTAATCCTGTCCATCTCCCCTAAGTAGGGGGAATTTCGACATGTATATTATATAAAAACACGTGCGTATTCGAATGCAACGTTGTCAAAATTTCAAAGGAATCGGTAGGAACAAACAAACGTTATATTTTATTTATATAGATAGGTAGAAAATGATCTGCTTTAGTCCATTTTCACAGAAAAGCATAATGCCTCACAGAAAAGCAAACTTAGGTCGTCTGAAGTTAGCGCCATCTGTTGGACATAAAAGTTTAATCCATATATAAATATATTTTTGAAAGGGGGAAATGGTGATCTTCACATATGCCACAAACCTTCGCGGGAGTGTATTAAACATCTTCCCAAAGTTTCATGGCAATCGGATAAATAGTGTGGTAATGCATGAAGGACAGACACACACAGACAGACATACATTCGTTTTTATATATATAGATATATAAATTTTGATAAAATTTTAAGTACATAATAGTGCTTTCTAACAATTTATCCTAAATACTAGATCATAAATAAAAAAAAGGAAATGAGAAACGAGCAGATGGCGAGTTGCAACTTCTTTATTCACTAGTTCTTTATTCTAAATCATCAATATATCATCATTAAGATGCAACAAATATTTGTTATATATAAATTTATGTATGAACATTACATAGCAGGCTTGTGAAACAGTATGCAAAGGCTTTCCTGTTTTGATGGAAGCATTCATTTAGGAAAAATCCCAACACACTCCAGAAAACTAGTCTCCAATGAAGTAAAAATATGTATGACTTAAATCTAGGTGTTAAATCATCCCTCCAGCCCTTCCCTATTCTAATTATCTTCCAGCCTACAAAGAGTTCAGCTTAAGTACTCACATGTAGTAAAATTACCAGAACTATCCCATCCTGTCACCCTATTCCCTAAAATAGGAACAATTGATATTGATTAAGTACAATCTTTGATTGCACCAACTCTGAGTTTATGCATTCAAATTTAATATAGAACATCTACATTAAACCTCAAAGGTAAAAAACTCAAACATTTCAATGTAGTAAGTAAAGTTCTATATTCAGATTTTTTTAAATTGATATTTTATTCCAAAATTAATAAAGATTTTAAAGAGCACAATTTCATAAAAGTTTTGTTTGAAGCATAAAGTCTCTCACAATTAGTGAAATTGCCTAAGAACATTTCCTGTTATTTTGTCAAATTACAATATATAAATTGCTTCACAAACTTCATTATTACCACACACATTTAATAAAAAAAAAGTATAGTTTTCCACAAAATAAAATTTACCACACACATATATATATAAGGAAGATATTTAATAATCAAATTCTTTACTTCACAATTTAACTGAAAATTATGTAAATACTTCAATTTTTATCTTTCATGTTTCAAAAATATATACCTCTGATTATATTTAAAAATCTAAATTTCAACAATTAGAATATTTGAACTTTGCAGTTGTAAAATTATCAATAGATAGATAGTTATAGTTATTATAATTATTTATATTGAATGATAAATTTTAATAAGCTAAATTATTGATTTTTAATTCGAACAAAAATTATAAGAATAAAAATCACTGGTGCATTATGATCCGAAAGGCTTTAGGCAAAATAAGTTTTAGGAAGCATTCCGTCACTCATCCTATACTGTACTTAAACTTTTTTACAAATTATACTTGAAAATAAGCAAACAAACTCAAAAATAATAATAAATTGATACTGTAATTTGTTTCTCAATTTTTAACAAATAAATTTGGAATCCTACACAAATGACATTTTTGCTTATAACATACCATTGCTAAAATAATTGTTATAAATCTAGGGTTTAAAATTTAC
The DNA here is from genome assembly GCF_030686945.1 of Centruroides vittatus. Taxonomy (NCBI): domain Eukaryota; kingdom Metazoa; phylum Arthropoda; class Arachnida; order Scorpiones; family Buthidae; genus Centruroides; species Centruroides vittatus. Next base: position 2,065,719 of record NW_027122194.1, read on the forward strand.
TTATTTTGTCAGATTTTATGTCTAAAATGCAATTTATTACTTTATGGATATACTTTTAATGTGCTAATTGTGAACAGTAAACATTCAATTATTGTATTTGAAAAATGTTACAGTAAACAAAAAACAGAAATGAACACAGATGTAGGCAATAAAGTATATTTTAAAAAAGATCATGCTTAATATATCATCATAATATCTACATAAAAATTAAAAAAAGTTTATAAAGTGACTTGAATTTCAAATAATTTCAATGCCTTGTTGACATTCTTTTATTTATGCTGTTTCTCAATTAAAAATATAATAATTGCATAAATAGTCAATATACAGCAGGAACATGAAGAGCACTCCATCCAATGTAAACTTATTTTTTATAAATATGTTAAAAATATTTTATTAACATACCTTAAGAAAAAAAAAAAATAGTAAGAAAATCTAGTCTAGTTCAGTTATATTAATATTAGAATTAACAGTGAGATAATTTGCTATATCAAAAATAAATTTTACTTAATTCCAAGATGTAATTTAATAAGAGGAAGCAATAGATTAAATTAGAAGAAAAGCAAAGCAATCTATAAAAACCAAATTAAAAATAAACAAAAAAGTGCAAAATAGATTTATATGAAATTAAACAAATTTCCACACAATAAAATAGAAAAAAATAACAGCTAAATTTTTTAATAAAATTAGCATGTCAAAAATGATTAAGATTATTTTAGGTATGCAATCAATTATTATTGCTGAGAAAGATGCTGAGAAATTTCGGAGACTTTCTTTTATTTTTACATTTATTATAGAATTGAAAGAAACATTAGATAAAAAGGTATCAAAATCATAATTTTTTTAACTTTGACGTAACCATCATTGATTTAATCTGAATTGGTATAAGCTAAAATGAATACTGCAATACGTATAAATGTTTGTTGTATAAGAAATACACATAAGAAAATAGAATTGACTATTTTAAATTTTACAGATATAGAGTAAAATTAATTCTTGAAACAAATAATGAAAGCAGAATGGATACAAAATTTATCATAACACAGAAACAAACTTAAATGCTTAACTAAATTATTAGTACTTTAACTAAATTAACAAAATTATTGTAAAAGTGTTTTCAGATATGCATCCACCCTCAAACCTATAGAAAAAGTATGTTTGTGGATTCAATTTAATTTTGATTTAAATTTGGAGTGTCCTTTTTAATGGAATATACATTGTATATTATACATTTTTGAACTGAGAAAACTGATTTATATAAAAATTGAACTAATACTATTGAAAATGATAATTATATACTTTAGTATCTGTTATGTTTATTAAAGTAAAAATTACATATCTTCACTACTCACCATGTCCAATCACCAGGAACACTACCTCCACTACACCTTTCTTTAGAGGCTATGAGAGACTGCTTCTTTAGAGGCTACACCTCTGCTCAATAGCAGAGACATAGCCTTTAAAGAAAGGTCGTCTCTGCAGTGGAGAATAGTTGTTCCTGGTGACTGAACAAAGATATGTTTAGTATCTGTTACGTAATTTTTACTTTATTAAACTGTAATTTACACCAGCCCATTTTACAAAGATAATTATATACTATTTATACTCTGATCAGAAACTATTGGAAATGGTTCAATAAATGCAACATTTAAATTTATTCATCTCCTTCAAAGTAATCTCTTCACACTGCAATGTACTTACACCAACATTTTTCCCAATCTTCAAAACACACTTTAAAGTGTTTTCATGGAACCCTTTCAGGACTCTCAGCAAATTATGTTTCATGGCATGAATTGACTCAAAACGATGACTAAAAAACGAATTTTAGTAGAGGAAACAGGAAAAGTCACGTAGTGCCATATCAGATGAATACAAAGCTTATGAAATCATATTTTTAAAATTTTTCACAAACAATAAGAGCATTATGAACAGGTGCTTATCATGGTACAAAATCCATGAGTTCTCTCACCATAAATCAGGTCATTTCAATGAACTGCTTCATGCAAACAATGCAAATAATATTCTTTATTGTCAGTTCAGCCAGTCAGAAGGAATTTGTGATGCACAGCACCCTGACAGTTGAAGAAAACAGTCAGTACAACCTTGATTTTTGACTGGCTTTGATGTGGTCTTTTTGGTCTTGCTTCATCTTTCAAATGCCATTCATTTGATTGGTCGAACTGTTTTGGTGTCAAAAGCATAGATCATGTTTCATAACCTGTAATGATGTATTTTAAGAATGATTCACCTTGATAAAGCATTTCTCATCCACTTGAATTTTTCCAAAAAAATGTTCAATGTTTGAGATGACTTGTGATGTGCTGCAAGTCCAAATAATCAAATGTACTTTCAGAATTACTTGACAAGATTCAAATGATACTGAAACATGTTCAATAATGCCCCTAATTGTTAAATAACAATCACTGAGCACCAAATCTCTGACTTGAGCAACTTGTTGTTCATCACATGAAGTGGATGGTCTACAGAGCAGGGTTAATCTTCAACATGTTCTCTGCCTTCTTTGAACATCTCATATCACTTGAAAACTTGTTTTTGATAGACTGTCGTCATCAAAAGGCTCAGCAATATTTCCAAACATTTTTGTAGCAGTAATTCCATTGCAAAAACAAAATTTAATGCACATTCTTTGCTTAATTACAATAGACATTTAGAAAAAAAAAGTGCAAAAATTCTTTGCAAGTAAATACTTATTTTAAATAAAACAAAAATGTGTAAACAAAAACAAACAACACATGGATTGCTGCTAGAGGTCAATGAAAATTGTACAAAATTATGAAAAAAAAAATGACAACAGCACCCTCTTGCACACATGCAATTTAAATGTAATATTTCTGATATACTACTGCGATAAAAAAATAATTCAATTTTTGAACAGTAGAATCAAATCAATTTCAATTGAATTGTTACAGTATTTTTAATCAACACAAAAAGTAGAGAGTCCACTAAGAAGTGTTTGTCCAAAATGGACAAAAACTAAAATGTTTAATGCTTTGAAGAGCCAAATAAGAAGAAATTCTCACAAATCCAAAAGAAAACTGGCTTTAGAGATGAATGTCTAGACAGTTTATCTAGCACTGAAAAGAAGCTCAAACTTATAGCTTTAAAGTATTGTATCATCATGTGGTAGGTACTGACTCAAAAAGAAAAAGGCTGAAAGTGAAGATATGAAATATATTCTCTCAGAGGAAAAATTTAACAAGCAAAATAAGCATTATGCCAAATCAGTAAAATCTATTCTCCTGCATATTTGGAAGTCTCAAAGGGTTATCCCTGCCCACACCACTTCTGGGCAGGGATCAGTTTACAAGGAAAAGCAGAGCTACATTTTATATCAACAGGGGTTAGAGTGAGTTCTAGGAACTACAAGGAAGATTTTTAAAATAAGCTACTGTTTACTTCAATATAAAATTTGAAAGAATATATCTAATTTGGTATAATAAGAATACTTTCCATTAGTGTTACCACTCATCCAGTTTTCACCCGGGCAGTCCGGGAATTGACTCACTGTTCAGATGAACTATTAATTTTGTCCGGGAATTTCGTATAAATTGTGAAATTACAATGAAACAAAGTTCTTGCAAATATTTTTTTATAAATTTACACCATTTGAACAGCGAAAAACCTCACACTCACTGAAATTCATCTTCCATTCCATGTTACTGTTTACACAGACATGTGACTCGCAACCTGCCTCTCAACCTTTTTTTTCTTTTTTTTTGCTTGTATGTCCGTACATGTCTTCTGTAGAGCTAAATTATCTGTTCTTTCTTAATTTAGGTTACACACGTTACTCCTATGCAAGTCCCTAGTCCCTAACTGTAACTGATTTAGAACCGCATGCACGTTATTCTTTGCATTGTAAAATGACATTGCACATGCGTCAGGAACTCCTGTTCGAACAAACCTGACCTGCCGTCCGGATCAGCGATTTTGTAAAGGTGGCAACACTACTTTCCATTGATGTATTCTTACACCTATAATTAAATTTATGAAAATATTGTGAATTTATTTCTACATAATAAGAGGTAAAAATGGAATTTACAATATTTTTACTCCTTATTTTTATAGCATTGCTAAATAAAACAAATATATAATTCTACATTACAAATGATTGTAAGGATCTGATCTGCTTGTGATATTATATAAATTGTATCTAAAAGGGACATATTGAAAGTTATAAAAATCCAGTAGTATTGAAAGTATTCTGTAACATATACATAAAAAGTGAATATTGGAACATTTGATATTGTCTATTGTAATCAGTAAGTCATTAGTATTTACTTAGTAACATAGAAATATAAATAGCTTAGAAAGTTTAATAAATGATTTCCTTTTTAAATAGTAAAATTACATGAGACATTATATAAAATTATTTTGTGGTTAAAAATCTGTATAAATTTAATAATAGATACTTTTGTGAATATTAATAACTAAATGCATTTTTGAATTAATCTATAAATTTTCTGGTAGCAATATTCAAATTTCAATCTCTACCAGTCAGTATAAAATTGACAAAATTCTTAAATCTAACTACTTTCAAGCAACAAAAAATAAAATGAAAGTAATTTTTTAAATTTATTCTTAAAACATCTTTTTGAAAACATTTTTCATTTCTTCAAAAATACCATTGAGAACTATAGCCTACTTTAATATACACATTTCAAAATACCTAAGACCTTAATTTTGTCAATTTGTTTTATTAATTTACTTTGTAACTAAAGTGTGTGTGTGTGTGTAGATTATATATATATATATATATATTAATTATATATAGGCCTATAGGCCCATAAGAAAAAAAATTGATAAGTAAGGAGATTTTATCTTTAAATTTTAATTAGTAAATTATTAAGAATAATTGTAATTTGATATTTAAAATTACTGACACTACACATTTTCAATATATTAAAATTAACTTTTGTAATAAACATTTCATTATTAATTATAACTTTCTACTAATTCAAGCATTAAGCATTAGATGTTTATTTTTTGATTCATAATAATCTTCCTGCTTTTCCAACTAAACAAGCAGGAAATGTGACCTCTCCTCTTCAAGCTGTATAAATCTCAACAGTTTCCCTATACATATTTCCTATAAATGATTATTTCTTCTGGAGATCTGATCTAGTTAATCTTATACTAGACATTATATATATATATATATATATAAAGAAATAAAGTACTACAAATTTTAAAGTTAATGATTTTTTTTACACCTAACATTAATATAGATAATTTAAAATAAAATTCAATATACAGTAACATGAAATTATTAGAATAAAAATACACTACTAAATGGATTTGCATCATCATTATTGCAGTGTTAATTACATATGAATAATTATTTAAATTATTCATTTATGATGTACTTTTTTCAACTTTATTACACAATTTATTTTTAACAGCAGTGTAAATAGATTGCTTCTGATGACAAAAAGCCTGAAGAAATATTTGAAATGTGTAATCTATATCATCAAGTTGTTTAATAAAAGATAATTTACAAGGATATAAGGGGAAAAAAACTTGAAAATTAAGAATTGTGCATTTTTTTTATTATTTAATATTTTAAAGTGAATAAACAACAAAAACTAAAAGAAATACTCCTATACAAAATGAAGTAAAAAAAGTCTAATTAAAATTATTAAAAAATGTATCTCATTAAATAACAACATACTTTAACAATACATAATAATGCATATTAGCATATATCAGTATACACATAAACAAAAAATAGTTCAATTTATTTAAATTCCATTCTATATATAAATTAATTGATATGAAATGTAAACTAATGTATGCATTAAAAATAACATTTTCTTCTTATAGCTATCAACATCTAATGCTTAATTTAAAATATGTAATTTATCAGCTTAATTTATTAATAAATTTACAAATATTAAACTCCCCACTCAAGTTTATTTCAAAAAACAAATACTATTTAAATACTGTAAATTATTCTGAAATAACTAAATAAAATCATGTCATTTTAAAATAATTAACTTCCATGTTTATTAATACACAAATAGTTAACTCAGTTTCAGATCTATGAAATTTTAGTCATCTTTATCTATAAAAAATGTTAAGAATTTGATTTTTATATATATATAGCTTTGGGCTGTATAGTAATCATTCTGTTTACCAAGGAAAAAAAAACAAGCTCTCCAGGAGTATTATGCTCCCTTTTTTGATTAGATTCATTAACCAAAATTTTTTTCTTCATTTAAATTGTTACAACCTAAAAGCATTCCAAAATTTTTTTTTAGGATTTTAAAGTATAGTGTAAAATCTATAAAGATAAATATAAAGATTTGCATTAAAATTTATTAAAAAGTCTATTATTACAATATACATTTATTAAAAGATTTGAATAATAAAATAAAATCATAAAATCTAGAATATCTAATATTTACACAACTTGACAAGATATTTTGGCAGTTCCTTCACATCATACAGTAAATTTTTATATAAGCTTGTCTCTAAAACAAACTTTTTCTTTTTATGTACAAAAACAAAACTAAGACATTAAATTAATGATACAGCGTTTGAATTTTCATAATAAAATGAGCATCATTTTTGCTTATGTAATGTGAAAGGGACAACATACCTTTTTTCAAAATAATCTTTGAATAAAAACATATGGAAATATTTGTTTTATTTTCAGAAACCTAGCAGGAATTCAGAGTGGGGTGAGCAATGAGTTGTTCTAAATATACATATATATAAACAAAAAATCATCCATCTAATGTTGAGCTCACCCTTCGTATTTGCAATGCCCTCTCTATACACACACGTCGTTTCACTTAAAGTTGTTTTTGAAAATTAAAAATTTTGTATATGTAAACTGATAAAGGTCCTAACCATCTCATTCAGAGCAGCATTTGTATATAATTAAATTTATATTTGTTATACTGTTATTTTATCACACACATAAAAAATATATGTTACATTACAAAATAAAACTGTATTTATAATTTACATATATTTTAACTACACGTACATGACTTCACACAGTTTAAACGTGTAAAAAACTGAAAAACTATCACGATTTAGAAATATTGCTCTGGTTTAATTACATTCGTACCATTTTTAGTGTGTGTTTATTATCAATGTTAACACTTTGTCTTAAGAGGAAACTGGAGAAATATTGCAACATAAGACTTTTTTTTATATTGAAAGTTTAAATTATATAGATTTTATATGGAAAATTTTAAGTTATTGATATCTTAACGTCTCTTATTAATTCTCGTGAAGTAGATTTTAATAATATAAGTACCATGTGACAACCTTGCGTCATAATTTGAATGTTTTCTAAAAATAATGATGATTTCTTCGTATTACCATAACAATAGATTATGATTGTCATTAATATGCAAATCATGCTTTAAAAATATTCTTATAAAATCCAATTGGGAATAAAATGTAAATGAAGAAAAAGAGGTTAAGGTATTAATTTTATTGCGTAATTAATTTAATAAATGTTACAAAGTTCCACTTACCCGAAGAAAACTTTGAGGAGGAATAAACAAGGGACCTGTTTTAAATGTTTCTTCTTTCTCCATCGCTTCTAATTTCATTTTTTTCGCAATATCATTACAAAAATTATTTCAAAAAAAGGAAATTAACAGGTACACAATCACCCAGACACTTCCTCTCCGACATTGGAAAGGAAATGAATCAAAGCTTTTAATACTCAAGTATCTCCGCTTGGGGCGCTTCAAACGAATAATTAATTCCGACATTTTTGTAACGAGTTTCATCCAAAATTTTAATAAACATCGTAATATTGTTATTATATAAATTTTCGGTGACTCATTTTTGATTTCACAATATTAAAAAGAATAAATAATTTATAGATTTTAAAGTTTTAAAAAATTTTGATAATTAACAATAATCCATACAAGATACGTGTTTAATTAAAAACAATACTTTGTGTCTCAAAAATATTTAAAAGAGTAAAAATGGAAAAATTCCGTCACTTGTGATACCCTGATGTTGAAGCCATCGACCAATGCCTTACTCATCCATATTCTCCGCTGAGTCATCACAACTAAACATTACTTCATCGTCGTGTTTTCAGATACTATAAAATTAGTTAATTTGTTTTCTTACAGTTAATAAATGATATTAAACTGACGGAAACACTAAAATGTTTTAAATTATGAAATATAGGTGATGTGACATTTAATTATAAATTTAAAAAAACATTAAGTCTAATACAAACAAAGGCTAAAAGAATTGCGATTATTAACATTAAACAAAATGTAATTTTTGTGCTTAAAATAGAATCTTATCGTCCAGGTAACGTAATTTTAAATATAAATAGATGTGAATTTAAAAAACTATATTAAGGTTTCAAAATTTCAAACAGGATCCGGGAAATGAGTATTCATCCTATATCAATGACTTTTAGCTTTTGTCCTTCCAATGTCATCGATCTACTGATGTTCGTCTTTTCACTATTTATTGAATTGATAGATATAAGGGAAGCTTCACATCACCCTTTTCCTATAGGGGAAAAAAGTGAAATCTACTCCGCACGCGGCGCTAGTATCGACGAGGTTGTAAACAGACTAAGCGATGCGTTGTCGGTTCTAAAGTACGATTTGTTAATTCTTTAAACGAAAATCCAATAATTATTTTAAGACTGGGTAATGGCTGATAGAGGTTTTAACATTCAGGAATAACTAATTACTAAAGATGTTGTGGTAAATATACCCACTTTTATGAGAGGAAAAGCACAGCTGAGCAGCAGTTTGTCATCTCGAGACAGAAAAATATCTAGTAAAAGAATACATATTGAACGTATTATAGGAATGGCTCGTACTGTACATATAAAATTTTGAGGCAACACATGCATCCGACAGTAACCAAACTTGGCAGTGAAATTATATTTATATGTTTTATGTTATGCAATTTTAGACCATGCATTGTTGGCAGAGATTCTTAATTTGTTTCACTGTTAGTCTAGCTCTCTATTAATACCGTATATAATTTTTTTTCCATTCTAGACCCTAGCCTAATTTAAGTTTTCCATCTATAGTATTTTTAAATTTTTGTCTGTTTATAAATTCTAAGATTAAGAATGTATACTATCATACACAGTAAGGTCTTCATTGTGGAACTTCAATTCAAAGTAATATAGTGGTTTTAAAATTTGTACTATAGTTGAATAAATACTTGTAAGCTAATAAAAGAATTTTAATCTTTAAAACAAAATCTCTTTTTATTATTTAAAAAAATTCACACTATACACCATCTAGAAAAATTTTACATAAACTCAAATTGTAAAATAACAATTAGCTCAATTATTTTATAAACTTAATGTTTATAAAACATTTTTTTTAAAAAAGAACTGGCTTAATATGCTCATGGAAAAACATAATTAGTGTTTCAATCATGTCTGCAATGAATTTATTATCTCTTGGAATGATACAAACTTTGAAGTCACTTTTTGTGTAAATAAACAGATGAGCAACTTGTCTATTTGTCACTGCTAATTGTCCTTGGATTTGATGAAAATAATCATGATTCCGTTTTAAAGTAATTTTGTCATCAGTACATTCCAAATATGGTATCTTTAGCACATTCACAGGAAGTTTAAAACTGGAGTAAGGACATTTAACTTCTAATATTTTATCATCATCCACTAGCCCATCTGGACTTGCAGCTAAGAATGGGTATTTTGAATGAAGAAACATGCCACATTCTTTCACAGGAGTATTTACAAAAGAATATGTTTCAATTGCTTCTTTTTCATACCTTAAGCCGTGAGAAATTGCCTTACTTTTTATTGGCCTACTTGACAGTAATGAGCCACACAATTTTACTCTGTCTGTTGATTTTAATTTACAAACTTTTCCAAAGTTTGAAGATGTCAAATGCAACAAATGTTCCTTCTTCCAAACTGCACTTTTTCATTGTAATCTGGTCTCTTTTTCCAAATGTTTTATGTACTCCCTACTTGCTTCAGTTACATGTAAAGCACTTAAAAACATTTCAGACATTGTGCTTTTGCAATAATCATGATCTGATTCTAAAGCCCTCATGTTTGCTGGTTGCCTTAATTGCAATATCGGTATTGCACAACCACTTTGCATGTTCATTGCCAAATTAATAACAAAGTTTGTATAATCAGGGATTGTACTGCCAGATGGTCTGGGGTCAAATTTTATGTCTTCCAATAATTTTCTTTTCATTCCTCTCTTCTTAAATAAATGAAATGGAAGCTCACTAGCCTTAACTGGGGAACCTTTATGTTGGCAGGTAGGCTGATGGAATGTTTGCAGAACCTGTGTGCATGTTTTGTGACACTTATATGTGCCTGTTCTTCCATATTCTTCTATTGCCAATAGTGTTACATATACATGTTTGCAATATGCTTTAGGCCCTTTACCTGCTGTACATTCACATATTACATTTTCTATAACCCCATCATCTGTAATTACTAAATCTGTGTAAATCTGTTCCCCTTGTTTAATTCAGATTTTACATTACCTTTAAAATATAAAAAAATGTTTCTCTTTTGTTCCTCTTATTATTAATAAGAATTCATTAAAATACATCTGCACAGCAGACAGTGGCATTCTTTGATCTGACATCTCCATGTAGGCATCAATTGTCTCTATAGTCAAAACTGGTATTTGTAAACTTGGAGAGAGATCCTTATATTCAGATGAATCAGGAAGTTTGAGTTCAGGAGAGCTATCACAGGATATAGAAAAATTATGAGTTTCCTGATTCCTCTCATGCCAGTAACCTGAAAATTATTGTAAACAAGTTTAATAACTAGTTAAGATATGATCACCAATATTTTATTTAGTTTTTTCTGTCTCATTGACAGGAAAGGCAAAAATTATTATTATATATTATATTCTTACCTTAATATATTACATATAATATAAAAATAAACAGTATAAGGTAACTGAACAGTATTGACAAGCACCTAAATATGGCATATATATAGTGTATGCCAGATTTAGTAAAAGAAAATGGGCAAAAATTCACTTGTACAAAAAGTTTATTGGTGAAGAAATTAGTCTTATTGCATTAAATTATTGAAACAAGATGACTTGTGACCAATAAAAAAGACATTTTGATTATATTTATTTTAAATACTCCAAATATTGTTTTCTCTTGGTAAAAGATTAAGATATATATCTCTTATATTGTCTTAGAACTTCATAGAAAGTAGTTTTGTTTGTATTGATTGTTGTTCTAAATTACAGTGATAACCTATTGGTACAGTTAACATTTCAGATACTGGTATAAATTGGTTATAATATATCAGGCTCAGTACATGACCATATTCCAAAGGAAAAAAAATTTATTTTAATTAAAGTTTTGACCTTATGTATTGGTTAGACAAATGTGAAAGGAATCAATGAGAACTTTACTGATCTTTAAATGTTTTTATCGACGAAAAATGTGCATTTTGTGAAATCTTATTCTTAAAACTTTCATCTACTGGTAAGTTACCTTATCATGTAATAGTTATAATGACTTGAAATTATAAATGTAATAATTAACGATAAAAATATAGATGTAGATTATTTTAACTTACCTTTCTATTAAATCGGCTTTTCTACCAGCTAACTTGGCATTGTACTTTTTTAATTCTTCCTTTAATTGTACCGTTGTTAACCTTCCTAAAAAATATTTTCGTTCTTCCATTATTATAAAGTAAGCTATCCTTCGAACGGAACAGCTTGTTTACAACCGTATCGATATGCGCGACACCTATGTCACGTGATCACTTTTTTCCCCTATTGTTTCACTGATTTGATATTGATATAAGAAGAAAACAGTTGAACCTATAAAATGATTTGAATTTTTTCTCGTAAGTTAGACGACATCAAGAGTGAAAAGTTATGACTGAATGTGATTCGGCATCATCAGAATGAGGTAACAACTTTGTTTCATGAGAACCTTCTTTGTGAGGTATTATCTAATTGGCAAGATCATTCTGAAGAGAGAATTAAACTACATATTTCGACTAGATTAATTCAATTATAACTCTATATTTAGGGGAAACACTATATAAAATTGTAAAAAAAAATATTCAATTAGGTACAGTACTTGAAAGAATAATTTAATATATAAGGATTTCTGTGGATTTCTTTGGAGGCTGAGCATAGAGAGAATTGAAATGAAATTTGTTACCCTCAAACCGGATATTGTAAATAAGATCTAGTGGCAGTCATGGACGAAATAGACGCCAGAACACACGCGCACGTGTGTTTTGACTTCTATTTCGTTTTAATATCTCAGGATAGGATATTAATTAAGAAACAAAATTCAGCATGGTAGTAGCATCTACAGTAGAGAGTCGTTAATCCCAATCAATTGGGGACTGGAGTTGTTCGGATTAGTGATTTGTTCGGATAACCGATTATGTACGGAAAAAATATATTAACCTGTCCGATGTTCAAATTTTTCTCCGTTGCGTGTCGCTTCGTGTTGAACTTTCGTCGATTTTAAGCCTAACGAAAATTTTTATAATAATAATCGAGGCTATTGTATCGTTAAAAATTATTTCTTTATTTTGTACAAACAAAATAAATATATTAAAGAATATAAAAACATGAAAATTATACTTTAGAAGTAAATCTAGTATCAAAAACGTTCGATTCAGCACGACACAGTCCGACTGAAAATCGTTCGGATAAACGGCGATTCGGATTACCGGGGTTCGTATTAACGACTCTCTACTATATATAAGGGGAATTGATGCTATTAAATTTTAGTGGTTAAATGTCAAACGGTTGGGAAAATAGAGAGAAGTCACTTGTCATATCTCGAGAGAAATCAGACTTAATGACAATTTTACTCGTTTTTAGTATTTACAACATACTTTTAAAAACTCATTTCTACTCTCAAAATTAAGCGTTTTAAATCCTGCCACCAAGAACATTTAGAATAAGTTTCAATTTGTTTTTTAGATACAAAAGAATCATTTCTCTTGCCATTTCTAATTCAATGTTTTGTCTAAATTGCAAATGAATTTTGCCAAGTTTTAGAGAAAACGGAGGTTGGTTAATTTGGTTTAAGGCAAAATAAACTAAACTAACAATTTCTTCTTCTCTATAAAAATCTTCAGATCGAAAATTTCTGCTTATTTTTTTAAAGTCTCTAAATTTATGTTCTACTTCTACAACAACAGTTGATTCGATATCTATTGCAGAAATTGAAGCTTCTAGTTAACTTCGCAAATCTACAAAAACATGTTTATGTTCGTCGATGTAACAAGGACACGAATTTAATTGAAAACAAACGTATCTAATTGAGGGATTTGACTTTAGCAACAAGACAACATCCCTTTGTACTCTCTTCCACTTTTCTTTGTTTGTTGGAAGAAAAATTGTTATAAGCTCAACTTGATTACGACATAGAACTTCCCTTAGAGTAGATACTGAATCCCACTCTATGTTATAAGTGAAATCTGCTTTTATCATACAGAATTTTGCAAATCTCTCTTCTGAAATCTTATCTCTGCATACCTGAAATATTTCCAAGTCTCCAGGAAACTGAATTACTCGAGTTCTTTTCATATTGTATAAGTTTTCTCCTTCTGTTAAGTCTCTTTCCAATCTATCTAGTCCCAGAAGGTTTGCATGCCATAAAGAAATACGAAACGTAAAAAATTTTAAAAATATCCTTTTATCACCGTAATTCCGTATACTTCTACAGAATATTTATTGATTTTATATTCTAAATTGAATACATAGAAGGCCGCAAGAAATTCGATCAGCATCTGATGAAAAGTAGAAATTGCTATATCGTCTCCAAAATTTGTGACAGGAACGATATTTAACTGTGAAATAATTTCAAATTCCTGTTCGTTGGAAAATTCTTTTTTTAAATCTTTCTCGAGAACAAAATGTTTACCATTAATTAGATTTTCGAAGATTATTTTTCCCAACCGCAATAACAGTTTCTCGCCTTCTATGAATGATGATTTCTTCAGCAAATAATTATAACCGTATTTTGACCAAATTTCCACGAATTAGCATTTTAATTATTTTGATATATAAAGTCGTTATTGTTACATTAAATTCATCTTCATATTTATGAATACTGCATATAATATTCATCATTTGCGGGCATATTGTTAAATCTTCAAGAAAGACCAAGTTCTCTAAATATATTTCTTTCATTCTCTTCCCTTTCTTCACATCGTCAGCAAACACTTGTTCTACGTAACTTATCTGATCTTCTTGCATCAAGCCAGTCAAAGAAAAATGCCAATCGAATTTAATTCTGATTGCTTTTGAAACCTTTTCGTTGCTTGTTAAGATGACCGTCATTTTCGGTGAAGGATTATTTATTGATGACCGTAGAAAATCTAAGAAAAGTTGCTTCTTGACCATGTTATCATATCCATCTAACAGAATGAGAAAGTTTAATTTCGATTTCATGAAGGCGTTAATTGAGTTTTCATCTCTAGTTCCTAAAATGGTTTCTATAATCGCTTCAGTAATCGTTCTGTTCCCTAATTCTTGTAACTGAATGACAATTAACATGTATCGTGACAGATAATGAGGACTCTTTCTTGTAGACCAATCGTATGCCAGTCTGCTAACCAATGTTGTTTTACCAAAAAATGGTTTTCCAGTTACCAGTATAAACTGGTTTTTACTTAAGGAAATTCTTTTAATGGTAAATATGTCTTCTAATAGAAATATTTCATTTCTTAAAGAATTTTCTACCATTTTATCTTCGACTACTTTTAAATTAATAACATAGTTTTCGAAAGGAATATCGCAAGAACTGTCATACCAAAGATTATGATACTCAAACGAATTGATTTCTGCATATTTCTTTTTCAGCTTACTTGCTTTTTTCAGAAGATCCCCATCTAAATAATAATATAAAAATAGAGTAATAAAAGTGAAAATAATGTATGTGTTAATATAAAATTTTGGAATTCTTACCACTTATATGTCCATATTTATTTATTATAAATAAAAAATCCAAAACAAGAAGCGATAGCAATCGCTAGTAGTAACAGGATGTCAATTATTTTTAGGCTGAAGGAAGATTGTCCAATTATTTCTGAAATATTTGATATATTTATAAGAATAATTTAATTTTAATTATAAATACACAAATGTTAAACATTTCTACATTCTACTGTTTATATTTTATCAAAAGCACGGAGTTTGTCCTGACTAACTCCGTGCTTTTGATAAACAGGTAGAGACATAATTATTCCGTTTTTTTTTATCAAATTGATGAAAAATGAGATCGTACACAACTATCTAACATGCATAATACAGATAAAATGAAAGCAAGAAAATCATAAAGCAGAGCTAGTAAGAACTATATTAGAATGTAATGTCAAATTATACCAAATAATGAAGATGAAAGCACAAAACAGAGTAAATTACAAAAGATCGTTACTAATCTACCAGTAATCCATTATCGATTCGGTACTTACAAAATATGATAAACATTATTTTTCACTGATAAAAATAATAATAACTATATTTATCGTTCGAAGAAAATGTTTGCTTTGTGTTTAATACAAGAATTCATTTATTATTTTAATCACTGTTTATCGTAAAGTGACAATTTTCTTTTTTAATGTAAAAAATTTATTTTATTATTATTTTTAAATTTTCTTGTAAATATACTAAAACTAATTTAATAATCTTGGTGATAAAATGAAATTTGTGATTTTTAAAACAAGAATTTTTTATTTTACAACCTCAAACTTTTAGAACTCATTAAATGCACATGGGTGACCTAAAAGTAATAGGATAGTTAAAGATTTCACATTTTAGTATAGAAATTTTATTAGCAGAATATAATGTGTGCAGATAGAAGGTATGTATATATAGAACACATTATTTATATGCATAAATCAAAAGACAACAATTGTACAAAATACTTCATTTAAGCCAATACATTCTACACAAAAAATCTGTTTGTCACCACAGAATTATTAAGGAAAAGTAGTGTAATTGTAATCCTGCTCACTCCAGGTATCGCGAAAAAGAATAAATTGCAAGCACTTAATATTGCTATCTATCAAAGCTACGTTTCGAGTGGGAAAAAATGGCTGCTTTCAGAATCAATGTTTGTATTTCGTTGCAGTGCTATTTTTACGTTGATTTTTAAAAACAATATTTCAACTGAAAGCAAGTACACCGTTATTTTTAAATTGTTAATTCTAAATATTATGTATAAAAAGTGTATATATTTAGCTTTGCATTCGTGTTTTTGTTTGTAGTTACGCCAACTACGAATCGTCTGAATTTTAATATGGCGAAAAAGAGTTTCCGTCATACTAATTTCTTTGTTGTCACATTAAGTTTCTTTTTGATAACAAAGAAATTATTTAATAACAACTCAAAAGACTGATATACCGCAGTTTGGTGGTGAAGACTTAAGTAATTTGCTACCTTTGAAGGGGAGGGAAGAAAAAATATGCTGTAAACGTATTTGTAGAGAATTTGGAAGTAACAACGAATTTTTTTCCTGCTGCATAATGTGTAGAGGTTGATTGTATAACGATTGCAGTGGTGTGGACAAATAGCTACAAATGTGACTAAAATCATGAGTCGAAACAAGCGTCATTACCCTACTATGTCGGGTATTATCATTTAAAGTGTAGTATTTTGCATTAAATAATAAAGTATTTTATTAACTTCAACAAATTGTTCACTATACTTTAATGTTATGTTTCTTGAATAAATGTTTCTTTAAATTTGAGTATGTTCTATCAGTTTTCCCGTGAGTGGTATTACCCTGTTTTTCCGTACATTTTCCCACAACTCTAACCTCTCGTTATTTGAGAGTTTTGAAATCTCATCAAAATAATCATCAATTAGTAACCAAAACAATAATATTTTGTAACTTTTCCCTATTACTTCTAGGCTACACCTTATATTTATATTATGAATACATCTTTAATAAATGTTTTATACCTTCATGATAGATTGTTTTTGAAAATATTTTAATTGTCGCTATTGTGCAAATAACAACAAATAAGACTGATACAATAATATCATTAACTCTAGAAATGCGTGGTTTGGACGATGTAATCGAAGATTCTCCATTCTTCGAAAGCTTTTCCTCCTTTTCTTCCTCTCCATCTTCACTATCAATTTGTTTCCTCACTAATATTAAAATATAATACTTAAAATTATGAATAAATATAACTATAACAAATTAATTTTTTTTTAATTTTCAATAATTAAGTTTATACTTTCTGAATTTTAAGAGAAAATTTTAAAACATTGTTATTAAAGGAATTATATATAATTTCATTTAATAAAATGTTATAACTACAGCAGTATGATATACATAAAAATATATTTTGCATAAGTGATAATGAATCTAACACATCGTTAATACGATTATAAAGTTTACCTGGCTTTGGAAGATTTTCATTCGTTAAATCTAAGCTTTGACAAGAGACAGACTTCAATATATTCTCCATCTGTTCGAGTTAATTCATAAAAATAAATAAATTTAAATTGCCTGAAAAAATCTAAGGAGACAAACAAAATATATTTTAAGCGAACCAAAACATAAGGCACATACAGGGCTAGATTTTCGCAATAGCAAAGCAAGCGTATACATGGAAATGTATTTTCCTCGATAAAAAAGTAGTCTTGTGACTAAGGATGGGATTTTACAGCGTTAAAAAAAGCTTTAAAATGGGGATTCAGAGTGGTTCCTTTTAGAACTTTGCACCCCTCTTTTTTTAACTTTTGCTTAAAAGAATAAAAATGGTGCGAAGAGGCTGGTGCTATAATAGTAGTAAATGGTGCTATAAATAATGTTTAAATTATTTATAAGGTTTAGTATATTTTTTCACAGGCCATTCATTTTTATACTATGTCATTGTCGCTTGAATTGCAATCGTTTGCCAAAAGGAATGAATTATTTCCAAATTTTCAAATGTAAATTATCTGCGTTTACATGAAAGAATATCTTTATGTAAAAAAAATTGTCCAACGTCCACAGATGTTAGCGGCAGGTACTTCGTCTTGACACGAAATTCTAAATCATTGCGTTTTACGACGGTCTTTAACTCTGGATTCTTAGCAAGACTCTTTTCAAGTTTTTGCTTGGCAAACTCACCTAACTTTTTTCATACTGAAGAAAACAGTTTCCACTGCTTTTCTTTTTGAAGATGCTTCCTTTCTAATTCGGTAATTGCATCAACAACGAATTTGTATCAATATACAGCATACAGTCTTCCTGAAAACTAGCGTCCAAAACTAAGTTTTTAATAATTTGACCAACTGCAGTAGAATCAGAATCTTCTAATGATACATTGAGGTAGTTATTTTCCCAAAATTTTCTTAAAAGATCAGTCCTAGCTTGTGATGTTCGGATCAGGTGATAGGGGGAACTGTGTTATTTCATAGTACACAGCGGTTCTTGGTGACGTTTTTGTTAAAAAATTTTTCATCTCTGAAATAAACATGTTTTACTTTAAGACATTTAGTAACCTCTGATTTGCACACCAAATGAAGGGCATGTGCTATGCATGAAATGTGATTCAAGTTGATAAACATTGGTTTTAAATTCCTGAAAGCTGAGAGCATATAAGGTTAATATGACGATTTTAGTCTCTGTAATCCAAAATTATTCTTGGTAGACAAATCTCACAGCAATTTTATTGGCAAATTAAATTTATTTTGTAAAGACTACATCAAATGCATTTCGGGCTGGTCTAATATTTTCCAGTCCCTCTTCAGTGCTAAAACAATAACAAAGAACGTAAAATGTTTAACTAAAACACAACATAGATGTATAGCTACACCAAAACTATAAACTTTGGAGAAAAACTTACAATAACCGTTGGTGGTAATTACAATTATATTTCCATAGGTAAGGGTGGTAAACTTTGCACACATTTATAGGAATCCTAAAATTACAATTATCTTTTTTTGTACAAAACAATATAAGGCTAATACAAGTAATATCTTAAACAATACTTATACTTACAAGTTTAAGAAACTTTTCCACACACGTGTATAATAAACATACTAAAACCATCCAATTATTAAAACATTTTTGACAAACAATTGTATAGATAATTCCAAAGCACTACAAATTTTTGACATCATTAACATCAGTATACTACAATCAACACTTTACAACAGTAATCAAGTGACGACGTCTTAATACATATCCATTTATTTTATCCCAGCGCCATCTATCAGATTATACCAGCTATAATTTATTTCCATCCCTTTCGACTGATTTATTAAATTATTATTATTTTGTTTTCTAATTTCTATATGTTCTTTAAATTTTCTTTTATATATGTCTTTTTCAATATGTAAAATTTTTACATTGTTTCTATTAATATTACAATTATTACTATTGTAAGTTCGCCGAAATGGGGAGAGTTTTTATTCCCAACCGTCGGGATGGCTAAGGGCTATTCGCATGTGGGTGGCGGTTTTGAGGAGGCAGAAAAACAAGCGTTTCACATAGAAACCGTTTATTTTAGTCGAAAATGCTTACATAAATTTAGCAATGGTCCTTGAGTTCAGAGCTTTAGGTTGTTTTCGGTTTCGGTCTGGTCCTACGCTGGAGGGGCCTCGTAGCAACGTCGAGTTAAAAGTTCGAAATTCTGAAGAGACAGTGCACAAAAGATGAACGGAAACACTACTATTGGAGGTAAAATACACAACAGGTAGTCTAGAGGAAGCTCTTCTGTCCTTGACATCGGAGGCTTTATAATTTTCTCGGAATCGAATCATCGCTAATTGGCTAACTCTTCTCCTCCTCGCTTCCCAATTGGTATCCCACCTGTCTCCAGGTGTAAATGGAGCTTCGTTAGGTCGCAGGAAAGGTCGGCAAGAGAAGGTTTACTCGACACCGTCTTTTAGACTATGATTGCGTTTAATTGTTGACTATGACACCAACGCTCATTTTGATATTTTTTCTTTTTTCTTTCTAGTTTCGTTTTGCTTTCTAAACTGCGTCTTAATTTTTAATATTTTTCTTTCTAAATTTTCTTTACCTAAAATTTTGTTTTTCCCGTTACTCTTTATGAGCGTCGACATCAAAGTCCGGTGTCGCCGACTCGACACTTATAAAAGTTATCATCTCGCGGTTTGACTTAACAAACTTGTACATATCCCCTTTGGGGGGCTATTTCCGGGCCTCACACTATTGATGTGGTTAAACCACGGAGAATTATTATACTTAAGCCGAATGGCTGCTTCGTGTTCTTTAACTCTAGTTTCTAGTATACGCCCGGTTTCTCCTATATATATATACACGGATTATGACAATTACATTCAATTCTATAAACCACACCAGCTTTTTTTAAAGGGTCTAAATTATTCTTACTACTATTATTAATATGTTTACAAATGTTTTGTGAAATACTATTGGTCAAAGATGGGGGCCAAACAAATATTATGATTATTAATACTTTTCCTGCACTTCTCAAAGATATTTTTAATGTATAGAAACTTTTTATATATTTTATCGGTTTTCAACTTAGTATTATATCTATTCTTTAAATAATATGTTTTCCATTTTTTAAGGATAAAGTTTGGGTAATCGTTCAAAAGGAATTTGGTATCTAATTCTTTTAGTTTAATTTTTATGTTATAATTATCAGATATTCTAGTATATATGTTTTTTAATTCGACTATATATGCATTCTTTTTAATGTGATCAGGAATACAAGAATGGTAATTAATAGTTTTGCTTACATTACAAGATTTTTTATAAGTTATAAAATCAAATTTTCTAGGATTATTCACTATGGTAATATCTAAATAATTAATTTTCTTATTTATTTCCTCTTCAATATCAAACTGTATAACCTTGTCTATGTTGTTTATTAAATTATATATAGTTTCTTTATTAATCAGGTTTCTATTATATACTATCAAATAGTCGTCTACATACCTCATTATTAACTTTATACCCCTAATTTTACTAATTTTTTTATCGATGTCAATCATTACTAATTCAGCTAATTTTGGCCCCATCTTTGACCCCATACTGATACCATTATTTTGTCTATAAAACATACCATCAACTTCAAAATAATTATTTTTGTAAGCAAATTCTATTAAATCTATCAAATTTTTTTAGATACTAAGGTCTTTTAAACTGTTTTCTATCATAAACCAGGTTATGCTAGGATACATATTTTTTATATCTAAGCTCATTAAGCAATCTGAATTCTCCTTATTTAATTTCAATAATTTATTAATAACAGTATCAGCATTTTTTATACTATAGATAGAATTATCTATATCTTTTAATTGTTGTTTTATGTATTGCTCTAGATTATACAAGATGGAAAATTTAAAGTTTACAATAGGTCTAAATTTTTCTTCTATTTTATGTGTTTTTATGTGTGGAAAAGTTTCTTAAACTTGTAAGTATAAGTATTGTTTAAGATATTACTTGTATTAGCTTTATATTGTTTTGTACAAAAAAAGATAATTGTAATTTTAGGATTCCTATAAATGTGTGCAAAGTTTACCACCCCTACCCATGGAAATATAATTGTAATTACCACCAACGGTTATTGTAAGTTTTTCTCCAAAGTTTATAGTTTTGGTGTAGCTATACATCTATGTTGTGTTTTAGTTAAACATTTTACGTTCTTTGTTATTGTTTTAGCACTGAAGAGGGACTGGAAAATATTAGACCAGCCCGAAATGCATTTGATGTAGTCTTTACAAAATAAATTTAATTTGCCAATAAGATTGCTGTGAGATTTGTCTACCAAGAATAATTTTGGATTACAGAGACTAAAATCGTCATATTAGCTAATATACAGCAAACCATTTATATATATTTTGAAGCATATAAGGTGTTTGATCTGTTAGGACAGTCCATTCGTACTGTACTTAATGCCATCCGTCCACAGCTTCAAGCACGCATTATTAAATGCTGCATTACATGGATAGCTTCACATTTTTGCAGCTTATGTCTTTAAGAGCATTGTTTCCGCCGGATTGCCTGTTAGTGGGGTACTAAAATATTCAAAACCGTTTCATATCATTCATATCATCCGTTGTTTCGTTTACAAGAAACAAAATTGAGTTATCTCGAAAACTATCCTTTATCTTACTGATTGTTTTTGTATATAGCCTACTAACTAGGAGGCTATATACTTAGATGGCTGATCTTACTCGTTAGATGCAGGGCCGGATTTACCAATCCAGAGGCCCTGGACACAAATTTGGTGGGGGCCTCCTTTAAGAGTAGGCAAATTTGATGATTTAGAAAATTTACTAAAAATACTGTACTTTCAAGTAGATTTCAACTAAGTTGTTGTAAATTTCATTTAAAAATAAGGTTACTATAAACATACATATATTTTAATATGTAAAACTATTTTAATTTAATTGAAAAATACCTATGTATTTACCAAAATTTTTTCCCGAAATTTTCCGATGTTTCATAGGTTTTTTCCCGGGTTTGGTTTTCTTTGCCTGTGGCCCTCATGATTAGGCCACACTAGGCTGTCGCAGTAATAAGAAAAAACAATTATGTTTAAACATGGTTTTTTGGGGGCCCTGGGCACAGGCCCCAAATGTCCTTATGTAAATCCGGCCCTGGTTAGATGGATCTCAGAAAGTAAGAAAGCTGAAGCTAAAGATGAAAAAATTCGTTTCTGGAAGCAGCACTGTTACTACTTTCTGCCAAGAATTTTAAAATAAGTTTGTTTTTCCTTGTGTTTTTGCTTTAGTTCGTTGTTTATGTGTTTCATCAACAGCGATCTTACATCACAAATGTAACATCAAATATGCTTTTCATCAACAGCGATCTTACGTCACAAATGTAACATCTCAATATAATATAACAAAAGTGTTACATCTCAATATAGTTCCAACAGTAACAATACATTATTCAGCATATCTTGCAGCTAATTTTCTTAAATCTTCCTTCCTGTTTACTACTTTCGGTGTTTCTGAAAATAAATACTTTACGGTTAAATCAGTTAACATTTGAAACTAGGCCCGGAAAAAGCATATCTATCACTATGGTGACGTGCAAAGAGAAGTAACTTAGGATCTGTCCATAAATTATATAACGCATTTTTAGGAAATTTTGATCCCTCTCCCCTCCTGATAATACTTACTGACACCCTTCCTCATTTATTAACTAACATTTCTAGTACCCCGAAAGAAAAATTAATACGTTGCCAAATTGGGTTAAAAATGCAGATATTTAGGGTATGATTTGGAATTAAGTTGAAAATGTATGTGAACTAGATGAAACCCAAAAAATGCATAATCTACAATTTCAAGAAATAAGGCACGATTCGCAGTTAAAGTAGCCCAACTGGGTACGAAATACGTGGACTTGGAAACCTGAACAATCCGAGAGACACAGAAAGTTCAACAGTGGCTAACATTGGTCCCACATTGACCAACTTGTTGTCAATCAGTGGTTTCTACACGGCGATCCGCACATATTCTTTCTCAAATTACCACTTAGACGATCAGTTGACATTTGTATTTAGATTGTATGACTCATTCACCGTTACCAGCCAATTTCAATACTTTTTCCCGAGACACGTGTAACTTAAACCTGTATGAACTTTATATCCAAATTACTTTTTCTTATGAGAAAAAAAATTACTTATGTCAATAGCAGAGTTTTCAACCCAGGAAAAGCAAATAGGCTGACAAGTAAAAAGTCGCGTTATTCGCGTAATATTCGGGTCAATGCGAAATGTAAATATATACTTACAATATGATAAAAAAAAAACTTCGTTAAAAAGTAGAATGCCAAAGGAAACTAACTGCCTATTTATACTGTTTTTAAAACCACCGTTAGTCAACTGAATTGTTTCACTAAAGTCTAACTCCTGAGCGAGTATTAGTTATAAATTATGTCGCTACGGCGAACAGTGCCAATGGCGGTAACTGGATTTGTGTCAGTTTCGTTTTCAGTTGGCGGTGACAAAATATTTTGCTAATGTACAGTGGATTGTCCGTCGTATAAAATGTAATACGGTGAGTGTAATTTTTGAAATATAATCATAAGCAAAGATTGAATAGACATATTAAAGCGAAGCATATAAAAGACTATAACAGGAATGATAATAAATTACATCAATTATTTGGCATTTGGCATATTGTACAGTAATATGTAAATCTCGGATAATTTGAAGTCGCGATTATTTCGTTTCCTGAATTTCGAACTAACGAGGATTTTTTTCTGTAGTTCCTGTAGTTCAGCGGTTCAGAAACTACTGACATCTATAAACCCTTCAAAATTTAACAAATGACTACAGAATACAATACGCATATATATGAACGTGTATATCTATTAGAGAACGCACAGTAACGTAAAGAGTCACCACTTACCTAACTCTCTATGCCGAAAAAGTTCGTTTTATTCTACTATACCAAGCATGGGCAAATGCGGCTCTTGCTGAAAGTGTTAATTTCTGTTTTTTATTATCATTTTTACAATTTTATTTTTATAATTTTGTGAAAATATGTTTATTAAAAAAATTCAATATTTGTTTTATATTATATTTATATTATATAATAAAATCGCGCGCTTTACCATACTATCCTCCACGACAGTACAGAACTGCAGCTCTCATGCATTTTGCAAAACCTACATTTCGGCTCCCTCCGAACTCTTGCTTGCCCATCCTGTACACTATACTGTACGTGCAAATTATTCATATGCGAATAAGTGTAAACATGAATTAGTGATGCGCTTGAATACGGCTTGTATGCATATCGATCGTATCAAAAATAAGTGATATTCTTTAAAAAAAACTTGTCGTATGCTGTCATCATATTTTTAGGAAAATGTATTCATATTCTGAATATCTTTTGAAAATTTCAGACCAACAAACTTAGTCTGCGGACTCTAGTTTCAGAAACACTGTATCATTGATTTGCAGAATATTATCATTAGTTATTCCTTTATTAAAATAAATACATTTATTTTATTATCATTATATTACTATATTAAATTAATAAACACATCATATTTTTAGTTTAAGTTAACTCTAGCATTTACGTTTTATTATTATCAATTTCAATATTTCATTTTTCATCTCTCCTTCGTTTTCTTGGGGATCGTAGGGTATTCATAGCTAATTGTTTTAATTCAGTTTTAGAAGGTTCTTCTGAATGTTGACCTGCATGTAATCAGCAGCTTATTAAGAATACTATCAGAACTGTTCTACTAGAACAGTTTTAGGTCTTCCTTTTGCCTGGAACCAGGTTAAGATTCTCTAAGACTTCTTTAGGAATAGCATCCTCAAATAATTGGCCGGATGGCCGAGCGGTCAAGGTTAGCAGCCTACCGCCGTGGGGGACCCGGGATCGATCCGGACGGGTCGAGAAATCCCCAGGAATTTTTCGGGGGGCGGTCCGTCCGGATATGTCGGTCCCCGTCCCTCACCACCCGGCCGCCCCATTGTGGGCCTGGCCGAACCCATAATGGGCTTGCTATAAGAGGCCCTCTTAGTGCCCACTGGGCGGAAAGAGTTACAAAAAAAAAAAAAAGCATCCTCAAATAAGTTTTAATAAAATCTATATTGCTAATGATGATGATAATAAAGTTAACCTTACCAAATTTGTTTCGAAATCATTTGCGATTGCTTCCATTTGTGTTGCACATATTTCCAGTAGAGATATGGAAGTTTCTTTTTGTACCATGGAATCTTCTGTTTCCAGTACAATTTCTTTGTTTACGAAGTTTTTAACCTCCATTTTTCTAAAACTTTACTCTGTTATTAATTTTCAGTACAAACTTCTTTTATTTTATTATCTTCTTACTTTCTAAATGAAAGAAAATATATAAGAACTTCGTTTATTTATTTATTAATTTAGTTAGTTAAAATTTTTAAACAGAATACTATATCAAATAATTTGGCAATTTTTCTAATGATCATAATCTTTAGTATAAGTTAAAAAAAAAAAAAAAAACTTATACTTGATAATAGTTAAAATCCATTGAAAAATATATCAAAGATTAATAAGTAAAATATACTGTATATTGTTATTAGCGTTGTACTAAATATTCGGCATATTTTTGAAATGAATCCTGAATAAATTTTGAGATATTTATTTTTTCAAAATAATTTTTCTGAATTTTAAATACACTCAAACCTGTTTTTGTGCGGTCTTTTTTGTGTGATTTTTTATAGGTGCAATGTGTTTTGTGCAATTATTTTTGTGCAGTATACCAATTTGATTGAAATTCATATACCGCACACAAAAAATCACACAAAACAAATCGCACAAATAAAAAATCGCACAAAAATAAACCGCACAAAAACAAGTTTGAGTGTAAATTTTAAAAAATTAAAACCAGTTTAAATTTATAAAATCAATTTAAGAAATGAAATTTTTATTAAATAATAAAATTTTATTTTATTTTTTATGTTTTATATTTAATAAATATTCTATAATAGATTTTTGATATATAAATAAATTGTATTTCGTTTATTATTATTTTATTTGTTACTTTCGGGTAAAGCATAAAGCTGATAAAGTTACTTTCTAATCTAGTATCAGCTGGGAGGAACAGGGCCGTGCGGTAGATTTTCTCAGTATGATGCAAGCAGGATGCAAGTCTTCGAAATGCCGCCCCTTAAATGCTGCTTATGTCGCCTCTTTACGGTGCCGCCTGACGCGGCCGCCTCTCTGTATCACAGCACGGCACGGTCCTGGGGAGGAGGGCTTCTTATCGTGCACTTTGTTAAATATGTTCATATCATCTACGAAGTAACTGATTGGTTGAATGTCTTCCAATTATAGCATGAGAAATTACTTTAACATTTAACACGTCGCGCGTTGATAATTGGATATCACAAGACCTAAAATTATTATACTTCAATCAATACTTCTTAGTGTTAAAAAAATAATAAAGTATTGTCAAAAGCAAATTTAAAATAACTCGTTTCGCCTATTATAATTTTATTTATGTTGAGAGATAAAAAAATTTTTAAATGAAATTATAGCAATCCGTTTGTTAATATCTATAAGTCCACAGTACTGTATTTACATATCGAATCTGATTCAATAATATTAGTTTTATAAATAGATGCTTATATTTTTACTGTTATACGTATAAATTTTAAATTTATAACTCATAAATAATTATTTAATACGGTTTATTTCTTACCTGTTTTATGAAACAATTAACTCTCACACCTTATTTTAAATGACAGAGAGGCAACTTTCATTCTAACTTTTCTCTATGTCAGCTGTTATGAGTAACTTTTAACTTTGAACCGTGGTTTCAACACGTGTTGCAACCACGTGTTATTGGCTTCGTGCAAACTTTCATTTCCAGCTATCATTTGCTTCTGTCATATGATGTGAAATGAATTATCTTTAAATAATATATTATCATTATAAAATTACAAATGAAACTTGAGTGAAACTAGAATGACTAAGTTTTTTCTTTTATTCTGATAAAAAAAAATAAAAAAAGATAAAATATATATATATATATATATATATATATATATATATATATAGGATATACCGTTCAATAATTAGGTAGGTGTGCAATTTAACATGAAGGATGGTTAAAGTACAGGTATCTCTCGTATAACAAGGTAGATTCGTTCCGAAAAAGTGCCGTGTTATGCAATCCGTGCTATACGAAACAAAACAACTGATGCAAAACATAGGGTTATGTTCTAGAAGTTAGCAAAAGTATATTGTTTTTCGTTACTAAGAGAAATATGTTTATTAAAGCAATCGATAATATATTTTCAATCAATAATTAACTAACAAGTACAATTTAAAATACCGTTAATATTAATTTTAGTTAAACCAGGACGTTTTCTTTTTTCAAAGTATCGTCGTCATCTGAGATTTTTGTTGATCTTGATCAGAAATATCAGCAACGTCATTTTTTAAAATTTTCACCATAAAAGTTTTTTATGTATGACAAAATAAAAATGAAAATATGTTATTAATAGAAAATTCTTACTTAAATAAAAAGCATCGAATAACGGAGTTTGCACTTAAAATTTATGAAATTTTGTAGAGGATTTCCAAAACTGTGTTAGAGCGAAACCGAAAGTCGTGTAGTAAGGGGGATATCCCCAATTTTCAAACGTTGTTAGAGCGAAACCGTGTTGTACGAAGGATACCTGTATATTATTGTACGCGATAAAGAGGAAGAGGGCCAAAGCATTGTCTACGTAAAGTATTTTAGTGATATTAATGGAAAACGAATTTATTCTTATAAGCGTACTTATCAAAAATATTTTCAGAACTTGTTTAGGTCATTTTCTTAATGTCCCTAATTAACACATAATTAACAATAAGTACTGTACATGTAATTAAAGATGGGTTTGCCGAAAATACATCATTGGTATACAATGAAAATGAGCTTGCCAGATTGGGTGAAAAACAGCCGATTGAATATTTTTGATAGCACTTTGGCGACCAGAAAAGATGGTTCATCCAGTTGGTGACCATTGCTGAAATTTTTTCATTGCGAAAATCTATTAATGGGAGTAGCCTATTTTGTTGTCATAAAATTTTTTAAAAATTTTTAAAAATTCAAGAAACTAAGTCATCTGTAATTCTGTAAAGTCCAATAACCAAGAACAAAATCTTCCCAGAGACAACCTTTTACGAGAGGCTATGCCTCCGCAAAATTATGTAAAACTGTCGAAACGTTTATTGATGACAAGCAATTAAATATAAATATACATATATGTGTGTGTGTGTCCCTCGTACAACACGATACTTCGTACACGATCTAACACGATTTTGGAAATATTTCGTACAAAATTTCACGATTTTTAAGTGTAAACTTCGTTATTCCGTATTTTTTTAATTCAAGTAATCACGTGTGTTGTCTTAAATTTGTTCATGAATTTTAGAATGTTAAAATTTTCAAATTATTTTGTGCTTTTCGTCAGGTTTACTTTAATGAAAACTGATAAGACAAGGAAGAAAAAAATTGCACTAACTTTCCTCTCAACCAGTTGTTTTCGTTGATTCAGATTTTAACCATTAAGATTGTCGCTGTGGTATTTATTAAACATTAAATACATAAAGTTTTGAATCAACAGTTAAATATTAAGTATGAGTTACAAGACTTTTTAGACTGGAACCTAATTTCCAGATACCGAAAATGAAATGAAAAGTTTATCGATGACTTTCAAAATCGACTTTCTCGGTGTCGTATTTTATAATATCAAAAAGTGATTCGATACGCTTTGGAGTACATTTTAAATTTATTTATTAAGATTTTAAATTCATATTTCTTACATGTAAAAATAACGATAACTTAATTAATATAAATAAAATAAGATCCGGCACAATAAAAATAGCATTATCATGTAAATGTGGTAAAAGTTTATTTCTGAAATTTGAAATAAAGCACAAGTGTACTCAAAAGCACTATTGTATAGTGCTTTTGAGCACACTTGTGCTTTATTTTCATCCATCCATATTATTAATACTCTTCTTAGACTCAACTATATCGGCGGTCTTTCTTTTCTGTCCTTTCACCTTTCATCTAGCTTACTACACCAAACATTATGTTATATAAGCTGCCGACAGGTATTTCAAACTGTATGAAGACAAACTAATATTCAAATACTACATAAAAATATAGTAATTTTCAAATGAAAACAAAATTAATAATTCATACAGTTGACTTGAAAATTTAATAATTGTTTCGATGCTATTATTATAGAAACAATGAAGACGATTCTTGCATTGTAAGGTCGTTTATTTCATAATTTATTGTTCAGAATGTCGTAGGGCGGTTAGATTTCGAGTCCCCGGGAGCACGCTTTCGTCTGACGTGCAACCCGGGAGCTCGAATCCAAGGGTTCTAAATGTAGTTACTATTATTACAGGATTGCTAGATACTTAGCGCCGAGTATACCACAAATTACATGCCCCGTCTGACCAAGTTTGGAGTGCAATAAGCTGTCCTCGACGCCAGGTAGGTATTAGTCCATCAATCGGAACGAATTTTAGATTCGGAAACAAATGGATGGACAAGATAGACGACGACCTAAGAAAAAGGACCGACGACGTAACGCTGGTGTTTGCAGAGGAGTGGCGAAAAGATAGAAAGACATCGAGGTCTTCGGCCCACCACTGGCACTGTATTGAGGACGAAGAAGCACGAATTTCGTTATTTAGATGATTTCGACGGTTTCATTACAACACATCCTTACAAACACTTTTCGCCGTTACATTCACAATTGAACCATTATCTAGTTTGTTCGTCGCATCCAATCATTTACATAACATGCTTCGTTACAGTGAACGACACCGTCACATAACACCAACACTGCTTCCCGAAATCCAACCCCTAGGTCCTCGCCCTGGGAAGTGGAAACGTCACTCGTTGTTTTCGAGTGGCGGCTAAAGGGGCTCTGGTACATTTGATATACACACACTACAGTTGTCTGTGCAACTTTGTCAACAGAGATGTAAGGATATTTCCAAAATGCTAAAACTTTCTAAAGATATTTTCATTGAAGAGCACGGATGCTGTGTTTAAACTGTTTCATAAGTATAAAAGAATCATGTAATATATATATGAAGATGTTTGTTTGTTTGTTTGTTTGTATCGCTATACACTCCTAGGCCGTTCAACCATAGCGGCCGGATGGCCGAGCGGTCAAGGTGGTAGCCTACCGCTCTGGGGGACCCGGGATCGAATCCGAACGGGTCGAAAAATCCCCAGGAATTTTTCGGGGGTGGTCCGTTCGGATATGTCGGGCCCCGTCCCTCACCACCCGGTCGCCCCATTGTGGGCCTGGCTGAACCCGTAATGGGCCTACTAAAAGAGGCCCTCTTAGTGCCCACAGGGCGGAAAGAGTTAAAAAAAAAAAAACCGTTCAACCAATTGCTACGAAACTCGGTAGTTCCGCTTAAATACTTTTAACGTAGGTTAGCAGCCACGAGCAGTTTTCCGATTTATCTTCGCGTTCGTAACACCTAAATAGGGTCCAGCTTCTCATAGAAGCCTTCCCTCAGCAGATCGCTCACGTTGTTGCATTGCCTTAACCAAATAAACCAAACTAATTGTAACAAGTCATTATTTATTTTGACATCGTCATAATGCTGACTGCAACTTTTCGTCACAACGTTCTCAATTCTTTTAGTGGTGGTCTTGCCCCTGTAGATCATTCTTTTCCTGTTAGCAATAAGGCCGTGTCGACAATTCATCTAACTCCGTTTGGGGGGATATTGAATTAAAGTAACGTTACTTTCGTTCTAAATCGGTTATTCGTATACAAATATTTGATTATTTTTGGCTATTTTAGGCACTATCTTAAACAAATTTAGCTGACGGCCGGCTGGCCGAGCGGTGAAGGTGAAAACCTATCCCTTTGGGATCGTAACTGGTCTTGTCAAAAATCCCTAGGAATTTTTCGGGAATGGTCTGTCCTGATATGTTGGGCTCCATCTTTTACCACTCGGCTACCCTATTGTGCGCCTGACCGAACCTATAATAATCTTGCTGAAATTTGACACTTCTTATCCCCTACATAAAACGAAAAACAAAAAATTTAATTGGTATTTTAAACCGCCATTCCTGTAAGAAGTGGAAAGAAACTTTTGAATGTCTTTAAATTTTAATTTTATTTAAAATACTGTAGTTTAATTTCACTTACATTACTATAATAGCTTCACTGTTCGTTATTTCCACTCACGAAAATTTATGAAATTTGCCACTCTGGGCAAATGCCCAGTTTTCCCATATAGTCGCGAGGGTCCTGTAACCACTGGCTTAAGGACAAAACTTCCTAATCGTGAAAAAGACCTGATAAGAAGCAAGTTTTTTTTTTTTTTTTTTTAACTCTTTCTGCCCTGTGTTCACTAACAAGTAAAATAATCTCTTTTAGCAGGCCCATTATGGGTTCGGTTTGTTTGTTTGTTTAGTTATGGCAACGCAACACTTGGGCGGTCTGCCTAGGGTAATGCCTTCCGGGAGGTTTTTTAAGGAAAACTGGCCCATATTTAGGCGTTACAGACGTGGAGAAAACCCGGAAAACTCCACGTGACCAGCCCGTCCAAGCGAGGCGCAAATCCACGACCGAACTCCAGTGTTCACGGTACGAAGACCGCTTGGCCACTGGTGGGCCTATGTGTTCGGCCAGGCCCACAATGGGGTGACCAGGTGGTGAGGGACGGAAACCGACATATCCGTTCGAAAAATTTCTGGGGGTTTTCGACCCTTCTGGATTTGATCCTGGCCCCTCAGAGCAAGCTACCACCCTAACCGCTTGACCATCCGGCAATCGAGAAAAATGCCTAGAGAAAATACTGCATTTTATATAAAAGTATTGTCAATCAGAGTTTAATTAAAATATTATTAATAATTAATTTCCAAAAAAATTAATTTAATACTTAAAGTTTATAATTAACACTTAAATAATAAATTCCTAGTAATTTAATGCAATACGGAAGTTGAAAATTTAGTGTCGGTAGATGGCGTTAGTCTTTTAGAAACGTAAAAGATGGAGAATTTGTTCTGCATTATCTGAAAACACGCAATGTCGATTGTAGGTGTTAGATTAGAGGAATTATTTGATCGTGACAGGTACTAAATCTTTTAAATAATTGAATTCGTTTGACAATAATGTTACTTTCGTTAACAAAATACAATTACTCTTAAATGTATATTAAGCAAAAGTCATTGGATATAAACAAACTTTGATAACAAGTACCGGAATTTCTGTTATAATGATGAATAAATAATTTCTCAGTATAATTAGATTATTGCATTTAATTTAATAAAGTTACAAAGAATCTGAGGCAAACAGTACAAGAAATCATTTTATTTTTACCTGTTTCTATTTTTAATGAGAACCTGTTTCACTAATCTTGCTTTATTTTAAGTTTTGCAACTTTTTAAATGACCTTTTGTTAAATGTAGTAGAATACTTCATTACATTGCTTATTAAATTATAGTTGACAATTAAAATGTGATTTGAAACACAATAGGAGAAAAATTGTCAATTATTATTGTTTGAAGTTAACATATGTATATAATATGTAATTAAATAAATAAATGATAACTTATTACTACAATAAAAAGAAATGAACTTATAATAATAATTAAATTATGTTTGTAGTTTGTCAAAGTTATATATAGCTACATAGAATTTATATCATATATATATCATTTTAAATATTTTTGAAGTGAATTGTCGTCATCCTTGGTGTGTATGAATTTCAAATAAAGTAAAAGATTAGTTTTTCAAATATTTAGTCAATAACTACTATGTATGATTGTGATAAAACAATTTTTGTAACTTTATTACATAAATTTCTTAAATTATAAGTTGATTTCACTATAAAAATATAATTTAGAATGCAGTATGTTTTATTAAGAATAAATAGATTTTTCATAGTTAATACAGAAAATTATTCTTATAATATATTATTTTAATAAATCCACATATTGAATTATATATTCTGTTTGGTATGTATATTGCAAAGGTTTTCAATCTATGTTAGAATGAAAACCTATTAAAGATATTTAATTTTATATAACTTTGTATCATGTAAAACATGTTATATAACATTGCTGTAGATGGAGATTGAGTCAATATGTTATATTGTGACTCAATTGTACATGAAGCATTAAATAATATTTAATGCTTCATGTACACATTATTTAATTGAATAATGTTCATATTGCTAGTTATTTGTTTTGCTACATTTATGCATTAATATATTGATTTTTATATTTAATTAAATTTTTTTCCAAGAAGAAACATAACATGTTTAAGTTTAGTCAAATGAAATTGTATTATAGAAGTTTAAATGAATATTTGCTTTAATGTTTTTGAGACTTAGATATCATATTTTTCATAAGATTATGGATCAAAAAGATTAAAGTGAGATGATAATAGAATAGAATATATACTATTTGAATTTATTTTGTTCATTTTTTTTAATTCCTAAAGATTGAAATAAACAACAAATAATTAAATAAATACTTATTCAAATTTCAGTATTTAATACTGCATGCAATTAAACTGAGTTATAAAGATAGAGGAATTAAATTGCAAATATATTGAATAGCAAATATTAATTAAAATTTTTCAGTTTTATAAATATATAAATTGAAATATATATATACAAATTGATACATTTTAGATAGAACAATAGAAATTAATATCATTTGTAAAGAAAACTTGATATGGTTGATATTAATTACATATGATTTCAAATGTAATTATTACTCCTAATGAAAATATCACAAAAACTTTAAACTTTTAAAGGTTGTATATTTAATTATGCTTGCTTTGAAATATGAATGACAAATTGAGTTTTGTTTATATATTTGATAATTAAAATATTGGAGAGCAAATAAAATATTAAATAAAATTTATTCTATGTTTATGTTTAATGATTTTATTTCTTTGATGTTTAGATAAATTAATTTTTACTTAATAAATTAAATAAATAGATAAATTAGATACTTGTTTTTTCTATTTATAAGTAATTAAAACAAAATTACAGCCACAACTTCACATTCAGTTTTTCAGTTTAGTATAAAAATTTAATTAAGCATAATAGATTATATTAAATTATTTATTAAGTGCAATACTGTAGTTGGTTATTTTACATATTATAGAAATCTGAGTATTTAGTCAGAGATTTTTTTAATCATTTATTTGAATACTTAGAGTTTAATTTTCAATTGAAAAAATAAATATTGGTTTCTCTACTTAATTATTATTATATTTACTTATCTTATTTACATAAGCTGTAATGCTCTAAGCCTTGATTCTCTAAGCAATAAGATGATATTTAATACAGAAATTATTAGTGGAAAATTTATTAATACAGTACATTTATAAATTTTGTTCATATTTGACAACCAGATTGAAAAATTTGAGATGAGTTTTTAATATCTAGATTTAAATGTTGATTCTATTAATTAAATATCTGAATATTAAATAGAATATAAAATACAAATATAAAATATAGAAATAAAATATTAAATAAAATGAATCAGTTTGTGTAAGGGTGTTGATTAATTATAGTTTTGTTTTTCATTTATCCAATGTAATAATAACAAAATTTATATATGTATATAGAAGAAATTGTATATAAGTAAAGATATAGGAAAAAATTTTTTAGTGAAATTTTTCAAAAACAATCTATAAACAAATTTATTTCTAGAATTCATAGGAATTATTTTTATTTAGTATTTATTTATTTATTATTTTTTCCTTACCTTTAAATCAATAGTCATCATTTAAAATTTTAATAATGATTAACAGCTAAAAAATTCTTACACAAAAGTTATGTAGTGTGTTTTACAGATCTAAAAGCATCAGTTTACTGCAGTTTTAATGATACTCTGGCAGTCCTTCAGAGCTTTAATATATTTTTTAATATTAATATTCAGAATTAATCTTACATTACTCTAGAAATATATATTTTTTGGCTGTCTTTCAATCATTAAATTGGTCTAAACCAGTTTTAAAAAGTTTAGATTAAAAAAAATTTTTAAATCATTACATCACCATCTGATTATATTACTTAAATGCCATCAATTTTGTATTCTTAATGTATAGAATTAATTTATTATTTATAGTATTTCAACCATTAAATTAATATTTGAAAGCCAATTTAATGGCTGAAGGATTATATAAAAATCATTCATTTAAAATTTTTACAGCTAAATCTGTTTGTTGTTTATTTAGAAATGCAAAAAAAAAAAAAAAAAAAACTTAAAATGAAAGTTTTTGAGTTTTTGTTTAAAAACTATTTCTTGAATATTGATATTTTGATATTTAAATTATCTTATAAAATTTTAATATTTATCTCATTTAAGTAATAATTTTTATAAATATATTTACATTCTTCATATTTGGTGGTCCATACTTTGTATTATGAATAGCTCTAGGTATATTTATTTGAACTACTCAAAACTGGATTATGTGCAGTGTTTATTTATTAATTTGGTTGATTAATAATACTTCAGTTGTCAAAGTAATAAGTTCTGATTTTATATAGAAAATAATTACATTAAATGAAAAATCTTATCTTGGCTATGTTAATTTTAATGTAAGTATGTTAATGTACATATACTTATACTTTGTAAGTATTATTGCCTAATAATAATTTTAAATATGAATTCTCATCAAGTATCAACCCCATAATTATCAATTAAACCAAAAATATGCTAAAATAGAATGTAGAAATAGATTTTTTAAAGAGAAAATATTTTTTGAGACATCATTAAATTGATGTTCATTAAAAATAACTATTTCCATTAATCAAATCAACATTATTTTTATTGGAATGGTGATCTCACAATAAGGTACAGTACTTTGGTTTCGAAAAACATTTTATCATTAAAAATTCAAATTCTTCCTATTTTGGCATACCTTTGGATTTTGTTGATGATGATGTATATTATTGGGTTGTTTGGAAAGTAATTTTGTTTTTCTTACATGGAATAAAAACAATTTTCTTATAATATATAAATATTTTATTGAATTATACATTGACCATTTTGGTCAAATACCTGTTGCCATCTTTCTAGTAGTAGCATGATTCCACGCTCATAAAAGTTTTGATCTTTGCTTACAAAAAACTGATCCAAGTGATTTTTGACATCCTCATTTGAAGTAAATGTTTTACTGTTTAAAAAATTTTGTAAAGACCAGAACAAGTAATAATCTGAGAGTGCCAGATCTGATGAATATGATGGGTGTGGTAGCACATCCCATCCAAGCTGTAACTGTATCTGACCAGTTACCAAACTTGTGTGAGATCTGGCATTATCGTGGTGAAACACTACACCTTTTCTGTTGATCAATTCTGGACTTTTCTATTTGATGGTATCACTCAATTTGTTCATTTGATGGCACTACACTTTTGAATCAATTGTGGAATTGTCTGGTAGAAGCTGGAAAAAAAAAATTTCCTTAAAATCTCATCAAAGAGAACATCTCTTTCTTTAAGAACATGTGGAACCCATATATTGAGCTTTGAAATGAAACCAAGTCATTTCAAGTGATCATAAACAGTTCAGTTTGACAAATTTAATCTCTTAGTGATTTGTTGTGTTGTTATTCAGCAGTTTATTTTATTTTGTCTTCATTGGCTTCAACTGGACTTCCAGAACATGGTGCATCTTCAAAATCAAAATTACCAGAGCAAAATTTTGTGAACCAGTTTTGGCACTGTCGTTCTGTCAACACATCTTCTCCATACGTGTCACAATTTTTTTCTTGCTTGAACAGCATTTTTATTTTTTTATAATTAAAAAGCAAAATATGCCGAAAATGCTGCTTTCGATTTTCCGTATTTGATGGGACACAAAAAAAAAAAAATTGCACAGAATCAAACAAACTTTTTACAAATAAGCCTTGAAATGTCAGCTGTCATAATATATAATGACAATATGGTTTAAAATGAAATTGGTGGGTAAAAATACAACTAATTCCTCTGGTGGTAAAAAAACGAAATTACTTTCTGAACAACCCAATATATAATATAATTATAAAATAATTATTATAATTACTATAATTAATTACTGTTCTATCTTATAAACTTGACCATTGTATGTTACATACTTCATATTCTAATACTTAATGATACAAAACACTTTTTTATAAAAAAACATTCTATTGAATAAGTTCAATGGAATAGGTTTCATTCATTATAAATAGTAATATTCGATTTTTTCTGAGGAAGGTCAATAAAGTAGACCGAAAATGTTACAGTTTTTTTTTATTAAATTTCTGTCTTAAAGGGTTTTTGTTGTTTTATGTTATTTGATTTAAGTGCAGGTAGAGAAGAGAATATCTACTATATTGTTACACTTCCTTGGCCTGTGCAGTCTCCAGATTTGTAGTTCATTGAGTATTTATTGA
This sequence comes from Centruroides vittatus, assembly GCF_030686945.1. Lineage (NCBI taxonomy): Eukaryota > Metazoa > Arthropoda > Arachnida > Scorpiones > Buthidae > Centruroides > Centruroides vittatus. The sequence goes on from NW_027122194.1 coordinate 2,103,562, forward strand.
ACCAGATGGGATGTCAGCTTTTGTCATCTATGAGTGTAAGGGATCTAGAATGCAGTTGCAACATCTGTGAGCAAATCTGTTACAGGATAACAAAAAGTGCTTGTATGCTTGCTTCTATGCCTGACTGTATCATTGCAAATAAGAGGAGGTCCTACAAAGTTCTAAAGATTGCTTTTAATTATAGTATTATTCCACAGGAAATTATTCCATTGCTTGTTATTATTGTTATTGTGTTTGCAGTAATAAAGGTTCATTTACATTGTCATACAAACTGTTGAGTTATCTAATACATTGGTTGGATTGTGGCAATAGTCCAATTTCAGGAAATGTGGCAATGTGTCAGACATTCCAACTATCCTTAATATAACCTGATATATTATGTGACAGATTATTTTTCAATATGAATATACACTAGTAGTACTATGTTGTGTTTTTTTTTATTATTTTAATGAAAAACAATAACGGTATACAAAGTGTTCAGCCAGGGGAAAGAGGGGAAGAGAAGGAGGATGAGGAGATAAAAAGAGAAAGGAAGGATTCCTCTGAGTGGTGTATGCAAAGTTACCACTCCCTCTATGATTAATGTTGGCAGGCTGCAAAGCCATGGGTCTAAAAGAATTGTAGCATACACCAATAAGTAGTGCAGCTCCATAAAAGCTAGACAGAGTAAAGTATAATGCTTAAAACTAAAGGCTTCAAACTAACACTAAAATAATACAGAAACTAAGCTAGTAAGCCCTGTAAGAAGCAGAATAATCTAATTGAAACAATTAGGAGAAACAGTGAATATACTAGTAACTTAAAATTAACTTATAGCTATCTTACATCTAACTTATTACTAACTTAAAACTAATACTAACTTAAAGTTAACTTATTATTTAACAAGAATACTGACAAGAACAACAACCAGAAAGGAACTATTATCTTTTACATTATGCTCACTTAGAAGTGATTTGACTTTCATAACCTCTTTCTTATCTATTTCACAAAAAAAAGAAAATTATACAAAAGATGATGTAAAAAATGTAAGTAGAAAAATTTTACAATTGTCTGAGCGCTGAGCAAAACTAGAAAGAAAGATGGTAAACAACTGATAATTTTACTAAACATACCAAAGCCCGATAAGTAGATGACGCTTAACCTCTACCTCTGGTACCAAATTACTTAGTATCTAATCATTAATAATGGCAAATTTATAGTTCGATTGTTTAAGGTGATTGTTTGGTTGAAGTGATAACTTGAATGGACCACAACAGTAATTGGGATGGCTCCAAGTCATTATCATCATCATTGATATCATTCCCTGAACTTCTTAAACAAAAACAATTTTTATTCCATACTTTAATGAAGCAGTGATTGTTATTCTATATAATACCTAGTTAAAGTATAGAGTGTTAGAACATTATCACACTTTAATGGGCCTGTTTAAGTATTCTGTGAAATAACTAGATATTCTATAGAATAACAGATTATAGACTTTCATGGTAACATATACATTAAATTAAAGCATTTATAATAGCTTCTAATTGTCTATATAACTGCCTGTTTTAAATTTTATTTGTGTTTAAGAAATAGTTACTAAATAATAGTGAGGTTGAGGCCGAAGTTTTAAACATGAAAATGTGTACATCGGATGTTCAGCACTGCTTTCCTGTAAGCCTAGAAGTTTGATAATGGCATTTGGAATGTCGAGCAAGATTCCACTGACTTTCCAAACACCATTGTCAAACTTCTAGGCTTACAGGAAAGCAGTGCTTGAACATCTGACGTACATGTTTTTGCATTTATTAAAACTTCGGCCTCAATCTCACTAATAATAAAAAATCAATATTTCTTGTTTTAAAAATAAAATGTTTTGATTATAATAATAATAATAATAATATATATGAATTAATTTTAATTTTTAGATTTGAAACTGGGTGGGATGAATTCAGTCTTGTTTTCTACTTTCCTTTTGGATTATGTTTAGTTATTGTACGCATCATCATCAGTTTACTGTTGTTTATTATTGCAAATATACTTCCACGGCTATCTACTGTTCGATGGTAAATATTGTATTTATATTAATTTAATATATTAATTTTCTCTAGAATAAGTATACCAGTATTTTATCATATTGTAAATTTTTTCAGTTTATGAATTGATAAAAAAAAAAAGAAAAAAGCACAGTCAGCCAAAAATTGCAGCAATTATATTTTGATTATTGAATAATTTAATAAAATGAATATTAGTTTTTAAAATGTTTTAGAATGCCAAAAATAAGAATTTGTTCAGAATGTTTTCAGCCAACTTAGCTAACTACATTCAAACATGTTCAACAAGTTGAGTTATATAATAGAACAATATTTTCTGTATTATGCTCTAAATTGTATAAATCTATTATTTAAATTTTTTTTTTAAATTCTTTTTACCCTATGGGCACTAAGAGTGCTTCTTTTTAGCAGACCCATTATGGGTTCAGCCAGGCCCAGAATGGAGTGTCCGGATGGTGGGGATGTGGCCTGACATATCCAGATGGACCACCCCCTGAAAAATTCCTGGGGATTTTTCAACCCATTTGGATTTGATCCCAAGTCCCCTGAGCAGTAGGCTGCTACTTTAACTGCTTGGCCATCTGGCCTAAATTTCTTTTTTTTAAGGTTTTTTCCTGTGGTTACTAAGAGTATCTTTTCTTTTAATCATATCATCATGACAGCTTTGGTTGTCCATGATGGGTATGACCCATTCCAAGTTCCTAAAAGAAAATGAGTATGATTATGGATGAGTATGATGAGTATGATTAAAAGAAAATTGAGGAGGTTGGTGAGGAATGAGGTCAAACATTCAGAACAGGCCACCTATGAAAAATTCTTAGAGTTCTTCCCCAGACTTGATCTCAGGTCTCTCAGAGCAGCAAGCTGACACCTTTACCATCTCAGCCATCCATCTGCCTATATTTATTCATACCATTATTTGAATGTTATATGTGCTTTTTAAGCCTTTTCAGTTTTTTTTAAACATTTTATAAATGTAATAAAATTTTAAAATTTCTATTTTTTTTTTTAAATAACAGTCATGTTTAGTTATATGTTATAATGATCTATTGATATTTAACATGATGATTTTAAGTTAATATTTTGCTGTATTTTTCTAAAAGAATGATGAATAATTCTTTAATAAGTTAAGCCTTAAGGTAACTGTTAAATTCAATTAGATTCATTTTTCAATATAAATTGAAATATTCTTTAATAACTTATGAAAGTAACATTTGTTTATAGTTTTTTGTATTTTTAATATAGAAATTGTAATCAAGTTTGTATTTCATATTTACCGTATTTTCCGGCATATAAGACGACTTTTTAACCCAGGAAAATCTTCTCAAAAGTCGGGGGTTGTCTTGTAGGGCGAGTATATCCCAAACTATATTTTAACTGTAAAAGTTGGGGGTCATCTTAAATGTCGGAAAATACAGTTGATTTGTTATGTACAGTACTGTAAAGTAGAAATTGTATTGTTGATTATAAATTTGCTGTATTAATAATTTAAATTGTTTACTTGATATTTGTTTAAAAAAATAAGTGTTTTCAATTAAAACTTTTCAGCATTACTTTAAGAATATTGTATACAATTTTGGGGATTATAATTAAAGAAGAAGGAGTTCATTTTAGAGATCCAAAAGCTACAATCTTAATTTCAAATCATGTAACAGTTTTTGATCATATTGCTATTGATTTGATATCACCATGTGTACTGGTAAGATAAATATACTTATTAAAATTAATTGAATCTTTAATTTTAAAGAAAGCATTAAATTATATAAATTTGTCAAAATAACATTAAGCCAAATGATTACTTTATTTTTTAATTGGGCAAGTTTTAAAATACGGCAATCATTTGGATTATTATTAAACATCAGGCTTTTAGATGTTTATGTACAGTGGACCCCTGATATAACGCACATGTCGGGCGGGAAACAACACTCACGTTATAAGGTGAACCACGTTATACTGAGCAGCGCGATGTAACACTGTTCATCTCTTTACTTTAGCAATAATGTAAAGTTTTCTTTCAGACTGTAAGCTTTTCTTTTACTCGTCATGCATACAATAATTAAACACTATTCAAAATACATGCAGGAACTCAATACATACACAGTTACTCAATACACAATAACTATAAAATGCGCTACTCACTAATGCCGCATGGACCTGTATAAACGTGTTTGAGCTTATCTCGTTGCAAAAATCGCCCACACTATAACTGAATGGGCGGTATAGTGAGCAGCACTATAATGAAGGTCCACTGTATGTACAAAAATAACATTATCATTAATTTAGATTTTAGACAAAATTTCATACAGTTCATAATTTCATATTATGTTTAAAGAAGTGTGATATATTTTACACAAATTATTATTATAAGAGATTGAAGATTACTTAAAAAATTGCTCCATTTTCTGTTTTATGTACTCATTTGAATACAGGATGTCTGAGAAAGATCTTTATCATTAATAATAATCTTTAACATTAATAATAAAAATACTAATAGGTGAAATGAAATGCAGTTTGCTGCAAAAGAATGAAGACATCTGAGAATTTTTTCTGGTATCAATTGTCTGAGGTAGATGGATTGATTGGTCATGGAGGACCCATATCTTGGTCTCTGTGATCACCCAACATAACTCCACTGGATTTCTTTTTTTTGGGTTATGTTAAAGACAGGGTTTATCAAACACCTGTTTCTGATATATCCATTTTAAAGGAAAGGATACAATTATCAATCCTCACTGTTACACCACAAATGTTAAAAAACACTTGGAGGGAAATCAAGCAGACTTGTCATTGTTCATGCTACTGTACTAACAGAGCTCGCATACTGTACATGAATTGTATCCTTTCCTTTAAAATGGATATATCAGAAACAGGTGTTTGATAAATCCTGTCTTTAACATAACCCAAAATAAAGAAATCCAGTGGAGTTATGTTGGGCGATCGCAGAGGCCAAGATATAGATCCTCCATGACCAATCAATCCATCTACCTCAGACAATTGATATCAGAAAAAATTCTCAGATGTCTTCATTCTTTTGCAGCAAACTGCATTTCATTTCACCTGTTAGATCTTTATCATTCTAAACATTAATAATAAAAATACTTTCTCGGACACCCTGTATTTAATAATAATTTCTTATTTCATGATGATGAACATTAAAAAATGCTTTGTATTTTTATTTTGTATATTATAAAAGATACAAAACTGAAATTTATGTGAAATTTACTTAAATTCATGTTGCATTCAATATCTTTTGAAATGAGTATCTCCATATTCAGCATATTTTTTCTAGTGTTAAATCATATGTTCCAAAATATTTTCCTTAATGAACAGTACTGTTTTTTTTTTTCTTTTTGCAATACTGTTTCTTCATTACTCAACCATTATTAATGTTTTAAGCAAATCGTATTCCATGTTAGGTATACCTTAATGAGGAAAAAGAAAAGAAAATGAATTAAACTGATATGATATGCCAGTGTTAGTTCATACAAAATTGATGATTGTTTTACCTTCATTAAACTAAAATTTTATCTTATTACTTTGAAGACTATAGTATTTTAGTAGTATATTCTTCAGGTTTGAAGTGAAATAAGAAAAGAAAGATATAGCATGCTACTACTAGATCAGATTATAATTAAAAATAGGAATGAAAAGTCACAAAATTCAGCTGGAGTCTGTCATTTTTTTGTTTAAATCTACTCCTTTTGTTTTTTGTTGTTTTTAATGTTTTGTTGTAAACATCAATATTGTTGAGAAATAACTTTATAGGAACTGACAATAGCATTGGGCTTTACTTTTATTTAAAGAAAATGCATTAAGAATATAATGGTAATAAAAAAACAATAAAAATATTACAGTTCAAGTTCTTCTGACATTTAATACCAACAATTTTTTTGATGCTAACTTCAGTTTCCATTTATTAGTTTTAAAGTGAGAAAAATTGTTATGTATATTTTTATTTTATCAGTATTTAGCATATTATCTGGATTGTAAAGATTATGTATCATCATATGACTGAAGTAGATTGCTCAACAGAGGAGAATTTTAAATATATTGTATTGAATTTCAGTTTTAAAATTTTATCAGTAAAATGAGAAATATTTCGGTTTGTTTATCATATTTCTTGAAAAATATAATGATAAAATTAAAAAATTCTGTTTAGACTAAATTAAATTTATTATATTTCTCTGATATTGAATTTGTCCAATGATTTCTGATAACTATTTTTCTATCTATTTATATAGTTTATAAATATTATGTGATGATTTTGTAAATATGAATCAATATATTTATTATTTCTTATTGTATGTAATTAGGTATACAGTTTAGGTTTTACCAAAATTTATTTATTAATTTTTTTCATTTGCATTCTACATGAATATGCTATTTGTTGATTATTATTTGCTATTATGTTGCAACATATTAAGTAAATAGTATAATGGAGACAATTACCAATCCAATAGTATGTTGGTACATCAGAATGTTCTCATTTTCAGAGTCAGTTTGTTTTACAAACCAATGCTCTGATCTCACTCTCTCTTTTTTTATTATTATTACTGTAAAGAAATGAGAGGGATTAGAGATTGGTATCAGATTGTTTTACAAACTGATAACAATATATTGGAAATATTTTGATATGTCAATTAGGCTTGGTAATGATTATATCTCTATAATATAAATTAATATCCCCATTTTTTGAAATCAAATGATATTGCAAAATGTGTATAAAAGTCTAATATTTTGTAGATGTATTGAAGATTTTGTTCAGTTGAAAATTAATATAATAGTAATTTTAAATATACAATATGCTAAATTTTCAAGATTTATCTTCTACTTAAAGAGAAAAATCAAAACTGGAAAAGTATAAATCCTCAATAACCTTAGTTTTATTCCAGTAATATCTTAAAAATGATGAATCCATTTGGGCTTACCCTGAAATTGGAACAACATAGCAATACACCTGTCCATTTTTTAGATATTAAAATCGAATTTAAAGAAAGGGGTATATACATACCAATGTGTATTATAAACTAGAATACATTCCTTTATTCATTCCAGCTCACTTGAATGATCCACTTAGATATAAAGTATCTGTCTGTAGGTTGTTAGTTAAGAGGCATTTACTCATTGCACCAGTATGAAGGATACAATTGTAGAACTTAAGCAGATAAAGAGAATAGCAATTGCACATGGATACTTGATAAAACTTATAGAATGATTAGCACAAAATTATACAACAAGATACCACCCCAATGCAGAAAACATATCCCAGCTGAGTCGAAAAACATGGTGAAATATGACAAGAAGCTGAAACCAATATACAAAGAAATTACATGCAATGGAGGAAAGGACCTGGTATACAAAAGAGGCAGTACTATATATCAAATGCTGCAAAATGATAAGGATATTGTAGATAGCACCAGAGCTCCTGGAGTTTGCAGCATACCAGTAAAAGATGAAAGATTTGACAAGGATTTAATTTACGTTGGAGTCACAAATAGATCTCATAGAAGCAGGATTAAAGAACACAAATATGATATTGAAAAAGAAAAGCAAACAATAGTGCTATCCATATATGCTTCAGAGCCAGGAATTGAAGCTAAATTGGAGCAAGCAGCAATGATTAAAAAGTGTTTACTAGAGAAGAAAATAAATTTTTAGAGATCAGTTTATGCCGCAGTTCCGTTCCTACAAAAGCTGGAGCAAATCGAATTGGTGTAAAATGAACCCATATTTACAGTGAAGTATAGGGTTAGGTTCTACATAAATGAAAAACAAGCAACTAAGACAAACATTGAACTATTAGGTTTAATAACTTGTGGGTACCTAAACGTATAGTATTTTAATATTAATTTAATGCAAATGTACACATACATACAGATAGCCCTCAGTTTATGCCGCAGTTTCATTCCTACAAAAGCCGGAGCAAATCAAATTGGCATAAAATGAACCCATATTTACAGTGAAGTATAGGGTTAGGTTCTACATAAATGAAAAACAAGCAAATAATTTTGTTTATTAATACAATATAATACAAAATACATATATTATAAAGTTAATTTTTAAAAATGTATTTTATGATAAAATAAAGTGAAATGTTTTTATTAAAAAATCTTAAGAAAAACAAATGATATTTCAAAGTTTTGAATCTCTTACATTTTTTTGGAAAAAAGTACAAGTATCCATCTTTAATTGTTTAGAGTTTTGTTTTCTTTCATTAAGAATTTTGGAATATGGTCGAATGGATGCGATGATGCTTCTTTTTATATTTGCTCTTCGCTCCCAATCATTGTCTTGTCTAACTCACAAAGTTCATCCATCAAACTTTCCATAGTTGAAATGATACACCAACCCAACATAGAGCTACAGATGAGCAGAGACGCTGATTGGTCAACCGCCAGCCACCGTAGCGTATATATAAGGTCAGTTTAGGCGGAAAAATTGAAGTTGGTTTCATCTCATTGATAGTTTGTGATTGCCAGAAGTGCTACTGCGTCGTAAGGCGTTTTCCTAAACAAACTTATACGGGATACAAATTATTCGTATTCATTAGCACTCTGGATTCAGATGTCATTTATTGAACTATTAGATTTAATAACTTGTGGGTACCTAAACGTATAGTATTTTAATATTAATTTAATGCAAATGTATACATACTCAATAATATTAAACAGAGAAAATAAATTATTCAATAAAAATGATATTTTTAGATATTAATGATATTTTAATTTTTAGATGATTCTTTCACTAATCTTTCTTACTTGTGTGGAATCCTGAAGTAAGCTATGCTTTAAAAAATTTTAAGAGTAAATAATAATTCAGGTTATAAAAAATTTATTATATATTCACAATATAATTAATACAGTTTATAAAATTGATTTTTTTTCCTACAAATTAGGTAAACTTTTTTATAGTTATCTATTGAAACATTATAGAAAATTTCAGATATACTGTATTTTTGTTGCATATAAATATTTCTTAAAAAGAAGTCAGAAATTTTAATAAGAGATTGATATTTTTAGAACATACCAATTTCATTTTCACATCAAAAACAAAAATAATAAAGAAAAAAAAGAACAAAGAAGAAATTTAGATTCAAGTGGTGGCACATTTCAAATGACATAAACTCCTCAGGAATGTAATGTTATTTGGATATAAATTTGTTTTTTATCTGATCAGAAGATAAGTAATTAATATTTTTAGGGAAATCAGTTATCATAATTAAAACTTAAAAAGACAAATTATATTCAAAAATTAATATTTCTGAGCAATGTGTGTTATTTGGAATTTGCTGTTACTTGAAACTTCATAATTTTAAACATTTTTGTCTTTTTATTATTTGAATTCTTTTGTAAGTCTTTCAAGAACAATTTTTATATTTTAATTAAAATGCAAATTAAGAGAATTTTAATAAATTAGAATAATTAAAAATTAAAGGAAAACTTAAAATTTTGATATCTAAATATACAGTTAAATTATGTGAGAAGACATTACATCATATAAAAATACACAGAGTTTCAATTAAAAGTTTTATTGGAAATTCTGCATAGATTTACATTAACAGTTTTAATTCAAAGTTATAGTGGATGATTGTGATTGACTTCATTTTAATTATTAAAAATTTATTTATTTACTTTATGAATAACATATTAAATGAAATGTTATACACTATTAGATAATTGATATAATGATGATATAAAATTATTTAAAAATTTATTTTGAATTGATGTTTAAATATATATTTTGCTCATATTGCAGTCAGTAACTTGGGAATTGCCACAATTTTTGCAATATGTATTAGGTTTCAAAAAACATGAAAGATCAGGTGAATATCTTGATAGCAGTCATCGTAAGGGTAAGAATGAATTTATTTAATAGATAAAATAGTAATATCATCTTAATCTAGGATAAATCATAAAATAGTTATTTTTAACACTGATTTAAAAATATAATTATCAATAAATAAAAATATATTGTGAAAATAACACTAAAAATTTATATACAAGTATATAGAGTGAAATATAATAATCATACAAAATTTTTATAATTATTTACTCTTTCTTGTTCTTTGTTTTCTTTTTACTCTGCACACATTAAGAGGGGATATTTTTCATATTTATCATAGGTTTAGCATGATCAATAATAGGATATCCTATTCAGAATAAAATATAGTAGATATTTTTTGTGGATGATATGGAAATAATTCAATACTTTCAATATTAAATATGTGGCATCTTTATATATATATATTGACAATGACATGATAATGTTTTGAATATTGATTTCTTTTTTGTGTATATTAATTTCTTAAATTGTTTTTAATGAATAATTTTTTTAAATTATTGCTATTGATAATTCTTTTTATTAGTAATGATTATATTTTGCATTTATTAGTTGCATTTTAGACTTAAAAAAGTTTTTATTTTAAAACCTTTGAGAAATTAATGTGAGTTAAAGATGTAACAGTTATAGGCAAAATTTATCTGCAACATTACATATCTTTTTCAATATTATAAATAGATATTTTCAAAGTTTCAAAATAAAATCTTCCTTCTCAGTTTATATATTTTAACGAACTAACCTATTCTTAGTTTTAATATACTTTTAAAAAGCATTATTAATGCCATGTGCATCTGAAGAGGGTGAAATGGAGCACTTGTCCCATCCTTGGATCGTGTAAAATATTCCACAAATTACAATCATGAAAGTGAGATATCTAACCTTACACCAGTGGTTCCCAACCAGTGTTCCGCGGAACACTGGTGTTCCGTAAGCATCTCCCAAGTGTTCCGCAGATTTAGTCGCAAATCGGAGGTGTACAATCGTATTCGAGCCGCCAAATATCAAAAAATTAAAATCATAAAATTTTCATAAACTTAAATATATATGTACAACTTGTACTTACGGAGTGTACTACTGTTTCAAATAAGGCAATGATAAAAACTGAATGAAATATGTAAAAAACATCAGACACAAGTTTCCCATTAAAGTTACTTAGGTATATTTTTTCCTGTCTTAGAATTGGCATTAATAATATGAGTAGAGATTTTGAAGTATAACTGCTCAATTCTAATAAAATAACTGATGACAAGCTTATGTATTTCATATTAACTTAAGTAAGTGTTCTTCTAAAGAAAATTGCTCACAAAAGTGTTCCACATCCTAGAAAAGGTTGGGAACCACTGCCTTACACCCTTGATCATGGGACATTTTGATGCAATACTGTATTCTGTAATCCAGAGATGGCCGACAAGTCAATTGTGATCAACTAGTTGATCAGTGTATCATTTTTGGTTGATCACAGAAAGTATGGCTCTATTAAAATGCAAAAACATGGTGTAATTTTGGTAGGAATATTAAATCCACATATGTTATGGAGAAATCTTTTAACTATTTGCTGAGTTGGTAATGGTTTATAAGATATTCATGGGTGGGTACAAAGAAGTGTTCTTTGTGTCAAAGGTCATTGCTAGGTTATGTTGTTTTAATAATTATTTTGTTAAGCACTTTTAGTTAAGTGCAAAATGAACAAGCCAAAGAGGAACAAAATTTATGATTTGGGTGATAAAAGAAATAAAATTATTTTTGTTATGATAAAAAAATAAATTGATATTTAATTTAAGTTTAGTGCATTTACTAAAAGGAGATAATCTGGAATTCATTGGCTATTGTATACACATTCAGAAAATTTGAATTTATCATCCCATTAGCTACCCAGCCTACCTTATATAGGCTATTAAGCAATGACAGAGGCAAATTTGACTTGTTGAAAAAATCAGACAATATATGCCAAACCTTTAAAACGTTGTCTTTCTAGGACAACAATCAAATATATTGGAGCTACCACAAGATTGCTCAAAACATGTCTCCAAGAACATCAAGAAGACATACAAAATAATAGGTAATAATAGGTACACTATGGAACTGGCCAGAAGGGTCCTGGACCATAATTTTGAATTCCTCTGGCCCCACACAGTAATCCTTAAAGTGTCAGGATAGGAGAACATTATTCCTATGGGACATGTTTTATATCTCCTTTCGTGTTAACAGCACTATCCTCAAAGTTCTCAATCTATGGAGAATGTTATTTAAGTGGCTAAAATTGTAGAACTACAGATTGATATAAAAAAGCATTTTAATATATTTCATTTTGTATTAGTCATTAACAAAATATTTATTATGTTTATTTTTTAACAATTTTTAATCTTTATTATAACTTTATTACCTTCCATGAGCATGCAGCTGAACCTGTTTTTAAAAATTTGCCCATTATGTTCCAATCTCATTTAAATATAAAAACTGTTGTTCTATTTGAATATAAAACAAATCAGCCTGAAGAGAATAGTCATAAACTATTGAAAGTACTTGCAAAGTATGAATAAAGTGTTGATTTTAACTCTGAGAGACAGGGTATATTGTTTTAAATAAAAATCTTGATGTGAAATGCACCATGTCTTTTTATCTGTGGAATGCTAATTACTATGCAATAAATAAGTATAAGTATGAATTTTCTAATGGTAGCTGCATTATTCGTTCAGTGAATGGTTGTCTCTTCAATCTGAAAAAGAAGTCCTTCAGTAGACTATCTTACAGCTATTCAGGTTAAAAACTCCTTTATTGTTTTTTCACAAATGCATTTCAGGCTAGTTTAATGCTCTAGTCCCTCTTCTGTGCTACAGAAAGTAAAATTACAAACATTGAATTGACAAAAAATAACAAGGGTAGGTAATGTTAAGTAACACAAGGAAACAATCGTATTACGATTTATGCCCTTAAAGATATTTTCAATTAGTCTTAGTAGTCCTAGTAGTGCATTTGTGAAAAAAACAATAAAGGAGTTTTTAACCTGAATAGCTGTGAGATAGTCTGCTGAAGGAATTCTTTTTCAGATTGAAGAGACAACCATTCACTAAAGTATAAGTATGTTTTGCAGCAAAATTTTATTAGGGTAGCTAATTAAGCTATTATAGAAGAACAGAGATGTGAAGTAAATCATTGGTGCTTTTAACTCATGAATGTCAATTCCCACCCCAATGTAAGTTGGTCAGGCCTGCCATAATCTTTATGAAAAAAACCCAAAAAAGTAACTAAATAAAAATTTATTGATGTAATTCTTTGTCTCCAAGTTTTGTCCTTCTGGAAAATTTTCTGTGGATGTCCATGATTTATACTAAACTTTCAAATGAATAAATTTTGTTTTCTAATTTTTAATAAAAATTAAAAATTTGTGACTCTTTTTTTAGATTCTAAGAATTCTGTTCTCATCTTTCCTGAAGGAGCAACAACAAATGGGCAAAGAGGTCTCTTAAAATTTGTAAATTGGCCAATTTCTTCAAATGAATATATACAACCTGTAAGTAAGCTTGAACAGAATACATATATACATGAATATATTTACATTCTAGTAAACTGTTATATGTAATTATTAAGATATAAATATATATAAGATTTTCATAGCTATATATGATGGTTAAAATCTTTTAAGACTTTTGGCCATTTTGTTTGTCAATTGATTAAACTGGTAGCATATCAAAACAAATCATCATCATCATCAATAAACTTCATTGTATTAGGATTATTCCATTACATCAGGGGTATACAGTCTTTACATAATCACCATAAAATTACAATACCTTTAATTTTAAAACAAACTAACCCATAGATAATAATAATATAAATTAATTAAATTAGTCAGCAGTTTTCATTTAATTATTAACAGAAACTAACTTCTCTGTTATTATCAGTTAGATTTTTGTAATCTTACAATATCTTACTCTAAAACAATAAATCTTTATATCAAAACAAATCAATTTTAAAACAAATAAGAAATAAGAAACATTTAAAAGATATAGAAAAAGTTAATGGCAGCATTATAAACTATATACAATGATGATACTTTGATACAATCAGCAAAATGAATAATTTTAAATCATTTCTTTACTGGAACCATGTTGATATATTCATGTTAATGGATATATCAACAAATGACCAAAATCATTTTTACTATGTAAATTTCCACATATTTACTTAATTCTTCTACAGATATATTTTGGTTGACATGCTCATCTGGAGAATGCTATGTAAATGAGCATATCAACTGAAATGCATTCATAGAAGAGATCAATAAATAAATGGCAAACTTGTGTATTAAAAATAATTTTGGGCATTTGTGTTAGTTAATTTTAAATATTACAAATTTAGGTGTTTATTTACTTTTGTTTTAAAGATATCTATGTACTTGAAGATAAAAATAAATATAATCTAATTCTGATTACAATAAATTAAGTTTTATAAATGTATTTTAATATAAATGTCTTGATGTGCTAATTCTGACAATGTTAGATGCCTGATAATATAAATATTTTACAAGAAACAGATTCTATTATTTACATACATAAACTAATTTACATACTGAATTTATGAAATTTAGCTTATGTAATAGTCTGAATGAATACATTGATACAAATTAAATTTTAAGACTATGTGCTTCTACATTTAACAATAAATTTTATTAAAAACTTACAGATGAGCCTGGCATTGCTCAGGCAAAAAGTAACGATAGTGAAAATTAAGATTATTAGATTATAGCTGGCCTTACATGTTTTCACCAGGTGCAAGAATTCGGTTTATCCTCTTCTGAGACTAATCAGAAAATTTTTAGAAGGTTCTAAACATATGTTTGATTTTCTACAAAAATGCAAAAAACTGCATCTAAAATAGTACAGTAGAATCCGAGTTCAGGGAAATCCTTAACCTTCTCCCTCTGCCCCCGTGGGGTGGGAATTTTGAAAAATCCCTTCTTAGTGTACATTCTCATGATGTTCCCTGTGTACCAAATTTAAACTTTCAACTCCTAACCGTTTGGACTTTGTGCTTACTATTATCATCATTAACCCAACTTGATTATATATATACTAGCAGATAAGCCCGGCATTGCTGGGGCAAAAAGTAACGATAGCAAAGATTAAGATTGTTACATTATAGCCAAGCTTATCCGTTTTCACAGAATGCAAGAATTAGGTCCCCCTGTTTCCAGACTAATTAGAGAATTTTTAGATGGGTCTAAAAATATGTTCAGTTTTCCACAAAAACACAAAAAACCACATCTGTGCCTGTAAATCTTGCACGCCTCTTTCTCTTAACACTTCCATTGTTAAGGAATACACTTCTTTTATCCCCCACTGTTTACAGCTCTTTTGTTTGCCTCAGGATTCTTTTCTTTAAATTTTTGTGATGCTTCTCTTATTTCCTATTTTTGTCCAGCACTCGTAAATCTTGCACATCACTTTCTCTTGTTTTCCATTGTTAACACTTTCTCGCAGGAGAAGTGTTAACAACCTGTCCCCCATGGGGGAGAATTTCAAAAAATTCCTTCTTGTACATTCTCATGATGTACCCTATTACAACGCAATCAAAAACACAAAAAACCGCACCTAAAATAGTATAATAGAAGCCGAGTTCTTCACGGTAAGCCTTAATCCTGTCTCTCCCCCCCCACAGGGGGGAAATTTCGAAAAATCCCTTCTTAGTGTACGTTCTCGTGACATACCCTAACTGTGTACCAAATTTCAACTTTCAACTCCTAACCATTTAGGTTCTGTGCTTATTGGTATTATTATTATTATCAACCCATTTTGATTATATATATAGATATATAATAGATCTATATAGATATAGATATGGTTACATAATATAAGAATATAATTATAATGAGACATGAATAAAAATATAATGATAAAATAATGAAAAGATATGATTATCCAAATATGTCAATAATTTATATTTACGATTATCATAATTTTTAAATAATTAGAAATAAATAAATAAATTTTCAGTTACATATTTAAAATGATAAGTCAGAAATAGTAAAATTTTTCAAATGAATATAATTAGTGATTTGTTAGAATATCACATATTTGACGATTTATTATTCTTTCAGATTATTCTTAAAGTATATAGACCTGCAGGTGTAAATATTTCTCCGGTAAGTTTTATACTATTTTAATTAATATATAATTGTTTAATTTATTTAATGGAAATTTTTTTTTATGATTGATTAAATTATATGATTTTTTTTCCAGTCCATAATTGGTAGTTCTTGGTACTCAGATTTATTCTGGATGTTTTTTGTTCCTTTCACCTGGTTTGATATAAAGTAAGTGTAATATAAGAACAGTGGTTAAGGATTTTACTTTTAATAATAATAATAATTTTCTGTACCCCTACTAGTTTTTTTGCAGACACTTCTTACCAAATTGACTTACTTACTTGTGTTTCCATGCTACATGCCATCTACCTAAATCATGCAAAAATTTTGGTGAAAAAATTTCTTTCACTTATCACAAGTCCTCAAAAAATCACTGCCTTAAGCATGAGATCATATACGATTTTTCTTTATTGTCACATGATCACATACATAAGTCAAATTTTTTGCTGTAACATCATTTTTGGGGACCTGACATCATCAAAAATCACAATATGAAGGTTTTGCATGATTGCTGCAAGAGGTAGTCATGACATTAGAGATGTTTCTCAGTTATGCCTGATATAAAGACTTAAAAGTTTGCAAGTTAGTAATGACCTTGAATGCTTGTCTCTGTAAGATAGCCTGGTGCACTATGACCTTCAATAATTTAAAATTTAGAAATTCATGAATGCATCAAATAATTTTACACATTTAAATTTTCGATAAAATGTTACTTGCATTTGTTAATTATTAATTTATTTTGATGTTAATTTCTTAAGCTTAAAGAAAAGAGAACTAATTTTATAACAGTAATAGCACAATTTATTTAACACAGTATTTTAATATTATATGTTAAATAATTATAGAAAATTATTCATCATGACATGGAAAAATGTTTAAAAGGTTATATCACAAATATTTATGTTCTGCTATATTCTAGTATCATTGTAAATTTCAGAAAATATAAATTATTCTGAAGAGTATATTCTGAATTTTGTAAATATAATATTCAATGAGGCATTTCATAGAAATATAAATCTGAAATATTGTATGTACAGTACCTACGTAGGTATTTAAGTATCTTATATAAGTGTTTTGAGAGATTCAGAGAATTCACAAAGCTATTGATAATTAACAATAAAAGCAGTAATTGTTTTATATCCAACTGATATATATTTGGATTTCTAATTATCTGTTGCAAAATTTATATGGCCAAATATGAACACGTTAATTTAGATATATTTATTAGTAACATACGAATGATTTGCATAAGTAGTTAACAAATCTATATGTATAATACAAATAAATATAATCTGAGAAATTATATTTACTTGTATGGCAGTTATTTAAATGTAACAATATTTTTATTGATGTTGTTGAAACCGTGTTGTATTTGCTTATTGTATACAGGCACAATGAAGTGACATTTTTCTCAACACTAGGCTAGTTGAATCTTTTATTTAATTAGTATTATATATATTATATTATATTTACCTAATTAAATAAAAGATTCAACTAGCCTAGTGTTGAGAAAAATGTCACTTCATTGTGCCTGTATACAATATTTTTATTGATTTTTTTTAAATAAAGAAAATGTTATTATTTAAAATATGTAATAATGTTTGGTAATACTTATTTTAGATATCTTCCAGTAATGATCAGAAAAGATGAACAATTTTCTGAAGAATTTAGTTTGAGTGTTCAAACTATCATGGCTCAGGAATTAAATGTTATTCCCACTTCATATACTGTTAATGACAAAAATGATTATGCAAAACGTTTACTTACTGCTCAAATAATTCCTCAACAATCAAATGGTATGAAATTATATTTTCTGAATAGTTTAAAATTGTATATTTTAATATATTACATAATTTTTAAAATTTACTAAGGTGCTTTATTTTACACTGTAAATTAAATTTAAGTTGGTAGCCTAAATAATTGTACATTTTTTTGTTTTTTACTTTATGCTTTTACTTTATTTTTTGTTTTTTACTTTTTATTTTCTTATTTTTGTATTTTTATTACATATTATATTCTTTCTAATTGTATATTATATTTTTATTTTAATATATGTTTCAAATCATGTAGTTATGAATAGATTTTAAAAATTGTAGTAAGCTGTTTTCTAATAAATTTATTCAGAAAGATTAATATAAATGACATTTTTATTAAATATATTAAATAAAAATTACAACTTTTTCAAAACAAATTGTATTAAAGAAATGAAAAATTAATAGACTTGCAATGTATAGTTTATCATGAGTAGAAATTCAAAACAATGTAATTATATTTTTCAGATTCTTTAAATGCAAATTATAAAGTTTCAAAAAACTAAATAATAATAGAGAAATTTACATTCATGGTATGAATTTCTTGTAACATTCAAAGATATTGAATGCTATAGAAAAGTCATCTGCACTTAGAGATGATTTCTTGCCAAGAAGAACACTTGTTTTTCAACTTAATTTAGTTTATTATTTTGATATTTGATCAGCATATTTTAATTTTGGAACAACTTTAAAATTTCAAGAAAGTAATGTTATATTATACCTAATAGTCAATTAAGGGAAAATTGTAGCTTTGCAAACAGATAATATCTGAGTCATTTGATTTTATTTTTTACAAAACTTTATTTTTAGTAATTGAAAATTAATGTTATGATAATATGTAAAACAAAACAAAATCATTCATTATTTGTATTACTTTTCTGACAATTCAAATATTGTTTTCCATTTAGCAGTGAGGGACATATATATAAGTCGAGGGTGATTGTGTGGCAGTGGTGAGGGACATATATATCCGCTAAATTTTTTGAAGGGGTATTGCCAAAAACTACTGCAAAAAAAATTCACATAAAAAATGAATTATGTAACAATAAAAAAAGACTTTTTGTAGACAGTTACGTCTAGTAAAAAAATCTTTTTCTGAAACGGTAATGAGAAAAAAAATGCATGAAAAAATACTATAAAAATTTTCCAGGTATATTCTCCACTACTGTGGGATAGCACCATTGCCTGACTATCCCACTGCTGAAAGGTTAATATCAATTTTATTGCCAGATAAATTACAAAATCAGCAATTGATATAAAACAGTTCTTATATAACAGATAATTTTTGAAATTTTGTATGTGAAGTAGTTGGACAAATATTTTGGATAAATTGTTTTCCACCCCTTTCACATATTGCACCTCGGCAAGAAAAGTGACACAACTCAAAAATGCAGTATTTGAGAAAAACCTACTTAAAGAATACTATAAAACTTAGAGTATAAGCTGCTTTTAAATTTCAGGTAAGTATTTATGGCAGTAAATTCTATTATATTCTATAGTATAGTAATTGTTGTAAATGTTGGGGCACTTCATACATATTTTTCAATGACAATCTCAAAACTGCCATTTTTTGAGTTGTGTC
The DNA here is from genome assembly GCF_030686945.1 of Centruroides vittatus. NCBI lineage: Eukaryota > Metazoa > Arthropoda > Arachnida > Scorpiones > Buthidae > Centruroides > Centruroides vittatus. The sequence continues at coordinate 2,122,972 of NW_027122194.1, forward strand.
ACTTTTCTTGCCTGGGTGCAATATCTGAAAAAAAACTTCAAATTTTTATTCAATAAAAAATGAACAAAGATACTAACTAATGTCAGAAATTATACAAATTGCTCATTTTCATTTTTGATTCCTAGAATTGTTCAGCTTTTTTAAAAAACATATCATCGTTCTCTACATTAAATTAGCTCCTTAGCAAGTACTGTCGACAAAATAAACAGTTCAAAATAAAAATGAAAAGAATAATGGAATAATTTTACTATTTTTTTTTAGCACTTTCATATTGAATACAGAATAGAACAGAACATTGAAATCAAGTTGATGTTGAAATTTAAATATCTGAAAACTACATAAAAATATATATTTATTAGTTCTTTATTATAAGTTAAAAGTATTAAAATTGAAATTAGTTCATTGTTTGATTTTTATTTTAAATTTGTATATTGTTAATGCTGTCTACTAATGAGATTGCATTTTTCAATAAAGCACAAGTTTTCATTTTGGTCACATTAAATTAAAGAAATAAATGTCATGATTTTGACATTGTGACATTGATGATATGATTGACATGATTTTGACATTGTGATAATGTGACATGACATTTCTTTCCTTAATGTAAAAATGATGATTTAAAATGTTTCAATAATAATCTTTGCTATTAAATAAGAAATATTTATTTTTTAAATATTTTCTTATATTCTGTATAAAGTAGTGAAAATGAAGTAATTAAATTATTATTTTATAATTTAACTTTATTTTTAAAATTAGCTGATTGAAAATACTTTCAATTACATTAGTTTTACATATGTTAATTAAAAACTAATAATATGTAGTTTGTGTGTATATACCTACAATAGAAACCATGATCAAAATCATATGACCAAACACAAGTCTAGACATTGGATTATGTCTACATTTAATTTGAAATATATTTAACTTTTATCCGTAATTGGGATATTAGAGAGTAGAATTTTTATTAGTTTCAAAAATCTGAAAAAGAGAATATCAAATTTTTCATTAATTTCATTTTATTAATGAAAAATTTTACATAGTTTCTAAAAGCAGTAATTTCTTTTTAAAATTGAAATTATTTTAAATATTTTAATCAATAATCAAATATTAAATATAATAATTGTATATTTAAATTAGATGATATAGTAGCAATATTGTTTTTCAGTTTCTTCCAGAACAGTTCATACCTACCCAAATACAAATCTTAATATTATGTCTCAACAAGTGAAGGAAGTTTTGCCATATGTGCCTATAAATGTTATTGAACAGGATTTAGGTAAGAAATGGATTCAGAATTTTCAAGAAATATTTACTGAAAATAATTATTCTTGTGTCTTGTAGCTGTAACTGGCAGTATCAGTTTGACAATTAATCGAATTTTAGAAGGTAATGTTCTTTATATTCCTGAACCTGAAATTACTGGTGAATCAAAGCCAACACAATCAACTGCTTCTCAATCCTCTAAAAATAATTTGAGTTCACAAGTAAGTGTAAAGTTTAAAAAAATATTAAAATATAATAATAAAAAAATATATTGTGCTTTCTTGATTCTAATGTGCATCTTTTTGGAATTTTCTTGTCTCCAAAATTGGAATGTGCATTAGAATCAATGAGCTCTAGCATAAGTTTATTACAGGGTTCCAGTTTTTCAATGAACAAAACCTCCCAGATAAAAATGATTTTGTGGTCCATACATTGCACTAGGAGGGTAGTTTCATTCCAAGCTGGTATAAAGTTATGCTCTATTACTTTTTTTTAGCAAGTTTCATGGTATATCTCTTGTCACATATGTCACCCTTGAGCTCAAATATGTAGTTATGTAGTTTTCTTGTTGTGGCCCCAATGTATATCACTATTTTGAAGCATTAAGGGAACCATATAAATGCCCAGTTTTTCTAATGTGAAAAAAACACCATCCCTGTCATTACATAGGATTCTATGCAAGTTCATTTGTGATTTTATTGGGAGTTTGAGCCCAAATTTTCTAAACCACCTTGCAATGCATAAAGAAACAGATCCAAAATAAGGAATAGTTGGGCTTATGAAAGAGATCCTCCTTCTCTTCAGCTAAATTTGTGGGAGGGAAAAGTGATTGTTGCACAATGATATTGATGTATTTAAACTTTGCATGCAAGTATCCTTCATTACATAAGGCTGTAACAACAATTTGCAATTCCTAATGTACAACATTTCAGAGGAGAGAAGTAAGCTGTATGAACAAATACTGCAATAGCATTATTTATATACATAGGAAGTTGGAATTGGCATGTATGATATGAGGACATAGCTCTAATTTGTGATATACTGTACAGTACATCATAGTAAAGGCCAGTAGGCAATGTATTTATTGTAACATCTAGAAAATGTATCTTGGTATCTTTTCCACTTTCTATTGTGAAATTAATTGAAGCCTATACTTTTGATAAATGTACAAATTGTGATAGCTTATGATCTGTTTCATTTTATGCCGACAAAACATTGTCAATGTATCAAATGTATAATTGTGGATAATGGGATGTAAACTCAATGTTTCTTATGATTAGTTCGGTTAGGACCATTAGGTTTATAAAATTTTTATTATTATTTACTTTATAGAATTATTACTACATACTAAATAATAAATTGCAACACAGATGTGGATGACCTAACTCTGATGTTTTGTGTTTTGTAACACAAAAGTTACCAGGGACAGAACCCTAATATATTAATATAGAGGTATGAATTAAAAGTTTCCACACTAAACAGATAACTGAAGGAACATAGGAACGTACTTGTGATGCATGTTTACACACACCATCAGATCTCAAAGTGACAACAAATGTTAACATACAGTGTGTTTGCAATGAGTGGAAGGAATGCATTTACATGTACATTCAATTAAATAAGAGACTGAATAATAAAATGAACTGCGTCAATATAAGAGACTTTTGAGTTGCTCCTTATTTACAGTTATAACTGAAATTAATAATTTAAGAAATAATGTAAATTAATTTTGTTTATTAATTAAAAATGTTATTTCAGTTTCCTTCAGTTGCACCTAAAACATTTGGTAAAACACCTGAGGAAAGAATGATGTCATATCAAGAGAGAAAAAGACTTCTTATCAGCAATGCACGGAGAAGGTATCTTCAGAAACATGCTGCTATTTAAATAAAGGATGTGATTTAATTTGAAGTTACAAAACATCTAAAAATAAAAATAAAAAAAGTCTAGAATTGGATTTTTAATAATTTTTATCAAATCAAAGTTGTTATTTTATTTTATTCCCTATTTGGCTTTCATTATTAGACTCATCTGAATATACAATATGAATATATATATATTTTTAGTGAAAAAATAGAAAAGTTTCCCATACAGATTGTCAGATCTTGAAATTTCCATTAATATTTATATTTAAAAGAAGTAATCATTCATGAATTAAAACAAAAAAAATATATAAATGTGTATATATATATATTTGTACTTCTTGGAATTAGTATTGCTAATAAAATTTATAAATTAAAATTTTTATAACTCTGTAAATGAATTGCTCTATTTATCATAGATGTAATATTAAGAAAATAATAATAATAAATTTATAAAATTAAAAATAATTGTAATAAAAATTTTATATTAATTTGCTATCATTTTATTCTTTCAAATTTTTACAATGTAATAAAATTTATTAGGTATTTTTCTTCTTGATTATCTAAAATATTCAGAATAAACTGATATTTTATAGAATTAAAACTAAAAAATTCTTTAGCGATTGGTCTTATAATAGCTATCCCAGATTCTAGTACATTTCCAGAACATTTAGTAATGCAAACAAACATCCTGATTTTGAAAACATTTCCATTTTTCAGGTTCTAAATACATTTCTTTTAATCTCATAAAAAATTGCAACACTTAGTACATGCTGAAAGCAGTGTTTATGATTGTTTTGATGCAAATAAAGTCATCCTCATCCTCATCTATTGACAGAAATAATTCAAAAGATGCATATTATTACCAATATTCAGAATGTCAATGTTGGAAAATTGGTCACTATGTATGTTAAAAAAATAGAAGCAAGTAAGAAAGTCACTGACCGATTATATACACGGGAGTACGAGTTGCCGATTCTCGGGGTTCGATGTCTCTGTTCCCAAATCCCTAAAGTAATTCCAGACATCTCGTTTGAAACACAATTGTTTTTTTAGGTAGTGTGCAAAATTTCGGCGATGCCTTTAGTAAAATAATTATAAAAAGTTTTAATTCGCATAAATTTGAGCTTTTGTTATTCTGAGTAACAGTTTGAATGAAAATCATTCGTTTCCATCCAATTTTCTCCTTGCGAATGTGAAATTAAGTCGTAAAAGTAAATTAGTTCTATGGGAAGCCCCCGTAAACTCTGATGTATCCCAAAAGTTTCGTAGCCATCTCACTGATGAGGAGAAAGCCTTGAGTTTAAAATTCGAGCTTTCTAGACCCGGTAGTTTCTTTCTCTAGGACGTTTCTCTTGTGAAGAAAAGAAGAAAATATAATAAATCATCCAACACCTGTTGCTGAGAAAACGTTTATTAAAGAAACAGCGAGGTTGAGGCCGAAGTTTTAAACGCGAAAACATGTACATCGGACGTTCGTTGCCGCTTTCCTGTAAGTCTAGAAGTTTGAAATGTCGAGCATGATTCCACTGACTTTCCAAACTCCATTGTCAAACTTCTAGGCTCACAGGAAAGCGGCGCCGAACGTCCGACGTAAACGTTTTAGCGTTTAAAACTTTGGCCTCAACCTCGCTATTAAATTTGATGCCACTTCCTTGGAAAGCCTAAATAGTTTAAAATGTTCTTCGTGAAGATCAAAGGCATCTATTCGTGGTCGAAAAATTCTTTGCCTTCTCAAACGACGTCTTTCGGCTCTTTCTAAAGCCGGATGCACACATGCGGCGCAGCAAGGAAAAGCGGTGTCGCAAACGCATCTACGCCGCGCGGCAGCACAACCACACAAGCGGCAATCCGCTTACATTTCAGCGCATGCGTTCAGTATTCAAGATTGCGAACGATACCGACACTGCCGTTATCCACGTGTTTACAAATTTTGTTTTGTATGGCTTGCTTTATTTAGCTAGAAGATTTTGTCGAAGATTCGAACGAAGATTTTGGATTAGAGATATTTTCTTTGATCCAGAAAGAACTGGTGTACAAAATACGCTTATTCCTCGATTAAGATCTCTCTATAAAGAATACTATTTCGAGTAAGATTAGGTTGTTTTGTTCTTTGAATTAAATTATATATGATTATTTGTGTAGAATTTGTGTTAAATTTATTATCCTTTCCTCTTTATTCTGATGTTTGTTATCTCGGTTAACCGCGACGAACTTTCCGACATTAAAACACCACGTGGTTGTATTTTCTCACGTGACTACCAGACGAACTGTTATTGGCTGATAGAAACGCGTCTTGGCGGCGGTCGCCGCAAAAGATAGAATTCAACCAACTTTTGCGGCACAAAATCGACTTCTGCGGCGAGAAAAAGTGACCTCATTCTGCCGCTTTTCCTTGCCGTGTCGCATGTGTGCATCCGGCTTAACTGGTCTTTCGACTACCTATCTTCGCTAGTAGCTAAAATCAACTAGAGACAAATGTTACCACCAGGGGCATTGCAATCACTACAAGAGCGCTAGATCGAATCGCAGTGAGGTCGAATATTTTTTTTTTAAATTGAAAGTTATATAACCTTCGAGTTCGATTTCATAATTTTCTATGAATTTTATTATAAGAATGAAAAGGCTTTTATTTAAACCCAAAACCAGGTTTATGGATAAATAAATGACACTTAATAAAACATTAAACACCTTCCATCGCTGAGAAATATTTATTTAATAAAGATTGATATTCAGTTAAATAAATGACAAGGAACAAAATTGAAATAATAGTACAATTATTAAATTGTGCTATTATGCCAATTTATTATACGTTAAAAATTTATTATACATACAAACAAATTATATTACACATAATTATAATTATAATAATAATTATTATTATTTGCGCTATTAAAATTTACTTTAAGTGAGAAATTTTTCTATGTTTTTTACTTTCAATTGATGAAATAAATGATTGATTAATCGTTCGCGTGAAAAAATGCAATCGACAGGTAACAAAAAAGTGCAAAAATCTGGAGGTCAAGTAGGACTTGTGACCAGCATTGTGGCATCCTATCATCAATGTAACAGAACACTGATTTAATATAATATCCATTATTGAAAAATAAACATTCATGTTTGGGTTTGTTAATTGTTCACATACTTTGCTTTCTGCCCAGTACATCAATTGGCAAAGCTTATAGCTTGGATATAACAAACCTCCTCGAGATTTGATGAATGTAAATGTCTTCTCTGGTGCAGCATCTTCAGGTTTTGCTGTTAATCCCTTTGGTAATTTGGAATCTTCATCAACAACTGCTTTAAAATGCTGTAATTCAACCCTTCCTTCAGGAAACTAAAAGTAAAAATGAAGAATAATGCAATGGCTTATATTATAAATTAGGTGAAAACACTTTATTTTCTTAGTTTTACCTGAAAGTATCTACTTTTCAAAAGATTGTTTCGCATACATTTTAAAATATGTGGTACATCAATAATTGCCAGTACTTGTCTATCTGCAGCAGGATTTGTAAATGAGCATTGTACATTATTTGTGTCTGCACAAATTCCTACAGCTTTTAAAGCTGCTTTGTTTGTGCTGGCACCATCACAAACTATTGCAATGACTATTATACCACACTGCTCTAAATGAATAATTGCTTGCAAAATAAGTTTTGCAACAGTAGTACCTGGGACAGAGCTTTTTGAACAGAATGTGCCAATACATTGTACCCAACTAGCAAAGTGAGGTCTGAACATAAACACTAGGCCATGATCACCTGCTGTAAATTCACTCTGTGGCAACACAGAATTATCACCACAATCAAAAAGTCCAATCATTTCACCAGTAGCTTTTGAAAGTTCTATATGTTTTTGAAGTGTAATTTCATCAAAAATTAAAACTCCCTGGCATTCTGTTTGTGGAATAGTCTCCAATTTTGACTTTAAAATAACAAAAAGATCTTCATCAAATCCAAATTTGGCATTAATGCCTCTGATATATTGATGCAGTGTAGACTGACAAGGTAAAGGCAAGTAATCATTATTTCTCAAAAATTCATAGACAGATGGTGACCTAATTTTTAAAAGCAAACAGTCAAGTAACCAATTAATGTCATATCTCATACCCTTTTTGCTTTTTATATGCCATGCTTTCAGCATGTGCTCTATTACAAGTTTCTGTCTTGGTGGTAAGGAATCAAGTTTATCAGCTGACAACTGTTTTATTTTAAGTTCAGCATTTTCTTGATGAAGCTTGAGATTTTCTGTTTGAAGAGTTTTCAGTTTCTTCTTATAGATCATCTTTTGCTTTCTGCACCGATACAAATCCTCTTTGACTTTTAACAATTCAGACTGCAAAGCAGAGATTTTATTGACATATAACAGCTCAGGATGCTGTGTAGTTGCTGCTTCAGATGTGGAGGGTTCTTCTATTTCATTTTCTACAGTTGTTACTTGAGAGTGTGTATCATGCAAATCTAATAATTGATAAAAAAATATAAAAAAAAATCAGACAATTAATCTTAAAGTATTTATAAGAAAAGTTAGGCCACAGAGAAATAGCCCTCAGTGAATCACAGTGGGTCTCACAAACCCAGCTCAATCTTTAGTTAGCATTTTTTAAATATAAAATGTTCCTTAAAAATACTGAAAAAATTTATATTTTTCCAACTTTTCAGCCCGATCAACATGAGATTAGAACGTTTTTTTTATTTGATTTTACTTAGACTAGATGTCTTAAGCTTCCAATCGAAAAATTTATATTAAAACACAGGGTCCGAGAGACCCACTGCAACTCAGGCAAGGGCAAAAAGTTACATGGCTCACTAAGGATTAAGATTACATAAAAAACATATAAATATTTACCTTTGGTATTGACTTTTCGGTATCTCTTCGTAGATGGTTCTTCATTTCTTGTGAGACATCGCGTTGATCGTTTTTGAGGTACAGACTTACTAATGTACTTAGGACAATTAGGGAAGTTTGATGGATATGCATCTGACGTTAATGCCCAGCGATCTCGTGGAATTTCTACTTTCTCTCCATTTATAACATGGGAGTAGGTTTTTAAAATAAATCTACTCGCAAAATGTACGTCACAAACATAACATTTACTTGTTAGCTTGTCGTCTCGTGGAATGCATCGCATCCACTTCTCAATCTTATCGCTAGGAACACAGAAGAAATGTCTCTTCTCGTTCGATGACTTATATCCTGCCTTGCATCCTGGCACAAAGCACGTTGGCATTTTTATGTAGCTAAAAAAAACAATTATTATAGGTCGAAATCACTGAGTTCTGTATATCCAAAGCAAGAACAAGCCTCTTCTACCAACAGTGGCGCCAACTAGCGGCAAAAATTGGCTCTAGCTAAGTTTGAATTATGAGTCGAAAGACCAGTTAATCTACCGACTCTGACGTGGTTAACCGAGATAACTAACATCAGAATAAAGAGGAAAGAATAATAAATTTAACACAAATTCTACACAGATACAGTAATCATATATTATTTAATTCAAAGAACAAAACAACCGAATCTTACTCGAAATAGTATTCTTTATCGAGAGATCTTAATCGAAGAATAAGCCTATTTTGTACATCAGTTCTTTATCGATCCAACAAAATATCTCGGCAAGATTCTTGCCAATACGATATCTCTAATCCAAAATATTCATTCGAATCTTCGACGAAATCTTCTAGCTAAATAAAACGAGCCGTACAAAACAAAATTTGTAAACACGTGGATAGTGGAATGTCGATATCGTTCGCCATCTTGAATACTGAACGCATGCACCGAAATGTAAACGGATTGCCACTTGTGTGGTCGTGCTGCCGCGCGGCGAGGACGCGTTTGTGTCACCGCTTTTCGTTGCCGCGCCGCATGTGTGCATCCTCCTTTAATCTACCGACTCTGACCACGTCGAACTTTCCGCCATTAAAACACCACGTGATAGTATTTTCTCACGTGACTGCCAGACGAAATGTTATTGGCTGATAGAAACGCGTCTTGGCGGCGGCCGCCGCGAAAGATAGAATTCGACCAACTTTCGCGGCACGAAATAGACCTCTGCGGCGAGAAAAAGTGACGTCATTCTGCCGCTTTTCTTTGCCGCGCTGCATGTGTGCATCCGGCTTTATAAAACCCCTACCGCCAACACAGTGTTGCCATACCAATAACGCCCAAAAAGTAGTAAATATATACATGTACAGTAGAGCATCGATTATCCGACTCAATTGGGGACTGGGGTTGGTCGGATAACTGAAAAAACGGATAACCGAAAAGTATGAAAAAATACATTATTACTATAGTATATTAGTATATCCCATGTACAGTAATTAGTATATTAGTATATCGCTATTAACCTACTTCGCGTTGAATTTTCATCGATGTTAAGCCGAACAAAATGTTTGTAAAATAATAATCGTCGCTATCGTATCGTTAAAAATTATTTCTTTATTTTGCTCAAAATAAATACAAAAATAAAGACGAAGTAGAAAATTAAACCTCGTTTAAATACTGGCCTCCCTTTCATGGTCGAGTCAGTGTTGCCAGCTAAAACACGCAAAAATTTAACAAAAATAATATTAAAGTAGCCAAGATATAGCCAAATATTGTAGCGTCACATCACTAATAGCGGACAATTGAATTTGCCGACTAGAACGCGGTCGGTTAGCCGATATGACGGTTGATCGGGGGTCGGACAATCGATGCTCTAATGTGTATATATATATATATATAAAGGAATATTTTACAATTTTAAATACATCACGCGTACAGAAATAAATAAAAGAAATGACAACTTACAATATTGATATTGACGACAATCAGAACATAGACGAGAAAGTCGACAATAAAATAAAGTAACCCGGCAATATACAAGGATGACACAAATATCACCGTAACCCCCTTGGGGGTCGCGACTCCCAGGTTGAGAAACTCTGCTCTAGACTAACGGTTCCCAACCTCTTTTGACTTGCGTACCCCTTGACATTCCATTTTCCATTTTCGCTAGGCTTTTGGTGCAATGTAAAAATATTAAAAAAACGCAATTGAACAATCACTATTTTGCTTGAATTAACAAAGTTTGCTCTAACATGGTATAGCCTACTAATAAGCAATGCCCACTTTGGAAAGCAACGACATATAACTACTACACTCCAAAAGCGTAGTCAGGATTTTCTGCAGAAAGCAAAAATAAAATAACGTTGTTTATTTTAAAAAATGGTTTTATTTGAACATTTGAAAATGCTAAAAGTAATTAGTCGCGATGCTATTTGAACCTATCTAAATCTTATTTCAGCACTAGCCTACGGAAGTTCTGCCTAAATCTTGTCAAAATTTCTTTCTCAAATTTATTATTAGTTTTCAGAGCCGTCTTTTTATGCACACTCATTTAAAGAAAGACCGACAAGACGATTTTCTGTCATTGTTGACCGTATCCAAGCTTTTACCCTGCGTAAGGTGCTGAAGGACTTTTCGACAGTGCACATTGCGCAGGGCTGTGAAAGTGAGATAAGTAGCGCCTTTTTTTATGGATGGGTAAAACAATGCGTTTCTTTAACTAGTGCAGCTAGTTCTATTTCCTTCAGTTCAGCATTTGACACATATTTTCCTTTCCATTGATTGTACCAAAGTTCAGCTTACAATATACAATAGAAGTAAATACAGCACTTATTAATTTAAAACGACGTAAGAAATTCAGTATTGCACATGGACGCAATGACGTTTCAAATAAACTTCTCTCGCGGTATGTTCTAAACTAGCTCAAATGCATCAACTCACTCAACTGACTCACTCGCACTAATTGCAGCGCTTAAATAGGGAACAGAAGGTACTAGAACTTTCTCGCTAAATCCGAACCTCGAACATTCTATAATCTTCGAGTCTTACCACAGACCATCCAGGCCTTGAACCGCTCGTTCACCAGAGAGCGTTCCCGTCACCGGCTAACATGATAGCGTCTTCCCGCCACGATTCAAACATGCTTTCTTGTTGCGCAATACTATACTTATTATAATTTTTCATTTGACTAAACGAGCTAGGAGGGCAAGCGCACCACCCTGTCCCACCGTGGCTACACCCCGAATCGGATAAAAGTTAACGTAGAAACTAGCGTTGTTGTCTGAAGCCAAAGGAAGTAGGCACCGTCATGACAGTCTAAGGCAAAAAATGCGTATACTTTAGACAGATTGTTGCGTACCGAATTATGGTAACTATTTCTTATTTGCGGGAATTGAGGCAGGAGCTTAACATGAATGCCACCGAGTTGCTGTGCAGTTAATTGTATGCAAGGTATAAAAAAGGATCCAGTATCACATTTCACCAGTATGTTAGATACATAGGCCTAGTTACTCTGATATATTGTCGGTTGGCGATCTGGCGTAAATCTTCCGATCTGGGAACCCGGAATCCAATCTGGGAGGGTGAAACACCCTAAGAATTTTTGTCCCGGATAAGTCGGGACTCAGTCTCTCTGTTGTGGGCCTGACCAAACTCATAGCGGCCGTGAAAAAAATATCCTGTTTTTTAAATTATACACGAAAGAAATATTACTAAATTTTAAGATAAACAATATAAATATTAAAATTTAAATGTAAATTTATATTAAAATATTATATAACTTTTAAAACGATTTATTAAACAGTATAAAAAATAATCACTAACTCAAACTCAGCCTTCTTACTAAATATACTAGATACATCCAATACACCTTATTGCTGAGAACATATTTATTACGTATAACTAACGTTTTCGGCCCACTTTATGGGCCATCCTCAGGTTACAGTTGTTCGACTCTAATACAAAATCGAACACGTTCAAAATTAAACTAAATTAGAACATATATTTTAAAATTAAACAAATAGAACAAGTATAACACCAAATAATAAATAAGAAAATCCAAATAAAACACAAATGTAAATGCAAATAAAATACGGTGACTGGCCGTAAACATTAAGGAAAAATTCCTTATCCTTTAACCCAGATATCTACTGAGCCTCTGTAGAAGCATTATTATGTGTGTTACTTTTTACCATGTACTTCCATGATGACGGTAACCCCGTCGCATCTTTATAATTTAAACATCTGCCAGACAAACCCGCTCTGTAAATTTCGCATTTCTCCGTTATGGATGACAACGTTGGCGAGTGTACTTTTGCAAGAATTTTGGCATCCTCCCATTGCACAACAGAACCATCGGCTTGCGCAATCCTGGATAACGCTGTTGAACACTTGTTTTTTGCGACATCATACTGGTGCTCTTTAATCCTCACTCCAAGGTTTCTATTGGTGACCCCTACGTAGTCCTTATCAATTCCCAATTGCTCATTTTTGTAGGGAATCGCATAAACTCCTGCCTGCTCTCTATCGCCAATTCTTTCTTTGTCATTTCTAATCAACCTATATACTGTGGGGGCCCTTTTGCATAATATACTGGCGTTTTTGTGTCTCGATATTTGCTTCATAATAGGGAAGAGACATTTATTATACGTAAACTTTGTGAAGTTACCCCCAGCTTCAGGTTTCTTCTTAGAGTTGCTCTTAGGCTTTACGTATGCTGTTATTAAACGCTCTATAGACCTTGTTCCAAACCCTAACTCCTTTGCCACCATTTTTATTCTACCCAGCTTATCCATCGTGTCCATTATATTCGAGCAATACAAAAATGCTCTTCTGATTAGGGCCCTAAATGCGGATAATTTATAAACGGTTGGGTCATTAGAATTTGCCGGAATATACATCGGATCATGTGTGGGTTTGATGTACACCTTCGTGTACAAAGTTCCATTCTTAAATTCAATGCCAACATCCAAGAAGTGTAGTTGCTTGCTACTAATTTGCTCAAGGTTAAGTTTTAAGCCATGCTGGTTAGAGTTCATTTGGTCTAAGAATCGTTGAATCATTGCGTCATTCTTCCAAATAATTAGAACGTCGTCTACATATCTTTTGTACATGATTATGTATTCATTATAGTTGAAAATCGTCATGCGTTCCATTTTTCTCACCACCAACTCACAGAGCAGGCCAGACATCGGGCTGCCCATAGGGACCCCTCTTAACTGCTTGTAAACTTTACCTTGGAAACTGAAAAATGACTGAAAGCATATCAGATCAACCATTGTCTCTAAATCTTTTTTGTGTTCGTATGCTTTTGGGTGCAACTCACATAACAGGTTCATTAACTCTTCAAAACATGAGGTAAGATTTATTGATGGAAACATACTCTCGAAATCCATAACAGTCCCAATTTCTTTGTCCATTAACGATATATCATGCAGGTTGACAGGCCGGTGACGCCATAATTAATCACTAACTCAAACTCAGCCTTCTTACTAAATATACTAGATACATCCAATACACCTTATTGCTGAGAACATATATGGCGTCACCGGCCTGTCTATATAGGAATTATAGAAAACTGGCTGTAAAAATTGTGAAGATGGACTCCAGATTAAAATTTTTGAAAGAGTGTCGGGTAAGAAGAATCTATCCAATGTCCATTTTTAGAATTAAGTTGCCAGATGAATGTATGTCCATGCGGGAAAGAGTAAGAAAGCTATGCTTAAATAGTTCAATTAAACGTGTAAAGAATATGAAGTACAGAACCATTAAAGAAATAGTGGAACTTGAAGAGAATATATTTGAAAAGAACCCAGATATGTTAGCGAGTATCAATTTAAGAGTGGTTGGCTTAACTGACAGGATAACCATTAGTTTAAGGAAGAAATACAGGAATAAACTGCTGTGGATTACAAAAAAGCAACCGTCCAAGACTACGAGCACTTTGAAGCCAACCCCGTATATATTATGGGATCAGATTCAACTCCCGCAATGTGTGGAACGAATCCTGGAAAAAGGTCCTAATTATGTTCCGGACAGCAATAAGAACTGGAGAGGTGTGGTAGCCGAAATAGAAAGAGGAATTGTAGGTATGTGTGAAGTTGATAAAGACTATTACAGATGGAAGACGGTATTCAAAACTGAAAAATGCTGTAGAAGGCAGGGTAAAGAGTTGTGCATTAACCAAGCTAAAAAATGGTTGAATGCTAATGATATAGTGGTCACTAGGGCTGATAAGAGTAAGCATTTAGTCTTAATGAAGAAACAAAGGTACAATGAAGCCCTAGATGAATATATAAGGAAAACGGAGTGTGAAGAGGTGGACCGAACTGTTGTTGAAAGAATTGACAGAAAATTAAGAAGATTAGAAAAATCGCCCATAGCATCGTTGTTCCCTTTCCTAAAAGGGGCCCACATCACCTGCCCAGGCGTACCTAGGTTGTTTGGGTTCGCAAAGATACATAAAAGCGGTAAGGAGGTCAGACCGGTAGTAGAGAAATGTAAAGGACCAACCTACATTCTGGAAAAACGTATGCATAGGCATTTAACACCACTAATTGAAGACTACCAATTCGTCACAAAGGACGCTTTTAGTTTAGTTAATAACCTGCATGATATATCGTTAATGGACAAAGAAATTGGGACTGTTATGGATTTCGAGAGTATGTTTCCATCAATAAATCTTACCTCATGTTTTGAAGAGTTAATGAACCTGTTATGTGAGTTGCACCCAAAAGCATACGAACACAAAAAAGATTTAGAGACAATGGTCGATCTGATATGCTTTCAGTCATTTTTCAGTTTCCAAGGTAAAGTTTACAAGCAGTTAAGAGGGGTCCCTATGGGCAGCCCGATGTCTGGCCTGCTCTGTGAGTTGGTGGTAAGAAGAATGGAACGCATGACGATTTTCAACTATAATGAATACATAATCATGTACAAAAGATATGTAGACGACGTTCTAATTATTTGGAATAATGATGCAATGATTCAACGATTCTTAGACCAAATGAACTCTAACCAGCATGGCTTAAAACTTAACCTTGAGCAAATTAGTAGCAAGCAACTACACTTCTTGGATGTTGGCATTGAGTTTAGGAATGGAACTTTGTACACGAAGGTGTACATCAAACCCACACATGATCCGATGTATATTCCGGCAAATTCTAATGACCCAACCGTTTATAAATTATCCGCATTTAGGGCCCTAATCAGAAGAGCATTTTTGTATTGCTCGAATATAATGGACACGATGGATGAGCTGGGTAGAATAAAAATGGTGGCAAAGGAGTTAGGGTTTGGAACAAGGTCTATAGAGCGTTTAATAACAGCATACGTAAAGCCTAAGAGCAACTCTAAGAAGAAACCTGAAGCTGGGGGTAACTTCACAAAGTTTACCTATAATAAATGTCTCTTCCCTATTATGAAGCAAATATCGAGACACAAAAACGCCAGTATATTATGCAAAAGGGCCCCCACAGTATATAGGTTGATTAGAAATGACAAAGAAAGAATTGGCGATAGAGAGCAGGCAGGAGTTTATGCGATTCCCTACAAAAATGAGCAATTGGGAATTGATAAGGACTACGTAGGGGTCACCAATAGAAACCTTAGAGTGAGGATTAAAGAGCACCAGTATGATGTCGCAAAAAACAAGTGTTCAACAGCGTTATCCAGGATTGCGCAAGCCGATGGTTCTGTTGTGCAATGGGAGGATGCCAAAATTCTTGCAAAAGTACACTCGCCAACGTTGTCATCCATAACGGAGAAATGCGAAATTTACAGAGCGGGTTTGTCTGGCAGATGTTTAAATTATAAAGATGCGACGGGGTTACCGTCATCATGGAAGTACATGGTAAAAAGTAACACACATAATAATGCTTCTACAGAGGCTCAGTAGATATCTGGGTTAAAGGATAAGGAATTTTTCCTTAATGTTTACGGCCAGTCACCGTATTTTATTTGCATTTACATTTGTGTTTTATTTGGATTTTCTTATTTATTATTTGGTGTTATACTTGTTCTATTTGTTTAAATTTAAAATGTATGTTCTAATTTAGTTTAATTTTGAACGTGTTCGATTTTGTATTAGAGTCGAACAACTGTAACCTGAGGATGGCCCATAAAGTGGGCCGAAAACGTTAGTTATACGTAATAAATATGTTCTCAGCAATAAGGTGTATTGGATGTATCTAGTGTATAAATAATATTTTAAAATATTTATATTAAAATTATTTTTTAAAATAAAATATTAATATATATTTTAAATTAATTAATATATTATTTTAAAATTAATTTTTAATAATGGAAAATAAATTACCGAATTTCTTTCCTATCCCGACCTGCATTGCTGCATTCGTGTTAGCTTCCATGTTTGTAAATCAGCGATCGGTCTATTGGTCCATTCGCTATTTATCTAGGTTTTCTATGTATTTATTTGTAGTTTACGCTTATTAAACATATTTAGAAGAATTTCCATATTATTATCAAAGGCAAAAGTCAAAATTAATTATTAATGGGCTAAATTAACAGCTTTAAGTTAAATTGTATGTAAGCCTAAGTTAATGTGGTTGCCAAATAACAAAGTGCATTAGATTGAGAGAAAAGCTCACGTTTTTAAGTTCCTTTTTTATTTTATTTCGTTTTAATCATCATTGGGAGAAAATGTCTTCGACTGGATATAATTTAGAAGAATCTAACGCCGATAGAAATGTAGAAATATGGAAGATAAAGAAGTTGATCAAAAGTCTGGAAGCAGCTAGAGGGTAAAATTCTATACAATAATCTATAATTTACATTGATTAATGATAATTCTAGAATATATATCTAACATATGCAAATTTATAGAGAAATAATGTGTTTTCAACATCCATTTTTTCATGTTGTAAGTTTCCAGATTGGTAAATATTTAGAAATATTATTTGAGGTTTGGATGTAATAATTATATATAAAATTTGTGAAATTTTATTTATAATTAGTTAAATTTTCAGAAATAAACAGTTTAAATCAGTAAGTAGGTCAAAATTATGTATACTTTTATCCAGATTTTGTTGTAAACCCATTAAAAACGACTGTTAGATTACTAATCAGTTAACTTATTTTCATGAATATAGTTGTAAGAGAAAATAAGGCATATAAAAGTATAATACACTTTGTTTATTTAACTTTGAATGTTTTTGGTATATCTATTTACTAGAAATAATTTTCTTCTCTTTGTGTTTGATCTAAGACAAATGTTACGTCATTTAGATTTCGCAATATTAAAGTTATACAAAACAGGAAAAAATATTTATTAAATTTACATCAATATCATATGATTTTAAAATAAATATTTTTAATATAACATAATTATTAATATAGTCTACAAAGAAAAAAATTTAATAAATGCTGTCATTCTTGATAGATGATATTACATTGATCCATTACTTTGTCTGTAATGATCAGATAACTTCTTTCTCATCATGAGAATTTAGAATGATTTATCTAATGTAAAAAGATTTTGAAGGATAAATACAATTATAGTTTTGAGATTCTTAACATTTTTGCATTAACTGTGTTTCACATCATGAATATATTATTTAGGATATCAGAATAAATTAATTTAACTTTAATAATGATTTATATATTAATTCATTTAATCGTGTGTACAGTGTGTGTGTAATTATATATATATATATATATATATATATATATATTATATTTTTGTTATTTAATATTTTTTTTTTTTTTTTTTTATTTAAGTAAGCATCTGTGTTGTCTCAAATTTACCCATGGATTTTAGAATAATGAAGTTTTCAAATTATTTTGTGCTTTTTTTCAGGATGTACTATAGATTACCACCTATGGAATTTCAGGACTTTGATTATATATTTGAACTCAGGGGACCGAGACAAGTTCAACGGTACCCTATTTTTGGACCGGAGACGAAAAATAAAAAAGCTATTATACTTTTTAAGTTACCATACTTTTTTAATGCTCTCATGAAGACGGCACCATAGTTGCTAGTACTGCCATCTTGCGGTAAAGTCTGCAAACCATGACGTCGGACTATGGTCATCTTCAGTAGGGTTAAACAAGCAATACGAGAGCGGAGAGAGCGATGCGACTTCCGATCATCATGTGATTGCCATTTCAGTTAATGTTACTTATGGCAGCGAACATGGCGGCCGTTCCCACTGTTCGTGCTCCCGACTGACCTCACGGAGGGAAGCTGCCAGCAGGCCGCCATGTGCTAAACGTCACTAGTTTTTGATTCATGGTAGTTCTTGAACAAAGTAAAAAAAAGGGGGGAGAAATATCTACTAAAGGCAATTTTAACGGCAAGTGACGTGACTCCCGATCATGATAGCGAGGCCGACTTAGCAGAGAGAGCGACATGACTCCCTATCATCGCACGGTCGCTGGAAAAAAGTATGATAACTTTATTATTTTTCATCTCTAGTCCAAAAGTAGGGTATCGTTGAACTCGTCTCGGTCTCCTGAGTTCAGATATATACTCAGACCCGAAATTCCATAGGTGGTAATCTATAGCAGGGGTGGCCAACATGTCGATCGCCAAGCCAATTTTGGTCGATCGCTTGCGATGTTTTGACTTAATGTATTATATTTGTAACCGAACACAACAGTATGCATGCAGTTATGACTCGACTCATAAGCAGTGCACCACGTACTGAAACACAGTGTATAAACATAGTACGTATTTCACACCTCCCCCTCCCCACTTACACTATGCCTATGACAACAAGTCAATCGTGACGCATTTTTAAGATAAAAAGTAGATCTTATGTATACAAAAGTTGGCCACCCGTGATCTATAGTATCCCCTTTTGTCAGGTTTACTTTAATGAAAACCGATAGGACAAGAGGATAAGGAAGTAAAAACTTTACTAACTTTTCTGTCCTAGGTGTTGTTGTTGTTGCTTTCAGTCTTTAGCCTTTAAGACTGTCACTGTGTTTTATTTTTATAGATTGATCTTCATATTTAGTAAAATTTATTTAACTGTAAGTATTACTTATCTGCAAATGATTACTTCATTTGTAAAAGTGAAAAACCAAATATGGCAGTATTTCAGTACTTGAACAATTCCATATTCGAACACAAATTATGGAAGAAAGTGCATACTTGACTGAACAAATGCAGCCCGCTAGAACAAATTTTTGATTAATAATGTATTTTTATTTTGTCATCCATAAAAAAAAATTAAGCATTACTGGTATTTCTGATAAAGTTCAACAAAAAAACTGAGATGACGAGGTTACTTTGTAAAAAAGAAATTGCCCTTATTTAACTAAAATTAATATTAATGTGTAATACAGTATTTTTATTTGTGATTGTTAATTGATTGGAAATGAAATCTTGATTGTTTTAATAAACATGTTTCTCTTAGTAATGAAAAAATATATACTTTTGCTAACTTCTGGAACGTAACCCTATATTTTGCATTAGTCGTCCTTTGTTTCATATAACACTGTATTTTTCCAGAATGTTTCTACCTTGTTATTCCTGTGTGAGTGTGTGTTACAGTAAAAACTAGTTTTTAGTTAGAATGCATTTTAACTAGTTGAAACTAGTTTATACTGGATGTCTTTGTTAAAACCTGTTTTGTCTAGTTAAAACTAGTTTTAACTCAAATTCATTTTTGACTAGCAGTAAATTATAGTTATAACAAAGGCATCTAGTATAAACTAGTTTCAACTAGTTAAAACATGTTCTAACTAAAAACTGGTTTTTACTGTAACACACACACAAGATATATAATAACTAGCAGGTAGGCCCAGCATTGCTCAGGCAAAAGTAATGATAGCGAAGATTAAGATTATTACAATATAGTCAATTTTACCTGTTTTCACAGAATGCAAGAATTTGGTCTCCCTGTTTCCAGACTAATTAGAGAATTTTTAGATGGGTCTAAAAATATGTTCGATTTCCCACAAAAATGAAAAAAAAACTGCATCTGCGTCTTGCACTTCACTTTCTCTTAACAATTCCATTGTTACGTAACACTTCCGTTGTTGATGGAAGTGTTAAGCCTTAATGGAGAAATTTCGAAAAATTCCTTCTTAGTGTGCATTCTCGTGATGTACCCAAACTGTGTACCAAATTATTATCAACTTATCTCAACTTGTCTTGATTATATATATATATATAGATAAATTTTATTGTTATTTCTTATAAAATAATTTCTAATAGATTATATTTTCAGTATTTATTATAAAATTAAAATTCAGGATTTATTTTTGTTAGATTAATTTTTTCTTTGGGTGTATTTTATTGATGCAATTTGTTGAAGTTATAACAGTATAAAAATTCTTGTATTAGTAAAAAAATTGTGGTTATTCCATTTTGTTCTAATTGTATTTTTAGTTGTTGTTGCATTTTTTCCCATATTTTTACATTTTATTTAAGTTTTTTGAATTGTAATTTCTAAGATTTATGAGTTTAGTTCCTAGTGTTTTGTGCTGAATTTAGAAATTGCATTTTGAATAAACAAAAAATCTTAGGGTTCAATTGTAAGAACATTATCAAAAATGAAGAAAGCAGTAATTTAAGAAACACAGTTGAACTTGTCTATCCTGAATCTCATGGAAATAAGAAAAAAAATCTAAGATAGACAAGTTTTGAGATGTAGAAGTTCCTAAACAGTAAACAGTAATAGATTTGATTGGAGGTATGATATTTTATTAATACAACAGCAAGTACAGTACATACCTGTATTAGGTATAAATAAAACATTTTTGTGAAACCTTAAAAGTAATAGTTTGTCAATAGTTTCTGATGCCTGACTTTCTTCACTCAGAGGATGCAAGCTAAACTTGTACTCTTATCCTACCAATGGCCAAGTGGATAAAACCACTGAACACTGGTAGTTGATTATGGGTTCATGCCTCTCAATGGGTGGTCATGTAGAGTTTTCTGAGTTTTCTTCACATTTACAACAACTAAAACGAGGGCAGTTTTCTTACAAATTCCTCCAGGGAGGCATTCCCCTTAAGCAGATTGCCGTATGTTGCATTGCTGTAAACTAATAAACCAAATTAAACTTGTAGCCAAAAGCAGCATTAATTTCAACTATGTGTTGTACTACAAGAAATGTTTCTTGTAAAACAATTTATGCTATTAAAATATAGTTGCTGAGCTTTGAATTTGTCTTTCTGTCCCATAATTTCAGATATAGAGGTTTTGGAAGGTAATCAATAATTCTCCAGTACTAGGATAGAATAAACATACCAATACCAGCACACTTGAAATTAAGAAATATTTTCTAGTTTTGGGAGAAAATTGTTTGAGATAAACATGGAAAATATATTGAATTTAAGCTGAAAAAAATTAATTTCAAGATAAACACATTTGAAATAGACAGGTTCAACTGTATTATTTAAAATTTTTGTCATATTACTTTGTATCATTCTGGAAGAAGTGTTATGAAGCATGTTTAATTGACTTTGTTCTATTTGTACTTATCTTAAATATTTTGTACTACTCGAAGTAGTGTATGATTGCATTAATTTTGAAACTGAGTTTAATGTTTGTAATTACAGGTTGTGATATTAGTAAAAAGTGTTTAATACAGTTTTTAATATTTATGGAACAATAAATATTTTGAAAAACTAAAAATATACAATAATTTCTTTCACAGTTTATTTAATTCTAAATAAATTTAGATTTATTATTAGATTCTTGTTATATTTACATTGTGAATAATTTTTATACACTGTATTAACTTTTATATATTTAATTTTAAATATCGGTATTCAATTTATTGTAATTTTCTAACTAACATTACATTTTCAAACATTTTCCATTTAAAACTGAAGATGGCCTAAAATAGATTAAATGTCTGTTATAATAAATAAATTTTTATTTCTTGAAGAAAGCAGTTGCAATGATATAGTTTTAAAATAAATTTATATAAATATGATAGTGCTATTTGTCGTTTCATATATACACTGCTGGCTATTAAAAGTGCTACACCAGAAAGGAAAGCAAATAGCAGAATCATATTTATTGTACACATACAGTATAATGGGAGGAAGACATGATTAAATTTATAGATAATTTTGAGGTACAGAATGTACAGAAATCAGTACCCAGAGCATTCCGTTGTAATCCAGCTGGGCATTTGAGTCAAACAGAATTTGGATGGCAGGTATGGGTACAGCAGTCCATTCGGCTTTAACTGTATGCCAAAGTTCTTTTATCCTACTGGCTGGCTAGTGAGAACATGCCAGTTTCTCAGCAACCATTGATTCAATTGGTGACAGATCTGAAGAATGTGTTGGCCAGAGCAACAGTCAAACACTCTCTCTGTATTCAGGAAAGTCATGACAACATAGGCAACATGTGGTCATGTATTGTCCTTTTGAAAAGTAGTGTGATGGAGGCCTTGAAGATAGGACACAGCAATGGGCCTTAACACATCAGAAATGTAACAGCGGCTGTTCAAATTATGGGCTATGCAAACAAGAGGTAACCAGAATGTGTACCCAAGGGCATCCCACACCATCATTCCGGGTGCTGGACCTGCATGACAATGACAAATTTAAACTGACAATGATTGTTGCTCTTGGTGCCTCCACACACAGATATGGCTATAATGATGCTGTATCTGCATACAGAACAAGGATTCGTCTGAAAATCGTGGTTCTGTCTTCTGCACTCCTGCATCCATATTTGTTGTTGAATGCACTATTGTAGGCATGCCTGTCTCTGCTGCGGTGTCAAGGGAAGCCACAGCAATGGTCACCATGCTGGTAGTCTGTGGTGCTGCAAATGTTGTCACAAACACTTTGTTCTGAAAATGACCCAAGTTTCTGACTCAGTATGTGATGTGGCTACATGATCCCTCAAGGCAATGTGGACAAGATGTCTGTCCTCTCAGGCATTAGTGACTGGGAACATCTGAGATCCCACATGGCATTCTTTATGACCCTCCTGAACCAATCGATTCCATATTCTTATGACAGTTGTGGAATCATGACCAACATGAGCAGCAATATCATGAATGATAAACCACAGTTCCAGTAGGCTACTATTCTATCATGATCAAACTCTGACATATGCTATTAGGCATTCTCCTTACACAAGGCATAACAAAACCTTTACACAAGCAACCAACTTGCAAATGCAATTTCCATATGAAAAACCCATATCACAATCTTCCCTTTTATATAGAATGTATAGTACATGGTCTTACCCCTACCTACTTTGCAAGCATGCATTGAAATGCTAATCATTTGCATATCTCAGTATGTTGTACCTTACATGCCACCTTCACGGTATAGCAATTTTAATGGCCAACAGTGTATTAAAGAAGATAAGACAGCTTATCTTATATTGTTTTAAAATTATTAAAACTTTGTAAGGTATATCTTTCAATTTACAGTAGAGCGTCGATAAGTGGAACCAATTGGGGACTGGGAGTCCTTCCAGTTAATGATTTGTTCCAGTTTCCGACTTTGTACGAAAAAATACATTAACCTGTCCGATGTTCAAATTTTTCTCCGTTGCGTATCGCTTCCTGTTGAATTTTTCTCTGTTGCGTGTCGCTTCGTGTTGAATTTTCGTCGATTTTAAGCCTAACGAAAATTTTTATAATAATCATCAAGGCTATCGTATCGTTAAAAATTATTTCTGCATTTTGTACAAACAAAATAAATATATTAAAGAATATAAAAAACATGAAAATTATACTTTAGAAGTAAATTTAGTATCAAAAACATTCAATTCAGCACGACACAGTCCGACTGAAAATCATTCCACTTTCCGGCCATTCCACTTACCGGCGTTCCACTTATCGACGCTCTACTGTAGTTTTATTTTTAATTACAGTAGTGTCCTGGAAACTTGACTTTCGATAACTCAACATTACATAAGACTCATTGTGTCATCAAAAAAAATGCATGTAATATAATTTTTACCTGTGTAACTTAACACAAGCATCAAATAAGTTATTGTTCTTCACTGGCGACACTTGATAATAGTGACAAGTTCAATTATCAAGTGTCACCAATTACACTTGGTAACAAAAAATATAACCTTTTTCCCAAGATGCCACTGAAAAACTCCACAATGTGAATGTCACTAACTCAAAAGTAGTCACTATTGGTAGGCAGTTATTATGTGCATGAATTTACACATATAATTAGAAAATTCAACTATTTAGACTAGCATCATCACTCTCTGTAAAACGATTTTACAGAGAGTATTTTCAATAACTCTTCTCATCTCAGTCCACATTAAGTAGAGTTTGTGGGACTACTGTATGAAATAAGTTAAGACAATTTGATAGGATAGAGTATTTTTGTGTTATTTCAATTATCATATTCATTATTAGGAATTATAATTCATCGTTATGATAAAACTTAGATTAATCACAGAACATTAAACTTCTCAAAATTTTTTGAAATTAATCTTTCAGGTATTTATTAATTAGTTTTAATATTAGTAAAAGCTATATTTTTAGAATGTAAGATTAATAAATTCTATAACAATTAAAAATTAGAATACTGAATTATAAAAGTCTGCAATGTTATGTTAGACATTTTTTGTATTCTGTATTTGTTTCATCCCTAATAATTGCTATCATTGCCTTTAAGTGTTCATATGTACACAAAATTACTGATAGAAGTGATTAATCATCAAAAAAAAATTGAGTTTTTTTAAAACCCATTTTGAAGCTTAATAACTTGTGCATTTTGTCAAAAATTTCTGAAATTTTTCACAAAATGTTTGTGTATCAGGGAAAATGTTTTTAGAAATTTTCAGAAAAATTAGAGCATTGATTCAGCAGATATTAAGAGGATTGAGCCATATCTAGGGAACCAATGATCAGATTTTCAGAAACATTTCCCCCTAATACATAAACCTCTCTGCAATCCATTTTAAAATTTGTATTCTATCTTTGAATATGTAAGCCTGATTATGACTGTTGAATATGTTGAAAATGTTTATTAATCATTAAAAATTTTTTTGGTCTTTTAGAAGTTTCATATATTATTAAGATAATTTTATATCTAAAAATACTAATATAACAAACAACAACTAACCCATTATACATAAAGTAAGACACCAACCAATGCCGAATTATCGGGCTAGAACCTAACGTCTAACTCTAGTACCAAATTATCTTAAAATTATTAATATTGCTATAGCCATTTCTAGCCCCATAATTTGGCATTGGTTGGTGTCTTACTAATATAACAATATTCACCTGAAATATCTATAATATAAGCCAAACAAAGTGGCCAGATTATTTTTGGGCTATGAATAGATGTAATGTAATAGATTAAAAGTAATGTAATTTGTTTAGAGATAGGCAGTTATGCTTCCATCTCCATAATTTTATTAATTAGTGTGAGATGGAATGTCTGGAATATATCATTCTATTCTACTTCTAATCAAATTACATTACTTCTAATTAATAATTATTTATAGCTCAAAAATAATCTAGCAGTTCATTTTGTTCTTAAAAATACAGTATGAACTTGATTTATGAGAATATTTTATATTATATAATACTTTGGTGTGATTTTTACATAAAGTATATTATTGTTACTAGTAATGAATGTCACACTATATTTTTGAAGTCTTTTAATGTTTATAATGACACAATCAAATTTTAAGATATACAGTAATACCTCGGTTTTCGTTGATTTTTTTTGCGAAAAATTTGTCTTGGTTTTCGTCAATTGCCTTGGATTTCGTCGGCATGCTCAAGTGACCTTACTGCTAATTTTGTGAAAACAAAGGGTGACCCAGGCATTTTCCAGTGCAGTATGGCGTTATTTCTCGTTGTGCGAGCATTACCCTGCAACGGCCCACCATTGGCCAACAGTTCTGTTCCATGAACACTGGGAGTTCGGTCGTGGGTTTGCGCTTCGCCAGGGCAGGCTGGCCACATGAAGTTTTCTGGATTTTTTCCACGTCTGTAATGCCTGAATAGGGGCGTATCGAGGGAAATAATGCCTTCTGGGAAATCCGTTTAAGGGTAGTTACCCTTAAACGGTTCCCAGAAGGCACTATTTCCCTCGATACAACCATCATAAACTCATA
Organism: Centruroides vittatus; assembly: GCF_030686945.1. NCBI lineage: Eukaryota > Metazoa > Arthropoda > Arachnida > Scorpiones > Buthidae > Centruroides > Centruroides vittatus. The sequence goes on from NW_027122194.1 coordinate 2,148,967, forward strand.
CAACTACTATTACATGACAATTACGTCACACTTTATTGCCTCGTGGTATAGGCTAGAAGCTCATGTTCAACTAGCTTCTACAAGACAAGACATTACCCAGTGTGTCTGGCTGAACAATTCCATTGCTTTCATCTTAATGCTAATTATCTTATCTCTAATCTTAATGCTTTTATCTTTATGCTAATTTGTCTTTTATGTTAATTTTTTATTGTTTTTAGTATTTAGCGCTATATTAATTCTCTATAAAATGTGTTTTTGGTATGTATTTTGGAGTGTCTAAAATGAATTAATTGGATTTACATTGATTTATATGGAAATAATTGCCTCAGTTTTCGTCAGTTGTTTTCGGACGGATTATCGATGAAAACCGAGGTATCACTGTATTACATTCAGACAATATATTTTATGAATTGACATTTTTTATTAAAATAGACATGTACCAAAATTGTATATGACTTCATTTCTGTAGTTTTGTAATTCAAAATAAACCTGTTTTTACTGTGAAACATTTTACAAGACACCATTAATGTTTGTAAATCCATTAAGAAATTTAATAAAAATTTTTGACTATTCACTTAAATAAGTTATTAAATTTGAAATGTTTTGCATTGCTGGCCATTAAAATTGTAGCACAAAAAGGACGAGCTATCAAAGTTGTGTGGATTATACAGATAATCATTTCACCCTTGCTCTGTAAGTTAAAATTTCAGCTCTGTTCAAGCTACATATAATACAGAAATCAGTATCATGTGCTAACACTATGAGTGATTGCACATGATACTGATTTCTGTATTATAATAACTGCTGCTACAAGGCCTGGCATAGAGGGGAACAGACATTGGATGCATGTCTGGAATGTCAATCCATTCTATTTTGACACATTGCCAAAGTTCATCTGCTGTGGCTGCAGACCGTCTGGGCAGGCCAATCATTGTGAGATCATGAACCAGATGTGGCATAGATAAAAGATGTCACATTGGCAAAAGATCTGATGTCCATGAGGCCAAGGAAGAAATAGAACATGGTAGTGATGAAGAATTGTTGGATGATGCCTGCTGTGTGCAGTCATGCATTGTTTTGTTGGTAAGAGACCCAGGCAGACCATAAAGATAATAGACAAAACAGATCCCAGCACTTCAGAAATATAACAATGGGCTTTCAATATATTAGAAATACATACAGTAGAGCATTGTTTATCTGAATCAATTAGGGACTGGGGTTGTTCAGATAACTGATTTTTTCGGATAACCGATTATGTACGAAAAAATATATTAACCTATCTGATGTTGAAATTTTTCTCCATTGCGTGTCACTTCATGTTGAATTTTCGTCGATTTTAAGTCTAACAAAAATTTTTATAATAATAATTGAGGCTATTGTATCATTAAAAATTATTTCTTTATTTTATACAAATAAAATAAATATATTTAAAAATATAAAAACGAAAAAATTATACTTTAGAAGTTAATCTAGTATCAAAAACGTTCGATTCAGCATGACACAGTCTGACCGGAAAGCTTTCGGTTAACTGACGTTTTGGTTGACCGGTTTTCAGATAAACGATGCTCTACTGTACTTGGCATGAGCATGACTGGGATGCAATGACACTCTATACAATAATGCCAGGTATTGGCTGGTATGGGGATATATAATGTAGACCTCACACAATCTTTTGCTACAGTACTGCCAGACATTGATGTGCCCATTATAATGCTGCAGGAAAAAGTGGGATTCATCTGAAAAGACAGTGTTACACTATTCATTCCTCTATTCATAATGTTCTTTGTACCATTACAGTAGCAGAGACCTGTGGTGTACAAAGTGAGCCAAAGCAATGGATACCTTATAAAAATTCCTTGATGCTGCAGACAGTGCCAAACTGTCCATGAAAAGACTGGTGTTGTGCAATACATCCTAATTCTTGTGTTAGGGTTAGTGATATGGCTTACAATTGCAATATCTGAGGAGAACAGACATCTGTCCTCTCATTTGGTGGTGTGGTATATTCATTGAGATCCTTCATATTGATTCGTTTGTCCCTCCTCAATCTACCAATTCCATATTCGCATCACTGACAACATTTCTTCCAATATGATGAGCAATTTCATGGAAAAATGATCTGCATTTCTGATATGCCATAATTCTCCTACTGTGAAAATCAGAAATCTGCTGGTATGGCTGGTGTGTGTATTATTCAGTGAGCATACTTAAGCTGTTTGTGCAAGAAATGTGAAAAAACATAATTCCAATACTTGAAAAGACTGTTTCCTCCTCTTATACTGCTCCCAAGGGGTATTACTGGCAGACATGATTTACATTTATGCTGTGCTGCTAATCATTTACATCTCCTCCCACGATCTTTGCATCCTGCAAGGTTTGAGACAATCGGATGTGTCCTTGATGTTAGAATTTTAATGACCAGCAGTGTATATATTTGGCAGACATAGACTATAGCAGGGGTAGCCAACTTTTGTGCACGTAAGATCTACTTTTTATTGTAAAAATGTGTCGCGATCGACTTGTTGTCATAGGCATAGTCTAAGTGGGGAGGGAGAGTGTGAAATACATACTATGTTTATACACTGTGTTTCAGTACGAAGTGCACTCACTGCTTATGAGTCGAGTCATAACTGCATGCATACAGTTGAGTTCGGTTACAAATATAATACATTAAGTCAAGACATCGCTAGCGATCGACCAAAATTGGCTTGGCGATCGACCGGTCGATCGCGATCGACTTGTTGGCCACCCCTGGACTATAGAATACATTCTTCATTTAAAGCTGTTATGATTCGTAACTTTAAATTGTATTATCTTTCTTTTGCCATGATTATAGCCACTTAACAAGTTCTTAGATCATATGGTGTAAATATATAATTTTTTATTAGCCATAATCCATGGATATGATGATTTTATTTCCACACATACTCAGTATAAATTAAGGCACTAGTTACTTTATAATTAACAGTATATTGCTGTGATAGCCTTTGTGAATCACATCTATGACAAATTGTTAAACTGTTTAGTGTAGGACATCATTATTAATGACACTTTAGTTTTGTAAAGTCAACACTTCCATAGTAAATTGAATTTCTCCATTATAGAGTTTAAAAAAGAAAGCAATTAAATCAAAAGTGAAATTTTGATTTCTTAGGCAAATGGTAAAAAGTAATTTTGTTTAAACAAAACAAAAAAAAGCTAGGGTTATTTTAAATGTGTATAATTAGTGTTGGTTGTCAAAGTTCACTTTATGGCAAATAAGAGCAGTGAGTTTATAGCTTATAAGGATAATCACAATTATTGCATCATGTGTCTTAACTGTCAAAGTTCTCTGAGATAATATCATCATGTAGATAGGAATAATTTCTAGAAATTTATTAGATTATTTCAAGATACAAGTTTAAGTACAAATTCTAATAATACCAATCATATCATTCATAAGACACAATGCTAATTTTCATGGAGTCAAGGTTATTAGCATTGTGTCTTATAGATCAGGGGTGGCCAACAAGTCGATCGCCAAGCCAGTTTTGGTCGATCGCTAGCGATGTCTTGACTTAATGTATTATATTTGTAACCGAACGCAACTGTATGCATGCAGTTATGACTCGACTCATAAGCAGTGAGTGCACTTCGTACTGAAACACAGTGTATAAACATAGTATGTATTTCACACTCTCCCTCCCCACTTAGACTATGCCTATGACAACAAGTCGATCGCGACACATTTTTACGATAAAAAGTAGATCTTATGTGCAGAAAAGTTGGCCACCCCTGTTATAGATGATGTAAATTTGGAAATGCTTATCAACAGCTACCACCAACCAAAGCCAAAATCATCAGGCTGGAAATGGCTATATTAATTATAAATTACAAGATAATTTGCTATTAGAGTGTGGTGTTAGGTGCCATCTCTTGCTAAATTTAATAATTATAATTTAATTAAATAATTTAGACTGAACTGGAAGAAAATATATACGCCTTGCTGGGCTTGCAATGGCCGGTTGAGTGCCTTGGGAGGACCTGGGCGCTTGATTTGTCCCCAGCCAGCGTTTTAATGGCTGTTGATGGTCGTAGCTTATGCTTAGATATACTGGAAGGGGAGATCGGACCGAAGGTCCGGGTAGCATAACTGGTAACGTGTCTGCATGGTAAGCAGGAGTTGCAGATTTGAGTCCTGCTTCAGACTGATTCTTTTCTTCCAGTTCGGTCTAAATTGTTTAAATTATTTAATTAAATTATAATTATTAAATTTAGCAAGAGATGGCGCCTAATGCCACACTCTAATAGCAAATTATTTTGTAATTTATAATTAATATAGCCGTTTCCAGCCCGATGATTTCGACTTTGGTTGGTGGTAGCTTTATATGTTACGGGTTGGCTGTTGTTTATTTGCTTATCAACAGAGAACAAATATCACTTATAGCCATAATTTAATTTTGTACATGGATTCAATATGCAGAAAATGAATAGAAGAGAACTAAATGTGAGGTATAAGTGTATTTTAGTGGTTTTGGACCAGATGAGTATATCTAGTGCACAAAAGATTTTTCATATTTTCTAAAGACATTCTTGGTGGCTTTAGATAAAGTAAAAGCTATTTGATGAGTTCAGTGGCATAGCATAGTGGGGGTGGCAGGGGCAGGCTTGCCCTGGACGGCACTTTTAGGGGCGGCATTTTTTCACAATAAATAATAATAATATCTTGTAAAAATTTGAACCATTTCATTTCATATTTTTGTCACACCAATGATTCGGACCGATTGAAATGAGCACGGAATTTTTCATTACTTATTCTGTGACAAAACTAGGGAATCCTCTTTCTTTAAATGAATGTATAATAATGACATCTTACTCATTGTAGTGACTGACAACACCATCTTTACTGATTTGTAGGGATTCTCCATATTTTATTTAAGGGGGGGCAAAATTTTCTTCCATCCTGGGTGGCTGACACCCATGCTACGTCACTGGATGAGTTAGTAATTGCAATTTAAAATCAGCATATAACCTATCCATCACAAAATCTCATTCCTTTCAAATTGCATTTTATTTTCACAAAATTACATTATATCAGGCATATTTTTATTTAATGGTAAGAATGCAATAGTTATTTAAGACAATAATACTCTATTTATTTAAAGATAGTTAATCCTGATTAAGTCTTTGAACCAGATTAACTTTTTCATTTGAACAGAAAGAATTTGGCTAATCCCAATCAATATTTGTGTGTGATTTTCACTTTTGTGCTTGTTTTTTGGAGGGGGTGTATTTTCAGATACACAGCAGAATTCACTTCTTGTAATCACTTTGAGACTCAGTCATATTTACATCAATAATCAAATGATATTAAACAGTAAGTAAATAAAACAAGAGTTAGTTGAAATTTGGTTTTATTGACTCTGGCTTTAAAAGGCTGTATTAAATCAATTAAAAATGTTTAAATGTGAAGTTTATTAATTATAATTACAATGGTACCTTGTACTTCAAACAAATCTAATTTCAAATACTAAATTCAACAAAAATTTGCTTTAGAGTTTGAACTATAAACAATGAAAAAATGTGCTCAAAGTATAAACACAATTTGTTGTGTGCCCAAATTGTCTCCCACAAAGAAATAATACAATTTCACATTATCAATAATGCATTAAAGTTTGCAACTGTCACAGTTAATTTCTGTGTAGGGCACATGCCCAGCTGTTTAAAAATTGTTAAAAAACTTCAGCTGTTTAAAAATTCAATTTGAGTTCTGAATTTGATTTGGTGTTCTGTTCTTTAATAGGCTTATGTAACCTGAGGAGGTGAAAATGTTTGTTATATTAGATATTTTTGGTGTTTGTTTAACTGGTGTTGTATCATGTACTAGTATATTTTTATATATTACAATTAATCACACATCTATGTTAAATAATGACATCAGTTAAAAATATGCAAAAACTTTCTGTTTAACTCAATATAATATTTGAGTATCGTTTTTTTATGGACTTGTTATACAGGAAACATTGGAGACAACAGGAATGAATTTAGATTTTATTAGTTACGAGAAAATGCATTTCAGGTGTCTTACACCTCAACAATTCTTATCTCTCTAGTACTAGTATTTTTTAAAGACATTTATTAGTTGTACTATTTCTAAAACAATTAGATTTTTCTTAAACGTATGTTATAATAATAAACTTTAAAACTATCACATTTAAACTCTGCTATTGGCCACCCCAAAAGTGGCAAAGGGACGCTTTTCTTCAATGTAGAATCATCATGCTGTAAAACATGAGTTTCCTGTGAAAAAAAATGAATCTCACTTAACTTTCTCTGATTGCAATGCCATTCAAAAACCATGCTCAGCCATCAGGGTTACTTTTCTTCCAATCCAGAATCATTATGCAATAAAACTTGGAGGTTCCATTAAAAAAATGGACTTAACTGATTTTCATCAATTACAGTGCCATCTACCTCGATTCGAAAAAATGTTTCAGATAAACCCTACATAATTTTTGACATAGAATCCTAATTTGCTATGAAAAATGGGAGTTCCTATTTGAATTTACAATTTTTTAATTTCAACAATAACACAGAAGTTTAATAACAATAATATGTATGACAATAATTGGTGATTGACAATTTAAAACACATTAGTCTTCTCTAACAGATGTTGGCTTTTTACAATCTGTCCTTCTCCCCTCTTTCTATTTTTAGCCAGTCTTTATTCCACTCTTGTACTCAAAACTTGCCTGAAAAAGTATTTGAACCAATTCTTTGTTTTCATTTTAAAGTATTTCATATATAATTAACCGTTTCAGAATATTGAAGGTGGGACTTTGTGTTTTTGTAAGGTAGGTTACAAATGACAGTCTGTTAAATAGAGGTGTCTGCTGTTTAAGCATGTTTGTTAATGGAGGTTTCACTATATATTTTATGTACAACATTGTTTAACACGTTGACTGCCATCTACGAGATGACTCGTAGTTACCGTTTCTGCCTAGGACGCCACCTACGAGTTATATCGTAGTTTGTTTCCTTGCCATATTTGTGCAGCTACGATGTAATTCGTAGTATATCAGTGTAAATATGAATAGATAGCTTCAGGGGCAAGAACAAAAAATCAAGTTTGGCTTACATGAACAGAACATTTATTAATAAATGAACAGAAAATATAATCATAAAAAGTTTATTCAAAATCGAAAGCAAAACAATATTTTTATTGTTAGTGATAATTTATAAAACAGAAATATAAATTTAAACGAACAGAAAATATTATAAAATGTTTATTCAAAATCAAAAGCAAAACGATATTTTTATTGTTTGTGATAATTTTTAAAACAATCTTCTACGCAAAGGGCTGGCTTCTCAAGACAGATTGGACAGAAATAACGCGTTTCTCGCCGTTTTTTAGCTTTGGTACAAATTCGACATGGCTTTGTCAGATGTTGTTTTTTCTGAGTAGATGGGATACTCTGTAAATAGTGGAGCTTCTGCAATTTAATTTTTTTTGAAACTGGTTGAATCTCTTCTCCAATCAACGCTTTGACGAATGCTTCTCTAAACTTTATAAGTTTTATTTTAGAAGAAGTTGCTTTTTGAAAGAGTTTGTGCGCATTATGTATATATATTTCTATAATATGTAATGCAACCTTTTTGGGCCATCTAATAGTCTTTCTTAGAGCTGTGTAGTACGATAGCATTTGATCTGATCGTCAATGCCAGACATTCCATGATTATAATCTCGAATTATATTCGGTTTCATCGAACATTTTCCATTGCGATTGAACACCTCTACCATTTCAACAACGTGCATGTTTGAAATGGTAAGGACTTCTCGTTTGTCTTTCCATTTACATACAGTAACAGGACCATTTCGCTGCCAAATAAACTCCCCCATCCTCACCAAAAATTTTGTCAGATTCTGAATCACTTAGATTAGTGTAGTAATCAAGTTGTTTTTTAGTCAGTGGTCTTTTCTTATCCATTTTGGGATATTTATAATTTGATTATAAAAATAAATAAAAAATAACACTCTCAAAAAAGACGTAAATGTGATGTGCTCGCCTCTATATCCGATTTATTACTAATGAATTTAGACGCACATCTCCGATTGGCTGTAGCGAAGTGACAGGACGAATCGTGTCTGTGCACGAATTAACTCGTAGTTTGGCTTTAGCGAAGAGCTTTCTGTTACATAAGCCAACTACGAGATAATTCGTAATACCTTTATTTTAAGAAAAACACATTCTATATGCTATTTGATTATTACTATATACTCTGATTAGAGTTTTTAATAATATAATATAATTAAATTAAGTTGGCGTTTTACAACAGAATCCTAAAAAGTCACGTGGCAGTCAACGTGTTAAAAATATTTTTGTCAGAATTTTCTATAAGTATTAGTGTATATTTGCTTCATCTTTTATTTGCGGTATTCATTTTGCTTATCTATTCTCACTTCATTTCTGAAGATATTCTAAAACTTTATAAATTTTATGAATTTTATATTCAACATTTTAATTCATTATTGGTTTAATCCTGATGATGGCTGTCCAATCAGCTGAAAACATTTCATTGAAGATGCTAGAATGTTTTTCATTTATACAACTCACCATTTTGAGTCATTATTATTATTATTATTATTAATTAGTTTTAAAATTATATTGTTCTAAAACATAACTTTTAAAAAAATAATAAAAGTATGAAACTTTATAAAGGGTGAATTAGAGATGCAATTTTTAAGGTTTTTTGGAGTGTGTTTTATAGGGTGGCCTAAAAATGAGTTAATCAAGATTGTATTTTTAAGTACAGTTGAAACTGATTTGGAACAGCTGCATGCAAGATTCAGTTGTTCCTGATTCATAATGGATAACATATAGTTGTTCCAAAACATTCTTAAAAATACATCTTGGTTAAATAAAGGAGAAAATATTTCTCAATCACCACACTTGTATTTAAATGATGATCTTATACCCTATTCATATCAAATAGCAACATTAAAAAAAACTCAGCTCAGGTTCTGTTTTGCTTGGCAGTCCAAAGTTATCATTGTTTTATTTTTCTTTTAAATTACTATTTGTATTATTTATTGTTGAAACATAGTTTTTAAAAAGAAAGTCTGTTCAGACATCTCTATGTAAAATTGAAAGGAAATTCAATGTAACAAAATACAGAAACTGGAGGGACTGTTAAAATAAATTTACATCTTAGAAATTAAAGTATGAATTTATCTTCTGACATTCCTTCTAGAAGGAAATCCCTAAATATTATTAATTTTGACTAGTGATGTAACGGATAGTATATTCGGCCTCAACCGAATACCGAATATTCGGCCAGAAGCGTTGCAGAATGGCTGAATATTCGGCCAAACTATTCGGCTTGATTAACGCACATATAAAAATTAGCGTGCAAACCTCATTATGCAAGGATCGCGCACCGTGCTCTCTATTGGCCCACTGTCACTACGATTTTTTATTCCATTAGGTCTAAATTATTTAAATTAATTAATTAAATTATAATTATTAAACTTAATATGAGATGGAGCGTAACATCTAGTGCCAAATTGGTTTATAATTTATGTAATAGCTGTAAATAACCCGATATGATTCGGCAGTTGTTGGTATTTGGATGTAAGTTATAACTTACATCCAAATACCAAGTTCTTTTATTTGCAATCGATCATTTTAACTCTTTAATTAAACACTAAAATTTTGTTTTTACTATGTATTTGTAGACTGAATAGTACACTAAGGATATACTTTAGTGGTGACGTAATATGGTCTAGTTTCTCCCCAGTTGTGGAACGGTTCAAATATGTTATTGGGGAGTTTCTATTTGTGAAGTTTTGTGATATTTTGTTGCTATTGTTTTTGTCAATATTTTTAAAATTAACATGATTTCAAATGTTATCTTTTGTATATAATGAAAAATGCTCATTCTTTGCTTTATATATAAAATAAATTATATATTAGTTACTCATCTTCTACAAATAGATAAATAATTCTTTCATTAAATACGATAAGTTTCAATAAAACGTTTCGTAACTCATTTTAAAATATCGTATAAATATTAAAATATATGCGAATACGAATATAACATAATTAACTAAACAATAACATTAATGCCCAATACATTCTAACCTACACACCATCAATGCCATATCGGGCTAGATAAAGGCTATATTATTATTTAACTACGAAATAATTTAATACTAGAGTTAGATGCCAGGGTGGGCCGAAAACGTTAGAACAAACGTGAAAGAAATTAACTGGAAGGATTAAGGCTATATTAGAAGAAGTACATTCATCCAGTACGTTTGATTGATGTGAGTTGGAATTAGATGCTATTTCTTATTAACTTTAATAATTATAGTTTAATGTTCAGCATTAATAAAAGTTACAAAAATGATTAATTTATTGTGTTTTTGTTATTTCTTACTCCTGTTTTTAAGTATTTGGTATTCGGCCAAATAGTGAAAAATAGGCCGAATAGACCAAATACCGAGTAATAACCGAATATTCATTACATCACTAATTTTGACCGAAAATGTGAACTCTTGGAGTTTTCTGTAAAATCCTTATAAAGGTTATATCATACTTGGGAATCAGATAGTTTATTTGATTATTTTTAATTATGAGTTATTTTTATAATTTTAATGTAATAATTAGGGTTTGGGTCCCGGAAGTCTTGTGTCTCGAAGTCCTGGGACTTTTTCCAAATTTAATTGTCTTGGGTCCTGGGACTTTCGTGTTAAGACTCAAGACATGCTTGTTGAAATTGTATTGTAATAATTTTATTTTCAGAAGGTCATAATAAATTTTATTAGCTTCCTGCACTTTGTCATTGAGAGCACCATCTGTTAGCTTAATGAGTAATTACTTGATACTCCTATGTAACTTACCGAGTGTGTACACAATAAATGCGTTTGCCACCATATTGTTATTTTGTGACGTTTGTTTATGAGATCATGATATTTGTGACTGTCTGTTCAGCACTGTCAGCTCAGCTCAGCCAGTCGGTCGTCAATTTCACTTTATGGGGTAAAGTGCTGTGCACAGTTGTGTTGCGACGTTCTTGTGGAAATGACACCCATCTCATGTAAGTTTAAACAAACACTAGATTTTGTTTACTTCAGTTAGATGTTTACATTGGATGAGATTTGTTATTTTATTAAAAAAATATTTGATATGATAGTGATACTCAGCAAACAAAGATATAACATTAATTTTGGATGATCATTATTGTTATAGATCTTCAACAAATTTAAATAGATACCAACCTATTCATTTCATATAAAACATATAGCAAAAGTGTGGAAACATTATAACAAAAAAAAAACGAACCAACCCACACAGTGCTCATTATGTCCAAAACAAATTTCATGCAAAGGGCCGAATACTACAGGCCTTGACAGGCACCTCCAAAGAGTTCACAATACTTCTGTAAATCAGCCAAAAGAATCAAAATCAGTTATACAGCCTGGGATATCTTGCAAACTGGAATCGAAAAAAATTAAAACTGAAAAGCAGTCTACAATAATAGGATATGTTGCAAAAAAGTCTTTGCCTGAAATAATTTCCCGCTTGGTGGCTTAGGATGGACTTACAATAAGGGCAATCACAAAGAGTAAATTCATTCGTGAGAGTATTATCCAGAGAGGTTATAAAATGCCTAAGAACAAAAATCATATTGAGTTGTTATAAAGAGAGAAAAGAAGAAATGATTCAGACTTTAAAAGATTTTGTTGCTTCTGGTACACATTTCAGTCTTTCAGTTGATGAATGGACCAGTATCCGAAACCAGAGGTACCTTAATTTGTGTCTGCATGGTGTGAATGGAGAAGATTTCAATTTGGGATTAGTGTATATACTTGGAAAACGCAGTGCCAAAGAGACCAGACAAATAGTCAATGATACATTGAAAAGATTTCAGTTGGATTTTGAAAAAAATATTGTGGCCACCACCAGCAATGGTCTAAACATAATGAAGAAATTTGGAAGGGAAAGTCCCAGCAAGATGATTCTATGCTTGAACCACACAATACATGTAGGAGTTGTAGGCACATTTTATTAAAAAAAATTAGGCTACTGCCACATCCACAGCTTCTACCTCCGAAGATACTGATGATAGTGATGATGAAATCATGGAGAACAAAAACACTTCTGATGAAGAAGAGGACTGCAATGCTAGCTACGAAACAAACTGCCCATTACAACCAATTGATGAAATTAAAATAATGTTTGATGAAACTGGATTCTTAGTGAAATTGTTTAGAAAGAGTCCACTGAAAAACAGCCAATTACAGAAATATGTTAAATCAGAATTTGGGAAAGAACTCAGTTTATTACTGGATGTCAAAACGAGGTGGAATTCTATAATTGTAATGGCAGAAAGGTTTATGAAGCTCAAAAATTGCATAAAGAAAGTGTTGTTTGATTTAAACATGTTAGACAAATGGAATGAAGACAATCATCTTCTTTTGCAGTTAACTTTATTGGAGCCAGTCAAGATAACTGTAGAAGCCTTAAGCAGACAGAACTCTGTTACTCACAGCCGAAGCAATAATTTACGTTCTACTGAAAAAAATTCACTTGACAACGACAAATGATAATCTGGCAGTGCAGTTCTTTGAAACATTGAAAGCCCATCTAGAAGAAAGATCACAACAGGTTATATGTTTGTTAAAATATTTGCACACTGGCTACCACAGCTCACAGTCCCAAAATACAGACTTTTTTACTTTGAATTTGAATAAAACTGTACTTATTGCTTTTGCACTTATTTCAGACTTTTTGAAAATATCCCTTGTATTTTGATTTGCCAGATTTGGAAATAATGGATGCTGAACCCAGTACCAGTAGCTCTACAGTACACAATGAACCCGATGAGTTGTTTCAAAGTCAAATGGAATAGGCAATCAAGAAAATTTACCTGAAATTCTTGCAAAAAAATGAAGAACAACATTAAAAAAGGAGTTCCAGTTATTTGAAGCAACCGGAAAACGTACTGAAAGTTTGGAACTACTTTATAAAGATTTAAACACGATAAAACCGACATCTGTTGAAAATGAGTGTGTTCTTGTCTAGAGGCATTATTACAAAAATCAGGAACAGATTGTCAGACAAAGCTGTTAATGCTCTGATTTTTTTAAATGCCTATTTTATTAAATCAGAAAAGAAGTCTAATTGCTAGTTCATTATATTATTTATATGACTAATGAATAGAGACTAGGTGGTGATTATTAATGATTAGTATGATTAAGTTGGTTTTATAATTAAGATTTTACTGCCAAAAAATGAATCTATGATTATAAGAATTAAACATACAAATTGTTTAGACTTTAGTTAGTTATAAATGTTAGGATTTGATTTTATGTTCAATAAATGTTGATTTTTAGTAAAGTTGCTTTTTTATTTGATACATCTTGCCAAAAATGAATTCAATTATAATTTTATTCTGAGAAGTCTTGAAGTCCCGGGACGTCCCAGGATTTTGATCGTGGGTTGTCTTGTGTCCTGGGACTTTGAGTATGTCGAGACTTCCCAAACCCTAATCTTATTGAAGTTGCGGGGCAACAAATAATATAGTTTTATTTAGTGAAATAATAAGATTTATTTCACTAAAACTAATATAATAATAATTTCACTTAAAGTTATTGTACAGCCATCTTGGTCCATTACACTTTTGCCTTTTACCCATAGATATAGAGTAGCCTCTTGTTATATCACAGATTCAGATATATTACAGTTTTTTTTTCTCCCAAAATTTTGAAACACTTCAGTTAATGAATTTTAAAATATCAATTGCCATTGAATTTCTTTGAATTTGAATTCTATTGAAATACTGTATTTTATTCCTATCATTATCTTTGAAACTACCACTGCAAGTGAAACAATAAATTTGTCAAGATCTAAATAAGCAAAACAGGTGGACAGATCAGTTATCATTTATGTTTTATTTTGATATTAAAAAATTGTATATTTATATCAAACATAAGCTGATGAAAGAATAGAGGATAGAGATTCTATAGCAGGCATGTCAAAGATACAGCCCGTGGGCCATGACTGGCCCACGAGACAATTAGTTGTGGCTCCTGACATAAATTCAATAATGCTATTTGTTTATTTTTATATTATCTTTATACCAAAGAAAATGTGATATTTTGTACTTAAACAAATCATACTTAATAAACAAAATTGTTGAACTCAATTATTGTTTTTATTTATTCATATTACTTAAAGATGTTTATTTTATTTGATTTATTTTTGTGATTAATTCTTGTTTACATTATGTTTTCTCTATTTCATCTTTTGAAATTCAAATTAAAGTCAGTGTTGGCAGAATCATTTATTACGTAATTCTCACTATTTTGCATATAAAATGCGTGTTTTCGATATATTAGTAAATTACAGTTTATGCTTGTATTTTGATTTTTGCGATCCTTATTTCCAGATCAGTTTACAGATTTGCTTCAGGCCTGTAAATTGGCCGAAAATGTTTGTTCTATGATTAAAGTTATTGCTGGAAAAGTACAAATGGTTTATTTTATTTTATTGTGAAATCTTGGGTTATTAAAAAGGAAATTTTTGAGTTGGCTACTTTTTAGAAAAATGTTGGCTACAAAAGCTAAAAACATCTGGCCCGCTGTCATACTCAAGACAAAAAATTGGCACTCCTGTTCTATAGCATGTAAAAGCCAGAATTTTTAGTACTTGGTTATATCGAACTTTTTATTTGTCTCCCAACAAGTGCGATATAATGAGAGACTACTGTATTAAAGCATTTTTTAAGTAATTCTGAAATGTACAAAAACACATCATCATACAGGAAACTAGTGCGTTTGTCTAAGTGTAAAATTTTCCATTGATTTTCATGAATTTGTAGATAATTGCCACTAAATTACACGTTGCAAAAAAGCAAAAAAAAAAAAAAAAATACTGGTAGTGAGATCCCTAGATACATATGCTTACCATATGGCATGCTGACTTAAAAAAGTTTGTCATCTCTGGTACAGGCTGTGACTTACATTAAACATGTTATGTTAAAACAGTTTTTAGTAATTTGTGCAATATTTGAGAAAGATCTTTATTTAATCTGTTAAACTGATTTATAGTTGAGTGGAAGATTAATATAAATGGAAATTAAATTATTAATTGAAAATTGACTATTTATGCCTCTTTATTCACACATTGAATAATTAGTGTAATAAACATAGAATTAATTTGAATTGTTAAACACTAGATTGTGTTGTTAACTCAATCACTTGGCTTTTGACTCCACCTTTATTTAGTTTAGTGAAGGTGGAGTCAAAAGCCAAATGATTGAGTTAACAACACGATCTTGTGTTTAACAATTCGAATAAGCAATCTAGCACAACACAGTTTCTCTACGACTGCCAAACATAGAATTATTTTGATTATTAAAAGTAATAGATTTAAACAAAAATCAAAGATTGCTACTTAGAGATAAAATCAGTAAACTAAATATTTTGGTGGTAACATGATTTCATTAGAAAAGAAAAATGATTTCCATTTATTTTCATACAAAAAAAAATATACAAGCAGATAAATTAACAGTATTGTGCATGTAATTTATGCATACATCATGTGAATTATTAACTGTTAAGAATAATTTGGTTTATAAATTTTATGAATTTCTTCAGACTGAAAAGTTGAATTGTAGGAAACATTGTGATTTATAAGCTTCTATTACCAAAGACTGATAATACATTGTCATTTAATATATGATTGTCTAAGATATTTTTATTCATTAATACAATAATTTTATATTTCTTGATTTATTTAATACGATATTATAAATGAGACAATAAGTAGAAAAGTTATTAATTTTTTAGCAAGATTGTTTTTGAATCTCAGTTCAATATAAGCTGTATTCTGAATAGAATAGCTTTCAAATCAAATAGATTAAAATAAATTTCAGGTATTATAATTCGTATTTCACATTTTAAATTTTTAAAACTTCATATTTTTAAACTTGAATACTAAATTTGTTTTTTGTTTAAGAATATTAAATTATTTTAACTCTAGAATGTGAATTATATTTGATAAATTTTTAACTTTGATTTAGAAACTGCTTTATTTAGGATCATCTGAAGGTGGACCATCTTTAAAACATTTCTGGCAAAATAAAAATTTAATGGATTTTTTATTTTATTCGGATCTGTTTCATTTTAATTAAATATGGAGTTATTCTGCATATTAAGTAATTACAAACTGTGAAATTATGGTATGGTTTGATGGAAAAAAATGAATGTACAATTAAATGATTTCTTAGTTAATGTTAATAGTAATATTTAAAGAAATTACTTTAATATTGGTAGTATTAGTAAGCTTTTCAGTTTATTAAAAATATTTTTTATTTTTAGCAATGGAACTAGTATGATATCATTAATAATTCCACCCAAGGACCAAATTTCAAGGGTTTCAAAAATGTTGGCTGATGAATTTGGTACAGCATCTAACATTAAAAGTCGGGTTAATAGACTTTCAGTTCTTGGAGCAATTACATCTGTACAACATAGATTAAAACTTTATACTAAAGGTAAGAATTAGATGAATGTTTTTGTTTAACTGTTTCTTCTATTAGTATCAAAATTCTTAATCAGATATTGTAATTATTGTATTATCTTTGTGCTATAATTGTAATATCCAATTATTTACAAAGTGGACTATGAACCCAAGTTGAGTTTTAATTAAACACTTGGCTTTATTTCCATCTTTATTTAGTTGATACGTGCCATTTGCACTTTTCGGGCATAGAGCCCCTCATCAGTCAACTAAACAATACAACAATTAAAATATTTTACACTAAGTATATAGTCCAACAATCAACAAAATATGGTTTCAAAGAAGAAATATTTATAAAGTGCAATACATTGAACATAATAGTTTAAAAACTTATTGGTTTTTTTCCCCCCTAAAGATACAATATTTTGATTGCTAATTATTGAAATTGTTTTGTCCAAATTGAATAATACAGTAAAACCCATCCAAAATGGAAACCTGCCTAAACAGAAAAAGTTCTTCAGAACATAGTGATTTTCTGTTTAAAAAAACCTCTTTAAAACAGAAATCTGCCAAACCAGAAAAAATATTTAGCACAGTTCAAGTCTGGTTTACTCAGTTTTTACTATCATTATTTTTGATTTCTCAAGTCTGATTGTGATATATAGTATACTCTTGCATATCTAACGGAATATTTTAAAAACAATTAATTTGTAAAATTAATATGTACTACTACTATGTAATTAATAATTTAACATAAATATTTGCATTAAATACAGTATAAAAAAGTTTAATGCAAATTTATTTTAAACATTTTTTCGTTATTTCCTCAGTCATTTTCTTTTCTTTTTATATAATTTTGCTCATCCAAATTTTTCACTAAGTTGAGTAAGTCCCTACAATAATTAGTTTGGATTAGCAAGAGAATGTATTTTAAATAAGAATAAGAAAATAAGAATGTATTACTTATATTTTTTGGGACGAATATCTTCAATTATACAGCAGATATGAGTTTATTCCTAATGCTTTTGTGTTGGGCTTCAATACATGTTTAAGTTTTCATCTTTGATAGATTTTAACTAATATGAATTAATAACAGAAGCATATAACATGTACTGTTTCATTTCTAGCAGAATATGTGAGATTGGAAAATTTTATGTTTGAAAAATTGGTCATATTTTGTGGAAAACTTGATAGTAATGCAAAAAATAACTAACTTTCCAGTTTCACAAGTTTTTGCCTTAAAGATGTTTTGCCTTTTACATACTTTATTGTACATGGAAATCAAATGAAAGTAGAATATATAAGAAGTAGCTTGATCAGAGGACACTATTTGGCTGTAATTATTCAGTTATAGTCATAAGTGAATAATTACAGTCAAACAGTGTCATCAAGTCTGACTTGTACTTGTACAGTAGACTCTCTGTTAACCAGAACTAAAGCAACTGGCAAAAGAATTGATTAAATAAAAATTAAAATCAATTCCTAGTGGAAATGTAAGCTTAAACTTGATATGATTTACCATGCTTTATGCACCAGATGTTTGTCTCCTACTCCTATCAATTCACCAAGTGTAAATATATTGATTGATTGGGATCTGTTGTTCAAATTAAGCGTTCTCACCCAACCCAAGTTTATCCTTTTCTTAATTTGCTATTAATTACTGTATTTTAATATTAACATCAATTCAATACAGAATTTATAATATGAGGTATAGTGTTAGGCCTGTTTTTAATAGTAACTCTCAAGCAACCAGAAACTACATTTATCTGGCATCTATTAATCCCAGTGGATGCTGGTTAACTGAGAATTGACTGTACTACTATATGTGAGTTCTATTATTTGATTACCTGATTACTAGTGATGGGACAATACCAAAATTTCTCCTGATTCAGATTCTTTTGAATACTTTCTAAAGTTTATTTTAGTTCAGAAAAATTAATGAATTACATTAAAGCACTGTACATCCATTAATTAATAAACATCAAGCTTAAGAATGAAAAACAATTGGGAAATCCAGAATCAATCTTTCGAAATAAATGTGAAAATTCTCCATTTATATGTGAGTACACATGCTTTTATTGTATACTACAAAATAAATTTGTAATTTTATTTCAGATAACGTTAATATTGCAACACTACACGCAAAGAAATTACAGCTAATTCCCATTTACTCAATGAATTATCCTATCTTGTTTTGTCATCTAGGGTTGCTATCTTTGGAAACTGTTTCATTGGCAAATGTAATGACCAAGGGAAAGGAAAATGAAATGATGCACTTTTTTCGTGCTTCTTGTAATGGGCATGTCTTGTAAATGATTTAACTCCATTGTATTTAACACTAAATAAGGTTTGGCAAGTGATGAAACAAGCCAAACAAATGACCTCTGTGCAAGTGCAAGTTAACCAAGTTTTGAATTCATTCATTTGAGTTATGAATGTCTGGACTGACTCTTCTTGAAAAATCAATTTTAAAACTCAAAATGGCAGTAAACTTCATGCTAAGAAGTATTTCTACTCAGATTTTCACAAATCTCATTTGAAAATTTAACATATTACACCATAATTTGTGAATCATAACAAAAACTTTCATAATTATAATGGAAGAGTCATTTTTATCATTATAAGTAAACACACTAAACATTAAAAATAATTTTATATAATATTTTTTCAATTAAAATAAAATTTTGTTTAAACTTTTATCGTTTTACTGTTAGCCCAATAGTTTAATCAACGTTAACTCGATTATAATTAAAATTTTTAAAAAGAGGGCAAATTTATGAAATAAAAATTACTAAAAAATTAAAATAAATTAAATTTGATTATCTTTTGTGCAAAACAACAATAAAACAATTTCTATAGTTACGTTGCAAAACAAAAAATCCAATGAGTTGCTTAACTTCATAAGCAATATTTAAAAGTGCATGTGGCTTCATCTGTTACAATATTTTATTTTAAAAATTTTATATTTTTAGCTATTATGAAATGGCAAGAAGATTAATTTTGAGTGTAGGGATGGATTTTATAAAACATTGTAAATGTTGATAACAAGTAAAATTGTCATTAAGTTTAATCCTATTGGAGATACACATGACCCCCTTTATCTCCCCATCTCTCAACCTTTAACCATCAAAATTTAATAGCATTGATGCCTCCCTAATAAACAAACCTCCTTGCAAAATTTCAGAAATTTTTGACAAAAAACACAGAAGTTATTAAGCTTCAAACAGGGTGAACAAAATCGTGCCCCCACATGCACACATCCATACATACAGAAAAAAACCCAAAATTGTTTTGCATTTCTCAATGTTTCAAGGTCCTCAGTCCAAAAATGTAAAAATCTGGGATAATTTTTACATTTTTATACAAAATTATTAAAAATAATAATTAAAATTCTGGTCTTTACACTGAAACCAAAACTGAAAATAAAATCAAATCAATTGAAAATTAAAGCAATATTTTAAAAAATCATTTAAAAGTTCTTTTGAGATTTTCTAATTGTAAATCAAATCTAATATTTAAATTTATGTTGAGTGTGTGGTGGCAACAGAACATTGTGCTTTTAGTATACAGAGGGGGTGCAAAAGTAGGTATACAGTTGAGAATCTGAGAAATACAAATGTTTGGTGTTCATCATTATTATTATCTTTTATTAGTTCATATTTCATATTTGTTATTTAATTTGTACTTAAAAATAAATGGTTTTTCTTCCTATTTTCTTCCTGTGTGTTTTTTTTCTCTGTAATAACAACTGTATATGTACTTTTGCACCCCCTGTATATACAGAATATAGATTGCTGGTCAAGCCAGTCCAGTGCCGGCTGGATTGCAACCTTAAAGTTGCCCCATCTCCCCAAAGACAGGGACAATTAGTACCGATTGAGTGCAATTTCTCATTGCTCTGACTACACGAAAGAAAAGTCTGCCGTGACAGGCATTGCTTCGTGTACGGGACATTGTGTACTGCTTTGTCAACATGAAAGTTTCTAACAAACTAATACTTAATTGTTAATATTGTAATTTAAAAATTTTTAATCTTTGACTGAAACAAGTAATTTTTTTATAAAATGTGGAAGAATTGTTTTTAAGAATCAGAAATCCTGACAAGATTTGCTCAATTCCTATTCTGATACCTGGAAAATATCTGATTTTTTTTTTTTTTTTTTTTTGATTTTGATTAATCATTCCATCACTACTAATTACCTTTCAAATAAATTTTATAAAATTAGAGTTTATTTATATATACTTTTTTGTGATATAATTCAATTTTTCTTTATTTTAAAATTATTTAATTTTCACAGCATTGAACTAAAATTGAAATTAATAATTATTATTTTTAGTGCCACCAAATGGCCTTGTGATATATTGTGGCACAATAGTAACAGAGGAAGGAAAAGAAAAAAAAGTAAATATTGATTTTGAACCATTCAAACCAATTAATACATCGTTGTATTTGTGTGATAACAAGTTTCACACTGAGGTAAGTAAACAGTGTTGATTATTGACAATTTAAAAACTCCTTTTAATGATGATCTACTTTCTGTTGTATTCTCATTGTCTTTATGAATTTGCTAGTACATATTTTTGATTCTGACATTTTCATAATTAAAAATATTAATCTGCAACAAATTAAGACAATATGTGCATATTTTTGCTAAAACATATATAGTTTAGAGTTAGAAATAAATAAAGCAAAATGAAATAGAATAAAATTAAGAATTTTAATGCTGACAGATTAATTATTTACTTATTAACTTAATTAACAAAAATGTATAATATAATATTCGGATATTAAAAGTCAAGTTTGATTGTTAATTATTTGGAAAGGTATGTTCATTTCATTATCCTTGGAAATTGACAGATGAAACATTTTGCTATATAAAAGAAATTAATGAAAATGCAGTCTTTATAATAAACTTAAATAATGCATAAAAACAATAAATAAAATTCATTTGATTTTTATGGGTAGCTTTTCTTAGCTTTTAATAGGTTTTATTGCGATCAAAAAATGGCAAAAATGAAATTTTTAGTTTTTCCATTTTAAAATTGTACCTTATTTTATAATATGTTGCAAATACTTTTTAACAATAGAATATTTATTATTAAAATTAATATGTTTATGTTGATTTTTTTATATGATTGACTTCTAAAATTGTATAGGGTTGCTAAGAGGCATCACACAGAGTTCAGCATAGGGCCTCAAAATGCTTAAATCCAGCCCTGGCTAGAGCCAAAGTGTTTTAACTAATATCTCGAACTTACAAGTTGTAGTTTGCTGGCTGCATTGTTCCTTCATTGATGACATTTTAATACAAAAAAAAAAATTGACTAGCACACTATTAAAAACACATGCTTCACTTGGAAAGTGGTGGGTTGCAGTCACATGACAAAAATATGATGTTAATTAAATTGTAATTGATTAAAACATAAAGCTATAAATAGCATTGAACCCAGATGCATCTCAACTGATTACCCATAGTGAAACCCACTTAACACTTAACCTAGAATAGCAATTTGTCTAAGGTTAACTGCCTTTTGCTAAGGAGATTTATTGAATGTTTCATGTATCATTTTCATTGAGCTATTGGAAGAGCTCAGGATAGGTCTCCTGGTCCAATCAAGTTTTCACTTTGTATATATGTAGGAAATTCAAAATCATGAAATATAAGAAATTTACATTATTAGAAAACTTACAGTATTAATTTAAAAAATTTTTATTTAGTATTTCTTGATATGTTAATGTTTATTATTATTATTATTATTAAGTTATAAGAAATTGTTTTTTGGAAATTTGTAATGAATATTCTATTACTTTCTCATAAATATTATTGTCTTCCTAAATATATGAGAGATTATCAAATTCATAGATAATATATAATAAATAGCTTATATTTATTAAATGTTTTTGTTTTGATATTTCTACAGGGTGAGTCATAAGTCTCCATACAAATGGTGAAAGTAGTGACTAATGTTTATTTTATTCATACAAATGGTATTCTATGATACCAGCAGAATAATGTCAATCCATTCTTCCTTCGTTAGTAGCATTTCTTTTCAATTGGTTCACCTTCCTGAAAATGAAAAAGAAATTAGTCACCACTTTCACCATTTGTATAGAGACTTATGACTCACTCTGTATATTTCATCACTAATATAATAAAATTGTCTTAAGTCATTTCTATGGCTTGTTTTTTGAATTATAGGTATTTTTGATCAAGTTAAATCATCTTAATAACTGTATACAGTAGAGTGTCATTTATCTGAATCAATTGGGGACTGGGGTTGTTCGGATAACCGATTATGTACGGAAAAATATATTAACCTACCCCATTTTGAAATTTTTCTCTGTTGCGTGTCACTTCGCATTGAATTTTCGTCGATTTTAAGCCTAACAAAGATTTTTATAATAATAATCGTGGCTATTGTATTATTAAAAATTATATCTTTATTTTGTACAAACAAAATAAATATATTGAAAAATATAAAAACAAAAAATTATACTTTAGAAGTTAATCTAGTATCAAAAATGTTCGATTCAGCACAACACAGTCCGACTGGAAAGCTTTCGGTTAACTGATGTTTTGGTTGATCAGCTTTCGGATAAACAACGCTCTACTGTATAAACATCCCAAGATCCTGATGTATTAATAAACAATGTTTAATCTTAATAACTTTACTCTTATAAATTCAAGACTTATTAACATTTCTTATTTTTTTAGGCTTTGTCTGCATTACTTGCAGATGATAATAAGTTTGGTTTTATTGTAATGGATGGAAATGGTGCCCTGTTTGGTACACTTCAAGGAAACACTAGAGAAGTTTTGCATAAATTTACTGTAGATCTTCCAAAGAAGCATGGTAAGAATTTTTTTAACTTTGATGAGCAGATTTTATGGAAAATAATCTTCCTTAAAATGACCCCAGCACTGGTTTCTCCTGAATATTTAATTAAGAAAATTTTTAGTCAAGTTTCATACCATTTTATGACATATTCTAAGATTTTCTCTCAAAAATTCAAATATTCCTCTAAAATAAAATTATTTTTGAGTTGGGATCAGTAATTGACTTTGTGTGGTTGTTAATGATAAAAATTGTTTAATGCCTTTTACTGCATATATAGCGTTTATTATAGAAAAACGTCAAAGATTTATTATGTTTAAACTGAAATACAACAATGAGGTTTATTGTATAATAATCAGCAATGCTTGTTTTTTTTTTTTTTGCAAGTGAACGGTTGTCACACTTGTACTGTGCAGTGCTAAAGAAAGTCATGACTTTCACTGGCCCAGAAAAACAGCAGACTGTGTATCAAAATTGCATGAAACTCAGTCTGTATTGGTTGTAATAGTGATGGTTTTGTACTACCCACATGAAGTCGCTGCTAAGAAGGAAATCAATTTACCAGTGCACAAATCCTTCATTTAAACTGGTTATTTGTGAATAAAGAGACACATGGGAAGATCATCTAATCTTCAACATATGAATTGCATTCTGCTAACTTAGCCCACAAAAATTAATTATAGGCAAGTAGAGAGTTGGGTAATGTTTCTCAATCCACTTTTGGAGAATGTTACACAAGAGATTGATACTCAAATCAAACAAGTTCCAGTTGTTACAGAAGTAATGACTAAATATGTATATGTATTAAGCTATTATGGATAGTGATATCTGGAATAGTTAAGATGATAGTGATCAATGAATCTATGTATTGAAAGATGTATCTATAAATTAAATATTTTTTTCCAAATGTATATATTTGTCTTATATAAAATTAATTACTTAAATCTAATTCTTAAATTTATATTTAATTTCAAATAATCATAACTGGATTTCAATTTGGACACTTAGATTAGAACTTAGATTCTACATTTTTATATTTATTATTATTTACTGGAGGTAGAATTGCATCTTATCTGTTATAGTTTAGAACCATAACAAGTCTAAATTTAGTCTCCAAGTGCATAATTGTTAAATAATAAAGAAATGGCATAATTATGACATATGTAAATCATTATGGGTCATTTATGATTTAAAGTAAAAATATATTTACTCTATGAATTACTTATTGCTGTTTTAAGTTCATTAATTAAATTTTTAATGTTAAAAGATGTTTCTCTATTTTTATGTTTTATTTAAAAATGTATTGTAGAAATACATCATATTATTTAAAATTTTTGTATAGGACGTGGTGGTCAATCTGCCCTTCGATTTGCTAGACTACGCATGGAAAAACGCCATAACTATGTCCGTAAAGTGGCTGAAGTTGCTGTGCAGTTGTTTATTACGAATGATAAACCAAACATTGCAGGATTAGTTCTTGCTGGTTCTGCTGATTTTAAAACAGAACTTAGTCAATCTGACATGTTTGATCCTGTAAGTGCTTTTTTTGAAATGCTATTATTATAATTACAGTTTATAATTTGATTTAATTAATTAATTAATTTTTTCAGAGATTACAAGCTAAAGTTCTGAAGCTTGTTGACGTATCTTATGGAGGTGAAAATGGTTTTAATCAAGCTATAGAATTATCTGCAGAAGTTTTATCAAATGTGAAGTTTATTCAGGAAAAGAAACTTATTGGTAATAATTGATTTTAAAATAATAATTTTATATAAATATTGGAAATATTATAATAATAAATGATTTTTTATTCTTTATTTATTCATTTTAAATTTTGTTATTTCATTATTTGATTAATCAGCTATCTTTAATGTATTTCTTTCTTCTGTCAACTTACGTCACTGAGCTATTTTTAAAAAATTTCCTCATTGGATGTATCCTAATGAACTACAGTGGTGCCTTGCATAACGGACGCTACAAACAATGGACTTTTTGTTTGGTCGTTATGTGACTCGAACAACGGACTTTCCGGCATAATTGGTGACTGCTCCGTGGGTGCGTTCTTTTTATAGTGGTCGCTCTGCATCTCCGCTACTATGGGAGTGCGCTGCTGTTTGTAGGCATTTAGGAACAACGGTGAAAGAAAGAAAGATGGCAGCGCCTGCACTATCGATAGTATCATGATGGAGGAATCTATAATTCTAAAATATGAGCATTTAAAGGCAAAAGAAGGGTCCCAATTGTAAAATTTAACCATAAAATGGATTATTTGTTGAAAGAGCATTCAAAATAGGCACGAAAAAAATTAGAATGTCGGATGCCATTTAAAAAAAAAATTTATAAAGACACATCACCGCTTGTGCTAACTTGTGCTTTCACAATTTCTAAATTTTCATTCATAAAACCACGTAATGGACCCGGAAACGAAACTATCTGAGTCATGGAGGACGCCATGTTGCTTTCCACCATAAGCTACTCTACAAGTGGCCATTTTTGCTGTTCGATGGCGTGCACTCCCACCGGAATTTATGAATGCGTTTCGCAGGAATTTTTAAATGGATGTCGCTCACACAGAGTTATGCGGAGGAATAAAAAAACACACCCCATGTTCATTTTTTTTTATGATACAGTACGGTTATTTTATGCTGCAGAACGAATTAGATGTTTTAACATGTATTTCTGTGGGAAAATGTGTTTTGTATAACGGATGTGCACCTGGAGTGGATTAAGTACGTTATATGAGGCACCACTGTATTCATTTTGAAGTAGCAACTGTTTTAATTTGATCTTTTAATATTGCCATATATTAATTTAATTGTTACATTGAAATAAATTAAATTTTTAAATTGCATTAGAAATGTTATGCATTACTTTCTAATTTATAGTTAAGTATGTCGCTACACACCAACCAATGCTGAATTCTATTGGGCTAAACATGGTTATATTACTAAATAAATTATGCAACCAATTTGGCACTAGAGGGAGGCATTAGGTGCCATCTCTTAATAACTTTAATAATTATAATTTTTAATTAAACAATTTAGAACTACTGGAAGAAAAAATCTGCCCAGAGGGGGGACTCGAACCCATAACTCCTGTTTACCCATGCAGATGCATTGCCAGTTATGCTATCTGAACTTCCAGTCTGATCTCCTCTTCCAGTATATATAAGCTTACGTTATAACCATCAGTGGTTATTACAATTCCAGCTGGGGACGCACCCAGCGCCCACGTCCTGTAAACATCTCCTATGGCACTCATCTAGCCATCACAAACCCTGGCAAGGCATATATATATATATATAAAGAAACAACATCGCTAAACCCGATATACTATAAAGCTAGATTCCAATGCCGAATTTTAGAAATGGGGTCAGTGGAAATACTCATAGCTTGGGAGAATTCGGATATTGTACAATACATTCTGAAGAACCATGCCATGGATGGTAAATCATTTAAAATGATAATTTTTTGTAAATTATTTATAATTATATTAACACATCTGTACCATCTGAGCAGGAGTTGTGGATTCGAGTCCCACTCCAGGCCGATTTTTTTCTTCCGGTAGTTCTAAATTATTTTAATTATTAAAGTTATTAAGAGATGGTGCCTAATGCCTCCCTCTAGTGCCAAATTGGTTGCATAACTTATTTAGTAATATAGCCGTGTTTAGCCTGATAGAATTTGGTACTGGTTGGTGTTTAGCTTTATAGTATATCAGGTTTAGCGGTGTTGTTTGTTAAGTATATCTTTTAAATAACATGCATAAAATTTTATGATATACCTTCTAGGTCGCTACTTTGATGAAATATCCCAAGATACTGGTAAATATTGTTTTGGTGTTGATGACACACTTAAAGCTTTAGAAATGGGATCAGTGGAAATACTCATAGCTTGGGAGAATTTGGATATTGTACGATACATTCTGAAGAACCATGCCATGGATGGTAAATCAATTAAAATGATAATTTTTGTAAATTATATATAATTAAATTAAATGTAATATAATTTTCAGAAGAGAGAATACTTCATTTGACTCCTGAACAAGAGAAAGATCGAACACATTTTACTGACAAAGAGGTTGGTTAATCTAATTTTACATCGGTTTTTGAAAATTTATATTGATGAAATTATCTTTTCTTTTTTATTTTACAGACAGGAGTAGAATTAGAGCTTGTTGAATCCATGCCACTTCTAGAATGGTTAGCTAACAATTATAAAAATTTTGGTGAGTAAATTTTTTCTTTAAATTTAAGAAATAATTTATACAATATGTTTTTCTTTTAAATTATCTTAGAATCCATTTATTTCATATATATATATATATATATATATAATAGATAGCTTAAAATTGTTTCTATACTTTTTCCATTAAAAAAAATAAATAAATATACTAGAAATGGTAGCAGTGGGAATTCGTGAATCATCAGAAAATTTTTGTTATGAGGAGTATATATTGGAAGGGGACAAAGCCCATTGGGCAAGCAAAAAGTGAAAATGAAGTCCCTTAGAGTCTTTCATTTGATGACGTGACTTTTTAACCACCCTATATAATAATCTAAGGTAGTCAAAAGTCATAAACATTAAAGAAAACATGTATTTTGTAAGTTGGAGAAGAATAATATATAAAGAAAATTGTTTGCAACATCGATTTTAATAAAAGAAAAACCATAATTATTACAATAGATATTGAAAATGATCTCCTTTCACTAATACAGGCATGAATTCTCTTTACCATGTATATAATTTTGCAAAGAATTAGTAAAGTGGTGGTCTCAATAGTCTATGTGAAGTTACATGTACACTGTAGAGAAAATTATAGTTAGATTCTCATTTTCAAGTGACACTAGTCTATAACTGCATGTACACAACATCAAAATTCAAAATTTGCTCTTGATAGTGGTACTAGAGTAGTTCTCAGTAGAATAGATAAATCTCAGTAGAGTTACTAGAGTAACTCTACTGAGATTTATCTATTGTTTGTGTACACTGAAATGTATTTTTTGATGTAGAGAACTCTATCTAGAGCAGCACTCAGAAACCAGTGATCTGTGGACTATTGATGATCTCTGAGAAAATTTTGGTGTTCTGTGGAGAAATTTGGTCATTGGTCAACTCAAGAATACACAAAGAAATACAAAATTTTGGTTACTTTTTCTCACTCATTGGAGGTTTTTTATTTGAATCTAAAACCAAACATGAAATGACTTTTATTAATAAATAATAATTATAATAAATCAATAAATAATCAACAATAAATAATGCTGTGAGTGCTATTGTTGTCCTTTATGGAAAAGAGCCAAGAACCCATAAACTTATTTCAAACAAGCAGCAACAAACTTCAATCTGTTATAATTAAACAAGTGTATTTCATATTTGTAAAGTAAAATGGAACTTTAATGGTCATTATTCTATTGTTAAAAAAAAATTGATGACTGGGCTGCATGATTCAAAATTGTAAGTTTAGTGGTCTGTGAGGTCAGAAAGGTTGGTAACTGCTGGTTTAGTGCAGGATTTTCTAATGGGTTAATCTCTTAGGGATCAATGAAATTGAGAGGAGGTTGATAAAACTTTACAAATAAAAAAATATTAAAAATTTTGCAAATTATTTTGTTCTCAAATAAATGTCTTTTAAAAAATAATGTAGGAGGCTGTGCATACACAGTAAACCATCAATTTAACAGGCTTTGGATTTAATGAAAATAGAAATTCTCTTACAGAAAAGAGAAGAATTTCTTTTTTTTTATTCACAAATAGAGCATGGTGAAAGGTTGAAACAATGAGTCAATGAGTGTAAATTACTTACAGGTAATAATAATGTAAGAATTTTTATTATTGTTATTGTGTATTGTTACTAATTCATGTAATGTAATATTGTAAGGTTCTGGTACATCATGAATAATTTACTTAATTACATAACATTACATAAAATCCAATTATATCAATTACTACATACTAAAATTCATTATAAAAAGGAATATTATATCAGTTATAAAATTACACACACTTTTATTGTTGCTATTATATAATGTACTGTCCTCTTCAAAATTAACATATCTTGCATAATAATTTGATTACAGGTGTCTTCAAATTATATTTTTTGTCTCTCTTCTTATCACTATCCAATAATTAAATTATTTTTTATCATTAGATATCACTGTTAATGATAAAATTAAACTAAATTTTTATCTATTTTATCTTAGCTATTCTGAAAGACCAACTTATGTTTTCACAATTCCCCTTTCTATTTTGCGTTATTTACACCTTCTCTATTTTTAACTTTATAAATGTTTGTGTGCCAAGGTTTTAGAGAAAAAAACTTTTGGATAATGATATTTTAAAGAAGTGAAATGAGCATGCTTTAATTAGAATAAATATAAAGAAGCTGATTGAAAAAGGATGATTGGGTGATAAACCAAATCACGATATGTTTGTTATGTGCCATTTTGGGCAGACCTGTCATAGGTTTGCCATCCCTGATCTAGAACATTGTAACATGACATGTCATGAACAAGATGACTAGTTACTGCAGCTGCTGTTGTATTAATGAATCAAAAGAAAACATTAAGAAAATTGCCATAAAACGTAGACTATTGCCACTTTTTTTTCTCTTTAATGTCCTTAACGAAGCATCCATTTGATGCATTAAGTTGTGTCATTTTTAAGTAATTTCCTCTTCAGAAATGTTTAAAAATAATTTCTTTTTTTAAAGATTTATTTTACTTTTCTCACTTTTATGGTACTGACTTATGGTATTGAATTAATAGCAAAGTATCCAGTCTGCTCCACTTGTGATCTTTACCTTCGTGTGACATTTTAGTATACAAGCCAAACAAAACTCTAGAACTCTAAGAAGAACTTGAGATAGTCTTGCTAGAGCAGTCTCACCAATATCCACACTAGGTAGAGAGTTGTAGCTATAGCAAATCTAGCTGAAAAGTCTAAAATGTACACATAGCTTAATGTTTTTCTTAGGTTATCCTGTGTTTTTGTCTGTAGATTATTTTGGAACATGACAACTTTCAGATAACTCCTGAAATAAAAAAAATCTGTTATCTTAAGGACTACAGTTCTTTAGAAATGAATCAGTTACAAAAAAACACTTGCGAAAATTCATACTTTGATATTTCTGACAGAATTTGTCTATACAAATGTAAGACTGATTGGTAAAATATTGGCCTAACAAGAGAATTCCTGATGTTGGTGTCACTGATTTTGTTCACACTTAGCGAAGTTATAGTGCATTCTCAATGATGATGTGTGCCAAGCAATAAAGTGCACTATTCAAAATTAAAGTTGAAAATTGCACAATCACTTAAAACTTCAGAATTTCTATTTACAGAGTGGCCAGTGGCTTGGTGGGGTGTGCCAATTTTGTAGTTGTGGAGTTGGTATTTCGAATCCTGTTAGTGTCAGTGCATTATAGTTTTATTTAAAAAAATTTTTTTATACTTTATTCTTGATATTTTTAAATTTATTATATTTATTTTAAAATTATTTTCGAATATTCATGTACATATGGGATTTATATGTAATATTTACTGTGTTTTTAATTTACTTGAGAAGACAATAAGATATAAACAAAATTATCATTATTTAAAAACCAATTTTGTTAATAAAAAAAGACATTTGTATTAACATTATTCAATCTGTTTGCTCTTTGAGAGCACAATTTTGTGGATTATAATTGTTGTAGAAGCATGTGGAAGCAATAAACATTTCTGCAGTATGCACACTGAATAAAGGCAGCAGTTTTACAACAAGATTTACATGTGTTACTGGAAAAACAAACTTGAGTAATGCTTCAAAACACTTCTCTATTATCAACTAATTTGAAGAACAATTATGCCTATCATATCACATTTGAAAATATTGGAGTGCTTAGTGTTTCCTCCTCCTACCTTTGCATCTTTTTAAGTTGATGAGGAGCCCTCAGCTGCATTTAGATTTTAATTTAATTTATCTTAATTTAAATACAATTTTGCAATATTGTCAGACACTGATTTTTCTGCTGAACAAATTTTTATGCTATGTTACCATGAGATATCAAAGCCATCTTTTCATTCGTTAGTGAATGAAAATTATAGACACACTTAGTTAAACAATGACGTTGTTGTCAGAGTAAGTACATATTGTACATGAATGTGCAGAAAATGTTTGTTTTTAAATAATTATTGTTAGTTAGCATTTTTTAATTAGTTTTGGCATTGACTTGTTACTTGAAACAGGTCAATTTTGTTATTTACTACCCTGTTTATTGTACATTTGTAGTTTTCTAAAAATAAGTCAGATTTTCTTTGAAAATATAGTAAATTAGAAAATACCAAGAATAAAGTAAAAATTATAGTTAAAAAACACATTGACAGCAACAGAATTTGAAACACCAACCTCATGACTACAGAATGTCATGCTCCCACTAAGACACTGGCCACTCTGCAAATAATAGGTATTTTAAAAGTTTTAAGTGATTGTCCAATTTTCAACTTTAATTTTCTTGTTTAATTTTGAGTAGTGCACTATAATGCTTGGCACATGTCAATCATTGGAGATGCATTACAACTTCATTGATTTTGATTAAACTCAGTGACCCCAATGTCACACTGTTCTCTTGTAAGATGAACAGCATAATATGTATTTTTTGAGCTTATTAGTTAACATACTGCATCAATCTCAAGATGCCATTCTATGATGGAACAGATTTCAAAATAGAGTTTTGTTTTTTATTTCCAATACATATCCCATATTAAAAATAACCAACATAATGTTACTTTCAATGAAAGTTATAATTATTGGATTGAATAAGTAAAGAAAAATTTATATTTAAAATTGAAGTTTTCTATTATGTGTATGAACTCACAACTTATAATAATATATGTATACAAACAAACAAAAACACAATTATTGAAAAGTGATTTATACACTAAGAAAAACGTTCTAAAAAAATTAGCTTTTATCCATTTTGATATTTAGACTAAATGTGTAAAACAACTTTGAAATAAAATGTATCTATATCTGCAAGGCATTTTATAGTATTGATAGTAAAATGAAATTGATTCTTTTTTATTAATAAATCAGATCATTTCCTTGAGAAGTAATTGCTTACTAAGTATAAATTAAGACAAAATAGCTGTCTTTAATGTCATTAATTTTTTTTCACATGGTATAAATAAATGCACTGTGATATATGGCGTCAAAGTGAAAAAAATTGATTTCATATATACCATGTATGACTTATCATTTTTATTAATTGTATTATTTTAATTAAATAATCATATTTCCAGGTGCCACGTTAGAAATTATTACAGACAAATCTCAGGAAGGTTCTCAATTTGTTAAAGGATTTGGTGGTATTGGTGGTAAGTTTGCATTTTATAAACAAATATTTATAAATTGATATATATGTACAAACATTCCATCAGTTTGTGTGTATTGAATCATTAATAATTTGAGCAGTTCATTATTAATACTATATTTATTTTAATAAACAGTACATTGTCTATAACTTTATTCAGCTTGCAACTGCACTGAGAAATTAGATTTTGCAAAGCAAAATAATTTTTTTGTTTTGATCTGTTAACAGTGCTATTAGATTCTGAAAACAAGAAACTGGAAAAAAATATATATTTTAAAAAGAAAGCAGAAATTGTCATCTGAAATAACTTTTCTAATGAATTAAATAACTATTGTGTATGGATTTTTATACTTAAATAACTATTTGTTACTCAAAATTTATCATAGGTTACAAGTTTTTTGAAATATTTGATGTTAAGAGCATAGAGAATAAATCAACAATGCTTACAATTTCAAATGCATCTTTTGAAAAAAATGTTTTAGATAAAACTTTAATATTCTACATTTAAAAAAATAAATAATGTGTAATAAAAAATGGGAATCACCATTTAAGAAATTCAAGTAAATGTCAGTTTTACCAATTTTGGCACCATCTGCAGCAGATCTGATAGTACTATCTTATGATTCCATTCATTTATCATATATCATATATCATTTTTTTTTGTATGAGTATTTCTCAGGTTATTTGCCAATAAAATTATAAACAGATCACCCTGTATATAAAGATTGGGTGTTGTTATTATTCAAAAGTAACTATTAATGGAATAAACAGTGCTGAATAGAATGTGCAGTTTTTCAGTTTACAATAAGCTTCATCTTCCAATAGATAAAATGCTTACTATTAGAGAGTGCTGTCTATAAATTTTTTCATCTTACAGCTGTTTATTAAAATAAAAATGGTATTTAAATTTTATTTCATGCAGTGTAATATATTTAATTTTCCAATAGAGATTGAAAATTTCTAATTAGGTAAAATTATAATTTTTGAAGTTTCTTAATTTGTACTTAAATTAATTCATCAGTTCAGAATTAACTTTAAAATGATGAAATTTTAAAACCAGAGAATTTGAATTTTATCATTTTTGTGTACTGTTCCTTCCCTGGTGAATTTTTAGACTTAATTTTACTTTAAAAGTAATAATGTTGTTCAAATTGCAAAGGAGTTGATAAAAAGTAAGGCAAAATTATTTGTATTGTAGGTCAGAAGTTAGTTTTTAAGCTTCAGTTTATTTTCTTAAGCTGTAAAAATTTACTATTAAGCAACTTTTTAATATACAATAGAATCTTATTGTAAACACATACACTGTTATTAGTCATGTAGACCCCTCCAAAATCCCAAAATATACAAGTTAAAATACACTTTTAAAACTACTTAATGTGCTCATATCTTTAATAATTATCATTATTTGTAGTAAATAAGTTAATTTTTTTAAGTTGTCTATTCATGCTATAAGCTTTGACATTTGGCTCATATTGCAAATCATTATTAGTTATTATCTGCTCCCAGTACAATAGTTTAAATTGCTGGCATTTCATAAATTATACACTAGGTGAATTATTATTAATTAATAATAAGAAGAAAATATCAGTCTTAAAGCTGTACATTTTATTAATTGTTTTAGCATATACTTTTTATGTATTTTCTTTTTAACTCTAACCACAAAATTAGCCTAAATCATCCTTGTTCCTTTAAAATGAAATCAGCTGATGGAAAGGTTATTTGACAGGTTTTTCTATACAAGTTTCCCTTGTATCCTGAGAGGTAAAAACAATTTAGTCTTTAAGTGCATGAATAGAAAACATTTTCAGAACTTAGAGTTAAAATTAAAAAAATAAACTGATAAATTAAAAAACATCCTTATGAAAAAATATGTAAAAATAATAAAATTTTATATTCTATATCTTACATGATTAATTAGAAATTATTTTAAAACAATTATTTGCATCTCTGTTAATAATTTGTTAACTCATTAAGTATTCAGAAAAGAATTATTTGAATGTAGAGACAATGTAGTATTTTAATTTCCATAACAATAGCATCCTAAATTTAGTTTTCTACTGGTCCAATATATTAGAGTTGTGGACCAAATGGTACTCTGAATTCTCTTTTTTAGAAAAATTACTATCTGATGAATATTATCACAAAAATTTATTCCAATATTAAGAAATTCTATGACAATTTCTAATCAGAAATATTATTTAACCTAATTTATTATGTATTATGCAACATTTGAATTTGAAATTATAATAAACATAATAAAATTTCTAAATTGAATAATTATTTTATTTAATAATTCAAATATTTAGTTAAATATATATTTTTTCTTTGTAGGCTTGTTACGTTACAGAGTGGATTTCCAAAGTTTGGAAGTTACTGATGGACTAGATGATTATGACCTAGATGAATTGTAATTGTTTATATAATGAGTTGCTGTGATAATTTTTGGGAAACACTAACTTCATATGGACAAAATACCTCTGTTTAAGTTCCTGCTTCCAGGCAGACCGAATGAAACAACCATCTGCTGATTTAATAGTTCTTCCGTTTTGATACAGACATAATGCCAATTACATATGGTATCCAGCCAGTGTAATTACTATATTTGTATCAAGTTCATTTTTCAGTAATGAATTCTTATGGGATGGGACTCAAAACATATTCCAAAACCATTCTTTTATATCATTGTTTGTGGATATTTTTCATCAGTTTTTTCCTAGCCAAGTATGACAATTCTCTAAAGTTAAGTTCTGTTGCAGCATACCTGTATTCGTTATGAATACTTGCCTTTATGGACGAGGTAGCATATTTGAGTTTGAAAATGCTTTTTTGAGTATCATTATCTTGGGGCCAGTTGCATTTCAATGGGCCTTAAAGGCTTTATGTGCCTGATTGGATTATCTTGGATACTTTTAATTATATCCAAGGATTCCAGTCCAACTGTGCTCTATGTTGACAGTTTGATTCCAATGAAATAAAAATTTACTGTCACATGAAACATCTCTTTTTAATTTAATGAATTGATAAAAAAATGAATATAAATAAAATTGTCCCTTTAGTTTTTTCAGTAAAGACAGATACCTTTCTTTATAAAATTTAAGTTCCAAAATTATCCAGCGATATATATATATATATATAAAATATAAAAAAACTTTTAATTTATGGATTTTCAATCTGCAGCTGCAAAATTTGTATGATCAAAATAATTCAGGATTTTATT
Organism: Centruroides vittatus; assembly: GCF_030686945.1. Taxonomy (NCBI): domain Eukaryota; kingdom Metazoa; phylum Arthropoda; class Arachnida; order Scorpiones; family Buthidae; genus Centruroides; species Centruroides vittatus. Next base: position 2,184,880 of record NW_027122194.1, read on the forward strand.
TATTATTAGAAATTTATATATAATAATATGGCCAAAATTACATGAAATTATTGAATAAATATCAAAACATTTGAAGTTCAATTTCTACATTAAACTGGTATTAGGACTTTTACTATTAGTCTTTAATAAAAAATGTTAATTTTCCTGTTACAACATTATTATCTGCCTGTTATTGTTTTTCATGAAATTCCTTTTCAAACTAAATTTTCTATAAATATGCCAAGTAAACAAAATAGAATCCTGGAAGATTTTGTTCATAAGTGAGTTTGATTTGCTTACAACTAAAGTGAATTAATGATAATATCCATAAACTTGCTTTTCATTATAACATAAACAAATTTGTAAGCTTTTTGCATGTTTTATTTGAAATTTTAATCATCGTTTCAAAAAAAGATTGGTTAAAAATATGAATAAAAGTAGTTAATCTTCCAAATTTTATCTGGAAAATTTGTATTTTGCTATAAAGTGCAAAAGTATAAACGTATTGATAAAAAAAATCAAATGTATCAAAATGGCAATCAATTAAAATTAATAAAGAAAAGAAAATCTATATTAAAACTGAAGTATGATGATAATTCAGGTTTAGTGTGAATTAAGTTTATCCAGAATCTTTTCTTTGTCTTGAAGATAAAGTAATTCTATAATGAGCAGTTATTTATTGTGACATTGTTATAATGCTGGGCTGCAATTTTTAATTTATTTAATTTAAAATATATGCTCTCCACTTCAAATTAGTAGTGTCTTGCTTCTGTACATCATACTTATCCTGTTCTAATAGAGTCGTGCCAATAATGTGACTTCCAGATTGCACCAGAAGTTCATATATAGTTAATCCTCCTACCCCTGAGCATTTCATATCTGCTCCCGACTTTCATCTATCTGTGTTCTTGGGATTAAGGAAGGACAGACTGACGGATGACGGTGGGAATTCATAGATCTACAAATTGAAAAAATTGCAGCCCAATAATAATTTAATTCTATAGGAATTACAAATTTATTATATAAAACAGAACATCAGATACAGTACCCGAAGTTTTGTCTCTCTCAAGTAAATGTTTGTTACATAATAGTCATTTTACATATTTTTGGACTATTGACACACACTTATAAATAAATTTTTTCACTACACCTTTCTTTAATTTAAAGAAACAAAATTCATAACTGCAAGTACTAAAAATGATTCATGATTTTTATTCTAAAGTTATCTAATTATTGAGGTGATCCTGTGATTTATGGGGTGATTTTATTTATCCAAGTGATAGAAATCATATCTGGTTTATAAAGATAACGTCCATTATCTTATTCATTTGAAATTATTACCAGAGTTTAAATACAGAAAATCTAAAGTTTCCATGATTATGTCTGATACTGAAAAGTTTTCTATCCAAGAAAAGGAGTGTAAACAAATGAAAAAAGTTATATGTGTATATCTGAATTATAAAAATAACTATTATATAAATGTTAAGATTTCAAGAACTGATAATTTTTTTTTTTGTTTCTAATTTGTTTACTATTTTTGTTATAATGCTACATCTTACATTGAAAGTTCTTTAATTTGGCCTTTAGAAAAATTTAGTGTTGAATAGTTGATTAATAGTGAACTGATATCGTTAATCTGAAAAAAATATATTGGTTAATCGATTTTTCGGATATTTGGCAGAATTTTTGGCCATTATGAGTATCATTAAAGCTTTTCTGCCTTGAGAATTTATGCTTCCTTTTAGCTGTGAGATTCGGTGTTCTTTTACAAGTTATAACTATTATGGCCGGATGACTGAACAGTCAAGATAGCAACCCACCGTTCTGGGGACCTGGATCGAATCAGGACGGGTCGTAAAATCCCAAGAATTTTTGGGGTGATCCGACAAGATATGTCGGCTCCCTATTCACCCTGCCGCCTTATTTTGGGCCTGGCCGAACCCGTAATGGGCTTTCTAAAAGAGGCTCTCTTAGTGTCCAAGGGACAGAAAGAGCAAAAAAAAAAAAAAGTTATAACTGCTCAATTTGATACACATTTTTTAGCAACATGTTAGGGACTATGTATATTTTATACAGCAGGAAATTAATAGTGATGCTTGTTTCTAAATACAGATGTAATTTGATGATAAAGGAGGTAGCTTTAAATTAATTATGACTAAGTTCTGTGCGATTGCTTAAGGGTATCAAATGTGTACGAAAAAGTGGGTTATCTGAAAGTCAAGGACTTCCTGTATGTAGATGAATTAATAACAAATTAGAGCATTACTGCCAAATCTATTATTCGCTGTAGATCCTATGCTGAAAAAAAAGCACTATTACCTAATCCATAGACAAAACTATATAAAATTTGGGTGAACGTTTCCAGACAACAAATTTTAATATAAAAACTTATTGGTCACTTTTTCGAGATTGAAGTAGGGCCACCTCACCGTAAACATTATACATCAGTACAATGCATTCTCGCACAGTTAAATTATATATTTGATTACATTATCAGGTTTGAGTGGGGAGAATGATTGGGATGGCTACCTAAAACTTAAAATGCATTGTCGACGGACTTCAGTGTGTCATTAAGTTTTAGTCTTTATCATGGAGGGATTTGAAATGAATGAAATTTCAGTAAGATTTGAGGGCATGATACAAAGCAAGTTAAATAAAAATGTTTAGTTTAAAAATATCTAGGACGTAATCGAATATTCCATTAAGAAGGACATGTTTATGCAAAATATGCATTGCTTCTCTTGTGGTTTAACTATCAAGGATAGTTTGCTATTGTTTTACTATATGGCATTTATGATGTGACAAAGATGTCGCAGATAATTTTATGGCAGGAGAAATTGGAAAACAAGTAGCGGCCAATTTCAGACAGGACTGAAAAAGCAGCAGAGCGTCATAATCTGAATTTCAGCCATATTTCAAAGAATGTGTGTTGATCATGAACTAGGAGTTGGACATTCAAGAGTTACTGCTCTCAACCACCGTTTTATCTAGGGCAGGAATCGCAAACTCAAGCATAGCATAGGGCCAGCAAGTATTTATTATTATTCGGGAAAACCAAAGCATACTGTAAACTAAAAATGCCCCTTTTGTTGCTAGACCTTTATAACTTACGTAAACAGAATTTTTAATTTTTTCTGTTTTAATACCCTCAACATGTTAGAAACATTGGTTTTTAGAAAAGGAATGAAGGCTGCTGACCGCCAGTTTACGACCCCTGATCTAGGACATCAAGAAAGGTCTTGTACAAAATGTGAGTTAGGTCCCAAAAGTTAGCAAAAGTAAAGTATTTTTTCTCGTAAGTTAGAGTTTAAGAGAAATATGTTTATTAAAGCAATCAATGATTAACTAATAGTCAATCAAAAGTATTGCACGTTAATATTAATTTTTTCTTCGCTGCTGAACTTCATTAAACGAGAACGTTTTCTTTATGGCAAAATGTCATCTGAACTCGACCTCAATTATCAGCAACATCTTGATTTCTGTCGGCGTTCTTTCATAAAATCTGATATATTCAAATTTACTAGCATTTGCTTAAGAGATCTTTATATGTTTAACCTTTTATAGATTAAATTTTCAATATTCTAAAATCCATGAACAAATACGAGACAATACGTATGCTTGCTTGAATAAAAAAAAATATCTAGTGACGTTGTTTGCACTTAAAAGTTGTGACTTTAGTACGAGGATGTTTCCAATTTTCGAACTATGTTATAGCAAAACCGTACTGTAGGAGTGCAGTGTTGTACGAGGGATACCTGTATTTATATACATCAATATATATATATATGTATAATATGTATACACAAAATACAATGAGGCGTATGAATTAGATCTACGTTTTATGCATTATTTCGAAGATTGTTTAATACGTTAATGCATCATGCATCAATTTTATTGTTTAATTTCATTTAAAGGAATTATAAGGGAAATATGCTCAATTTCGCTTTTGCTTTAGTGCTTAGGGCACACTTCCTTGCCATTTAACTTATACATTTTTTTTAACTTTGCCCTGTGGGCACTAGGAGGGCTTCTTTTTTGCAAGTCCATTATGGATTCGGCCAGGCCCACATTGGCTCGGCCGGTGGTGAGGGGCGGGCCCGACATCCGGACGGACCACCCCAAAAAATACCTGGAGATTTTTCGACCCGTCCGGATTCCCCAGAGCGCTAGGCTTTCACCTTGACCACTCGACCATCCAGCCTGTAGCAGGAAAAGACTATTGTAAATTGAACTTTGATCGGGAGGAATGTCGTGTGGGGGTGTGCACTTTAAGCACTATAACCTGCACACCAACCAATCAACACAGTACGTTGCGACTTGTGAGGTATTTGAGTATTCTTCCGTTGCAGCGTAAGTTACCTTCGGTCGTTTTATAGTTTAAAACTTTATAGCAGGCCTGGCCAAGCCGTGGCCCATCACGTTAAATTGTGTGGCCTCGCTAAGCGATATTACATATCTATTAAAATTTTTGTTTCTCGTTATGTGTATACCAAAACAATTAAATAAATGAAAATTTGCATATGTCATTGTTATAATGCGCAAGTGCGAGTACGAACTCTTGGTATAACAATAAAATCTTATTCCTTTTGTATTTGTTTTACTTTTTTAAAAGCATGTTTGCGTAAATTGTGGCCCGTAATGTTACACGTGATGAAAGTGGCCCGCGAAACAATTGGTTGGCCAGGTCTGCTTTATAGCGTCGAAAAGTGAATTATGGCGAAAAAAAGCATCAAACTACATTCATTCATTCCATGTTTATTGACTGTAAGATAATTTACAATTCCCTGTACCTGCCAGAAGCACAACCAGGGAGAAAACGTACAATTGAAATAGTTTACAATAAGTACTGTACATTGACGAGTACAGATGCAAGAGTGGAAAATCACAAAAAAATGAAAGTACAGTATCCGCGCGTCAGCTTGAAGCCCGGAGAGGACGTACAGTACACAAGAGAACAGGAGGGCGGTGCTTATGCCCGAAGTGGGAGATTTATCCCAGCCTGAGAGGGAGAGGCCTAGGGTTAACCAAAACCCCTTCAGAGGTATTGAAGGGAGGGGAAGGACAATTGGCCCGTACCCAAAAGCTCGTTAGGTAAGTCAATTAGCTTCTCCCAGGAGAAGTTTGCAGTTGGTCATTACAGTTTTCTTTGCTATGTTTTTAAAAATACGATAAATTTCCCGGTTCTTCCAAATATCGTGTAGGCCACATGGCCAAGTGATGTTTATCTCGCTCAGGAGAAGACAAAGTTCATTCCTTTCACTGCTGGTTATTGGACAATCGTAAAAATAGAGGCTTGTGTCATCCTTGACCATACAGATTGGGCAGTTCTCGTTGGTGCGGTCTGTGAATCGGGCGAGATAACTCACGAACTTTCCATGGTTGCTCAAGAATTGCGATGTGAAGTGATTAGGAGTGTACCAGTCGATTTTTAGGATTTGATTGATGTCGGGTATAAACCGATAAGTGATATGATTATTATATTCATTCCAGCGTAACTGCCAATTGTTGATGGCCTCCTCCCAAAGGAGTCTTTTCAGGGTGCCCTTGCTAATTCTGTTATATTCAATAGTAATGGTGTTGTCTAAGGCTGCTTCTTTTGCAAGGGCATCTGCCTGCTCGTTTCCCCTCGTTCCCTGGTGAGAGCGCACCCAGCTGATCTGAATACGATTAGGGGAGGTGTCTATTTTGTTCCTTATGTTCACAGCAAGTGGATGTAGCTTGTCAGAATAGATAATATTGAGGGCCGAGTGTGAGTCTGTGAAGATATCGATTTCTAAGTTGTTGTAGGTGTTATCTGTTCAGTCCAGGGCCTTGCAGATTGCCAGGAGCTCGGCCTGGAAAACGTTGCAGTTATTGTGCAGCTGTGTTTTTGATGGTGGATTTCTTGATTATCATCATATGCCACGAAGGCACATCCTATTCCACCTTCGATGCCAGAGCCATCTGTATAAATTATAATTCTAGCCGCCCTCTGGTGGTCAGGGTTGCAAGAAGTGTTTGCATAGCTGTAGATGGTGTCACAGTAGGGGTGGTCTTTTTCCAGGTCCTCTGTTTTGAAGATGGTACTGCCAATTTGGATATCTTCGCCCATTTTTGCTTGCTGCATCTTACATTTTCGTGTGATGTCAATGTCGATGGGCATTTTGCGTGCAATAACTTGTATGCTGTAGTTACTAGTAGTCCGATAAGCCTTCGTAAGCGGCATTAGAGCACGTCGCTGCGCGGACACCAATTTTCTCTTCGGGTGAACCTTTGAGGCCGCCCAGCCCCAAGTGCCACACCCGTATTTGATGATAGGAGTAAAAATACTGTCCTAAATAGTTGAAAGGGCCGCAGAAGAGAGGCCCCAATCTCTCCTGGCCACCTGGGCGAACGCCTGAAAGATCAAGCCAGTACGGCTTGTAACATGCTTTATGTGAGCATCCCACGAAAGTCTGTGGTCCATCACTATGCCAAGGTACTTAAGAGTCTTCTCTACTTTGATGGTGTTCCTGTTCATTTTAAGGACCGGTGTTCTTAGGTAGAGGTTGCCCTTTCTCGGTTTATTGTAGACTATTGTCTTAATTTTGTTGGCATTAAAAGACAGTTTATGTTCGGAGCCCCATGTACTTATAAGATGTAACAGGCGATTGCCCTTGGTCTCAAGGTCTGCCCGAGACCTGCCCCCGACAAGCATGAGCACGTCGTCTGCATAAGCAGTACTTGAATCTTGACTGAAGTGCTCCCTCAGAAATGCGTCAAACATTATATTCCAAAGCAGAGGTCTGCAGACAGCCTCTTGTTGTTGTTTTCTGGACCTCGAGGTTTCCACACTGAAAGACGGCCTTCCTGTCCCTGAAGTAGTCCAATAGCAATTTAAGCAGATTGCAGGGGCAATCGATTTTACGCAGCTGCTGTGTCACTAGGGGCCACTAGGCACTGTCAAATGCCTTGGAAATATCCAGGCTGACCCCTAGGACGTATTTGTTATCTTGTAAAAGCTGCTGAATGTCTTGAACAGTATAATAAATTGCGTCTTCAGCAGATTTCTGTCGTCGAAATCCGTACTCAGACGTACTCGATACGTATCGCTCAGACAGTGATTGTGCTCCACGTGCTGCCACTCCAGACGAAATTTGATAAGTTTCTCTAAAATCTTCCCCAGGATTGGGAGGAGGGAGATGGGTCGAATGTCAGTTGTTGAATTGGCCTTGGGAACGGGGACCACACGGGCTCTTTTCCAAGTCTTCGGGAAAATGGCATGCTGGAAACAGCAGTTGTATAGATGTAAAAATGTGATGGAATAATGCCCCATAACCTTACCACAATGTCTGTGTTGATTTCATCAACACCGGGCGCCTTGCGTCTCCCAAGAGTTAGGATGGCCTTGTTAATCTCCCCTTCGGAAGAGGGCGGAGTGTCAATAGTGTCTGCCAGTCTGTTCCTGTCAGCACGAATCACGCCCTGCCATTCGGTGTCTGTTTCAGGGTCATCTGCAGGGCAAAAAGAGTCCAGGTGACAAAGCATGGTCTGGGCAATATTCAAAGGTGTGTTGCTATTGTTGTTGTCAGTCAAAATCTTGACTTTACGTAGCCTACCCATACACGTTTTTGTGACATACCCCCAGGGATCCCTGGATGTAATTGTGCAGAACTCGTGCCATTTGCGTAGTTTTTCTGCTTTAATGGTTTGTTTGTAAGCTCGAAGGCTACTGAGATAAGCCTCCTTATGAATGTGGTGGTCACTGGCATTTCTATGTCTCTGGAATATGCGCCTTACTTTATTGGTCTTTTTCCGCAGAATACCGATCTCCTGAGTCCACCAGGGGGTTCTTCTTCTCCCAATGCTCTTCTTGGGAATGTAGGTATCCAAGCTTTGCGTATAATCTCAAGATTATAATCAATTTGAGTTCTTGTCTCGTTTTGTTCAGGGGAGTAGATAAGGTTGGTCTCCAAGAATTCTTTTATACAGGCCCAGTTAGCTCTTATAGGATCATATTTTCTCCTGGGAGTATTCTCAATAAAGTGTGCCCATCTTTGGGGCAGATGTCAAAAGTAATGTAAGCGTGGTCGCTCAGAGACTCCTCAGGGAGCACTCTCCAGTTGAGGATTCTGTTATAAAAACCAGAGCTGCAAGTAGACACATCTATCCAAGAGTGTCCTCATGAGGATTGGAGAGGGTGACATAGAGTTATTAAGAAGAAGGAGGTTATTTCGATGAAGAAACTCCTCGAAGAGCCCTCCAAGTCCGTCCAGATCTTCGCCACCCCAAGCCGGGGAATGAGCATTAATGTCCCCCACGATTAAGTGAGTGCCGTTAAAGGCGTCTATTGTGTCCTGAAGGTTCTGAAGATAGCTCTCGCTGTCAACTCCTCCTGGGAAGTAGATGTTTAGGATGACGATTCTTTCATCATTTAGGTCTATTTCAGTAGCAACAATATGTTCGTTGCTGTGCTTAGCGTGGTGCATAACAGTTAAGTTCGTGTTGGGCACCAGGGTAATGGCCCACGGGTCTTGGCAGGCTCCACTTAGAATGGGGCAAAACGTTGGCAGGCACGCAGGGTGTACCTGCGCGGCAATAGGGCTCCTGTAGGAGCACAAGATCATACTTGGTAAGTTGATCGGAGATGAGTAAGGTAGTGGAGATGCATCTCTGTGCATTGTTCTGCAGTATACGTAAATTTGTGCTAGTGTTATTCATAGTCGGTTCGTGCAGTTATATTTGATTTGGCCCGTTGGAATAGAGGACATCTGGAGTCCCTCGCATTGTGCTTACTATTTTTTGTTTTGTCCGCCTGGCAATTACAGCAAGTTGGTTCCTCCGCTCTGTTTGGGCAATCACGAAAGGGGTGATCCCCCGTGCACTGGCTGCACGTATGTTTGTCCTCTGGGCATTCCTTGACCACATGCCCATACCGGCAACATTTGAAACACTGCAGGACCGAGAAAAAATCCGCGATCCTGCAGCGCGTCCAGTTTAGCATCAAACTACAGTATTATCTGGGACTGCAGTGCAATATACTGTGTGGAAATACACTTCAAAAAAGCGAGATCGCAACACCGTGAAGAATGCGCATTGCCACATGCAAATTGCAGGACCGGTAGAGGTGACAACAGAGATATGCAAATGATTAACAGCTGGGGAAGTAGACCGTATCCTGGAGCTGCGCGACCTCGGTTTGTCAATGCGCGCAGTTACCAGGCCTGTTGGGCATAATGTCAGCGATGCGTGACACGATGGAAACAGGAATATCTACAAACACGCCGAAGAGGAATCGCACTGGCGCATAACAGAGCGCGCAGACTGGCAGATTCGCCGAATGGATAGTCAGGACCCCAAATGGATAGTCAGTCATGGCACGTGACATCTGAAGCCATCTGTCACTGTCAAGTGACATATCTGTGTCCACCCAAACCATTTGCAACGGATTGCATGAAGTCGGGCTGCATGCACTACAACCAGCAACCAAGGTGCCATTAATCGCTCGACACAGGGCTGCGCGCCTGGCATGGTGGGGTCGTCATCGCAACTGGATCACTGAATGATATCGGATATTGTTTACGGATAAATCCCACTTCTATCTGTGGAGAAATGACGGCCGTGAACGGATGTGGCGGTAACCCGAGAAAACACTACGTGCCAGTCATTTTCTTAGAGCATCACACCGGGTATCATGTTCGGACCTGATACTGTGACAGCGGACCTGTATGTCACACGTGGGGCCAGTGGTTCTGCCACTGGTGCAGGCCGCATCTGACACGATTTTCCAGCAAGATATTGCCCGACCGCATGTCGCACGGCAAATTCTCACCAGCCTTAGCGAAATTTATATCCTTTCCTTCGCCTCGCTGGATCTCTCCCATCGAATGCCTGCAGGATTATATATAACAGAGGGAAAGTAGTGATCGGTCAAAAAACGACTTCCCAAGATTTTTAATTTTTGGATTCGGCACCCTGAAACGTCGAGAAATGCAAAAATTCTGGCTTTTCCCGTATGTATGAATGTTTGTGTTTGGGGGCACGATTCTATTCACCCTCTTTGAAGCTTAATCCGTAGAGGGTGAAAGAGTCAAGAAAATCTTTAGCTTTGTGTAGCGTGTTTTATGTAGAGATGAGAAACAATGTGTTTTGTTATTGCTTAGGACACAATAAAGTGTTATAATTCACACACTTGGCGGTTTAACAAAGTTTACAGCACGGTTTCAGATTGCTAAAATGTGTTTTGTGTTTGACCATTATAAATTGATGATTAAATTTCTTACTTTTTAGTTTCATTGTAAAAATTTCCGGAATATTTTCCTCGAATGTCAGTTTTCTTTCTAATTTTTTTTTTTTTTTTTTTTTGGTGAGTGTTTTAAAAATGTAGAGAAAACGTAAAAATTGTTAGAACGGATTTTAGTTGTAAAGAGCTATCGTTATTATCTATATAAATAAAAATGTACTGTACATGTTCGTTTGTTCCTAATAGCTAATCTCCGAAAGTTGTTCACCGATTGCTTTGAAATTTTGACACAACGTTGAATTCGAATACGCGCGTGTTTTTATATAATATAGATGTCGAAATTCCCTCCCCCGCGGGGGAGGGACAAAATTAAGGCTTACCGTGAAGAATTGGGCTTCTATTATACTATTTTAGATGCGGTGTTTTGCGTTTTCGATTGCGTTTTAATAGGGTACGTCAAGAGAATGTACACTAAGAAGTGGATTTTTCGAAATTCCCCCCCGCGGGGAAGTGTTATACACTTATAATAGATACATTTTGAGCCACAGCATCGCGTGGCAGGTACTGCTAGTAATTGTAATAAGAATCTTCAAATTGTGATGAATAAATTCTGTTTATTCATCATACTTTTGAAAAATCTTGTTTCAATTCAATTTAGTATTTGGAAACCAAATAGCAACAACAGAATTTGACATAGCAAATTTGAAAATACACTAAGATGGCCTTTTCAACAAGCCCATCATAGGTTTTTTTTTTTTTTAACTCTTTCCGCCCTGTGAGCACTAAGAGGGCCTTTTTTAGTAGGCCCATCATAGGTTCGGCCAGGATTACAAAGAGGTGACCAGGTGGTGAGGGACAGAAACCAACATATCCAGAACAGATCACACTTAAAATTTCCTGGGTTTCCGAAATTTTCCGGATTCGTTTCCGAGTCCCCCAGAGTGGTAGCTGGCATCTTAATCAGGCTGTCCGCTCATACTAGCAGTAATATCAAAACGCTAACGTCCATTCGTGTTAATACATAATTCAAAATTTTATCATGTTGAGAAGAATGCTGAAGAATAGCATCAATTTAAAAGTCCGAAAGTTCAAAAACATGCCAACTTTCGGGAGTTTTCCAGAAAGTGTAGGAGAGTTGGCAACTTAGTGTGCGTTGAGGTAACACGTAGGCCGTAGGATCGGGATATTTTGCAAACCGTATGTGTTGCTTTTTAGGGCTTGTTTACAAGGCCGCAAACATTTTCCAACAAGCTCTACCACACACAGCTATGATATCCTAAGAGGGTCTCAGTCACGTTAACATCCTTCCTCGGCCTGAATAATCTCCAGATTTATCGCCCATCGAGCGTTTGTGCAAACAGATGGAACTCCAGTTTGGTCTTATACAAGTATAAGCGACAATTACAACATCTATGAGCAAATCAGTCTCAGGATAGCATCCAGTGGCCTGTATGCCTATATGATCCAGGTAAGAGAAAGTCCTAAAGGCACTAACTTGTTCCAATGTTGCACGAGAAATTGTCCCTTTGCTATGATATTCTAACATCTTATTACCATTGCCATTACGTTCACACTAACAAAGTTTTGTTCAGTTTCAAGTCTTTACTTACTGTCAATAAATGTATATTAATAAATTAAATGTATTCAACAATCATATATAAATTTTATTAAATTTGATAAATCATTAATTTATTGTTTATTTTATCACTAAAATAGTTCCAATACCCCATGTTATTTTATTTATTATTATTTTTTTAATTTCCACTCTGTGAGCCTCTTAGCACGTTTATTACGAGTTCAGCCAAATCCACAATGGTGAGGTCGCGTAGTGAAGGACGGGAGCCAACATATCCGGACGGATCATCACATGAAAAATTCCTGTGGCTTTTTCGACCCGTTCGGATTCCGGGTCCACCAGAGCGGTAAGCTGCCACTTTAGCCGCTCGGCCATCCAGCCGTCAAGACACGTTATTTAAATCGTGTAAAAACAAGCAGCATTACAAATAAATTATAATTCATGAAATTGATGCATTCTTTTATAATATATACATGTCTAAACATTTACAATCACTTGAATTTATATAAAATTATTGTACTTTGATATACGCGATCAATGTTTCTGGTATGTATACAGTATATTTTTGATTTAGTATTTTCAAATGAATTTTTATAAATCCCTAATAAACACAAACTAGTATATAAATAATAAGTGTTTTAATAACTTGATTAAATATTATAATTCCTCAAACATTCTCATTGTTTTTGATAACTGATAGAAATGAAAAACTAATGCTATTGATTCAATACTGCAGTTACGCGATACTGTATTTTTCCAACTCGCTTCATAGCGCTATTCGCCACTAAATCTGTACGAACTCCGCGTTTTATTGCTTTTGAAGCATAATAATTTATACATTTAATAAAATTTATTCAGTTTAATTGTTATTTTTGACAATTTTATTATAATAAATTTATTCTAATTGAAACTTTGAAATATATTTTAAGTTTTGCGTCTGTTTTTATTTTCGAAAGGTGAGAGTATAATAGCATAGGTAGAGAGTGGACAGATGTCTGGTGTTGCTGGACAGTATGACTCGAACAGGTCTACATAGGCCGCAGTTCAATCTTATCTAAGAAAGATACAGTATAATCAAGAAGACTCAAGCAACTAAAGGAGTAACAAAAATCACATGTGAGAAATGAAGAACATTGAAGAACCCATAATGGAATCTGAAACTGATCTGACAACAGAAGAACGTCAAGAACTTTTGAATGAAGAACACCAAGAAACTCGGCGAGATATGTTTGCTTCTGAAAAACAGGATTAATGCCGATATCTGTTATTAAAGATGTTTTGAAGAAGTGGGAGGATGTCAGAACAACGATCTTAGAATGGCATTCAAACCAGGTTGAGGTTAATAGGCTTAAAGATCTCTACAGTTACAATGCTATTAATTACTTCTAAAAAATCCTGAAGAAAAGAGTATTGTTATTTTTCGTCACTACCTCCCCGTGCCGGGAGTGGGTAATTTGCGCGCCTGCTGCCTTCCTTGGATGTGGTAGCCGTTTCTCAGGCTCCCTCTCCGGAATCGAACCCTGATTCCCCGTTACCTGTATCGCTTCAGATTAGCGATATGTTGACTTCCGTGGCTGGCTCCAGTGTGGGGATCTTTTATCTCGTAAACTACTGGTGAGATAATCTTAGCGATCTCATAAGGTCCTGACCACTTAGGTGCCAATTTAGCGCTGAAGTGTCGGCTAGAAGAAGAAATAGGGTGAGCTTTTAAAACAACTAATGAACCCACCTTGAATGTATCTGGCCGTCTTCGTGCATTGTAAGCCCTTCTCTGTTTCTGTTGTGCAGTTCGCACGTTGTCTCGGGCTTGTTTTCTTATCTGTTGTAATTCTGCCCATTTTTCTCTAATAGTCGTAGGGCGACTTGGATAAGCCGTTAGACGGTCCCACGGGAGTGCAATCTCTCTCCCGAGATGTAGTTTAGCTGGCGTATATTTCGTCGAATCCTGTTCTGAAGTTCGTAAGGCCAGCGCAAATTCCGATATGTGGGTGTCCCATTCTTTGTGGTTCCTTTCGATGTATGCCGCAATCATCCTACCCAAGGTGCGGTTCGTTCTTTCCGTAAAATTCGACTGAGGGTGATATGGCGTCGTCAGGATGTGCTTAATTCCGGTGCGGTTACAAACTTCCGCTAGGAGGTGAGATATGAATTGGGGTCCGTTATCGGATACTAAGATTTTTGGCATGCCATACCTGCAAAAGTATTCTTTATACATACAATTTACCACATTTTCCGCGGTAATCTTCCGCAGGGGAAAAATCTCCACCCACTTACTGAAATAATCCACCATAACAAGAAGATACTGATTACCTTTGTTGGACTTGGGATAGGGTCCCATAATGTCTACGCCTACCTTTTCCCCTGGTTCCGTTATCTCGGGGACTTGCATTAGTCCGGCCGTTTTCTTCTGGTCGAACTTCGTTATCTGGCATGTATGGCATCCTAGTACATATTCTTTTATGTCCTTTCTCATTCCAGGCCAATAGCAACGTTGTTGTATTTTTTTCGTAGTCTTTCGTACACCTAAGTGGCCAGCAGTGGGATGATTGTGTAGTTCTTGTAATACATCCTCTCGTAAGTTGTACGGAATTACTGGTCTGTAACCTCCAGTGTCATCTGTTTTCCGGCTATAATATAAAACATCATTTACTAGCCGGTAATGGGATGACTTACCTACTATTTCTGCTGACATGGCTGGGTCATTTGGTAAGTTCCCAGTCGCTAAGTAATCGTATAGTCCGCTCCACTGTGAATCAGTTCGTTGAGCGTCTATAAGGTCTTTCTCTCGTTCAAATGTTGTTACCGCTAACAATTTTGCGGTTATGTCCGAGTCGTTACTTAGTTGTGGATCTTCTAATGGACGTCTAGATAAAGCGTCTGGCAATTGATTGTCCTTTCCACTTCTATGTTGGATTTGGAAACTAAATTCCTGCAATCTTAATGCCCATCTCATTAACCTACCTGAGAGGGATGTAGAACTATTAAGCCATCGTAATGCAGAATGGTCCGTTACGACGGTGAACTTGGTTCCGTCTAAGTAGATTTTGAACTTCTCTGTAGCCCATACAATGGCTAGACATTCAAGCTCCGTGGCTGTATAGTTCCTTTCGGCTGCGTTTAAAGTACGGCTAGCGTATGCAATGACTTTCTCCTGGCAAAGCACTGCTCCCAGTCCTACCGTGCTAGCGTCTGTATATAACGTATAGGGCACACCTGGCCTAGGAAGCTGCAAAATAGGTGCAGTTATCAACTTACTTTTTAGCTTTTCAAAAGCTTGCCGGCATTCTTCCGTCCACTCCCATCGTTTCCTTTTCCGCCGTAATTGATACAATGGTTCGGCAATAGTTGCGTAGTTAGGTATGAATCTACAGTACCAGCTGCACATTCCTAAAAAGGTGCTAAGATCCTTCGTATTTCTGGGCGTCGGAAACTCTCGAACGGCCCTTACTTTTTCATCTTCCGTCGCAATGCCTTTATTGCTGACTTTAAATCCCAGGTACTGAACGTCTGGGCGGCAAAAGTTACTCTTAGCTAACTTAATGGTTAGTCCTGCAGCTGCCAATCGTTTGAGCACATTGGTCAAATGTTCGATGTGTTCTGTAAAAGTAGATGAGTATATAATAATGTCGTCTAAGTAAACTTGGCAATACTTCCCTTTTTCTTCCTTTAGGACTTTGTCCATTAGTCTTTGGAATGTTGCCGGTGCGTTTTTGAGTCCAAACGGCATGACCAGGAATTCATACAAGCCACTATTCGTAATAAAGCTTGTCTTCGGTCTGTCTTGTTCCTTTAATGGCACTTGCCAGTAACCAGACGATAAGTCCAAGGTAGTTATAAAGTTCGCTTCCTTAAGCGAAGTCAGTAATTCTGAAATAATCGGTAAAGGATATTTATCAGTCACTGTTACCTGATTTAGCTTTCTATAGTCGATACATAATCTCCAATCGCCCGTTTTTTTCTTGACCATGACGACCGGGGATGCCCACGGAGAATTTGATGGTTGGATGATACCATCTCTTAACATTTCCGCTATCTGGCGGTTCATTTCCTTTAACTTTACGTCTTTAACTTTACTATTTATACGGACGTCCACATACTGGTGTCGCTTTGTCAGTGACGATTTCATGTTCTATCATATTAGTTAGTCCCGGCTTATCTGTAAACAGTTGCGAGTATTGCAATAATACATTTTTCAAAGTTACTAACCTTTCACCACTTAAAGTGGTTTGGAGTTCGTCCCACTTAGGTGAAATTCTCTCTTTGGGATGACTTACGTCCAAAGAAATTTGACAATTCTTAAAGTCCATTGTTATTCTATGATTCTTGGCGAAATCACGCCCTAGTAAGCATGGCATTATAAGTCCTTTTACTACTACGCACGCCTGTCGAAGGGTAACACTTCCAATCTGGATTTTTGCCAGGAATTTTCCAATGGAGGTTCCTTTTCCTCCTTCAATGGCTAACTTAAAATTCGGCCCTGCTTGTAACCGAATATTTCTATTCTGCAAAGAAATTCTCCTCCACACTAACTCATTGATTAAAGTAAAGTCAGAACCCGTATCAATCCGGGCTGAGGTTAGTACTCCATTAATAAAAATATTTACCTCAGGCAACTTGGAGGCTTCACTCACGATTAGTCCTACGGTGGAGGTATTTGGATCTATATCGGAGACAGGATCCTCCCCTCGCCGTCTCCGGTTTAGTTTAAAGGTTTTCTTTTTCCATTACCCTTCCTTTTCCAGGTTACTTTTCTTTCGGGACTATTTGGCGTCTTGACATTTGTGTGATCATTTTGTCCTTTCCCTTTTGGACAATTCCTCGAAAAATGTCCCACCTCACCACATGAATAACAGGTCATGGGTGACTTTGCCGGTGCAAAATTTTTCGGTTCTAGTTGCTTACTTACTTTTCGACAGTCCTTAATCTGCTTTGCACTGTCAGGAGAACCTTGGTCGTTTCGTCTAAATTCGTACTCTTTCGCAGTACGTACTAACTCGTTTAATGAATAAGAACGGCGATTTTCCAGATACTCACGTAACGGAAGAGGCATCTGGGCAACTACACATTGTATAATTTCCTCATCCCGAGCTAAAGGTCTCCACGTGCGGTATAGCTGAACTGTGGTCCATATAAACTGCTCGACTCCATTGGTTCCTGTGTATTGTCGGCTAAATAGTTCTTTAGCGACAGCTACTTCGTCAGCTAAAGGAGCGTAAAGATCCAGAAAAGATCGCTTAAACAACGGCCAACTGTTGCCGATTCGGTGGCGTCCTTCATTCTTCCACCACATTGCTGGGCTACCGCGAAGACAACTAGCGGCAGTATCAACCCATCTAGTGTTCGGTATTTGGTTTACCAGGAAATGCTGTTCGAGGTCCTGCAAGAAATCATTAGCAGTTAATGCTGACCTACCGTTAAATTGGATGGCTGGCGGCGGCGGTGCAGTCTGAAGCCAGACCATCGATGCATTAGATGTAGGCACTTCCTGTCTCGGAGTAGAAGTTTCGGGCCGTACAGCACTTGTAACGTTCGGTGTTGTTGGCTCTACAATTCCAGACGTGACACATGAAGTTAGATGAGTCACGGCGTTTGACAAGGATGACACTTGTTGCAACAGTACTGACAATTGTTGTTGCAACTGGTTATATTCGGCTCGGGTGACTGGTGCACTATCTTCCATTTTTTTTCTGAGATTACGAGGTGTTATTCCTCTAAGCTAAAGTCAATATCAACAAAGAAAGCAACAAAGTCTAATATTAACCTTTAGAGTCCCTGTTCGGGCGCCAGTTGTAAAGTACTATTTTAATTTACAACGATTATCGACTCTACCGTGTCGGAAACAACCGTTAACCTACCGGGTACTTTACTCGGATTCGCGTTAGCGTGCCAGGCCTGGACTTTAAGCGTGCACCGAATTAAATAAAGACAATATTTGTCAATAGAAAAAAATCAAAGATTTAATTAATCGTTTAGCAATAACTATGTACAATATTAAGTAAAAATCAAACAATAATTTATTCAAAGAAATTCAACAAAGTCAACCCGACAATTCTCAATTCAAATCTATGTCTAACTTAACTCTATCCCCTTGGGAATCCGACAAAACCAAAAAGTTTAACTTAAAACAATAATTCTTATAAACTAGAAATCCTAATCGTCACCTCAATATACTCGGAACCTATTTCCTTAAACTCTCAAGACTTTCTCAGACTGTCGATCCAAACTTCGAATCACTTCAAAATCACCTTGGAACTTATTCGAGATCCTATCGGACACCTCTCTATTACTGCTGCGAAGCTCACCAAGCTCGTTGCTATCAGAATTCACCTCACCGTCTTCACTTGAGATTCGGGATTTATAGTGTGAGGTGACGTCACAATTCTTAATGCGGTCACTCCCCTCATTTACATACTTAAATGCTAACAATAACGTTTTTCATCGTCTGGCAGCCCTTTTTCCGACAGTTTACTCACTAACCTTTTACATTATTAGTTTTTACAATTCTTTCCGGGACGTTTTTATTACTTAAGGTTTAGCGAGTTTATTTCGTGCTTGTGGGTTCTCCCCCCCCTCTTCTCGGTGCGGACCTATTTTCTGCCGCTCGGGGAGCGCAAATGTGCGTGAGTCATATGGCGCTTTTCTTTCGTCGGTGAGTTGGGTTTTATTTCTTCTCTTTTTAAATACTTAAGGTGAATGGTGAGGAAACCTTCGTCCTAACAAAACATAAGCCCCAAACAAAAATAGAATAATAGGCAAAATAAAAGTAAAATAAAAAATAACGCTCGGACTTTGGTTCCTTACAAGATCTCTACAGTTACAATGCTATTAATTACTTCTAAAAAATCCTGAAGAAGAGAGAAAAGCAATCGACATTAGACAGATTCATTAACCCCCACAAACGAAAAAAACATGACTAATAAAAATGCAAGACTGTGTATGTATGTGTGTATTTTTATTATACAGGGTGGGCCAGCGAAAACGAAACGGCAGAGTGTTCGTGTTCGTCCAAGCAAAGCGCTCGGACAGGTCGATTTTACTTTCGAGGGAACATCTTTTGCAATAAAGTTTTCGCGATTCTGAATATTAACTAAACAAACATTTTTTTCCGAAATAAATGCTTGTTTAGTTAATACAAAATAAATGAGTTTTTAAAATTTTTTGTTGTCTGTTGTGTTCAAAATCGCAAAAACTTTATTTCAAAAGATGTCCCCTCGAGAGTAAAATCGACCTGTCCGAGCGCTTTGCTTGGACGAACACGAACACTCTGCCGTTTCGTTTTCGCTGGCCCACCCTGTATATAAATAAACGTAGTAAGAAAGTGTATATTTTTTTATTTTTTGAAGTTTCCAGAACGAATTAATCAAATTCCGATAAAAACCTACGGTAATCGATAATCAGTTAACGAACAATTCGGATAGCGAACAAAGTCTTGGAACGGATTATGTTCGTTAACCGATCACCCACTGTATATCGATATGAATTGTTTCCGTTTTAAGATAGAAAACTTTTATTTAACAAGTATCCGCCCGACAGTCTCGCGAATACTATAAAAGAATTGTTTCTGTCAGAAAAATAAAAGGCTGGAATTACAAGGAAGAATTTCAAAGTTCGGAGAAATACTATCTGATCAGTATATACCGGATTGAGCGTCAATGTCGACGTCTCCCGCACTCCGAAAAGTTTCGAATTGTTGTCTGAAGACAAAGGAAGACAATCGGTATTCATTGGTTTACGTCGCTTCTTCTTGTGTTTGTTCTATGAGGTGTTCGTTGTCCGAACGTAAAAATCTTTTGCGAAAGTGTTCGTTATCCGATTTGTTCGTTAATCGATCACCCACTGTACTGTATAGAGTTTAATATTACAGTACTCAATTTTTAATATAATTAAGCACGCAAAATTAATTTATAATTTAAAATTGGAATGTAAATCTTGAATCATCTATTTGAACTGGCTGTTATTTTTATTTATTTACTTTTTCTGATAACTAATCTTAATTTTATAACGTTAATCCGACATCACTTGTTAAACTTTCTCGATTACCAATTAGATGTTGCCTTACATAAATAAACCAATTGATATATCTTCTGTTTGATACGGACTATGCCATTAACTTGCTTGTACAGGCCTCTTCCAACTTATTTGAATTGTAAAATCGAAGAGATGACGTCAAATTGATATCAAAACACGCTATATCGCAACTTAATATATTTCATGTTTTTATTTTTCGTAATAATTAATTAGGAAAGGTCTAGAGAACTAAAAAAAGTCGTTTTTTAAAATAATTCATTTTCGGTTTTACGTGCGACGACGTCATAAAACTTATTAATATTTTCGAATCCGTAGAATTATACAAGTGGCAATTCCATGTTAATAATATAATAAAATAAATTTTTAAACAGAATACTTAAATATTTTCATTTAAATATCACAAATAATAAATAAATAAAAAGACATTTTTAAATCGCTCGAAGCGACACGATATACTTTGGTTTTTATAGCGAACGACGAGAGTATTTGTGAATGGACAGCGTACCGAAATAGGTGTAATTTTTGCTTAATGTTATCTCTTAAAATGTTATCAAAGATTACTCGTCGGAAGATGACAACTTATTATCTCATTTTAATTCATTAAGGTGGACTGAAGTTAAATTATTTCGACTCTACAACGACAGGGTCATGTAAGCGATTCCAAGAGATCTTGACAGGTATAAACTCCAACAAAACTAAATTATTAACATAAGAAATCTTTATAAATAAATCTATTTATAAACATTAAGATGATAAATATTAATAATTTCTTAACTAATTAATTGTATTGTTGTTTTAATGATGTTAAAAATATGTATATTTTTATATGTAGAATTTCAGTAAATATGTTTTACTTTGAATGCATATGCTGTTTACATGCTGTACTATGTACAGTATTTATATTATTTAGTTGAAACATTAAGACTTATATATATTTACTTTCAAAACTAATTTCTGAATATGTAAATCTACTACCAATAAATTAGACAAAACAGTGGTTAAGGTACTGGCCTACTGCTCTAGGGATCCAAAACGAATAGAGTCTGATCAAAAAACCTGGGAATTTTTCGGCGATGGTCCTCCTGGGTAAGTCTGGACCCAACTGAATCTGCTACGGGCTTGATAAAAGGAATCTTACTGCTCGCATAGGAGAAAGAGTCAAAAAGTTTCATTTTGGATGTATTGAGTTAACTATGAGAATAAATTCCAAGTAGAAAAACCAACAAATGATCATGTGGAGTGTTAAATACTTCACGCCTTGTTATAATTGTTATTACTTTTAATATTTTTAAAGATTATTTTAAATTTTATTACAGTTTCTGTTACATAAAGCAACATTTAATGAGATTCTTTTATAACAGTAAAATTGCGGCTGTTGTATAGATTGCACCCTATGGAATTTCGGGATTTTGAGTATATATCTTAACTTGGAACCTAGATGAGTTCGACGATACCCTACCTTTGGACTGGAGACGAAAAATAAAGTTATCGTATTCGCAATTTGTTGCCTTTCACAATGCATTCTACCCCATTTTAGAGTTTTCCACTAGGTGGGGTTCCACTGTTTGTGCTCCCGATGGACTCCTCTCAGAGGGGAGCTGCCGGCAGGCCGCCCGATGTTTGATGTCACTAGTTATTGATTCACGGTAGTTCTTGAACAAAAGAAAAAAAAAAAGAAAACATATACTGAACTACAAGCAGCACCACCTAGTGGAAAACTCTAAAATGGCATAGAATGCATTGTGAAAGGCAAGAAATCATTAATATGATAACTTTTGTATTTTTCGTCTCCAGTCCAAAAGTAGGGTATCGTTGAACTCGTCTCAGTCCCGAGTTAAGACTCAGTCTTGAAATTTCATAGGGTGCAATCTATACAACTTCCAAAATTGCCATTAAATAAAAATTTATGAGTAGTTTAGCAACTAAAGTGAAAATAGCTGAATAGATACAGTAGATCAGATATGTAAAATTTATTTTGTATAAAGGAAAACAAGGATAGCCTCCTATTATATTTTTATGTGATACAGTTGCTCTAAATACTCAAAATTGTACTTTGTACTATAAAAACTCTTTTAGAATTTCAAAAAAGATCACTTTCATTTAAAACACTGAGGGAAAAAATCTGGTATTCAAGAAGAAATTAATCAACAAAAATAAATAAATTTTACCTACAACTCTTTGCTAAAGCTTTTTAGACTTTGTTGGAATATCTGGTGTGCTGAATATCTTTGTTGGAATTATCTAAGAAATTTGATTTGCTATGGAAGATGTACCAATACCTACTGTACACTGAGAAAAGATAGAAAAACAGAAATACTGTACATGTGAAAGATGTAATCAATACATAAGCCACACAGTTTGCTAAAAATGTTACTAAAATTTTTATAACATCATATTGTTGTTTTTGTCTATTTTTCAGTATTTTATATTCCAAATATATTAAAATATTTAAATATTTATTCCAGTTATTGTTTTTAATTAACTACACACACACACATAGCATACATTTTAAAACATGCATGTAAGTTTTAATATGATTAAAAATATGGGGTGTCAAACACTGTGTGACTGCAATCACAAATTTCAAATACAATTGGATGAAGATAATGAAATTGTCATTTTGAATAAATAGTTTCTTTGAATAAACTGCTGTATGTAGCTACTAAATTAGATACCACTCCAATATTCAGTTAAATCTTTTTTAATTTACTCATTTTTACTTTCCCGGCTGTTATATAACAGAAGGAAAGTGTGGCAATTGGTCAAAAAATGACCTGTCAAGATATTTACATTTTTGGACTTGGGACACTTTTAAACATGGAGAAATGCAAAAGAAATTGGGAGTAATTTCTGTATGGATGGGTGTTTGTGTGTGGGACATGATTTTGTTCACCCTGTTTGAAGCTTAATAACTCCCATGCTTTTTGTCGAAAATTTATGAAATTTTGCAGGGATGTTTGTTTATTATAGGGGTTATATGCTATTAAATTTTGGTGATTAAAGGATGAGGGGCAGGGAGATAATGGAGGTTGTGTGTATCTCCAGTAGGGTAAGACTTAATGACTGTTTTACTTGTTATTAGCATTTACAATTTTTTATAAAATTCATTCCTACCCTCAAAATTAAGCTTTTTGCCATTTTATAATAGTTATCCTATTTTATTAAAAAAAGTTTTAATATTTTTATCAGATGATGCTACCAAAATTTTAAATGTTGCTGGGAAAGTTGAGCAACTTGTTGCTGATTTATTTTCATATGTTCTTGAAATTATATCATTTAATCATTCAACAAATATGCTTGTGAAATCTTTGATAAATGAATTATTGCAACACTTTTAAGTCCAAACCATTTTAATTGGCTTACTGATAATGAAACAATTAAAAGTATATATCTAATGAAAAAGATAACTAATATCTTTATATAATAAAAAATGTTAGTTATTCTATCAAATTATATTATTAATCTTACATAATAGATAAAAGGGTTTTTATCTGTACAAATGCAAATCCATATAATTGTATATCTGCTTTCTCCAAGTCATTTTAACTGGTCAGTTGACCAATTAAATATTTCCTCTCACTAGTTAAAAATTGATACCATAATAATTGACTGTATTATAGTATTGGCACTATTTTCCCATTATTAACTTGTGTTCGTAAGGATATTTGCAGTTGTAACCAACTAACACTGTTGATTGACCATCTAAAATTATTTTCTGTTGAGAACATTGGTATATATTAATTGTGTATTTTAAAATATTCAGTTAAATATAATTTGATTTTTAATATGTATAAATATTATTTTATTATAAATAACTTTTTAACAAAAATTAATATAAGAACATTTCACTCTTTTATTTATGCAATGTAATTATATATTATAACTTGGTTATTATTTTGCTCAAACTATTTTCAACTATATTTTGTTTTCTTATTTTAATGTGATTATTTTGAAATTTATCTGTACATTAAAATGTATATCTAACATATTTAAAAAAATGTAAAAGAAAAATTCACAGAACTAAACATGTTAGAAGCTTTAAATATAATTGAAAAGTCAATGCAAAATTTATCTGCAGTATCCTTCTTCAACATTTTAATCAACTTGCTTCAAAATGTCCATTTTAGTGTTAATATCATGACACACATTTGTGTTTTGTTGCCATTTTTGCATCACAATGAGAATTTCACATTGTGATCAATCCTTACAGCTTGGTAAATGTAGCAGTGCAGCTTCTGTTGCAAAAGTGATGCAATTGCTACTGAAGGTCTTTTAACAATGCACATGGAGCAGCACTGCAGTTCTAAAATGGCAGATATTTATGCAGCTGTAGGTATGTTTTGTGACTTATTTAATTTGAAACATTTTAAAAGTAGTTTTTTTTGCAATGCAATCCCTTCTTTGGGAGATAAAATTAATGATTTAAATTCAGTGTGCACAGCTTCTTGCAACATGAAGTGGATGATAAACATTTTAACTATACAAGTTTTGTCAAATCTGATTCTATTCTACTAATGAGTATTTTTAAAAGAATTAGTACAAGCAGAATATTTATTTTTATTTATTTAAGCATTCTGGTACAAAGACCCTGATGCGGGGATAGAACAAAACAAAGTATACATAATCTTATAAAATAACAAAACATATTTCACAGATATATTCATCAATTGTAATAACATATTAATAATTTATAAATTTTGCAATTATCATTTTAAACTAAATCCAAATCAGAAAATAAAACTTAAAGAACTACTTGGGAGAACTATCTGAAAGAAATTAGCAACCAACTAGGCTAAAACTTAACTAGAAAAAGAAAAAACAACAATTCAAACCAATTGTCCAAAAGAAAATTGGATGGTCTCCCAAGCAGTCCAAGCAGCCACAGATTAAATAGTAGGCAGACCACGCCCAAGACGTAATTTACATAAATAAACACAAATTTCACCTTTAAGCCTAAAAAAACAATAAAAAAGAAATCCAAATCAAATATACAATAAACATTATGAAATAATTTAACTCTCTTTATGAAAATAAATACCTTAAAGAATAAATCAAAATCAGAAATAACTTTTTTAAACTGATTAAATGAAAAACTGGGAACCCCAAAAGTCTCCTCACGTAATTTTGACAAAAAAGAGCAAACAGCAATAATGTGAAACGCATCCAATGGTAAGTCCGCCACACCACATATGCAAATGTCCCTTCTGTAATTACATAAAAAACTTAATGAATTACATCTTATTTGCATTAATACGGCCATAACATTAGAAGAAAAATTACTATTATAAATAGAACAATCAAAAAAAGGTTTACTCAAACTCTTATACCACTCACAATAACAACTTAATAATATGCCATGATTCAACTTCAAAATATAGTTATCAAAATTATTTAACTTTAGTAAATAAACACTGTTAACATCTTGTAACAGATTATCAAAATCGATTCCGTTCCTTGAACAACTAGCCCACCAATACTTCAACAAAGGCAACTGAACATGTTTCACGACATAACGCAAACAAATCTTACTAAGGCGTTCTTCATTTAAACTCAACGTTCTAAAAATCCAATTAACAGATTTGTTCAAGATCAAAAAAGACAAAGGAATCAATGAACATTCCATAGACACTAGATAACTAGGAGTACACCTTGGAAGCCCGTACATTCTCTTAACAAAAGTAGTTAATACCGTATCCAAACTCTCCGCCTGAAACCCCCACACCTCCGAAGCATAAAGGAGAGATGAGCCCACCACGGCATTAAATAACCTTAACCGATCCTTCAAATTACACAACTTAGCAGACTGACACACATATGAATAACTTTGTCCATTTTTATCTCGGCATTAACTTTACAAGACCTCACATGAGTATTAAAATAACCATTACTTTTAAAAATTACACTTAAATACTTATATTGAGATACAACTGAAATTGGAACACCTCGAAACCACCATTTGTCAGCCTTAGAAGCCTTACCACCATTTCAAAAGACCACAATTTTTGATTTAGCAAGATTCAATTGTAAACTATTATCGCTTAAATAATTATCCAGAAGGTCAATTGGCCTCTGTAACGACCTCGGAGAATCCGCCACAATTACCACATCATTCGCATACGCTAATACTTTAACAGAGACACCACCGACAACTATACCATCTCCACCGGAATCATCAATACAATTTAATAAATCATTTAAAAATAAACTAAAAAGAATAGGGCTTAAAATACAACCCTGTTTAACACCCTTATCAGAAAAGAAAGGCTGAGAACAAGAATTCCTCCATTTAATCCTAACATTCGAACTACTATATAACTCTGCCAATAAAGATACAAACTTAAAACTTAAACCAAACTTTAATAATTTCCTCCATAATAAATTCCTGTCAACAGAATCAAATGCTGATGCTAAATCTATAAAAAAAAGCATAAATCTTACGCCGTTTCCTATTTAATGTCTTAGAGATAACAGTATACAGAATAAAAATATTATCAACAGTCGAGTAACCTGCACGAAAACCAGCCCGACTCTCTGACAGAATATCTCTCATACTCAACCAACTTATTAACCTGTAATACAAAACTCTACAAAAAATCTTAGAAACGCAGCACAACGAGATACCTCTAATTAGTAAGCACTGACCTTGAGCCACCCTTAGGCACCGGAACCAATAAAGAACTCTTCCATTCATCCAGAATAACACCAGTTCTCAAAACCTTATTAAAATTATCTAATAAACAGAGAAAAGCACTATCAATTTTCCAAAATTCAGTAGGAATACCATCTATTCCAGGAGCACCGACAGTCGACTTACTTAAAATGACTCTAAGTTCCTCCTCCGAAATATAAGAATCCAATATTTTGTTTGACCAAGTCACACAATTATTAAAAGCCACTAAATCAACATCATATAGACTTTCAGAGCCATAAAGGGAGAAAAAATAATTAAACCAATCAAATAAACTAATATTAACCTTAACATAATTTTCCCTTGCTTTACATAAATTCCAAAATAATTATTATTTTTATAAAAATTTTTAACATTTTGTAACCTTTTACAAAATTCTTTCTTCTTTGCTAAATATAATTTTTTTACCAAACTTCGGTATAACACAAAAACTCCTCTGAGCCAGCAAACCATTTTTTTTGAACTCTAACCAAGCTCTATTTCTGGCTCTAACCATTAATTGACAATTCAAGTCAAACCAATCATCAACCATAGTCTTTTTCCTTTGAGTCAATCCCTTCACTTTGGCAAAATCCAATATCACCTTACTGAGCTCCAACAAAGATAAATTGGAGGTCTGCTCCAAGTAACGCCACAAATCAGTGGACAACGACTCCAGCTGATCACTATCCCAGAAAATCCTCTGGTAACAAGTACTAGAACCGCCCAAAGAATCTATGGCACGATCTTCCAAATAAAGTACTATCATGCAGTGATCAGACCAAAAACAACTCTCTACTCTAAAACATTTAATACAATTCCACACAGAAGGAGTAACTATTCCCAAATCAATTACTGAGGACCCTCGGTTGGAAACAAAAGTAAACTCTCCCGCTTCATCACCAGAAGCACGACCATTTAAAATTATTAGATCATTATCTGCACAATACTCAAGAACTTTCCATCCTCTCACATTCATATTTACATCTTTGGAGGCTCTACTTCTCTTATTAACAGCAATACCACTACTATCACATATATTTGTCGAAATCTCATTATTGTTACCGGTCCGTGCATTAAAATCACCCAACCAAATCCAATTCGATTCGTCGACCTCAAACCTGGACAGTACATCAAAAATTTCTTGCCACCTTTGTTCCTGCATATAAACAAAACCAATATTAAACTCTCCTAATGGTAGCAGAATATTAATCAATACAATATAACTATCCCTATAAATAATATTCAATTTCAAAGAAGATTTAATGCAAAGCAACTAACCAGCCATAGGTCTACCCCTACTGTGAGCCCTCAAAGCATCACCAACAATACAATGATATTCTTTTAATTCCTCCCAATAGCATCTGCTCCCACCCTTAATAAACCAAGTTTCCGATAAAAAGACCACATCATACTTCAATAAATAACTCCAAAAAGACCGTGGTTTATTACCAATCCCAGCACAATTCCACACCATAATACAAAACACAGAAGACATTACTGGTTGCTATGAGATCGGCACCACCTTGGCTGATACTTCATCGACTTTATACCGAACTCCATCTACCAGTAACTTATCATAACTTAACCGAACACTTCTTGCTCCTTCTTCCTTTTTTTCTTCCCAAATACTCTTAGGTTGTATCTAATATCCCATAAACGTTTAGAAAAATCATCATATACAGAAACATTAAGATTCCGATTCTCAAATACAGTCTTTTTAAACCTCAATTTATCACTAAAAGACCCAAATTGGCAGATCACTGGTCTGGGTTTATCTCCAACTTTCTTTCCAACCTGATACGCGTTTACAATATGCAATGAGGATAAATTTAATGTATTAACCGCAAAAGAATTAACAGTGTCAAATATTTCCAAAGACGTCTCCTCTTTCCTCTCTTTCAATCCGTGGATAACAACATTGTTCATCCTTCTCTGATTATCCATAACATCCAGTTCTCTCTCAAAAAAAGAAATTTTTGTGAAAATTTTATCCATATCCAACGAATGCCCGACACCAGTTACCTCCCCTCCAATCTTTGACTCAACCTCCCCCAACCTCACTTGAAGTCAATCAACGCCTCATCTACATTCTGAAGCCACTCTGTCAGATGATTCAGTCTTCTGATAAATTCATCAACCTTACCATTCAGTGAAACATGCAATCGCAATAAAAGCCTAACTCCCTCTGCCATATCAAAATTTGAGTCCTGTAATAAGTTTGCAATATCCTCTTCACCAGAAGAAGTCTCACCCCTAAACCTAGCTGTTGATCTTTCAGGAACGGTTGGAGAAACGGTCTTCCTCTTCCAAGCCTGGGACATAATTATAAACTAGACTTACCTAGAAAAAGAAAAAAACAACAATTCAAACCAATTGTCCAAAAGAAAATCGGATAGTCTCCCCGAATTAGTACAAGTAGAATATTGACTCATGTTGATTGGAACTTTGCTGTGACATCTTGTAAAAATTCAACTTTTTCACCATTGTGGCAGCCATCTTCGTTGTAGAGAGAAAAGCAACTGAAACAAGTGTCTCAGATTTAATCTTGAACCAGTGGAGACTGCTGTGAGGAGTTTAGCAACTCTTGACAGCATTACTTAGCAAT
Organism: Centruroides vittatus; assembly: GCF_030686945.1. Lineage (NCBI taxonomy): Eukaryota > Metazoa > Arthropoda > Arachnida > Scorpiones > Buthidae > Centruroides > Centruroides vittatus. Next base: position 2,213,939 of record NW_027122194.1, read on the forward strand.
GCTTAGTTTGACAATTACATGTTAGTGTACTCTACTTGATAAGAATGACTAAATGAAGATACAATATAAATCAGTGTTGCTGACTAAGAAGCTGAAAATTACTATTAGTACTTTCAAAAACTGCATTTTGGACAAGAAAACCATTAGATTTCACACTTAAAACCACTAGAACAAACTTGTTTAAAAATTATAAATTCCATATTCTGTTTATAAATTTTTTATAGCTATGAGCTTTGTGATATTAAACAATATTTAAATCTCTCATGTACTTTGATGTTAACCAATTTGTGTTAATAAGTGATGAGAAATTTACCAGAGAAAAGTCTATTTACTTATGGTGTTGGCCACAGATAAAAATTTATTGTAACAATGACCTGCATGTAACTAAGTGTGTTCAACTATATTGTTTACTTATATAAATAGCATTGTTTGCTATTAACAAGATAGAACTTTTTCTATTCTTATTTTATTTGACCAGCCATACCCTGATAAATATGTCATATCATTTCATATAAATATAAACATTTCATTTTTCAAACATAAAATGTTGACAGGTTTCCAGTATTTTAAGATAAGTTGCTACCTTATGCTAGGTACCTATTAGCAGGGCATAGCAGGATCTATATCCCAACAGTAATGGAGGAAAATTTTAGGGCAACATTGGGAGAAATGGGGAGTTTAGTCCCATTACTTCCAATATATGTGGGGGATCCAAAGAGTCCCCACATAGGCAAATGTTTTGAATCATTGGCAGTTGTCGCCAGGGTAGCTTTATGGACCAAAGCCCAAATGCTGACCGTGGTCTGACTGAAACTTATGGGGATTACAAGAGAGTTTGTCTGTAAGGACAAAAGCATAAAGGATGTCGAAGATTTTGACATCCTTTATGCTTTTAAGTATATAATGCTGGACGCTTTGAGAAAGTCATGTTGATAAAATATTTTACACATTATATACTTTATTTTTTTCAGCTGTTATAAAAATATTACATAGGAAAAGTATGATGATTGGTCAAATTTTGACCCTTACTAGATTTTTGCATCATTTTGTTTTGACATTCCAGGAGCTCAGCAATGTAAAAAGAATCTCTTACAAAAATCTGTGTATGTTGGTGTTTTTTTAAAATTATATTTCAGGGTTTGATAAACTAAAAATTTTGAAACCTAGCAGGAGTATATGGAGTATATAAGATTCTATATATGGGGTATTGATACTATTAAATTTTGGTAATTAAAGGTCAAGTGGTTTGGGAAATAGGAGGGTCATGCCATGTCTGAAATGGGATCACACTTAATAAAAATTTGACTTTTTATTGACATTTATAATTTCTTTAAAAATTCACCTTGACCCCAGAATAAATCTCTTGCTTTTTTTATAATAATTAATAATACAAGATTTTTATTAAAAATAATTTTTATAACAGATGACACCACACAACTTTTTAAAGATTTCGTTTTTGAAAAATAGAGAAATTTATAATAATTGAACAAAGTTACTATTTTAAGCTTTTGTTGTTATTTAAATTTCATAATGTATAATTAAAAAGCATTCGACTTCCTTCCTGTCCTCCTAACCTTTTTATTAGTCAGTCAGGAAAGTCTGCAAGAGCCCTTACCAGCTTTCTTCTTATTGTAAGAATTTGGGGTAAAGGATTATAGATCACTTTCTGCTCAAAGAGCAGTAAGCATTACTTTTCCAAAGGTGAACTAATTTGGAATCAAAAATATTTATTAATAAAAAGAATTAAAATTTGTACATACATACATACATACATAAAGATGATAAAATTTTTAGTTAATTTATTAGATAAAATTGGCATTCAATTTTCTTACTTTGTTAGAACATATAAATAGTTTGGTGCTATTATCTTACATAGATTATTGGAACATTGTTGATTTTATTTAAATTGCTGCTTGTTGTAAAAAGAATACGAATGATTGATTATAATTTTCTGTGTTCATGAATAAATTTGTTTATATTCATGCTGCTATTATTGAATAAGAAAAATAATTAAACATGTGAAGCTGTTCAATTGCAATTGAATGCAGTTTTATTATTTACAATGTTTTTTTGCTTCTACATGTATGTAAATGATTTTATATTCAGACTAAAGAAAGAGGTAACTTGATGGGAACTAACTTTCCCTATAAAGCAATATCAATCCTTTCTCACAATGTTTGCAAACTTCTTAAATTCTTTTCCGAGATTCTCAAAGTAAAGAACTTTTTAGTTATAGGCTATCCTTGTCGACAAACTGAAAGAGATGATAGACAACTAAGATACAAACTGGCTGATGCTTTAGAAAATTTAGTGTAGTGAAAAATGAAATAGACTTGATTTAGATATTAAATTAATTTATGAAAGTATGATTATGCATAAAATGTATTCATTGAATAAACATTACATATAATATTCTATATGTATATATATTTGTTACTATAAATTCTTGAATATTATGATTGCAATAGTTTAAAAATTGGAGATCTTTCAATAGGAGAACTTATCTTGCAGAAAAGGGAGACTTTGACAAAGGTACAAACCTTTTCACTTTTCCTTAATTTACAAGAGAAGAATTAGATTCTTAGGAACTCATAGACAGTAAGACCAAATTTATATTTCTCAGCATCTACTATCTTAAGTAATTGAGGAGAGAAATTTTTTCTTCTTTCTTTTTGAAGATCAATATAGAATCCTATAAGTATAGTTATGATAGGATATTTCATTTCTCAGTAAATCAAAATGCAAAATATCATTCAGAAAGCCAAAATAATAATAATAATAAAAAAGAAAGAAAGAAAAATCCAAAGATGATGCTGTGTGAACTATTATAATTTTTATTTTGTACTTCAAAATAAACAGTACTGAATCTCAATAGAATCACATCAAGATTTGGCCAGAAATTTCTGATGGTTTCTCCATTTGGTCACTAATGACGTTGTATTGAAAATGGATAAAGATAAAATCTGAATACTTTCCAATTTGTAATTTCAAAGAATTTGTTCTTGTTTTCCTCTATACCTATTGCTTATATTAAACTTCTTTGTAATCTAGGTTAATTGTTGAGTCTGGTAAAATTATTGGGTAAACAAGAAAGGAAGAAATTATCACAAAGGCATTAATTATGTGTAGATTTTGCTATTTTTGTGAGTGCTTTCATCGCTCTAGCTTTGCTTTCGGCACCTATTCAACACAACTTGGTTCATGAGCATTGTCATCACATGCCCCTTAATTCAAATTCTTCACATTTTTATTTTAAATTTGGTTTGTTCTAAAGGACTAAATGCCATTAGTTTTTAATTTGAAATATTCTGTTTGAAAGGTTTATTTGAATTTATGTTCTGCCTGAGGATGACGAATTATAAAGTGTCAAAAGCACTTGCAAAAATAGTGAAATCTACACGTAATTAACACACAAAAATGCTGTAGGCCTACTTATTAAAAGTTTCATCTATGGGAAGTAAATTCTCTCCTTATATACATTATCAAGAGATAGCCCTAGTGCATTAATTAACAAGCTTTCTGAGATAATACTTAGCAGAAGATGCAAAGTTAACTTTCTAAAGTTTAAAATCAGAAGTTTTTCCTATCAGAACTGTAGAGGAATAATGTATTGCCATTTTAAAGGATTTTTTTATTTGATAAAAAACAAAGTACATCCTTGAATATAATTTAATAGAAACAGATCATGCAAGATTCAAGAGAGAATATCATCTAGGATTTAAAACTATTTCTAATTTTAGATTAATGATTTATAAAATTATTAGTAAACTATGTTTATATATATTGTTTAAGCTGTTTGTTTTTTGCTTTAAATGTACAGTACAAATCAGAATGTTGTTTTAAAAAAAAAAAATCAGAGTTAAAAACATAGTTTAATGACAAATAAATTGTTGTATTTAGGTATAATATCTAATGGAATAAATTTTTCTAAAAACATTAATTACAAACATTAATGTTTTGAAACTTTCTTATGTAAATTTAAAAAAATATATTGATGAAAAAGACAACAATTTTTTAAAAATTATTATTGATAGTAGAATTTATCTTACTTTTGGGAACTATCTTGGTAATGTTTGTAATTTTTTTTATTAGATTTTGCAAAAAATGGTATTTATTAATTATAGATAAATCTACCATGGATTAAAATGTATCAAAATTAAAATTTCTGAGATTTAAAAAAAATTACTAACAGACCAAAAATGTGATAATTTGAATAAAATTCTTTCTGATATATTTTTAAAATTTATTATTAATTAAAATAAGGAATCCTAGTGATACAGGATTTTCATTATTAGTCATATACAGTATATATTTAAGCAACCGTGCTATATAGTATGGTTGCTTAATTTATATACCTTTTTTTATTTTCTAGTTAATGCAGTTGCAGATGAATGATGTCATCTACAATTGCAGGAAATCTTACTGCAAACTCACCACATGTTTCACTTGAATTTATAAAAAGTTATAAGGTATTTAAATTTAATCTTACCTTTGAAGGTGTAGGAGAAATAACTGTGTATTTAGTTATCTTCACATCACATTTTATATACAGTATTTACTCGCATATAAGATGAGGTTTTTATCCATTTTTCACTGCTTCAAATTCCTAGGTCATCCTATATGTGCAAGTGAAGGATTGTTTTTGTTTTTGTATAATTTTTTAAACCGTGTATTCACATTTTTTACCGGTTTCTTGCCTTCTGGTGTTTAAAAACAAAAGTATTTTATCTGGGTCATTTGAATTGTTCTTGTGTATTGTCATGAGTAAAGATGAATAGCATTAGGAAAAGCAAAGCTTTTGAATTGAATTCCAAAATTACATGGGAGTCTGATATAAGTTTTAATTCATTTCCATGTGTGAAAACAGATGATTATTTGGAAATCAGAATTCGAAGAAACTCTTAAGTGTAATTGACGAAGAGTGAATATGACTGTTAAGAGTTGGCCAAAAAGGGTTCCTGATTGTCCAGCCTTACATGCACAAATTATATTGTTGATTTTACGAGATTTTTCAATAAAGTTTAAAATGTCAATAATTTTTGTGGGACAATGTGTACATTTATGTGCATTTGATATTTTATTTGTAATTAAATGAGATAAAATTAGAATTGTATTAATAAATCTAATTTTCTTTGTTTTGATCTTTAAAGTCATACCTCGTCCTATATGCAAGATTGTCTTATATTCGAGTAAATAGAATAATAATTATACATGGATGCCTATTTAAACAAGTTCTATTTAAGAAGTACTTTAAAATTCGGTATCAATCATAGTCCTGAAAGACACAATTCCAAACACTGTAATCCCAAGAGATTAAAATTTCGAAAATATAATCCTGAGAAAAATAATAAGTGTTTAAAAGTCATTTATTTACATTTTTAAATGAAATTTATTTGAGAAACAAACATGTGAGAGAACACTTCCTATCCCCTTTTATACAATAAAATATTTAATAACAGTAATAGTCAATATGTATGCACTGTGCATAATACACATTGAGTATTATTACATTAATACTGTATATAGAATTGCAAATTATGAAAATTTTAAATAATGGGAAAGAAGAAAAAAAATATCAACATACAAAAAAAGCATATTACTTGGAAAGATTATGGGCAATTGTATGGAGGTAGTCCGTAAGAGCTGGCCAACTTTCATGATCATTAATTATATTTTGAAGTCTTGTTTTGTGATGGGTATCTGTTTTTCCTTTTAGGGCATGGTTTTTATAAGAATATGGTCCTATTCATTTTCTATGTGATGTTGCACTTTTTGAAATTCTTCAATGATTCAATATATGCCAAAGTGAGCAATTCCTACTGAATTTTCTTATCTTCTGTATCATACTTCCATGTTGTTTTGGGTATACAGAAATCCATTCTGTATGCACTCATATACTGACCACAAATTTTTCATTAGGAATTGAGATTTTAGGCATTTTGGGATTTTAGCCTTTTGGGATTTCAACATTCAGGATTGTCTTTTGGGATTATGACCCAAACCCTTTAAGATAATATCTTTGTTTAACCTAAAATCAAAATAAGTAAGATGTGTTTATCATTATTATAACACTTAGCTGTCTGTCTGTGTCTCAAAATTTAAAGTAATGAATTACTCTTCTTATTGATTTTTGTGAATTATGTGACTGCCAACCAATGTACTGTACCTACATAATGTAATAATCAACTTATATATACAATATGCATTTTCTTACTGTTTTTATTTATACTTAACATATGGCATCTAACAAATAAAATCGAAATACTTTTCATTGATTTTAATTTCAAGTTTTCAGAAAATATAATCATAAAATGGCATTTAAAATTAATGGACATTTTAAAAGAATGCAAACAATGTGAAAGAAAGACAGAGATAGGCACAAATATATGAAAGGCTGGATACTATGACGATTGGTATATAAAATAATAATTTATTATTATAATACTATTGTCTATTTCTTTCTACTTGATTATTCCCAACTTGTTCTTTATTATTTTATCCTTTATTTATTTCATTATCATTTATTTATTTTATATTTTTAATAGTCAGAAAATTCAAGTTTTCATTTCAGATTTATATAATGTTTTTTACATTGTGTAAACTTTTTAAATGTGTTTAATTTTAACATTTTTAGAAATACAGTTATTAAAATTGAAATCAAAGAAAGTACTTGAATTTTATTTGTTTTATTTTTTTTATTTATAATTTAATGTCCAAAAACAAATTTATTAAATTTTATAGTTGTAAGCTTCTTGCCTCTAAAAAATAGTTTAATTACTGAGATCACATTGAGAAATTAAGACTTAAAAGTCTTAATTTCTTGATTACGTGGCTCCATTGCAGTTTGATAAGCCTCATATCTCTACCAATTAGTTAATTGAGATAATTATTAAATCATTAAATTTTACTTTAATGAAATCATACATGTACAGTACATACATACATACATACATACATATATATATATATATATATATATATATATATATATATATGTATATATATATGTATGTATGTATGTATATGATTCATCATGTTAGAGAAAGAGAAAATTGTAATTGTTGTTTTTCTAGCCCTTTTCTTTTTTTTATGGTACCTTTTTAAATGATATTGTGTTTATGCAAATTTTTATCATAAAATGATAAATTTTAATAATCATAGAACTAGCTGAAATTTTAAAAAATATATTAATTTTTGTTTTAAAAGGCTTTATTACATTTAGTTTTTCTGTATTCTAGTATATTATTTTTTTATTATTTCTTATTATTTATTTATTTTTCTCTATGAATATAATTACTTTCATTGAAGTTTGCTTAATAATATACTATTTTTCATTAAAAATAATGAACTCAGCAAAAATTTCATAATGTATTTAATAATTATTTTTAACTATATGAATTTTTCAGAATACATTACAAACTGTGATGTTTTTTTTTTTTTTAAGAGATTATTTTTTTGTTCCATACAATTCTGAAGAATTAATTATGAGTACTGTTAATGGCATGCTAGATTATGTTAACGGAGTTACTACACCACGTAAGCAAAATTCATTATATTTTTAGTTTTGAAATAGATTATAATTATATATTGAAATATCAATTTTAAATTTTATTTTTATTCTTGTATGTATATATTTTCCTGAAAATTTATCATATATCTCTAAGCTATAAATTATTAGAATTTATTGAATATACAAATATAGAAGAATGTTTACTTTTATATATTTTTAAAAAATTTAATTATCAATTATCAGTGATAATTTTTTTCCCTTAAGAAAAAATTAATTTATATGTTATATTATATATATATAAAATTCACAGCAATGCCTTGGTTTGGTATGGATATTGGTGGTACTTTGGCAAAACTTGTCTATTTTGAACCAACTGATTCTACTCCAGATGAAGCAGAAAGTGAAGTGGAAACAATTAGAAAAATTAGACATTATTTAAAATGTAATTCTGCTTATGGTACTGCTGGGAAGAGAGATATTCATTTACAGGTAATAAAAGTTATATCAATTTTGCTAATACTAATTTTGCAGTATATACTTAAAATATATCATCATTAATTTTGATAATTTTTTTTAAATACACCTATCCCTCGTTTTACACGGTACTTTTTTTACACGTTTTCGCTTTTACACAGTTTAAAAAATAAATGTAGAAAATAAACTGGCTATGATCAAAAGGAACAATTTTTAACTCCAATCTACATCTATATTCCAATCCACCTTAATTATATGTTATAGTTGATATTTAGGATACTAGGTGACAGTTTTATTTCAATCCGTCAAATAGTAACCGATAAACCGATGTAGGATACTCCCCCATACGCACGAAGTTGCATTCATTGCACATGGTTTTAAACCAGAAAATTTTAATTTTTCATATTCATAAGTAACAAACGATTACATTATTTTTAATTACATTTTTTACATTACATTACATTACACAATTACATTACATTTTTATGAATCTTTCAGATTTTATTTTTTGTTCCTTTATACTTTGTATTTAATTAATAAAAGAATATATTTTTTTGCCTTTCAATATTTTTGTTTGATTTATGTACCTTTAAAAAATTGAAAAAAATTCATAATTAATAAACAACGAAATTATGCGTTTTTTGCATACTTTTCGATTTACACGGTTTTACATTCAAAAAGATACAAATTCGATTTACACGTTTTTCTCGGGAACCTATCTTTCGTGTAAATCGAGGGATAGGTGTATACATATGAACTTAAAAGAAACAAGAAAATGAAACAGAAATTTATAAAGCACTTCAGATAAATATTTTTATTATTAGTGTAAATACTTCTTATGAATTCATTGTCTTCATGCATTTACATTTTATTCAGAAAAAGTTTAGAAAATAATATAAAGATTATATAATAGCAAAGTTTTTTAACTTTGTTGTTATTTTTAGTTAGTTGATCTATATCCATAAACACAATCAACTAAAAAGCAATATTTAAAGTGTGAATTTTAAAGTGTAAATTATAATATGATCTTGTTTTATTCCAGAGTTGATATAAACAGGTGCCATGAAAACAGGTGTCAGCAGGTGCATGTAAAATGAAATTTTGTGTAAATTTTTGCTATATTCCAAGTAATCTCAGATGATTGGCTAGACACACACAATTATTTACAATTAACAATAAAATTTTAAAATGTTTTACTTGTTTTTACAATAATGAATAACATTTTTAACCTTAGTCTCAAATATGACATTTCTGAAAATGTAGAGGAAAATTTTATTAAAACGTGTTGAGAAACTTCTTGAGAAAAATACATGCAAATCAGGATATTCACTACAGTGAGTAACATTTAGTAGTTTTTTCTGTACAGAATGTCAGAGGATGGAGAAGTAAAGTACAGTTTGCATGACTTTTCAGTGGCCTCAAAAGTAGGTTAGCCAAGTTTTACCATGTGCAAAAATCAAATCAAGTATATTAATCCTATGTAAAACTAGATCCTACTGTATGTTGTATAAAGTATTCAAAGAAAAAAAATTCAGACAGAAAAAAATATTTTTGACTTGAGTCAAATGTATTTTTTGGGACATTGGATTCTGTTTAATATTGATTTTCAGTTCCCGATTTTATTGAAATGTCTAAAGTTTGCAAGATTATAAAATGACTAAACATTTTTTATTTATATAACATTAAAATTGATAATTTAAGATATTAATTGTAATACTGAATTTTGGTAGTTAAGATTTGTTTTATTATAATTTTTGTATGACTTGTTTAAGTTTTAACTTGATTAAGTATATAACTTGTTTGGTATGATGATAATGCAATTTTGATAATCAATTAAATAAGATTTACATGTTCTGAATTGAAGATTTTATGGTTTTATCCATTTTTATTCATTCTTAGATGGATAATGTGAAAATAGGTGGTAGAACAGGCACTCTCCATTTTATTAGATTTCCAACAAGCCAAATGGCAACATTCCTCGAGTTGGCAAAATCCAAAGGAATGGCAACCTTGGCTAGTACAGTTTGTGCCACAGGAGGTGGTGCTTACAAATTTGAAGAAGATTTTAGACGTGTAAGTATTGGAACATGTTTCTTTTTTTAATCAATTATTCCTAACCACAATATTTAAATATATTTTTCTCTTTATAATATAAAGCTTAAGTGTGCATAGCAAACAAACATCCTTATACGTGGTACGATCCAAAAGTTCGGGGAATGTAGTAATCTACGACAACAAAAGCATGTATTTGAAGTTACAGCGTATGAAATGGATTCTACCAAACCATTTCTACGTGTTCAGGTTAATTTCACCCATGTCATGTGATTAAACCGCGAGCGCTGCTGTTTTTTTCCGGAGATAGTTACCTTTGTCCTGCGACGTAATCAAAGTGGAGTTTCAAGAACAACCTCCAACATTAAATTTTGTCAGCATTTAGGTAAAACACCTACGGAGATTTTAAAATTGCTAAGAAAGGTGTACGGTGATTCTATGGTGAAAGGTCACAGTGAAGTCGAAATGTTGGAGGTTGTTCTTGAAACTCCACTTTGATTACGTCGCAGGACAAAGGTAACTATCTCCGGAAAAAAACAGCAGCGCTCATGGTTTAATCACATGACATGGGTGAAATTAACCTGAACACGTAGAAATGGTTTGGTAGAATCCATTTCATATGCTGTAACTTCAAATACACGCTTTTGTTGTCGTAGATTACTGCATTCCCCGAACTTTTGGATCGTACCACGTGTGTGTATGTATGTATGTATGTATATATATATATATATATATTTAAGGATGTTTGTTTGCTATGCACACTTAAGCTTGGTACTTGCATGTGGAAACAGGATGGAAACCATCAATGGAACAGCAAAAGTGACATCATTTTGTCATTGAAGTCAACGGAATATGAAGTTGAAAATTTTCAACTTTTGCTGTTGCAGAAAGCGGAACAGTAAAAATTAGACCAATAGGAAGGCTGTTTAGCAATGTCATCATAATTATCATGTGGGATGATAGCATTTGAACTATGGCAGCCAGCAAGGCTAAAAGGCTTTATTTATATACTAATACACTAATACATTTCATTTATATGCTATATTACTATCCAATTTAAATATTAATGTCAAATAGATGTACTTACTGTGTAAAATATTCGGAATGGTGTAATTGTAATTTGGTTACGAAAGTATTTGATATTCTTAACTTTCAATGATTTAGAATATTTTTCCTATCCAAATTCTTCATTTTATTTGCGATAAGATCATAGACAAACATAGAAAGTTTAATTGATATAACAAAGCAATCCCGTAGGTATTGTTTTTGACTACCTGCATGTGGCATAACCTATTGTAGTAGCTGTTTATATTTATGGCTGGCAGATTGATGTATCTCAATTGTAGGGTACTTTCTGCATGTGAGTACACGTGATACAGAAAGAGCAGAACGGCAACAGTTTCTGTCGTCATTTCCTGCATGTGAGTACCAGGCTTTAGGCTGTTTGACCAATGATTACGAAACTCTGCAATTACATTAACATACTTCTAACTTGGATAATATCATAAATATCACCCCCAAAATATTGATTGGATTTCTATATATTAATTAATTCCTGTGTGACCGGAGGGTCAGCACCTCTTTGATTCCTTGTCCAGGATTACTGTCTTGGTTGACATGGGAGCTGTGATGGCAATTTTATTTTGGATTAAAAAATGAATCACGCAAGTGGCCGAATGAGTATGCGATCTGGTTCTGGATGGAGACTGAGAGACAGAAGTAAAGTTCTCAGACACTAAAGTTAACAACTAAATAACCATTTAATTTCAACAAAAAGGAGTACATGATACAATATATCGACTTAACCTATCTATCTAGCAGTTGCGAGAGAGAGTGTTTACAATTGTTCGTGAGTTGGGAAATATCTGCGTTGATGATGGTGCTTCTTGATTTAAATTCTGTGAAGACTCTGAGGTCTAGGGTCTTGAGGTTGTCTGGATTTGGATTTGGGACAGGTCTGGATTAAGAAAGTTCTGGATTGATCCGGGACCAAGAAAGTTCTCCTAGGCATAGTTGAGGGTAATGTGAAAATCCAATAGAATACAATTGGCACTGACACAGGAAAATCAAGATTTTCCTGTGTCAGGAACAACAGGATTTACAAATGACACAGGAAAATCAAGATTTTCCTGTGTCATTTGTAAATCCTGTTGTTCCTGTGTCATTTGTAAATCTGTACAGATTTGTACAGATTTACAAGTGTCATTTGAAATCTTTAATTTGAGAGCGACTGGTGACGACTCCCTGACTGTCCATTTGGTATTATATTAAAATGAAAAAGTCAGGACAGCAGGTCAGAACGTTGCATGAAAGTGCCTTTATCCACACTGAGAACTTAAAAGAGGATATATTCCCAGGTGTGAAAGCTGACAGATACTTGACAAAGTTGATGTTATGATGTTAAATTGTTTATGTTGAAGTCTGGATTCTCACATCTGTCTACATTAAATTTACTGGGTTTACACACAGTGCCATAGTGTTGTTGGCAAAAAAATTTAAGAAAATAATAAACTAAGTATAATTTTTAAAAATATATATTATATTCACTTAATTACTGCTACAATTTTATAGTGTGAATAGACATGCTATATCATTACTATGACAGGTAGCACCTAGCACTTGCCTGCATGGAATCAAAAGTGTTACCCCGTGAAAAATCTAATTTAAAAAATTTTTAAAATTTCTATTCCTACCAATACTTAATGCAGCCCACACTTTGTCTATGTTGAGCTTTTCTGCCTGTTACCAATTGCTACTTTCCATAATGAAATCTGACACATGTCCACTTTTCAATTGGGCAATTCTTCTAGTTTAGAATGACAGGCATGAAATTTAACTAAAACTTTACCTCTTCAAATTGTCTAGAGTCAGACAGTGCTTTTATTCCAAAGTTTAAGGGAATAATTTTGAAATAAAATTATAAATATTGTGGAATATTGAATGTGGAAACTGCAATTGAATTCTTAAGTTGAGAGATAATCAGCTGAAGGTTAGTTAGGAAAACTCAAATTGGAGAAGGAGAGTTTAAACTAGAAGATGGTAGGCAAGATCTTAATTCTGATAAGAACATCAAAAATGATAACCTGATTTAGTTGTTACATTATCATTAACTATAGAAACAGTAATTATTTCAAATATTATAAATAGCTGTAATCCATAAATACAGTCAATAAGTGGTTTCAATCATTCAGAAAATGTACAAGTAATAAAGATATTTCTTTCAATTTTTATTCATTCCTCTCTCTCTCTTTGCAATTCTGGCCTTGAAGAGCCCAGGTTTTAAATAAATCTCCAGGGATTTAATCAAGGAAGTACATTATATTATTTTAATTAAGTAATTATTATGTGAATCAATTCCTGTGTTTTAATGTTAAAATAATAATCTGTAAACAGTGTAGAAACAACAATCCTAATTCAATATTTGTTAATGTAGATCAAGAGACTACAAAATAGGCAAATAGATGGTTCAAAATACTTGTCATTTCACTTTTTCATTGAAAGAACACTGCTATGCTGTGAAATGTTAAGATTATACAGGTATTTAAATCAAACTACTTGTTACCATAGGAAAGCAAAACAAGTATTTTGAACTATCTAATTGCCACCACAAAACAAAGTGGTAATTGGTCTAGTGATGGTTAGTTTCTTGCCATTGGCTAGCCATATAGATCTTGCAGGTTTGATATGTTCTACTGATAGTCATCCCTGTTTTAATTTAAAATAATAAAATGACAAACTACAAAAACAATTTTTAATTTAATGTTTAATAGAATACCTAACTAAAACTAAAGATGTTGTTATTTAATTGCATATGATATTTTTATGGTTGGAAATAATAATGGAAATTTTTCCTTTGTAAATGAAAATATCAGACAATAATAATTTTTTAAATCTATCTAATGAAAAATATACGGTGGTACAACTATGTTAAGTATACTATTTTTTTACATCATAAAGATTAATTTAAATTTATGAAAAATATCAAATGTGTTTTAATGGTGAAAAATGTTAACTATTTATTTACTTCATGTGAATCTCTTAAACATTTAAAAGTATTGTTGGAACATCAGTTTAGTTTATACTCTGATGATGATTTAAGTTTTATTATACTATATAACAGACATGGGCAAATGCAGCTCCTTTTGAGTTACATGCAGCTCTTGCTGAAAGTGTTAATTTCTGTTTATTATTATTTTTACACTTTTATTTTTGTAATTTTGTGAAAATATGTTTATTAAAAAAATTCAATATTTGTTTTATATTATATTTATATTATATAATAAAATCTCGCACCTTACCATACTATCTGCTACGACAGTACAGAACTGCGGCTCCCATGCATTTTGCAAAACCTACATTTCCGCTCCCACTGAACTGTTGCTTGCCCACCCCCGCTATATAAGTTCTTTCATCATTCATTAACTTTGATAAAATCTATTATAATAAAATTAATTTTTCTAAATTTGTTTAAAATGATATGTAGATAAAGCATTACATATTTTGTAATATACATTATGCTTTTGTAAATTTATAGAATTTTTTTGTCATCTTTCACTTTTAGAAGGGGGAAAAGAAATAAAGTAGTCAACATAATAAATTATAATTTTTATTTTCTTTTGTGTGTGTGTATTTTTAAAAATAATAATCATATGTTGAATAATTTAATGAAAAGAAAGATTATATCAAAATATCTAGTAATAGTTATTTATTTTAACTTTCAGGAAGTAAATTTAGAATTATACAAATTTGATGAATTGGACTCATTAATTCGTGGTATACATTTTATTGAAGCTAACAATCCAAGTGAATGTTATTATTGGTGTAATCCAAATGAAGAAACTTGTAGGAAAAGAAGATATGATTTTACAAACTGCTATCCATTTTTAGTTGTAAATATTGGTTCTGGAGTTAGTATTCTTGCTGTTTATTCTCCTAATAATTATAAAAGAATTTCAGGTACCAGGTAAGTTTTTGATATCATAAAAAAACCTCAAATAAATCCAATAAATTTATTCTTAGGATTTTTCTTTTTCATTCAGTTTAGGAGGTGGTACGTTTTTAGGGCTTTGTTGTCTTCTTACTGGTTGTGAAACTTTTGAAGAAGCCATTGCTTTAGCAGAGAAAGGTGATAGTAATAAAGTCGATAAACTAGTTAAAGATATTTATGGTGGAGATTATTCAAAATTTAATTTACCAGGTGATATTGTTGCTAGCAGGTAAGAATTTTTTTTAAGTATTTACATACCATTCATAATTATGTTGATAACATTTTGGAAAGCAGTAATTTCTTCAGTTAAAATAAATACTATCTAATATGTGATAATTCTATAAAATTACTAATTTTCTCACAAATACATAAATTTTTATTTCAGTTACTTATAAAGCCTACATTAACACTTATATCTTAACTTAGGATTCAAGTTAATAATATATCTTGAAGTATCGAATACAAGCAAAACCTTCTGACATGCAAGTGTTGCATGTAGTGCATATAACTGATTCTGGATATTGTACCTTTATTGCTAAAGAAGATACTTCATTCTCTATTCTATTATCTTTAATATTTATATTGAATAATTTAAAGACAGAGGCATAACAATTAGACTTATCTTTCAATGCTAATTTACATAATAATCAAAATGTTTAATATTGCTTTGCATAGGAAATTTAACTAAATTTAGAGATTTAAAGTTTGAAATATATAGTTATTATTTAAAACATTTGGTTACAGAACATTTTTAAATTAAATTTATCTAGTTTCACCATCATAATTATAATTATTATTATTATTACTTAAACTCAAATTCTTACTCAAAACTCCAAGATTTAAATTGTGATTATTTTGGTGGAATTAAACAAAAATAAAAAAAAATGTTAAAAGATAACACACATCAAGCAATATTTAATTTAAAATAGATACAATTTTTTTGACATTAGAAAAAAAAATTATTTCAAAATTTTTTACATGTAATGAATTTACAAAATAAAAAAAATTATTAAATATTTTTGGAAAATAATTAACTGAAATAATTTGCTTTAATCAAATTAATTCTTTTTGATAACATTTTTTTTTCGTGGATTTATTATATATCTATGAAGGCTGTTCCAAAATCAACTTCTGATTGGCTGGTAAAAATTAACAGCAATATGCCACACTGCACACAGAAGTAACGGTTTATACAAAGTATTGCTGAATAGTAATTCTATTTAGTTTTTCATTTGTGCATGAGTCAACTGAGTTAACCATGGACACTATCATTGTCATTTGTTTAAATGTTGAAATCTACAGATTGGGTAGCTCTAATGTAGGATTATTGCCTGCTTCATTTGTTAATATACACAATGTTTTTCAGATAAACAATACCCTTACATTGGTCTGTTAATGACACCTAGACCATAAGAGTTTAAACCCATTTTTTTAAATCTTTAATTATTCAGCTATCAAGCTTTGTGTGGAAGGGTACAAATATGCTCTTTGTACCAGGGCTATGATTGAGGCATTGATGTAGTATGGTGGCTGGAAAAAAGTTGATAGTATAATTAAGAGTGCTAAATTGAACTTATGATGTTAAAGGTTATCAAATTGGTGATTCTAAAAGCAGGTTCCACTATAACCAAATTTAATTACATTGATTGTAGTGTATTAAGGATTTTATTCTCAATTTCTGTCATGGCTGTCAACAGAGAAAGTTTGTTACATTGCTTTCTAGGCCCAATTTTGTTGTATCTTGCTAGACTTTATAGGAGACAAGTATTTTCTGCCCATTACACCCTTATTTCTTTACACATTCTTGTCAGATTGGATTGAAGAGACATTTACGTATTCATTTAATGATAGCGATTAATATGCTGAGTATGAGAGAGCTACATATAAAGATGCTAATGCAAGAATGCTAGCCAACAGACTGGCTGAACATCAAGATGACATTACACTACTGAAATTGTCAAAAGGATTTTGAATCAGTTATGAGCCTTTATGATCATATGCATCTTTAATACACCAATATTGGGACTACAATATGCTGTTTATCTGAGAAATGTATATATCAACAAATGAAATATGCACTAACCCTACGCTAGAGCTATCTAATCTGGGATTTCATTGTTTAAATAAGTGAACATACAAATACATTTTATATATTCAAAACTTTCCCCTATGTAACATGTTTTTGGTTTATTGTACATTTACTTAACAATTGTGTTTTTACTCTTTTTATTTTTCAAACGTGCACTTTAGGTCAAAATATGTTTGTTATTTGCATTCTATTGTAATTGCATTATGTTCTAATTTGAAAATGGTTGTCTGAGGAAGAAGAATATGCCTGAAAGTATTAGCATTTTGCTTTTTGGTATTAAATGTTTTCATTAGCAAAATATTTTGTGTGAATCTAGCCATTATGCTTTTGGAACTTTATGGTGAATTTTTTGAAATTTTGAGAATACTATTTTGCATTGACACAGAGATTTGATTACTATAAGTATCAAATGGGTATAAAAACAAACAACTGAATGGTATTCATAAAAAATACTCAAAGAATGGGCTTAGCCTTGATGTTTCTTCTGCACTACCAAGAAGAAGACAATATATTTCTAGACAGGATTGTGATGGGGATGAGACATTGGTTTAATTTCTGAACACAGAGATGAAGAACAGTAAACAGTGGATGCACATTCACTTTTTCAAACAAACACACTTGAATTCAAAAATCATGGCCACAGTCTTCTAGGCCGCCATTTTTGAAGTCAAGTTTAGTTGTCAATTATCTACAAAGGAATTTTGTTAACATTGAATATTATCTCTATCGCCATGGTTTCTAAAATCAGAGGCTTTGTTTTGGATTGATCTTGAAAGCTTCACTAAGATATGGAAGACTCACCAAGTGTATTGTTCTCTATGACAGAGCATAGCCTCACACTGGTTCACACTTGAGCAGTTCCACTAGATTTTCAACCATTTCATTACAGCCTGAACTTTGCATCAAGCAGTTACC
This sequence comes from Centruroides vittatus, assembly GCF_030686945.1. NCBI lineage: Eukaryota > Metazoa > Arthropoda > Arachnida > Scorpiones > Buthidae > Centruroides > Centruroides vittatus. The sequence continues at coordinate 2,231,966 of NW_027122194.1, forward strand.
ATCTCTTCAAGATAAGGTGTAGTTAGTTACCCAGCAGTTTGAAACAAATGAGCTCATGGATGCAGTCAGCAACAGGCTGCATAATGTGATGGTACTGTTCTTTTACATGGGATTGTAAAAGCAGCTACCACTGTAAGACAAGTATGAGTTTGGATGGCAACTGTGGAAAAGTGATGTAGCTATTTATAAGTACATATTTGTGAGCAACCAATTTTTTCCTCTATTTGTGACTTTTTTCCAGCCAATCTGAGGTTGATTTTGGAAGATTTCTTGAATTAAATGAATAATTACATTATTTCATGAATTATTTTCAATTTTTAGATTGATGACTGTTACCATATCATTATAATAATAATTTTTATTATTAGTTTTGGTCAAATGTCAAGTAAGGAAAAAAGAGCAGCAGTTACAAAAGAAGATTTAGCAAGAGCAACATTAGTTACATTAACAAATAACATTGGTTCTATAGCTAGGATGTGTGCTGTAAATGAGGTAAATATTTTATTTACTGTTGTTTATCTGTCTCCTCTCAAAATTTCATGTCCATGTGATATGTTTAATGTTATTGCTGTCTAACATAATACTAAAAACATATGGTACCATAATATTGTATACTTTTTGTATAATGTGTGTGATAAAGATACCTATGGAAGAGTAGATAAAGTAAGCCTTTAATCCATTTACCATAGGCATTTTATTTATTTTCATATTACTATTGTGAATATCTGGAATAGATACATTTATCATGGATGATTTTGTAATTATAGTTTTTTCGAAGTATTAGTCTTTGTTCTATATTCTAATAGAGAATCTTTGGGATAAAGTTGAGCACTGTATACACCAGTGTACATATTCAAATCCGGATGAATTGTGGTCTGCCATCCAAAAAGCATAGTATGAGATTCCCCAATCAGTGTTTGACAACTTTGTTGATTCAATGGAACGTAATGTGATGCAGTGATCAAATGCTCTGGTTACACCATAAATTACTAATATTTTGTCCTGAAAATACTGGACAAATCTGCATACTTCCTTTGGTAGCTCTACTTTTGTCACTGTGTAAAATATAAAAACTTAGTTTTTTATTGTGTAAATTAGATTTAAAATAAAATCTGTTTGATTCAATTGAGTATTTTGACTTTGTTTGTACTCTTTTCAACTATCACAATATTAATTATGTATTCATATTATGAAGTTTAGACAGACTCAAAAATGTAAAAATTTTTTGTAAATAGTCTAAACTTCATAATATGAAGAAATAATATCCTCAGTCGACATTGAAAATTATATTAATTATGTAGTAGGTGGTAAACAAAATAAAGGTTGCATTTTAAAAAAATATGTCAAGGGTAGCTCTACTTCTGGCCACTACTGTATATTGACAGAGCTTTTGTTACTATCTGTATATTAAGAGAGCTGTTTTAATTTTTGTTTTTGTTATCACTGCTTTATTTAATACTACTATTTAATTTACTTTTATCAAGATCCTGTTTACTTCACACATTTCTTCATTGATATCTTTTATACATTTAGTTGCTATGAATGGCCATTTTTATAAAGTGAATATTGTAGAAATGCAATTTAAATTATTTTTCCTACTCATAATCACCATCCTTTTCATTAAGACAGGAATCTACTGGCCAGAAGTTTGTAAAATAACCATGTTGCTTTCACATTAATGTTCGATTTTTTCCATTGTATATAATAATCATCATCTTTAAACACAGGTTCCAGAAAGTAATGGTCATCAATTTAAAAAAAAATCTATTCATGGCAGATAGATTAGCTTGCTTGGAGTGAATATTTTGCTTATTGAGGTGGAGTGTTAGTGAAATCTCTTCTATGTGGCTTATAGAATTGAGTTTATCATCAAAATTTGATTGGTCAATTTTGATTTAAACTTTGTCATTTTACATAAGATGTGGAAATTAAAAATACAATTAAAATTGTGGGTCTATGATTTCATTTTTGAGATAAAAGATCAAGAGTGCACACGATTATTTTTTATGCCAGTGCAATGTCACTATCATGGCAGTAGCAAGTGATCATTATACATAGCTCCCTGAAACAATATTATTGACTTGCTAATACTTTGACTCTATTCTTAGTTTGCATTTGGAAAGAAAACAAACTGTGCCTAGCAGATTTTTATATTATATATAAATTGTTGTGTGTGTGATTTTTAAGGAGGATGATTTTTTGTGTGGAAGTGCAAATTCTTGTTTTTGTATATGAGATGCAATAACATTTTATACTTAACCTGCTTGTGATGAAGGGCAAAGCTATTTTGTATAGTGTTGAAGGCATAAAATTTATTTGTATTGCATAGTCTTTTGTGTAGTAAGTTTTGAATCTAGTGCATGTGATGATGCTATGCTGTAAGATATGTCAAACATTTGTTAAATTTGTTTGTGTGTATTAAAATGTGTTGGCCAGTTCCATGTGCAAAGGAAGAATTGTTTTTGTAAATAAAATTCAGAATTTTTGATATATTATATTTGGGGTTGTTTTTGTTGTTGTTGTTGTTTGTAAATTAAAATAAAGAATTAAACTGTAAGGTTAAAGCCAGTGGCTGCCAAATTATCAGGCTATAATATAGCTATGTAATTAATTAAATACTAAATACAGTGGAACCTCACTTAACGAGCATAATTTGTTTCAGAATCTTACTTGTAATGCGAAACACTTGTTAAGCAAAACAATTTTTCTTATTTAAATGAATGTAAAATATGATAATGTGTTCCATGCTGAAAAAAATATTTGTTATATAATGTATAATGTTTGTTCAAAAAAAAAAAATATATACAATATACATTGCTAAGGTGTGTGAATCATCTGCATGTTCATTCTGCACTAGAAGAAAGTGCAGAATGAACCAACCTGGAATACAAATTCAATTTGTAGAAAACAAAAACAAAAATTGAAATTTAATTTGAAATCAGTCATTAAATTTATTACAAGATGGCAGCATAACTGCTTGCCTCTAGTCAAATTATTTAATTTTTAATATTTAATTATAGCCTTTACATAGCCCAAGAATTTGGCATATTTATTATATAACAGGCTATGGTTGTTGTTGTTTATATGTAATATGTCTGAACACAAGTTTGGAAAAATGTGGGATCACAAGTGACACTAATGTGCTAGCGGAACGAGGGCTAAACACAGACTGATGTAGCATGTGCACAATCTGGAACATCCCTTCTCGTCAGTTGTTAAGCAAGTCATTTTTTACAATTTGTTTTGCTCGTTAAGTGATGTTCCACTGTAATTTATTTAGAAGTAGACAGTAGACAGCTGCCATCTTGTACTAGATTTAATGATTATAATAAATTGGATTTCTTATAATCATAACTATAAATCAGATTTATGATTTGATGATTTATACATATATATATTGTAGGGTATTGAACGAGTTGTTTTCGTTGGAAATTTTCTGCATATCAATGAACTTTCAATGAAATTACTTGCATATGCAATGGAGTTTTGGTCAAAAGGAACTATGAAAGCTGTTTTCTTAGAACATGAAGTAAGTTATCAAATTAGTTTTTATTTTTTATAAATTTTAGAGAAAAATGACATGTGGTAAATTTATTTACAGGGTTATTTTGGTTCTGTTGGATGTTTATTAGAGCTGATGAAGACAGGAAGTTAACAACAATAGCTGTAAAGATGACATTTACAAATTCCATCTTGTAATATAAATACATTTATTCAAATTTTTATTTAGTTTTTCTTCAAGGAGAAGAATAATTTTTGTGGTTCTCTATGGAACTAATGGTACAGCATTTTAGGATAATGGATCAATGTGACTTTTCACAAATTGGAATGCACTATCATTTTAGCGTTTTTTTTTTGTAATTAGATTTTATAAAAAAAATTAGAAATTATAATTTTTCCATATTAATGATATATATATGCATTAAAAGTAAATAATTATTTACATTTCAATTTATTTGTGATTTAAATTACATTGCCATGATAAATGATTGCTCATTTCAAGAAAACCAAAGCTATAGTCAAAGCCTAACATTTTTGAGTTAGTTTTCTTGTATCATTTTAAAACTGCAAAAGAATATAACTCAAATATTCTGATTGTAAATCAAAATTTTACATGTGTTACATGATTTAAGAAGTTTAATACAAAGTTAAATTTATATTCCAATTAGACTTTCTTAATTATATTAGAAATGATGTCACATTTTCATACTTAAAATATAAATTTTGGAAAATAATAATCTATATTTCATATTATCTATGGTCATTGAATTTATTAAGTAAAGATATTACAAATAAATCATTTGAAGATTACATAATTTATTTTTTAAATATTCCAAAATAAACAGAACTTTTAGAATCCATGAATATTGCTGTTGACAAATTAAATGTCAAATCCAAATCTATATTTTTGTCATTGTCTGTCAGTGTATATTTTTAAATCTCTCTCTAAAGCAACTTAATTAAAGAGTTTAAATATAACAATTAAAGAATGAGGTATTCTAAAAGTACGGTTTTTAAGGAATCTTCTCAAAATTATGTAGATAATATTAAAATTGATTTGATTGGAGCAAAACAAAAACACTTAGTATTTCTGAACTGTACATCTGTTATCAGGAGACAGTAAAAATTTGCTGTTAGCTTTTGATTAAAAATAACCTTAAAGTATTATTTTCTTAATAGTTTTGCTCCAAAAAAATGTAGTTTTTGAATTGGATCTGAAAATTAATCTTATATTAATAGAACTATATACTTTGCATGTTTATATGATTTTCATCAAATATATGTAAGACTGAATACAATTTTAAAAATTGCTTGATTCAGATTTATAGTATAAATATTAGTGAGGTTGCAGGCAAAGTTTTCATCTCCAAAATGTGAATGTCAAGCGCTGCTTACAAGATAGCAACGTTCAACTTTTACATTTTAGAAATGAAAACTTTGGCTGCAACCTTACTATTAATTTAATGAAAACTTTTAAATTGAAGTCAGAAAATGTTTAATTGTCATATTATACTTATTTTCAGTTTACAAAATGATATAAAGAATCAAAGTTGATCAAACAATGTTAGGAATTTGAATAAAATTTGGTTTTTTGAAGTAAATAATTATTTACTAAAATTTATAAATGAGGAACCAATTAGTGAATGAGTGATTATTTATATTTGTAAAAAACAAACATATTTTACTGCATTCATGTAAAATTCAATCTAGGATAAAGTAAGTCTTATTTGGTACACTTTATAGTAATTTTGATACAAATAAGTAGATTCATGATTAATAACTGTATAAAAAAGATTTGTTTTTTAAACCATATTTGTGCATTTAATGGACATATCCAGGGAATTGCAAAAAATCACATTGAATCTGTTGGAAAATATATACTATTCAATATCATCCTCAATATATTGACATATATGCATATCTTAATCACTCCATTATATGGCATAGTCAGCAGAAAGATTAACAATGAATAAAATTTTGAAATGTCTAAACAATAGTAGAGTGAAATATATATTATTTTTCTAATATTTAAAAAGAAAACAATTTTAGAAGCAAAAAATTTCTGCTCTCAATTTAGAGCAATATGCCCAAGTTAGATTTAAAGTCAATAGAAAAGTACACTGCACTACAAATGTAAATTTAATAAATTTCTCTTGGAAAATATATTGCAACCATTACATGTGCAAATATGGCAAGATGCAAAAATATTCCCAAAATAACAACGAATCACAGAAGAAACGACTCTCTCTAAACGTCCCACTACAAAAGGACTAATCATTTCTTATACCATACACTTCCATCTGAAATCTTCCTAAACAGCATTTTTAGAGCTACACCCCTGTAAATAGAATACATTTGTATCTGTGAAAGAGAGTATTTATTATTATTGCAAGTTTGCAAATTGTGATAAATAACTCTGAGAAAAATAATTTATTTCCAGGATGCAATGGTGGAACAATTATTTTAAATGATTTATGTTTCATAATGTTATATATATATATAAAGATATACTTAATTTAGACTAGAAGTAATTGTTACTTTATGGATATATTACATGTTAATATTTATTATTATTATTATTATTTTCTTTTTTCTAATTTGATCAACCAATTAAGATTATTATTATTATGTATAAATATTTTAAGTTTCAATTTTTTCAATAAAATTTTCTTCAATATATTTGTTCATTCTTGTGTAGGAAAAAAAATTGAATATAAATATCATTAAAAAATGTCATGGTGTATAAAATTCTTTATGAAAGAATTGAGATCACTATTATTTATTTGATGATTAAGCTTTGAATATTACAAAATATAAACAAATGAAGAATATTGAAGACATATTGAAGAATATAAACAAATACTTATGATAAATCATTGTATAACAATATTTTATCAAAAGTATGTTTGTATAACTTAGCCAACCACCATCAGCATATATAAAACTATAAAGGCATCAGTCTGGCATTCTTGGAGTCTGGAATTGAATACAGATGAGGAATCCTGGAAACTTTTTCATGGATGATCTGTTTTGGCTATGTCATACCCGTGAGTGACCAAGGGACAGAAAACTGGTAGTCAGTTGCAGATTCACACCTAACTATGAGCTGGCTGCATAATTTTTCAAGATTTTCTTTATTTTCCTAATGCTTAAATAAGGACCAGTTTGCAAAGAAAAACTTTCAAGACACCTCTTGACAGATTGTATTGCAATGCAAGAGAAATTGATACAATTCCTCTTCCTAAAGATACAAATTTGGACAGAGAAGAAAGAGTAAAAACTAAAACAGAAATAAAGCATATAAACCCCCTAAATTTACTACCGCCCTTCAGGCAGTGAGTAAGTCTTGGGGGCAAAAAGAACCAAGGAAGCAGCAGGGGAGGGTTCTAACTGAATGATGATCATAGGGGAGGATGAGGGGGATAGGTCACTGGCAACCTTTCCCTTTTCTCCATTAAAACAGGTAAGAAAAAATATTGCATTTAATGGTTTCCTGATATGGAGAAAAATTTACTGTACAGTGAGGACACACAATGTGAGATTCATAGAAAAGTTTTTCTAAGATATTTCCAAGCCTTTCTCACACAAGGGAAAATGGGTTGGGGACATTGGGTATAAGTTTATGGAATCAAGAGATGATGGCTCAAAAAAGTTTGGGAATCACTGGGTTACACAAACATATAGGATGTTTCAAAATTATGTATGTATGGATAAATTCATATTTCATAAATTACCTATATTTTTTATATTTAAAAAAAACTCAATTTCATACAGTTTAAACAGCTCACTAATATGTTGAATAAAACAAAATTTATGTTATGAGCACTGATATAATAATCATTTAGTGTAATGACATAGAGATGGGGGGATTGTGTCAAGAGGGTGTTGATGAATGCTTACACAGGGAGAGGAAATCATCTGTGTTTGTGCATACAAAATAGTTCATTTATTTTGGAATATTCTGTTGTTAATTGACATTTGTTGTACTGTACATATGATTGCACAAATGGGGAGGGGGAAGCAGTAGTGATGACAAATTGTATACAGAAATGGGTGGAAATTAAAAATTGAAGCAAAATCTGTTGTCTCAATATGTGCACACCACCTAAGTGTCATCTTTCTTCAACGACATTAGATCACAGAACACAGTCGAAATTTTGTGCACTGCTCACTGCATTTGCTGACTATCATTTGCCTATTACAATTACCTGCCATGCCAGACCTTATAGGAGGACTAACAGGGTCATTTTTCCTTGGCTTCACATTTATAAGAACTCAAACGTTTGTTGTATAATTACAACAAATGTTCTTGAGTGTTTGAGTTAATGATGGAGAAGAGTAAAAAGGCTTTAGCCTATTATTATGACCAGGAACTTAAAAAATTTTTAATGGGTGTACTCTCCTATGTGTCCGTCATCACACAGCCATTGTGGATCAAACCACATCTTTAATTGATATGATTGAGTCCTCATAGACTATGACAGAGATTTTAAAAATATTTACTTCCAGATAAGCTAGATTAATTATAACAGATCTTTTTGAATCCAATTATTAATCTAGTAATTAGAATTATCATTAACCCATACGACGTTTTTGTGAATACTCAAGGTCATTACCCGAATGCCCGAATCAGTGAAACGTTTGCAACAATAGCAAGGCAGTAAATAAAATTTGTTCATTCGAAAAATTACGAATAGGACATTCCGTATACGCTATACAGTATTATTATCCAGATGATGATCGCTGATCTAAACTAAATTCATACACCGTTGATAGTTTGGGGGTAGTCTTATAGGACTGGTATATGCTAAAACTATAAAACTTTGACGAAAATTTATACCTCGTCTTATCTGCGAAAATATACGGTATACATTTTTTGACTATTTTTTCTTACCATTAACGAAAACTCCCAAAAATATTTTAAAATGAACACATTAAATTGACAGTAAATAGAAATAGTAACGACATTTATGAATAAATAATGCACAAAACCGAATTAAAATAGTATTTATAAGCAGTCATTTATAAAAGACGAAAGCAATATCTGAGTTAAAAACGAGAAAATATCATATATTAATTTCGAATGTTTACAGCTGCTTATCCCTGTGTTCCAGCCAAACTTACGCTTTTCCGGGATATGTTAAAAGGGTGATAGCGCGATATCCGTAACCGGTCTCGCCCGTGCTAGCTACACCAGCGACCCCTAGGTCTGTAATCTAGTATTGATTCTGTTTCTTCATGGGGGGCCAACATTCTTCTAGCCCAGGGCCCCTTACGTTCTAAAGACGGCACTGTCTGCAGCAAAATATTATCTTGTCTTTCATGGCAGAGCTGTAAACAGCCATTTTCCAGCAATACATGAGAATGAAGATTTCTTAAACATAATAATATGTCAACAAATATCCCTTGTACCATTACGAGTGTCGACTGTCATATGAGATAGCTCCACAGATAGTATGCCATCAGTGGCAGCAGTGTTCTCAATAGTAAAGGCGGCGATGAAGCTCTTACCGATCAATGGTCCTCCACTCTAAAGCAGTCCATTTCGAAACAGAACCAGGATTCATAACTCAAGACGCTAGTCTGTAGCAGTCCGTAAGCTTGTGTCACACTCAGGGCTGGATTTAACAATCAGAGGCCCATGGGCAGAAATAAGGTGGGGCCCCCTTTAACAGTAGGCAAGTTTGATGATTTAGAAAATTTATAAACTTGCACGAACGAATCGCGCGATATTTCAAGTATTTTAAAAATTTCAACTGTAGGAAGTTGTAAATTTCATTTAAAAATAAGGATATTGTAAACGTACTGTACATATATTTTATTGTGTAAAACTCAGTGGCGTGCCGTGACGTTTGATGATAGGGAAGCTGTGTTTCTGTAAGAAGCCGACTTCCAAGGGCAATCAGTTAATTGCGCGTCAGTGAAGGCCTACGGTCCATTCGTACGTACGTAGTGGCGGAAGAGACGTACCTGACAAAAATTGACAAAAAAGAAACACAAAATAAACATATACTATGTACAAAATAGTTTGCTTTAGGACAATGAGCCGTTCGGACATCCTGGGCGTCGATGTGGTTCTTCGATGGTCGGTCGAAGGTGGCCCCGGGACAATGGCGTTAACAAGTCTGTAGGGCACGGCGAGACTTCCTCTGTTGGCGTCGGGGACACGGTCTAAGTCCGAAGGGGCACGCACGGGTTACAGGTTGGCACAATAGAAATTGTATTTTTTTTTTTTTTTTTTTTTTTTTTGCGCGTTGACACACGGCGTTTTGGTAATTCGGAATGTTAACCGAGTGCCAGGTGTCAGAGATTGTCGGGGTAATCCCGTTCTTTCTATCTCCGTTCTTTCTTTCGTCTATTTGATTGGTCATTTTTCCTCAATCACGCTTCCCGAGTGGTTGATCCTGGTTACTAAACGTAACGAGACTCTTACCAGGAGCGGGAGAAAAGTCAAAATCGAAGATGAATTCGATCTTCCACCGATCATAGGACGACTTCCTTCCGCGATTTATGATTTCTGCCTGGCAGTTTGATATAAACAATGGGTGTTCGACTACAAACGACTTTTACCTATATTTTTTTAAACTAATAAATTTTTTTCTAAATTAACCGTTTTTTCACGTTTTTCGTGACGGGTCAGACTTGTCCGGTACATGACATTTTCATAAAAGTTTTAAACAAATAGTGGAAATGACAAAAATAAACAATTCATGTATTTTAGTTCTAAAATACAAATGATGCATACATAATACAAATTGATACGATACAAACAATGATAGAAAAACTTGTTTTTTTAAGTTTTTTTATAAACTAACTCTATTCGGCGATTTTTTCCGCAAAGTCGTTAATTACTTTATCATAAAAGTCGCTGGTCGTCGACTCCATCAACGTATTTGAACGCTCTTTTCTATCGAAAGCAACGCTAGCGACCGCAATCTTTCCTCCGACCGAGTGTTCCTGGCCAATGTATGAATTTATTTCGTGGTCGAAAAACTGCGCTCAACACACGCACTGGTAGATGGTACCGTAAAAATTAATGATATTAAATCATATAATTGTTTTAGTACGTCTTTGTTCGGATCGACATTAATTATAATACTTTTTATGTCTAAGAGTTACTTGTCAATAGGCCTATAGTCCGGACACGAATATAAATATTGCGATTCGCTACGTAATTTAGATAAATCAAAACATTTCCCATAAAATTTATTTAATTTAAAGAATTAAAACACGCTTGGAAAAATTGTTTTTCACAATATTAAAATTATTAACATCTAAAAGTGATAAAAATTCTAAAGATTTTGTCTGAAAATCTGTCAATATAATTACAGTATAATTAAAAGAAAATTATAATTAAATATAGCTTTGCAACAAAAACGTACATAAAAATAACATTGAATACTCTTTACTTTTTAAATCTTAAACAATTCACTTAGCCACTGGGTAAGGAGCTATCTGACTAAGGGATAGAATCGTTGGAAGCGTTACGTGTGTAGCTTCTACCAGCTAAACCAGCTGAGGCTGGTGCTCTGTAAAGAGCATGCGCAAATGCCTATAATCTGGCTGCTTGGAAGCGTTATACGTGTGTAGCTTCCATCAACTAAACCGGCTGAGGTTTTTTTTTTTTTTTTTTTTTTTTTAACTCTTTCCGCCCTGTGGGCACTAAGAGGGCCTCTTTTAGTAGGCCCATTATGGGTTCGGCCAGGCCCACAATGGGGCGACCGGGTGGTGAGGGACGGGGCCCGACATATCCGAACGGACCACCCCCCGAAAAATTCCTGGGGATTATTCGACCCGTTCGGATTCGATCCCGGGTCCCCCAGAGCGGTAGGCTGCCACCTTTACCGCTCGGCCATCCGGCCGTCAACCGGCTGAGGTTGGTGCTCTGTAAAGCGCATCCGCCAATGCCGTCTGGATGCTTTACACCATTCAGTTATTCTCGCCGTGGAAGCTGTCTGGTAAGCGCTTCCATTCCGCCACTGATATTCGAATATACAATAGCAATCTTATCGTTTTTTTTCACATGTATATAGAAATTTGTAATAAGATACATAATGCAGTTATAATAAAATATTAATTTTAATTAATTCAAAGTACGTTAAAATATGAAAATTTATATTTTAGAAACTGCAAGGAAAGTTTATTGGAAAGTCGAAGCGGCGCTTCCACCGCTTCCAATGACGGCACGCTACTGGTAAAACTAATTATTTTAATTTAATTGAAAATGCTTATGTAAAATTTTTTTTTCTGCAAGTTAACTTTACACCAGTGAAACTTATATATATTCAATAGTTAAGTATATAGTAAAATATATATATATTTAAACAGAGTTTTGTGGGGGCCCTGGGCACCGGCCCCAAATGCCCTTATGTAAATCCGGCTCTGGCTGCAGAACTAAGTGTGTTCCAGAAATGTCTGTCACGTAGCCATACTTAGACGAACAGCCATGCAGGGTCGTGCGAAGCTCTGTGGCCTAGACCCACGAATTGTCAGGACCTTTATATGAAATTTTTCTATAATAGAAGTATACATCATATAATAATTGATCTGTAAGATTTATGGCCTTAGCTAATACTGAATTCAGAGTAGGCCTACGTGATTCAAACAAGACCATGCATTTACATATCCTCGTATTTGACGCTCATAACATCTGGAGGCCTTATGCCAAAGCTACTCAGTGACAGGTAATAGTTGTCTGAAATTGCCACTGGACGGGGGACTGTATATTTTGGCTCTTCACGATTTCTGGTAGAGACGTTTCTCCCCATATGTAATATCCCGTTGTACAACCTTGACTTCAACTTTGCTCAATATAGACGAACATGTAATATTAATCAAAAATATTTAAACTGAATTGGATTTATTATTTTCAGTATATCAATATAATTGGAATATTCAGCTTGCTTATAACGAAAATTAGAACGCAACAATTTAGTGGAATAAAGTGGTGATAGGTGAAATTTACAATAGCAGTTACTGGCATTATTTATCAAATCAAACCAGTTCCGGATTTTATATCGTACGAACATCAGTCGATTGTTCTTTTCTAGGAATAAATACTTTTTAGTACAACCCGGAGATGACACTAACAAATAAGGTTGCTTAAAATATAATTATTAGATAGAATTAATTGTTTATTCATTACGACATTAACGTCTTTATTTTTAAATAAACATAAAAAAATTGCTGTTTTAATGTTTTATATTTTAAATAAGAACTTATAGACAAATATAGAATAGAATAATAATAAATAGTTGAAATGTTAAAAAAAAAACATGTACCAAAAATACAGAAATTTGTTTCGTTTATAATAAGCGAACTTCTTTTAAAACATGTCTAATTTAGCAAGATGACAGGAAACATCTGTTTAAAAAGCAATTTTAAATATAATAAGTAAATATATATTAATGCACGTATTATACTGATTTAAAATACAGTCGAGTCCGCATAAGTCGTCATAGGTATAACTCGACACCGTCGGTTAAGTATTCAGTTTATTAAGTAAATATATGTAAAGAACGGTGGAAGAGGTCTAGAGATAGTAGAGTGAGGATCTTTTGGAGGGAAGAAAGTAAAGAGGTGATGAGTCATAAATACAGTGATTTATTGTCTGCAATCCGGAGTCAGTCGGTATTAACGTTTGAGATTTTGGACGATTTAATTAAATCATCATTTTCTGATTGGTATCAAAGGTCGGTTGGAACGTGTATTTCGTGGTTTGATGTAGATTGTAGATTGAGTATTGCGAGGAGAAACCAGGCGTTGAAAAGAATGAGGCCAGCCAAGATTGGAAATAGTGTTGCTGTGGGTAATTTCATTAAGGAACGGAATATCACTCGCAATTTATGCAGAACTAAGAAAAAGCTTTTTTTGAAAAGGATGAATAGTAATTTGGCGTCTGGTGATAGTAAACAGTTCTGGCGATCTATTAATTTCTTTATTGGTAGGAAACGTAGTGAACTTCCGGCTCTCGATTGGGTATCGCATTTTGCTCGGAAATTTTGTTCTAGGCAGTATTTACCAGATATCACTGTATATAATTGGTGTGTGAATTGGCAGGACGAGTTGTTGGATACCGACATAACGGAACAGGAAGTCAAAAAGGTTTTAGTTTCCATGAAAAATGGAACTGCTCCAGGTATAGATGGTATTCCGGTGGAGCTGTATAAGAATCTTCCAGAATTGGTTGGATATTTGGCAGGTTTGTTCAATAATGTCTATCAATCAGGAATAATTCCATTGGATTGGCGTATATGTAAGATCATTCCTATATTTAAGAAAGGGCGTAGAGATTTGCCGGATAATTATAGACCAATTTCATTATTACCGACTATTTCTAAAGTGTTTTGTAAAATCTTAGGTAAGCGATTGGTAATGTGGTTGAATAAGTTTGAAGTTCTTTCGGACTTCCAGGTTGGTTTCCGGTCGGGTTTTTCAACATTGGACAATATTTTTGTTTTATATGCTTTAATACAGAAGTCTTTAAGGAAGAAACGAGGCAAACTTTACGTCTTTTTTGTGGATTTGACTGCTGCATTTGATTCCTTGGATAGAGACATTTTGTGGAGACAGCTATTGAAGATTGGGTTGAGTTATAAATTTGTAAATTTTTTGATGCAGTTATATACTAATACAGAGGCATGTGTGTCCGGTAAAGATGGTATTTCTGATCTTTTTTATACGTTTAAGGGTGTGAGACAGGATTGTGTTTTGAGCCCATTATTGTTTAATCTATATTTATTTCCACTGGTAAGTAAATTGATTGCTTCTGAATTAGGGGGTATTGATCTTTTGGGAACTGAAGTGAAAATTTTGACGTATGCTGATGATTTGGTGGTCATGGCAGACTCGCCCTTGGGCCTACAGAGATTGATAGATTTTTTGGAAATGGCATTACAGGAGTTAAATCTTTCTGTGAATATTAATAAATCTAAAATTATGGTTTTTCGAAACGGAGGAAAACATTCTAAAAGGGAAAATTGGTTTTTACAAGAGGGTAAAATAGAAGTAGTTGATGAGTATAAATATTTGGGTGTATTCTTCCAGTCTAACGGTCGTTTTTCTAAACATTTAAAGTATATTCATAATAAAGTGAATATAGGAATAGATAAGATTATTAAGGTATGTGTTTCTGGTAGATTGGTACGGTGGAAAGATAAGTTAAAATTGTTTGAGGCTTTTATACAGTCAGTAGTGTTATATGGGTCCGAGGTGTGGGGTTTTGATTGGAAAGACAGAGATGATAATCTACAAATTAATTTTATTAAGCGTCTATATTCATTAAAAAGATGGATTCCATCGTATATTATATATTTGGAGTTTCAAAGGGTTCCCCTTTATTTTAATATAATAAAAAGTAATTTAAGATGGGTATATAAACAGGCTGCTAGTAAGCTTACTGAGTCGGCTAAATTATTATTAATTTCGTTAAGAATAGCGTGGGGAGATCGTATTATGTCTTTGATGCAGAAGTTCGGTTATCGAATGGATCCGACAATGGTCAATGAAACTATTGCCTCTGATATTTTAATGCGGCTTGCGATCAATTATGTAAACGAATTCAAAGATAGAGCGGCCAACTATAAATATAATAAGTGGTATCGGGATGTTTTTAATGATTGGGGGTCGCTGACTTATTTAAATATGGAAAGACCATTTTCTATGATACAAGCAGTGCTACATGTTCGTTGTAATACATTTAGACGAATGAGTTCTCCGTGTATCGAGTATTGTGAGTTCTGTGATTCTTGCGTCAATTTTGATGCTTACCATGTGGTTGCTGAATGTAAAGTTTTAACTGCAGATAGACAAAAGTGCTTTGGAGAAGATTATTTGTCAATTCAATCATATAGGCAACTGTTGCAAGACCATAACAAATATTACTGTATTTATATATTTATTACTAAGATAAACGATCAACAGAATAGATTTGATTAGAATAAGCTATTTTTTATTCTTTCCTTTTTCAGAAGTTTGTCCAACAGGTGGTGTGTTTACAGTAT
This sequence comes from Centruroides vittatus, assembly GCF_030686945.1. NCBI lineage: Eukaryota > Metazoa > Arthropoda > Arachnida > Scorpiones > Buthidae > Centruroides > Centruroides vittatus. The sequence continues at coordinate 2,247,469 of NW_027122194.1, forward strand.
TTAAGAGGACATCTGGGTGTTGGCTAGTTGGCAGCGTTTATGGTCGGCGCTTTTGGGCGGTTATTAATTAACACTTTAATATTTTTCAGGTATTTGTTTAATTTATTTTCGATTATTAAGTGTGTTAAGTGTATTTTCGATTATTAAGTGTGTATTTTAGTGTGTTAATTTATTTTGTTTTATTATTACTTTTAGTTTTATATGCGTCGACCAATCGCTGCCACTTTCTTGTTTTGTGTGTTTATTTGTTATTTGTCATTTTGTTTTTTGGGGGGACATTTATTGATTTTAGAAGGGATGTGACGTGAATAATTTTGTACCTCTTTTTGTTTATAGATTGATTGTCACGTGTCTCTGGTAGAAGATACTGTAATTGTATTCTTATACTATTATGTGTGATTGTAATATTTTTTTTTTTTGTTTGTTCACTTATTGCCCGTACATACAGGGCTTTCCTTGTACTATCAAAATAAAATAAAGTAAATATATGTAAATGCATGGTCCCGGCCGACTTACATAGGCATTAATGTTTAAAAAACTCCGGTTTACTCGACACCGTTTAACTCGTCACCACTGGATAAATCGACATATTTTTGCCGTCCCACACTCGTTTAGACGTCCGATAAGTCGACTCCCCTCCTGAAAAAAATGAGTTCACACTGTAAATTCATTTTTTTTTTTTTTCAGGAGAGTCCACTTATTTATTAAGGCATTTTTATTACTATGTATATATTAACATTTTATGTATTTTTATGTATAAAATAATAACATAAACAAAAAGAAAATATACAATCTATATCAACGAAACAGCAGAATCCGATTTTGCATTTTCTCACGTCATGCGTTATTTGTAGCACGTGTTTCACATTTGTTAGAAATGAGTGTCCGAAGGCTAACAACGCTTACTCTGAAGGAAAAATACGAACTTGTTGAATGTAATGTAATTTGAATGTAAGAAAACTTCGCAAGCCAAATTTGCAAAACAAAAAACCTTCCAAAAACAACATTGGCGGGAATTCTCAAGAAAAAAGAGAAATTAAGAAACTTTTTCTTGGATTTTCGTCGCGGTTGTGTCGAAAACGCCAGAGAAAGTCGTCGTAAAAAGATGTCAAAGATTGTCTCGTAGGTTGGTTAAGCAAATTCGTTCATCGAATCTTCCTGTTTAGGGACCGATACTGAAACAAGAGGCGATGGAAATTGCTGGGATACTTGGAGTAGAAACAGTAGCGTAGCGTAGTGGGGGCGGCATTTTTTCACAATAAATAATAATAATATCTTGTAAAAATTTGAACCATTTCATTTCATATTTTTATCGCACCTACGATTCGGACCGATTGAAATGAGCACGGAATTTTTCATTAGTTATTCTGTGGCGAAACTGGGGAATCCCCTTTCTTTAAATGAATGTATAATAATGACATCTTGCTCATTGTAGCGACTGACAACACCGTCTATACTGACTTATAGTGGGGGTGCAGTCACGTGATATAACGTCATCGCTCCGCCCAACAAATCAATCGTCCGCCGTATTGGTTGCTGATTTCACGTTACCCTGCTTGATCACTTTATTACGTCAACGTGGAAGAAAGGAATTTTACTGGCTTTGCAGCCGATTTAAAAGGTAATGATTTGATAAAATATAAAGGGAAAACTTCTTTTATTGAATTGGATCCATAAGAAATGAAACAAACGTATTTTTCATCCAACGATTTAACCACGTGGCCAACATGGAGACAAGTAATTATTTGGAAACTCCTTTTCATAAAAACTCCTGATTAGCCAATTCCAAAATGTATTAGTCTGGAATCGCTATTTATGTTATGATGGTCTTGATAGATATTTGTGTTTATACTGTATTGGTGTATGTAAGCTGATGAGTTTTCATGCCCGAAATGCATTCTACTAAAAATTTGATTGTGGTTAATTGAAGGCTAATTTTTATAAAAATTTAGTCTATTTTGTTCCAGTCAGTCCCTGATGTGATAAGCCCTCCAATTTATTATAGCCACATTTATTAGGCTAATTCATTTAATCTTAATAACAGGTTGTTAGAGACTTGCGCAACACAAAACCATAGTGACAAAAATAAATTTAATGGTAATTATAAATACAATTTAACTTAAAATGTGGCTAAATATAAAATTACATTCATCTTTATATTAACGCAGTTATGTTATGAGTAATGGAAAGTCTCGCATGAAGATACGTACTGTACCTTTCCTACAAGCAAAATTAGATCATTACGAATAAAATATCACGATGAATAAATCCGCTTCAACTAATTATGAGCATCGAGTGATTTGTATGCCTTCATCTGATCCAGTGTGACAGGTTGTTAAAACCAAATAATTTACTTGTCTCCATGTTCTATAGTTGGCCACGTGGTTAAATCGTTGGATGAAATATCCGTTTGTTTCATTTCTTATGGATCCAATTCAATAAAAGAAGTTTTCTCTTTATATTTTATCAAATCATTACCTTTTAAATCGGCTGCAAAGCCAGTAAAATTCCTTTCTTCCACGTTGACGTAATAAAGTGATCAAGCAGGGTAACGTGAAATCAGCAACCAATATGGCGCCTGTATATGTGAGTGGAGTCATATGACGTCACGTGACCCCCTCTATATAGATTCCCCGTATTTTATTTAAGAAGGAGCGAAATTTTCCTCCGACCCGGGCGGCTGACACCACGCTACGCCACTGAGTAGAAACAAACTTTAATGCCAGCGATGGATGATCAGAGAGGTATATTGCACTACTGTATTTTCCTAATTGTAGTATTGTGGTTTTTTCAACTTCGCTTTACTCGTCATATGGGATAACTCGACACATTTTCGCTTCCCCTTGGGGTGTCGACTTATGCGGACTCGACTGTATTAAAAAATACATGTAAAATATTAGTAAATTTTACAAGCTGAATTGAATGTAAATGCAATTCCATTTTTCAAACCCAATAATTTCGTTCCATGTTTTCAAAATTCAATGATATTAGACATACTGTATATTTGATTTGCCCACTTACGTTTGACTCTGTATGATTATACAGTACATAGTCAAATCTTTGTATATAAGTCGTCCTAAAAAGCATCGCAACCTCGTAAAGTACCAACGAATTCTTGTGAATGAACTTCCTCATAAATATTAAACAAATTCAGTATCTGTGAATTGTTAAACGTACGATTTCGCATGGCAAACGATATTTACACTAATTCACGTGAATATCAAACTACCAAACTCAAACCTGTATTTAGATCTAATTACTATAGATAATTATAATTGAGGGTCCTCAATTTACTGTAAACGGAAACTTTACTGTACTTGATCGTGTACTTAAAATCGTTCTACCTATGCGTTTAATTGCCATAATTTCGATAAAATTTATTATTAAGGGATTGTATTTAACTCATAAATAAAATTATGATTATTTACATGAATAATTTTTCTGTAAATGCACAGTCAAATCTCGATTTTGTTCAAGATTTGCTCCCATCTGAATCTGGCAGTAAATCGACTGTGGCGCTAAATTGAAAGTTTGGGAACAAACATTACTGAATCAAGTGACTGGCTGTTTGCAATGCAAAATTTTGCATTTAGTAATTCGTGGAGAACGAAGAATCCTTCAATCTCCCATATAAATATTAAACGATGGTGCTTTAAGAGTGCGCTGTGGTAAGGATGACATATATTTATAAAATATCTTAGTTTTTCGTGTGTTTATTTTCTAAATCATATTAACTTTATTTTTGCTTGTTTTTAAACTCATTAACCCGTGCTAATTTACACCTGTTCCTATCATCTCGTTAACGTCACTGCAAAAAGTGCCGTCGATTGGAGGTGATGAAATTTTGACAGATTTAATTTTTTCCTATTTATGTTGTAATTAAAATAATCGCTAAGCTTTGCTTGCATGCACTGTGTGAATATTACCTAGGGTCTTTCAAGTTAGAAGGATTATCATTTATAATAATTCTTCTAACTTCTTCGGCGAGAGCTGTTTATGTAGTGTAATCGGATACGGACGATCTAATAAACTTGGATTCATAGATGTCGTGAAGCATTCAGAAAGAACAGAGCAAATGAACAAAAACAAGCTTTCCAGAAACTCGATAAGCTTAAGCATAACAGATGATTCTTTGCTTGAAATTGTGGCAAAACTATAGTCCTATCATTTCAAGATGCAATGACGCTTGTATTATGCTTGAAAAAGAGGAAGAGCGATCTATACTTGGCTTGTAGGCTTCAAGCGTCGATATAACCTCAATGGATACTTGTGAACGAATCTCATTAAATATTACCTCGTATATTAAACGTAATCTCCATGTTTGTTGAGCGGAAGTCTGCATAACTCTATGATCGAAGTTTAAAGCAACTGCACGTGAGTTTTTGTAAATATTACAACTCGGCAAGACCGTCGTGACTAAGCCGGGATTTTGAAATTCAATGTATGGGCCGAGATATTCGAGGTCAAAGTTCTCCAAGTAGAGTATAGACCAATTGCCCGTTGTAAGTTGGTCGCTCGCTATGTGTCAATCGAGTTGATTGCTGTCAATTTACATTAATTTCTACGATGATCTTTTTTTTTAATTTTTAGATTTAGATCGGTTAAACCCTTTTTCCAAACTATTTTTTTTCTGTTTCGGACGTTTAATTATTAAATGTACGACTTGGCATTGCAAAACGACGTAGAGAATTTATCAAACACGCGGATTTCAAACACTCTCACAAACCTCATTACTGTGTATAATTCAAGTTTGAGGACCTTCAATTTAGCGCCAAACTTGATATAGTGCTAGATACAAAAGCGAACAAATCTGGCACTAAATGGAGGTTTATCTAATTATAACGTTAGTGTAAAACTTCAGACAATAAGCATTTTTCGTATAATTTTATTGAGCGTGGAAACGATTCTGCGCTTCTTAGTAGTATTTCCACCCTCTTTTGCATCGCGCTTTTGCATTTGCCCCGAAGCCGGATAAAAGGGGTTCCATTGTATATCGCTGCGTAGTGTTAATTATTAAATTCAAACCTGGACTGTTATAATTAACTTGTTGCTATTTAACAATAATAAGAATTAATTTTACATTAGAAAAAAAAATTTAATGGGAATAATTGTGACGAAAGCATTGGATTTTGTAAACCAAATAAAAATCGATTTGAGAAATGTGGAAATTGCATTCTTTTCGGGAACTTACTTAACTGGGAGGCGAGTGATGACAGGAAAGCAAATGTAAAAAGGCATCCTGTTGCCACACCTCCTTATTACCTAACTTTAAGAAGGATCGAGTGGAAGTCACGTGCGAGGGAGTGGATGAAATCACGTAAAACGGCAACAATCCCGTCTAAAGGTCGCACTTCTGAATATTTTCCTGACGGGTAAGTACGTAATTTTTTTTATTTTGTTTTGATTTTGTGTTTTCTTCTATAGATAACATTTAATTAAAAAAAAACAATTACTTTTAATAATTAAATGTAATTTTTATTTTAAAAATGTCAAGAAGAATTTTAGTAAAGTTGTTTGAAGAGGGGAATCCCGTAAAATAATGATTCGCATGCTATTTATATATGAAATTATTATGTAGATGTTTACAACTGTAAATATTTTTGTCAAATATTTTATAAATTTGAGTTTTTCTTACGCTTTTAGGACCCGAAATTTGAGTTTTGTCGCTTAAAAAAACGCGAATGTACGCATGAATCACGGCTTTTTCTTAATTACAGTTAATAAAAATGTGAATTTATTTGAAAATATTGCATAAAGATGCTTCTCCAATTAATATTTTTAAAATAAATATAATTAAAAGCCCAATTACTAATGTAAGTTATTGAAAATGATCTTGAAGCTTTAAGGGCGTTTAAGTGCTCTGAATGACCTTCCCATTGTTAAAGTAAACTAAATTAAACTTCGCAGATGTAATTTATACTTTTACGTGCGATTCTCTTTTAATTAATTGTGTTTTTACTGTCAAATTGTTACTTTATTTTCTGAAATATTTCATAAATTTATAAAAATCTGTCTCAATTAGCAATAAGGATCCAAATGAAGAATGTATAAGTCAAACGAAATGTAGAAGTGCAAAGATCAGACCGGTTTCGCTCGAATGTGAATGAACTTGAATCTTCATTATCTTAGAACAATAAGCATCTTCCTACAATTCTAAGACCATGTAAGGGAGAATGATATTCGCATTAAGAAGTCTTAGAATTAAATAGCCAAAATATAGATAAAAATCCAAAGAATTTTGTAAAATATGCTTATTTCGTCATTAAAAAAATGAATCGAAATTTTTTCGCTAGTTTTCTTGGTCATTGACTCGTAGAATTTTGGAAGAAAACACGACACGTTAAGGAAGTTTTGTTCCTCTGATAATGTGTCAAAAAGAGCATCCTTCCTTGGGATTATCTAATGTCTAACAAACTTCCGGGTATTGTTTATTTGTCAATAGATTGAAAAACAACTTAATGCAAAACAATAGCGGAAATACTTTCAAGAATAACTTCTACTTGTAATTAATTTCTCTGAGTTATGGTCTCTCGATGAGGATGTTTTCTTAATTACTCATCTCTTTCGCGTTGGAACTAAAACGAAATTGTATTTTTCTATATACTGCAATAAAACAATAAAAGAATTCACGGTACTAGTCGAACATTTTATCATATTCTTATGATGATCCTTGCTGATACTACCCGTTTTGTACAATTAATTAAACTCAAACATTTTGAAAATAACGAGTCCTCGACAGATTTTCTTAAATTGAATCGATGCCAATTATATAAAGGCAATTGGTATTCTAAATCATATTTTATGTTACGTATTTAATGTATTAGCATGCAAAACGTAAGAAATTAATACGTAAATGGTTCATATCTTATAAAAAATAAGACAGATATTGAGTTAGAGGCGGGATCCTTTAGTAACATGTGGAATTCTCTTAATCAAATGTTTGATATTTTTTATAAAACAAATTTTAATTAATTAGTTTGCGTGTTAAAATCTTTTACAAATAATAAAAAGTTTTTAAGTTAAATTGGTTTTTTTTTTAAATTTTATTTTAAAATAATTTATAATTATTTTATTTTTGTTCATTTTTAGATCGACGATTATTGTCCCGATATAATTCAGAAATCATGAAGTTACTGTTTTGCTTTTCGATGGTGATAATGGCCTGTTTGTTTAAAGTAAGTACTTTTAAAGACTCATTTTGAAAATTTTTCGGAATTTATAAGCTATATCATCTGTTTCCATTTTCAGGAAGTGATGAATTGCCAATCGGCAGATGACTGTGCACCCGACGAATGTTGCCGTTTAGGTAAGTGATTCGACTTTTAATTGTCAATTCGTGTAAATCAAAGTACACACCGACGACGTTTGAATAGTGGCAGATCCAGAAGAACCCAAAGGGAGACTAATTCAAAAATTAAAAATATTTGAATAACTAATCAGTACGTTTTATTAACAGGTGCAAGAAGATTGTATTGCGAATGGTTCGATAAACCATATTTGCCATCATAATTGTTTTTTAAAAGTAGTGTCTTGAAGTTCCAACAAATAACTAATGTGTCCTTGGGGAGGACTTAATCTCCTTTAGCCCCCGTGCATTCGCTCCCGAGTTTGAAGTATCTTTTATTAAATATCGAAAGCTAATTTAATAGAGATTTACAAGTAGTAGCGCATATATGTGATAGTAGTTTTCGTCTAATATACTGGCACTTACGGAGGCCTACAGGGCCGTTTTAAGCTCAGTGTCATAACCCACACTCACTGTATATCTCACAATGCCTATATGGTAACTATATATATATATATTAGTTAACGAACAGTGAGACGAGGCTCCTGAACTTGGCCAGGTTCACACAATATACGGTAAGAGCCCATCAGTAACCGAGTGGATACATCACTGGTACTTGTCCCTAGGTCATGGGTTCACGCCTGACTAACGAGCTGTCTACGTATAGTTTTCTGGACTTTCTTCGTGTGTCTAACACCTAAATATGGTCAGTTTTCCATAGAAATTCCTCCGAGAAGCAATCCCCTTGGAAGATCGCTCATGTGTTGCTTTTTCATATCAAACAAAATCAAAACTAATCATTTGCCGAAAAATTCACATACGAAGTCTGATGTAAATTTATCCATTATTTCGATTTGAAAGCCCTCATCAGACAGGACACACATCTTAAAACCGAACAATTCGGTAAATACATTTTTTTCATTTACCAAAATATTGTGTTATGCATTGCAAATACTGCCACCAGAATCTAATTAACAAGTATTATAAAGCTTAAAAATGTATTGCTTGTTAATTAGCTTCCGTTGGCAATATTTGCAATGCATTGGGACAATATTTTGGTAAATGAAAAAAAAATGTATTTACCGAATTGTTCGGTTTTAAGATGTGTGTGTCCTGTCTGATGAGGGCTTTCAAACCGAAATAATGGATAAATTTACATCAGACTTCGTATGTGAATTTTATCAAGAAGCTTTTTATTGTTTAAAGAGCTGACACGACAGTTAAAATTTTGAAAGCAAACTTGAAATCGCGCAAATTTTTTCCAAGAATCCAAACAATTTTAGTCTAGACGGGTTGTCTCGTGTCTCTGTATGACGAAATACGATTATTATGCAAAACAAAATTTCTAACTCGACTACACGTACTAATTATTTATGTTATATTGCGTCACACTAAATTATAATTTCGATTTAAAATAAATTTAATTTTTAGGCATGGACAGATACGTCACTCCATTCTGCCAGAAAATTGGTCAGCGAGGAGACAGTTGCATTCCCGGAAATTTTCCTGAAGATAAGGTCTTGTCTTACCCCGACGGAAGTACATTGGAAGTGAGAGGAGTGTACAGATTAATGTGTCCGTGCCAAAGTTTCTTGCAGTGTGACGAGGGAATATGCCAGTAGTTCTTTCCGTCCCATCCCTACCGGTTAAATACGTTCCAGCAGATAATGGATTTTAGCATTTAATCGCATATATCATCATTTTTTCCTATATTATATTCAATAAAAATAAGCAAAAGCTATTTTGGTTTCGCTCGTTTATTTTAACCAAAAAAAAAGTTTTCTCGAGGTTCGTTTTGTCAGAATAATATGTACTTTTACGTTAATTTGACGTACTGTACTTCTTACGTTACGAGAGAGTAATAATGACGTCAATTTCAGTAAAGTCATCGAAACCGCACGTGCGATTATATGCGCTCCTAGTCCTATTCTGACAAAGCGAATGTACTGTACACTGTACATTCAAAGTACTTTAGAACATATTACGTTATTCCACTGGATGTCTTATTTGTTACATTAAACCAAAGTTCGGAATGCTTTTTTATAAAAATTCAACGAAGTAGGGGAGAGCGGGGCTAAAAGTTCCCGGGGTAAGTTGTTCCGATTGAAATAGCTCCACAAGGAAAAAATATATATATAATTAGTAAATATGTCATGAAATCGAACGTTTCTGCGCACCGACGGCAGCTATCTTAATCAGGCCAGTGACGTCCGGTACATTGGAAAGAGAGCCTGTACGTCGCTGATCCACATAAGTAAATATTTTCGTGTTTGATATTTTTGGTATATCTGGCGAATTTAAATAATTAGCGATTAGTTGTTTGGTATTTTTATTCAAAAATATATCGAGTATCTTGATATACTACGCTAAAACTGTATATGTCTCGTAACCTAATCTAGTAGCTGCTGTTTTGAACCCATGTGCTATCGGGGCTAGATGTTCCCTTCTTTGGGGGCATGTTGTGACCTTGGAACAACTTGCCCCAGTTCATCTGTACCGGTAATGCAGTAAAAATAATGTTTTTTTTTCCTTTTGCAGTATGCGGACTTATATTCGAAAAACAACACGGGGTTCTGTATCTCAGGAGTTGATGCAAAGAGCTGCAGATGCAGTTATTAAAGATGGTTAAAAAATAAAAACTGTTGCCAGAGAATTAGATATTTGTCATATGACGTTATATAGATTTGTAAAGAAGTTGAAATCTGGAGTAGAAAACGCTGCGATTGGCTACAAAAAAGTAAAATTGGTCTTTATTGAAGAACAGGAAAACAAGTTAGCAGAGTATTTGTTAAATGTAAGCTTTACTGACGAAAGACAAATCTTGGATCAGCCAGGGTCATCAGGAGTTGTAAATTTGCCTGCAACTTCTGGTGTTATACAAGAACTTGGAAAGGATGTTCCTTTCTCCCCTTTTCTTTAAGTAAAAGTTATAAATGTTGAAACGTAAAAATGTTTTCTTTATAATAAATTTAAGAAAAACAACTAATTATTGATAAGATATTATTGATTAGTCTTTAAATACATACTTAGTTAAATAAATTATTGTTTTTTTTACATATTACACCTTCCATAGATCTTGTAACAACTTGCCCCACCCTGTTAACAACTAGCCCCGAACCGGGGTAAGTTGTTACTTTCCGACTTTAGGTATTGTATTATTAATTATAAAAAAACTTACAAAAAATCAACCCCAAAAACTGTATTTATAGCAAAGTTAGATATATTACTAAATTTTAATCTCTTAATACTTATGCTAGAATTATGTTTCCTTAACAAAATATAAGGTTGATTAAAAAACGGAACTTGTAGCCCCGCTCTCCCCTACATTAGTTGACAGAAAATTTGTGATTTTTCGTTAGAAAATCACAAATATATGATTTTGCCCACATGTATAGGATTTTAAAAAAAACAAAAAAAATCGACCGCGACGGATTACGTGTTTCTCATCAGATACTGTGCGAATGTTCATAGTTTATTATCCTGTATACACTCATACCGCACAGAAAATCGCTATTTTGCGCTAGAAACTTAAAAATATGTTTCCGGGAAAGTTAAGCAACTTTCCTACGTACGGTGCCATCTGTTTTGATATTAATATATATGGTGATAATTGTTTTATATTTTTAATTATTATAAAATGGCAAAAAGATTAATTTTGGGGTAGGGACAGATTTTTATATATTAAAAAACTTGTAAGTGCTAATAACGAGTAAAATCGTCATTAAGTCCGACCCCGTGTATCTTCCCATCCCGTCGACCTTTAACCACCAAACTTAACAGCATCAATCCGTAATACACAAACCCTCTGCAAAATTTCTGAAATTTTCGACAAAAAGCACAGGAGTTATTAAGCGTCAAACAGGGTGAACAAAATCGTGCTCCCCCCACACTCTATATACAGAAAAACTCCCGAATTTTTTTGCATTTCTCGACGCGTTTCAAGGTTCCGAGTCCAAAAATATACAAATGTTGTCATTCGCCATATATTTCGTTACATATAACAGAGTCGGGAAAGTAACAACTGTCAAGAGCTTTGTTTCGATTTTCCCGGCACTCGAACAGGAGACTAAGGGAACAAACATTGAAGTCCGGTAATTTTCAAATATATTATGATAAGCTTTTATTATTTAAACTGTATAACAAAACTAACTTTATTGAATTAAGATAAATTTATATACATATACTAGCAAAGAACGCTCAGCGTTGTCTCCGAAAACTCGGAGGAAGCTGAGTCGTCCTCGTTATAGGGTAGCTGGGACGTACGTATAATGGGACATTTGGGGCACGTGCCCTTTTCCTAATTTCCAAGGGAGACCCAATTTGCATTATCGACATACAACAGAAAATTCATGACTTCTAGCCTATTTCACAAATATAAAAGGACGAATATCGTTCATTGATTTCATTGTCCCACGCAACTTCGTCGTATGTTGACCAAAACTTGGCCTTGAAAACAAGAAATCCGACGTTGAATCATTTTGAAGCCTCTTGTGTAAGTACGATGCCCTTTTTTTATAGCTTGTGTCCATAATCTGCGGGTGCCGCTGTAGGGTAGTGTATACTTCTCGCAGAGGGTTTAGTAATTTGTGGGAATGAAATCAGGGGAAGGAGTTTATGGCAGTCCATGTTTTCCGTAGAGGGTACCAGATAGTAACTATTGAGTTTGTAGGAAGAAGAAATCAGCAGGAAGGAGTGAAGGTCTGAATTTTAAGGTAGATTGTACTGTACATCAGAAAGTAATAAGCGTTTCAACGATCCCTTGACACGGATGTATTTCGTGACAATTGCGACTTTCTTTTAGGCATTTTATCGGCTATAAGGATCACTCGCACATGTATACACTTGAAAAGTAACCAAAAGTACTCAATTTATGTGGATAGTAAAATAAGATTAATTCATATTTTTAAATAATGGTACCGTATTAATCCTACCGTACACATTATTTAAAAATAATGGCGTAGTACCATTTACATTTACGGTAGCACCATTTACCTACTTAAAAAAAGTTCAGTTTCATATAAGAGAAGTAAATTCGCTCCTTTATAGTTATAAGTATCTGATAACATAAGTGTATTATTATAAGATACGAACGATCAAGACAATATAAACAAAGCATGTACACAACTACGAATAAAAACCGAAAGTGAATATATAAAATAACCAGCAGGCAAGTCCGGTGTTACCCGGGCAAAAAATAAAAACAAACGTTAAGGTTATTTCGTACCTCTAACCTTTCTATATTATATTATAGTATTGATTTATACTTAAACTCTTACGTAAGATAACCTTTGTATCACACCAAATGCCAACACTTTTAAAAATTCTTTATTCCTCTACTGCAGTGTTTCCCAAACTTTTGACATCTGTGTATCCTTTGTATAATTTTCTTAATGCTGAGTACCCCTCGTCAAAAAATTGCATATACTTTAAATCAAAAACCAAAGATAACGAGGATATTCCATTTCTATGTGCTGCTGCAATTGAAAAATCGAAAAAGCCAAAATAGAAGACTATGTGGAAAATATTGTTCCTAGATATAGCGATATGGACTTTAGGTCTCATTTTCGTCTTTCTAGAAGCACTGTCAAAGTAAGTCTCTGCTAAGAATTGTTAGTTGTAGTAACTAGCTACAGAAAAATTGGTTTATTCGGCAATTTTAGCTTTTTATTAATACTAAAGCACATAACAAACCTTTCCTGTTAGAAAAATCGCACAAAAGCTAAAAATACACACGCGCACATTGTAACAATTCAATGTGTAAATACTGGAGGTTTTTGTATGACACTGTTGTCTTGGCCATAGAGTGGAGGAATACACAGAATCACAGCACCCGGCGAAATCGCTAAGTAACAAAGTTTTTTTAATTACTTTTCTGTTTGCAATCGAAAAAAGTAAACTGCTTGTTGCACCAGGAACAGCCGAAGCACGGTGCAGCGTGTACCCCCACTAAACTCTTCCCGTATCCCTGGGGGTACGCGTACCACACTTTGGGAAACACTGCTCTACTGTATACAATTTAAAAAACTTTTAAATGCTAGAGTGGGCACTTGATGTGATAAACCCTTATGTAAGATAACCTTTGTAGTTATATCAAATACTATAATATAATAAAAACATAATTCACACTCAACCTTTTAAAAAACCAGTAATAGTAATTGAAAACAAACGTTTTCGACCGTTAAGTCGGTCTTTCTCAATAGTTAGAACCTGAGGAAGACCGAGTTAACGGTCGAAAACGTTTGTTTTCAATTACTATTACTGGTTTTTTAAAAGGTTGTTGAGTGTGAATTATTCGATTGCACCAGTACACAAGTCGAACCTATAATAAAAACATTAAAACGAACACCATATAGTTCGGTTATTTCAGCCGACCATTGTCACGTTTATCGCGATACCCGGAATACGAAATGTCACAATTTCATAGATAAAGTAGATACTAATTGAAAATATGTTTTAAATTTTTTAAGATATCATGTATTTTCCTAATGTTAACGCTAAGAAATTGTGCCATTCACAGCCGAGTAATAAACGGTAATCTGCCAACAAATCAAATTTGGCAAAAAACTTATTATTATTAGCTATTAGTAATATAAAATACTGAATCCAGTAATTGAAATTATTATTAAGGAAATGTATTTACAATTTGCTTTATAAAAAGAAATTTAAACAATTATTTAAAATATTTTTATTATTCAGCAAGTCATATTTATACAACATTTTTTACATCATATTGGAACTTTTTATTTTTAGAAAGAAAATTTTAAAACATATTTTTACAGTTTTAGTATCTATCTGCTACTGTTACTTACATATTCAATTTTACTGACTGTAGAAAAATTCATTAATTTTTCTACAATTGTTATTTGTTTTCAACTTTTTTTGTGATTGTGATGTTTGAGATGATGATATTTTCTTTCTGGAATGAATAAAATTTGAATATTTTAATTCTTTATTCTAATATATTAATCAATTTTTAAATACAAGTACAATAAGGAATCCTGCAAGGGTCGATATTGGCTTCAATTCTATCTAATTATCTATATCAATGATATGCTCCTATAACTACATTGTGACATTATTATGTATGCAGAGAACATAATAGTAACTACTGCTGAAAGGAATATAAATAAACTATATCTATATATAATCGAGTTGATAATAATAATAATAATAAGTGCAGAGCCCAAACTGTTAGGAGTTGAAAGTTGAAATTTGGTACACAGTTAGGGTATATCACAAGAACATACACTAAGAAGGGATTTTTTGAAATTTTCCCCCACAGGGCGAGGGAGATGATTAAGGCTTACCCTGAAGAACTCGACTTCTATTGTATTATTTTAGAGGCGGTTTTTTGTGTTTTTGACTGTGTTTAATAGGATATGCCACAAGAATGCATACTAAGAAGGGATTTTTGGTAATTCCCCCCGCGGGGTGAGGGAAAGAACGAAGGCTTATCCTAAAAAACTCAGCTTCTACAATATTATTTTAGATGCAATTTTTTGTTTTTAACTGCATTTTAGTAGGGTACCACATGGGGATGAAAGAAGTGTATTCCTTAACAATGGAAGTGTTAAGAGAAAACAGTGTGCAAGATTTACAGGAACAGATGCAGTTTTTTGCGGGAAATCGAATATATTTTTAGACTCTCTCTAAAAATTCTCTAATTAGTCTGGAAAGAGTGGGACCTAATTCTTGCATTCTGTGAAAACGGCTATAATGTAATAATCTTAATCTTCACTATCATTACTTTTTGCCCGAGCAATCCGGGCTTATCTGCTAGTATATATTTAAAATTAAATAGGTAACTGTGCAGTCTTTGATTAATGATTCTGTTGAGAGCAAGATTATCAAGTTATGTAATGTATATATGCTGGAAAATCCACTTATAGGTATGAGGGCACGAGGGCAGTTTTTTTTCAAGCTCCAATGGTCCATAAAACAAAGACAAGTGTAAATAAAAAAATGAATTTATTACCAAAAGTTAGGTACAAACATGGTTACTTTTCGGCATAATCACTGTGAAGATTGAGGAATTTGTCATATCTGTGGACAAGCTTTTTCATCCCCTTGTCATAGAATGTTGCCGTCAGTGAATTGAGATGGCCTTAACATAGTTGTTTTGAAGATCGTCATTAGTTCATTAGTCTCAAACCTCTGCCCTGCTAGCCATGTTTTCAGTCCAGGAAATAGGTGGAAGTTTTCACATATTAATAAGTTTTAAGCTGGGTGAAAGTCTCCACCATCTTTAAACATCCAGCATATAGTCTCGATTTAGTGCTGAGTGACTTTCACCTCTGCCTCGAACAGGAAAAATGGCTAGGATGGCAGAGGTTCGTGACTAATGACGATCTTCAATAAAACATTAGGACCCATCTCAAGTCATTGGTGGCAACATTCTATGACAAGGGGATGGAAATGCTCATCCACAGGTATGACAAATGTCTCAATCTTCACAGTGATTATGTCGAAAATTAACCATGTTTGTACCTACTTTTGGTAATAAATTCATTTTGTTATTTACACTTGTCTTTTTTTATGGATCATCAGAGCTTGAAAAAAACAGCCTATGTATATTTTAAAATACCATTTAAAAACAAGTAAAAAAATAATTTTTGTAATATTAATACTTTAGTAATCTATTCTTGCTGTTTGGATTACGAGTCCAAAATGCATTTCCAATACAGGAAATCCTTGTTAGCTTGAAATTCAAGGGACAAAACGATCATGACTTTAAATTATCCAAGATTTACATATTTCTGCAAAATATGCCAAATGCCATGTAACTGATGTAATTTACTAAGCAACTGGAAGCTAAATATACAGAAAGATATTTTCATTAAATAATAATAATATAAATAAACTGCAGTAAACAGTACATGTCCATTGAGAACTTCACAAGTTGCGAGATGGGTTTTATAGGTTTTATCAAAAGCAAAGTAGAATTTGTTAAAACATAGCCCAAATTATTTTTTAAGTGGCCCAAAAAGTAGAAGTTGTCCAAATCTAGAGCCAAATATATCAATCTGCTACTTGTAGCCCAATTTTGCAACCTCAACCCAGCTATATTGAGATAAGAGAAAAAAGGATATTCCATGGGCAAGGAGACACCCAAAAATGTGTTAATGAAAAAGCAAAGCCATGTTGACCAGATTAAAGTCGTTCTTAGTCTAGTGTTCTTTTATAGTTTTCAACCTAAATGAATGAGTTAGCATTTGCATATCACAGTTTGGACAGAATTTTTACCTCAGATTTCAAAGTAGCCATATTTTAAAATAACCTAATTCCTTAATATGTAAATCTCTATACCCCTGGCTGGAACAATTAGTACAGTTATGAACTAATAGGATTTAGAACTATCAGAGTTTGAATTAACGAGGATCTCCTATATATGTTTTGTAAAACTATTTTTGTGTTGCCAATAAAGAAAAATTAAATAAAATAATAATTACCTTTTTTCACTTGACTGAGAAATCGTTTGTGATACTAATTCCCTCACTGTTGATTTATTCAAGCATAAATCTATATGTTGATTTAACTGTTGAAAGCCTGTACCTTTGTAAAATCCACAAATTGGACAAGTCATCAGGTTATCAATTTCATTTATATCCTCATTGTCCTTAAATATTTCAGTATTGCAATTATTGGTCTTATTTAACTGATTTGAATAATTGTTCTGTTCTTCATTTTTAATCACTTCATCTAAATTTTCTGAAGAATCTCCTTCTATATCCTCATCATTACTTTCAATGTGTATATTATCATTCAAGTTCCTTATCAGCTGTTTGTCATTATCAGTAATTTCTTCATTGCATTTCTGTGTTTCAAATTTTGATTGAGAAAAACTATCTTTAAAATTAAATTCATTTTCATCTTGTAAACATTGATCTAAATGAAAATTAATTTTATCTGTTGACAGAAGTTGGTTGCAAATGGGACATGGGACAGTTGAATTAATTTCGTGTGTTTTTTTCTGTAAATTTTTCAGTGTGTTTACAATTGTCTGCTGCAAATGGCTACCTTTATCATCTGATTTCTCATTGATTACATTACATACTCTTACACCTGTCAATAAAAAAGTTTTAATAAGAATCCATCAACTAAAATTCTATTTATAAAAGAATTATTGATAGCATAGAACTGTGTTGCACTTTATTCTAAATTGTATTGTTTTCAACTTGAAGATTAAGTAATTTAAGACCTATTTTTTAAATCTTTTTATTGACTAATTTTTGACAAAAAAAAGAGAGACCTTATGTTGTTTATTCTTCAATTTGAAATCAACACAAAATAATTATTATTTAATTTATTATTTCACTAAAAAAAATTTCATAAAATGGCTTACCCATTAACCTTAATTTCAATGGTTTTGGATGATAAGCTGCTATTTCTAATTGTAATAACTTCTTAACTGATGAATATATAGTATTAAAATCTGAAGTATAAGTATTTAAAGTCATATTCCTGGTACGTACATCGAAATTTACAGTTTTGATTTTTAGCACAATTATTTTGCCCTAAAATTTAAAAATTTACACTTAAAATTAAAATGTTTTCTTTAATTCTGGAAGAAATAATGTATTATCTCAGTAATCTTAATATGCAAAAGATCTTCATTTTCATGACAAGTTTTTTAACTTTGTCCTAAAGGTTCTGTACTTAAGAGATTATTTTCATGCTCATCACAATTTGGATCCTAATATGACAACAGAGTGATGAGGAATGGAGCCCAATGTATCTGGTATAATAATAAAATTTCTAAAGATCTGATCAAAACTTGAACTCAGATCACAGACATATTAACTACTTAATTTAAAATTTATTTTGTATACTAGTACTTTCTATATATTAACAGGACTTATTATACTGGAAAATATGGATGCAGATATTTAGTCTTACAGGTCAAAAATAATGTTCTTTATTTAGTTCACCTGAACACATACACTTTAAACTTGTGTTTCGGACTTGTTCGTCCCTCTTCAGCAGGCCTTTAAACGACACTTTCTACAATTAACAATAAAAAACATTTCTTGGTACAATTATAACTAAAATTAGTTAAAAACACAAAACATTTCCTGACAATAAATTAAAAATTCTTACAAATTCTGTATTTCTGAAGTTCTTTACATTTCCAATTAAACTCACGATCCACAGCAACCATACATGTCAAATTGCCATAAATGTGTCAAATTGTATGGTTGCTGTGGATTGTGAGTTTAATTGGAAATGTAAAGAAGTTCAGAAATACAGAATTTGTAAGAATTTTTAATTTATTGTCAGGAAATGTTTTGTGTTTTTAACTAATTTTAGTTATAATTGTACCAAGAAATGTTTTTTATTGTTAATTGTAGAAAGTGTCGTTTAAAGGCCTGCTGAGGAGGGACGAACAAGTCCGAAACACAAGTTTAAAGTGTATGTGTTCAGGTGAACTAAATAAAGAACATTATTTTTGATCTGTAAGACTAAATATCTGCATCCATATTTTCCAGTATAATAAGTCCTGTTAATATATAGAAAGTACTAGTATACAAAATAAATTTTAAATTAAGTTAAAAAAGGACACAAAGGCATAATAATTAATATTAACTACTTGTTCATCTAGTGTCATAAAGTTTCTATTATGATATCATGAAATACCACATTTATCTATAGAATTGATATTTATATTGATCAATTCTGTATATTATTATACACTTAAAACTATTTCCAGGAATCTAACAAGAAAAGGTTTTGTAACACAACAAAAAACTTTGAAACTGGACCAGTTCTATTTAACAGAGAATTGAATACTGATTCCAAAATTGCCTAATTACTTCAATATTCCCATCATTTTCAAAATATTGGCATTTAGAATTGACAATGCATGTAAGAAAAGACCAAAATATTGCTTCCCCACAGCTTATCCTCTGTAGCAGAGTGGTTAGCCACTTGGCTACAGAGGACATATTATAGGAAGGCAGTTTTTAGTGTTTTCTTGCATGAATCATCAATTTTAGTTGCCAACATCTTGAAAACTATGGAGAAGGTTTTGAGGTAAACAGAACATTTTTGAAACCAGCATTCAATCTTCTATTAAATAGAATCAGTCTGGTTTCAAAATTTTGAATTACAGTACAAGACCATTCCTGGTAAGCCCAATTTATATCAAACTTTTGGGAAATAAATAACTCCTTTAATGGCAGTATTTATAAATAGGTCATAAATTCAAGAGTCTAGTATATTAAGAGCATACCTTGATATTTCGGCTGGTTATGTCACTACATAATTCTTTACATAATTCGTGACATTTTTGATAAAGATCTTCTGGATCACTTATAGATGAAAATGTTTCTTCAACTCCCAAACTTTTTCTTTGACTATCACTAGAAAAAAAAGAAAGAAACAATTTAAAATAATTTAGTTTACAAAAATATCAAAAATATAGTACACACCATTTCAGATGAGTATGTCCTAGTCCTAAGGCTACCCTCAAATAAAAATGAACAGAAGTAGGTGTAAACAGAAGTGATATAATATCCTTATTTTCCCACAGATCCTGGCAAGTCTTAATTCCAAGTGAACTAAGCATCTGTTCTTGAACTGGACCAATTCCAGATATCTTAAATATATTTCAATGTTTAAATTCCTTTAATTAATTAATTAAATTATTAATAATAATAAAATATTACATACTTTTCTTATTGGGAGTTTTGATATAAACTTTTTCCTTTCTTCTTTGTTAGGAGGAATTCTATATTGACCATTTGGTTTGTTTCTATCTGAGCAAATCTTAGCCAACATCATATTTGGTGCTATTCCTAATTTACATCATTAAAGTATAAGTGTTAACACATTTTATAAAAAATACAAATTATATATACAGTATTTATACATATATACAGGGAGATTGAAAGTAATGTGTGTATTAGGAATCAATTTTATTTCGTGAAGTTAATGTATGAAAATACAGACGATAGTAAAAATGTGTGCAAGCTTGTAATGGAAGACAATAAAATTAACATAATTTTACACAAGCTAATATTTTTGTGTGTGCAACTTTTCAATCATCCCATACATGTGTATACATAGAATACATATAACTTTAGATTCATAGATAAATTCATTATGAATTAACAGCTTATTGCCATCATCTTTGGTAGTGATTTATTAATTAAAATGAATCATATTTAAACAATCTGAGGACCTTTTCACATAATCTGGGTGTTTGCTTGGATAGGCAAGCAACTGGACTGGATGTTGCCTGAAGAGTAGCAATGTATTGCAAAGCATGAGACTTTTCATACGACATGGACATTTTAATTATTGTAATTAAGCATTGTAAAATCTGTCTAGATGACAAAACTACCTCAATCTCTCTGCTACCAGCTTGTGGGCCCAGCAGGGACATTTGTCCTTGTCAAAAACTCATGGAATACTGGAGAAAATGAGTGTATTTACATGATCCATGTAATTAGTTGTCTAGACTCTTGTGATTAGTGTATGTGAATGCTCCACAGCACTGTTTTGTCACAAGTGTCCCACCATAAGTTCCATGATACCAACATTTTAATTATTGTAATTAAGCATTGTAAAAATTGTAATTACTTTTTATATAAATAGTATTCAGAGAATAAAAATTCTTATTTAAAACATTCTTTCAATTCTGTCTTCACTACATGTACAATGTATAAATGAAGAGTTTCATTTATATAAATTAATATTTTATCAAATTTTTACTTATATTTAGTCTTCAATTTGTAATATTTTAAAATTATTTTATCCATAAAAAATTATTACACTTTTGAAGGACATCATATGAATTAAGATGGTATAAAACTATTAAAACACTGACATGAACTCATACAATAACCTTTTCATTAAATTAGCAAAAAACCAAGTTTGCTGATTTATGAAAGTTATTGTATAAGTTCAAGTCATAAAACTAATTTTGAGCTGACTCCCATTCCTAAATTAGCATTTTTCAGTGTTATCTTTGTTAAGAGCATTTTCAATACGTTTTATATTGGTCTAAGTTGTTTAAAATTGTCAAACAAGTTTTTCATTTAAAAATTTTTATAATAAAAAAATTAATAAAAACATATACAAAATGCTTTATTAAACCAAAACAGTTGCTATTTTTTCATGCTGTCCAATGACAAACAATATAATACACCTGAGTAGTTATTCATCTGTTTTAAGTTCCTCAAAAAGTATATAAAAAGCTCCAAGAAGCAATCCTTTTTCCACCAAATAGTTGACTCACATTTGCCTATTCCATTTATGTCACAATAAACAAAGGACAATAATTTTTCTCCACATGTTATCTATTGCACTGGACTCCAAAGAATGTTCACTTTCAGCTGGGAAAGGAGATAATTCTCAATATAGGGAAACACCCAGATAGTTTCCAGATGAAATCTGCTTGTTGTCTGAAAACATCCTATGGGCATGTATCTAACCATCTGGGCACTTACCCAGATCAGGTAAAAGAAAATTGAATGAATTAAAAATATTTTTTAGTATGTTTTTATACATAACCTAAATAACATTCATACATAAAAAATAAATTAGTCTATAAAAATAAAGATCTTTCTACAGACATAGGAGTGAAATGTCATCAATACAGATTTGTAAATTCAGATATTAATGACATTAAAAAGATGATTTGTCTAGTCTTATGTTATATCAATCTTTATTTTTTAGTATCATCTCAATTACTTATTTAATATGGTGCTGAATGAAACATGATAAGACTGAAAAAGAATCAAGTATGTCATGAAGTATAAACTTGATGACTTATTGTATCATCTGACTGATTTAATTATTAATTTTTAAGTTAATTAAATTGCAAATAAACTGTGAAAATGTTTTAATTGCTTCATTTCTTATTATATTCTTCATGTGACCCATTACAGTCATTCAATGTAAATTACTAGTTCTTTATTTAAATAGAAAATTATATCAGACCTCTAACAAATTATGTATTTATTTAATTTAATTAAACTGTGTCTTTATTAGAATTCATTGCCTAATACACCCTTATTGATGGAGAGTATATCAAAGATAAAAAATTCCAGCAACGAAATGCATAACTTTCCCATCAATAAAGTTAAAATTGTGTGTGGGGCACCATCTGTTACAAATGTTTATTTTTGTCAAGTCCAAAAATGTAAAAATCTTGGAGGGTTTTTTTTTGACTGAGAACCATACTTTTCTTGTGTCATACAAAACATCCAGGGAAGTAAGTAAAATTATTGCTTACCTGCACTTACTGTTAGCTGTGTACTTTCAAATATTTTCTGTCTTATTTCGTTAATAATTTTATCCACAGTTTCAGCAATACAAACTGATTCTTCAGCATCATTCCAACACCATTCTTCTCTAATTTTCTGATTAAGTGATGACTTATAATGTTTATATAGATAATCAGTTATATCAACATAAGCTTCGTCTAAACTCATTGGAAGAAAATCTGGGTCATACAATTTTAAGATTGTAAATACATCTTGACTAACTTTGTTATATTTTTCAAAATTTGGAGGGATAATGATTAAATCATGACAAAGTTTCTTGGCAATAAAACCAGGCATTGCAGCTCTAACACCAAATTTCCTGGCAATATATTAGAAGTGGACTATAAAAGAAATAAATAAAATAAAATTCTAACATTAAAAATCTTAAAATGGGGCAAATTTAATATATATATATATATATATATATATATATATATATATATAATTTAATAATACCAGCATATAATTTGATCCAACAGCTATTGGTTTATCTCTGAATTCTGGATTATCTCGCATTTCTACGGCAGCATAAAATGCATCCATATCAAAATGAACTATAACATGACTCAAATCACATTCTTTTTCTAATTTCTTTGCTAATATATCCATCTGAAATCATATATATTGATAAAAACATAATTAAATTTATTATTAATTTTTAAAATATTAGTTTTAAATTTAAATCAACTTGCTTTGTATTTTGCAGTTTTTTTCTGAATCTCTGTTACCGTATTTAAGTATGATTTCATCTCTTGCACTTTTTTGTCAATTCTTTGTTGACGTTTCTCTTGATACAGAAAATATGGTGATCCTTTTGAAGCATTATAAATTATCCTATTAATTTGTTCCTTATCTAAGCCAGACATTCCAGCTTTATAATCATTTAATTCTATTGTTTTTAAACCTACTAACAAAATTATTTTATTAATCAAAAATATATTTAATTTGGTGTAATAAATGAAAATTTATTACCTGGAGCAGCTATTGAATGGCTCAAATTTAAAGACTTTTCTGATGTTTCAGTTTGTTCTTGCATTTTTATTTATTTTCTACTTCCAATAATCTAAAAAAGAGTTATAAAAGAAATATGAATTAAAGATAAATTATTACAGATAGGATCTTTTCTCATATAGAAGTAACAATAATAGTCAAGAAACATTATTTGATGTATAGAGTGACTATGAAATCCTTATTTGATGCAGAGAATGGCCTTAAAACTCTAGGATACAATTTCATGTGTCCAAGTCTTCCAGTTAGAGAATATTTAGATGCTAAATTTTCCTGAGAGATGGGTATAGAACTAGATCATGTTCAGTAACATATAATGCTAAGAAAGGTAGCTGAATTAACCTTAGATCACAAAGAATAAATCATTAGTATAAGAATACAAAGCTTTGTGAATTTTACAGTTGTTAATTTTTAGTGATTAGTTTCATGTCAGAATACTGACTGACAGCTATATAATGAATATATAATGTAATATACTAGATTTGATACAATTTCAGACACTGAATTAAAATTATAAAATTTATTTGCAGGAATTAACACACTGATTAGAATGATGTTCCTTGCTGTATATGTGATTGCATTGGACGCAATATCTAGCAGTAAAATTGTTTTTCATATGGTAGATGTGACAAATTGTCGTTTCATTCTCAGACGTTGGATTCTCTCTGGGAATGGCAAGATTTTTCTGTAAAACATTTTCTATGAAGAGGTGCAATCGTGTCTATAAGGTCATTTCTCTTCATTTCTTTTGCTGTCCAACAGTAACTGAATAAAATGAATAATATTTCTGCTTGGAATGAAACAAGATGATTGACTAGCAGGTTGCACAGAGCAGCAATTATTATTTTTTCTCTAATAATTATTTTGGAGAAATTTGTATATATGGATTTTCTGAAGCAGACAGAGAAAACAAATTAAAGAATAAAAAAAGAATTTACATGAATTATGCCACATAAAGAAAAAATTCATATACAAACAAAATATAAATATAACCATTCTTATTCTAGGCATCACATTGTCACAAAGCTTCATAAAATTGACGACAATAGTTTCAATATTCTACAAACAATTCCAAAAATCTGCACTTGTTGTGACAATCCCAGCAACAGTGTAAGAAAGGACCAAAAATGACAGCAAGATAGTGCAAAACAAAGAGAAAAATAAGAATCGACAAACTCGTGTCATAAAAATGACAACGCTTTGTGTTCTAGGGTTAACACAGAGAGTAAGGAATTGTTCCAAACATCTTTGAGTAATATTCTGATTCAGTGCAGTCAGACTAATTGCATTTAAAATGGTAAGCATAAATATAACTATTCATTCATTGCAACCATAATTTTAATTCAGCACAATGCAGTCATCTTACATGTGAGTAGCATTGACAGTAATAATATAAAAGAAAAAATGTCACTAAAGCCCTGGTCACACTATGTGATTTCCAGCCGCGCAAGTGATAAAATGAAGAATTAAAATCCCACAGGTATTCGTGAGTCCGAATAAGCTCAATCAATCTCGATTCTGTAAAAGTATAAATCCTCTAACTAACCACCATGAGGATGAACTATTTTCAATGTTGTCACCATATGACATGGCACAAAGGCGTTTGCTGATTGGATGCGCGTTTGCAATTGGCACAAGTAGAACAAACTGTTTGTTTCTAGTTGTAGTTGCAGTCGCACCAGTTTTTGAGGGGGATTACTAGTTAATGAGAACAGCCGTCGCAGTTGCAGTCGCCCGCGCGGCTGGAAATCGCATACTGTGACCAGGGCTTAACTATTTTTACTTAGCACATTAGCTAGAATTCTACATTACTGAGCATGGCCCCAATATGGAATGGGCCGCCTTGAAGTCCAGATTTAACATGACAATTTGTTTAAAACATTGTAAAAGAAGACCTAAAAACAATTATCACAGATTACTTTAAATATTTTTAGTTATCAACATGAATATGGTGTATAAAACACGAAAAAATTAAAATTAGTACAGACAATGGAGGTAACTTCTAATTAGCACATGTGGTAAGTGTAGCCACTCTGCATGAAAAGTGATCAAATTGTTTTTGATCAAAGACCAATAATTTAAATTGACCAATCCTACCATATCATAAACAGTTCGATAATGCACACGAAATAACCTTCCCGCAAAATTCTGCAAAACAATAAACAGCGCCCTCTTATGACGAAAATAAAATTATTTATGAAAAGAACATATTTTAAATTTATTCCTTTTTAAAAACTGATTCTACATTAATTTGCAATATTATTTGTTTATACTTTTACAGTTTTCAATGAAAAAATTAATGTATATTTTTAATGTATTTTTCTGTGTTTTAGAAATCTTTCGTCTTGGTCTATCACACAGACTACAGGCGTTAATTTGACATAGGCATGAACATTGAGATTTATAGTCAAAGTGACAAACGATGATGTTCCGAATTAATTATTTTATTTATAACATTTAAATTAATATTTTTAATTATTTTTATGGCCTCATCAATGGACTTTTGAAAATGGAATTTATAGAAAAAGTTAAAATAAAGGTCTACAATTTCTTGTTATTTCGTTTCTTTGCCTTGAAAAAGTGCTCGTAATCGGACATAAAGTGTATAATATTATTCGTTAATACAAAAAAAATGTTTTATTATTAGATTTTACATTTTTTTAAAAATTAATACCGATCCCATTGATTTAATTTCAATTAATATTTATGCAAGAAAAAACGTTTCGCTCTATTCAGAAAGGGTTTCGAGTGTTCGCCGTGAAGCGAATCTTGAACGAGGAATAAATAACCGATTAAATCTTACTAAACACATTCAACTAGTGGCATCGTTCATTTGATTTCTATTATTTTAAAATAAACAACTTTTTTACAATGAAAAGGAGGACACAAATAAATTTAAAAAATATTGTACATAAAAAAAAACATTTTATTCATTGTAACAATAATACACTATAATAATCTCTACTGCATGCGCATGTGCCATGTTGTGTTGATGTAAAAAGTAAACAAAGATAATTGCATGCAGCGCACTCTCTCAAGGTCTCCTGTGCAGAGCACATGCGTTTCATAATCGCATTTTCCTGCACTGTACCGAGCCTTGATGAACCGTCATGTCAAATACAAACACATCACATTATAAATACACAAATACAAACACATCACACAACAAATCGGCCCGGCATCAATCAAACATGGAGATTTACAAATTAGTCTTCAAATATCAATAAGGAGGACATGTAAAAGGACACTTTTTGAGAAAGGACAGAACTTACAAAAGGAGGACAGTCCTCCCTAAAAATGAATGGTTAATCACCTTAATTATTTTATAATAAAATTTAATATTAATATTAATATTACTTTTATTATATTAATATGAAATTAACATTAATATTAATTTCAGTTAGATTAATATATTCTAAAAATAATAATAAAATATTTTTTATTCACAAAAAATACATAAATTTTTATTTTTTTTAATTGATAGAACGCAACAAAAAATAACATTGTTGAATTTTATTGTTAATGTTCCATTGTTGAAAACGTTCGATTCAGAAATAGAAAATTAATCGAGGTGAGATTTCTAATCATTTGCTAGTGGGATGTTTGGTCATTAGCGCAGTCATCTCAGGAGAAAGCGCCGAATATACCCAGCCAAACATCGATGTTCAGATGCGTCCGTGACACACGCTTGCTTTCTGAATATCACGCTAGCAAAGCCATGTTCTCGGAGACTTTCGCTCGCGATTATTTTCTGCCACTGCGTTGTAGCGAGGCATTAATTTAAATGTGACCCAACTGGAGAGTAACAGAAGCGATATTGCGGGCAATTTGATAGCGGGATGTTTGGTCATTAGCGCAGTCATCTCAGGAGAAAGCGCCGAATATACCCAGCCAAACATCGATGTTCAGATGCGTCCGTGACACACGCTTGCTTTCTGAATATCCCGCTAGCAAAGCCATGTTCTCGGAGACTTTCGCTCGCGATTATTTTCTGCCACTGCGTTGTAGCGAGGCATTAATTTAAATGTGACCCAACTGGAGAGTAACAGAAGCGATATTGCGGGCAATTTGATAGCGGGATGTTTGGTCATTAGCGCAGTCATCTCAGGAGAAAGCGCCGAATATACCCAGCCAAACATCGATGTTCAGATGCGTCCGTGACACACGCTTGCTTTCTGAATATCCCGCTAGCAAAGCCATGTTCTCGGAGACTTTCGCTCGCGATTATTTTCTGCCACTGCGTTGTAGCGAGGCATTAATTTAAATGTGACCCAACTGGAGAGTAACGGAAGCGATATTGCGGGCAATTTGATAGCGGGATGTTTGGTCATTAGCGCAGTCATCTCAGGAGAAAGCGCCGAATATACCCAGCCAAACATCGATGTTCAGATGCGTCCGTGACACACGCTTGCTTTCTGAATATCCCGCTAGCAAAGCCATGTTCTCGGAGACTTTCGCTCGCGATTATTTTCTGCCACTGCGTTGTAGCGAGGCATTAATTTAAATGTGACCCAACTGGAGAGTAACGGAAGCGATATTGCGGGCAATTTGATAGCGGGATGTTTGGTCATTAGCGCAGTCATCTCAGGAGAAAGCGCCGAATATACCCAGCCAAACATCGATGTTCAGATGCGTCCGTGACACACGCTTGCTTTCTGAATATCCCGCTAGCAAAGCCATGTTCTCGGAGACTTTCGCTCGCGATTATTTTCTGCCACTGCGTTGTAGCGAGGCATTAATTTAAATGTGACCCAACTGGAGAGTAACGGAAGCGATATTGCGGGCAATTTGATAGCGGGATGTTTGGTCATTAGCGCAGTCATCTCAGGAGAAAGCGCCGAATATACCCAGCCAAACATCGATGTTCAGATGCGTCCGTGACACACGCTTGCTTTCTGAATATCCCGCTAGCAAAGCCATGTTCTCGGAGACTTTCGCTCGCGATTATTTTCTGCCACTGCGTTGTAGCGAGGCATTAATTTAAATGTGACCCAACTGGAGAGTAACGGAAGCGATATTGCGGGCAATTTGATAGCGGGATGTTTGGTCATTAGCGCAGTCATCTCAGGAGAAAGCGCCGAATATACCCAGCCAAACATCGATGTTCAGATGCGTCCGTGACACACGCTTGCTTTCTGAATATCCCGCTAGCAAAGCCATGTTCTCGGAGACTTTCGCTCGCGATTATTTTCTGCCACTGCGTTGTAGCGAGGCATTAATTTAAATGTGACCCAACTGGAGAGTAACGGAAGCGATATTGCGGGCAATTTGATAGCGGGATGTTTGGTCATTAGCGCAGTCATCTCAGGAGAAAGCGCCGAATATACCCAGCCAAACATCGATGTTCAGATGCGTCCGTGACACACGCTTGCTTTCTGAATATCCCGCTAGCAAAGCCATGTTCTCGGAGACTTTCGCTCGCGATTATTTTCTGCCACTGCGTTGTAGCGAGGCATTAATTTAAATGTGACCCAACTGGAGAGTAACGGAAGCGATATTGCGGGCAATTTGATAGCGGGATGTTTGGTCATTAGCGCAGTCATCTCAGGAGAAAGCGCCGAATATACCCAGCCAAACATCGATGTTCAGATGCGTCCGTGACACACGCTTGCTTTCTGAATATCCCGCTAGCAAAGCCATGTTCTCGGAGACTTTCGCTCGCGATTATTTTCTGCCACTGCGTTGTAGCGAGGCATTAATTTAAATGTGACCCAACTGGAGAGTAACGGAAGCGATATTGCGGGCAATTTGATAGCGGGATGTTTGGTCATTAGCGCAGTCATCTCAGGAGAAAGCGCCGAATATACCCAGCCAAACATCGATGTTCAGATGCGTCCGTGACACACGCTTGCTTTCTGAATATCCCGCTAGCAAAGCCATGTTCTCGGAGACTTTCGCTCGCGATTATTTTCTGCCACTGCGTTGTAGCGAGGCATTAATTTAAATGTGACCCAACTGGAGAGTAACGGAAGCGATATTGCGGGCAATTTGATAGCGGGATGTTTGGTCATTAGCGCAGTCATCTCAGGAGAAAGCGCCGAATATACCCAGCCAAACATCGATGTTCAGATGCGTCCGTGACACACGCTTGCTTTCTGAATATCCCGCTAGCAAAGCCATGTTCTCGGAGACTTTCGCTCGCGATTATTTTCTGCCACTGCGTTGTAGCGAGGCATTAATTTAAATGTGACCCAACTGGAGAGTAACGGAAGCGATATTGCGGGCAATTTGATAGCGGGATGTTTGGTCATTAGCGCAGTCATCTCAGGAGAAAGCGCCGAATATACCCAGCCAAACATCGATGTTCAGATGCGTCCGTGACACACGCTTGCTTTCTGAATATCCCGCTAGCAAAGCCATGTTCTCGGAGACTTTCGCTCGCGATTATTTTCTGCCACTGCGTTGTAGCGAGGCATTAATTTAAATGTGACCCAACTGGAGAGTAACGGAAGCGATATTGCGGGCAATTTGATAGCGGGATGTTTGGTCATTAGCGCAGTCATCTCAGGAGAAAGCGCCGAATATACCCAGCCAAACATCGATGTTCAGATGCGTCCGTGACACACGCTTGCTTTCTGAATATCCCGCTAGCAAAGCCATGTTCTCGGAGACTTTCGCTCG
The DNA here is from genome assembly GCF_030686945.1 of Centruroides vittatus. NCBI lineage: Eukaryota > Metazoa > Arthropoda > Arachnida > Scorpiones > Buthidae > Centruroides > Centruroides vittatus. Next base: position 2,277,652 of record NW_027122194.1, read on the forward strand.
CGATTATTTTCTGCCACTGCGTTGTAGCGAGGCATTAATTTAAATGTGACCCAACTGGAGAGTAACGGAAGCGATATTGCGGGCAATTTGATAGCGGGATGTTTGGTCATTAGCGCAGTCATCTCAGGAGAAAGCGCCGAATATACCCAGCCAAACATCGATGTTCAGATGCGTCCGTGACACACGCTTGCTTTCTGAATATCCCGCTAGCAAAGCCATGTTCTCGGAGACTTTCGCTCGCGATTATTTTCTGCCACTGCGTTGTAGCGAGGCATTAATTTAAATGTGACCCAACTGGAGAGTAACGGAAGCGATATTGCGGGCAATTTGATAGCGGGATGTTTGGTCATTAGCGCAGTCATCTCAGGAGAAAGCGCCGAATATACCCAGCCAAACATCGATGTTCAGATGCGTCCGTGACACACGCTTGCTTTCTGAATATCCCGCTAGCAAAGCCATGTTCTCGGAGACTTTCGCTCGCGATTATTTTCTGCCACTGCGTTGTAGCGAGGCATTGATTTAAATGTGACCCAACTGGAGAGTAACGGAAGCGATATTGCGGGCCATTTGATAGCGGGATGTTTGGTCATTAGCGCAGTCATCTCAGGAGAAAGCGCCGAATATACCCAGCCAAACATCGATGTTCAGATGCGTCCGTGACACACGCTTGCTTTCTGAATATCCCGCTAGCAAAGCCATGTTCTCGGAGACTTTCGCTCGCGATTATTTTCTGCCACTGCGTTGTAGCGAGGCATTAATTTAAATGTGACCCAACTGGAGAGTAACGGAAGCGATATTGCGGGCCATTTGATAGCGGGATGTTTGGTCATTAGCGCAGTCATCTCAGGAGAAAGCGCCGAATATACCCAGCCAAACATCGATGTTCAGATGCGTCCGTGACACACGCTTGCTTTCTGAATATCCCGCTAGCAAAGCCATGTTCTCGGAGACTTTCGCTCGCGATTATTTTCTGCCACTGCGTTGTAGCGAGGCATTGATTTAAATGTGACCCAACTGGAGAGTAACGGAAGCGATATTGCGGGCCATTTGATAGCGGGATGTTTGGTCATTAGCGCAGTCATCTCAGGAGAAAGCGCCGAATATACCCAGCCAAACATCGATGTTCAGATGCGTCCGTGACACACGCTTGCTTTCTGAATATCCCGCTAGCAAAGCCATGTTCTCGGAGACTTTCGCTCGCGATTATTTTCTGCCACTGCGTTGTAGCGAGGCATTGATTTAAATGTGACCCAACTGGAGAGTAACGGAAGCGATATTGCGGGCCATTTGATAGCGGGATGTTTGGTCATTAGCGCAGTCATCTCAGGAGAAAGCGCCGAATATACCCAGCCAAACATCGATGTTCAGATGCGTCCGTGACACACGCTTGCTTTCTGAATATCCCGCTAGCAAAGCCATGTTCTCGGAGACTTTCGCTCGCGATTATTTTCTGCCACTGCGTTGTAGCGAGGCATTGATTTAAATGTGACCCAACTGGAGAGTAACGGAAGCGATATTGCGGGCCATTTGATAGCGGGATGTTTGGTCATTAGCGCAGTCATCTCAGGAGAAAGCGCCGAATATACCCAGCCAAACATCGATGTTCAGATGCGTCCGTGACACACGCTTGCTTTCTGAATATCCCGCTAGCAAAGCCATGTTCTCGGAGACTTTCGCTCGCGATTATTTTCTGCCACTGCGTTGTAGCGAGGCATTAATTTAAATGTGACCCAACTGGAGAGTAACGGAAGCGATATTGCGGGCCATTTGATAGCGGGATGTTTGGTCATTAGCGCAGTCATCTCAGGAGAAAGCGCCGAATATACCCAGCCAAACATCGATGTTCAGATGCGTCCGTGACACACGCTTGCTTTCTGAATATCCCGCTAGCAAAGCCATGTTCTCGGAGACTTTCGCTCGCGATTATTTTCTGCCACTGCGTTGTAGCGAGGCATTGATTTAAATGTGACCCAACTGGAGAGTAACGGAAGCGATATTGCGGGCCATTTGATAGCGGGATGTTTGGTCATTAGCGCAGTCATCTCAGGAGAAAGCGCCGAATATACCCAGCCAAACATCGATGTTCAGATGCGTCCGTGACACACGCTTGCTTTCTGAATATCCCGCTAGCAAAGCCATGTTCTCGGAGACTTTCGCTCGCGATTATTTTCTGCCACTGCGTTGTAGCGAGGCATTAATTTAAATGTGACCCAACTGGAGAGTAACGGAAGCGATATTGCGGGCAATTTGATAGCGGGATGTTTGGTCATTAGCGCAGTCATCTCAGGAGAAAGCGCCGAATATACCCAGCCAAACATCGATGTTCAGATGCGTCCGTGACACACGCTTGCTTTCTGAATATCCCGCTAGCAAAGCCATGTTCTCGGAGACTTTCGCTCGCGATTATTTTCTGCCACTGCGTTGTAGCGAGGCATTAATTTAAATGTGACCCAACTGGAGAGTAACGGAAGCGATATTGCGGGCCATTTGATAGCGGGATGTTTGGTCATTAGCGCAGTCATCTCAGGAGAAAGCGCCGAATATACCCAGCCAAACATCGATGTTCAGATGCGTCCGTGACACACGCTTGCTTTCTGAATATCCCGCTAGCAAAGCCATGTTCTCGGAGACTTTCGCTCGCGATTATTTTCTGCCACTGCGTTGTAGCGAGGCATTAATTTAAATGTGACCCAACTGGAGAGTAACGGAAGCGATATTGCGGGCCATTTGATAGCGGGATGTTTGGTCATTAGCGCAGTCATCTCAGGAGAAAGCGCCGAATATACCCAGCCAAACATCGATGTTCAGATGCGTCCGTGACACACGCTTGCTTTCTGAATATCCCGCTAGCAAAGCCATGTTCTCGGAGACTTTCGCTCGCGATTATTTTCTGCCACTGCGTTGTAGCGAGGCATTGATTTAAATGTGACCCAACTGGAGAGTAACGGAAGCGATATTGCGGGCCATTTGATAGCGGGATGTTTGGTCATTAGCGCAGTCATCTCAGGAGAAAGCGCCGAATATACCCAGCCAAACATCGATGTTCAGATGCGTCCGTGACACACGCTTGCTTTCTGAATATCCCGCTAGCAAAGCCATGTTCTCGGAGACTTTCGCTCGCGATTATTTTCTGCCACTGCGTTGTAGCGAGGCATTAATTTAAATGTGACCCAACTGGAGAGTAACGGAAGCGATATTGCGGGCAATTTGATAGCGGGATGTTTGGTCATTAGCGCAGTCATCTCAGGAGAAAGCGCCGAATATACCCAGCCAAACATCGATGTTCAGATGCGTCCGTGACACACGCTTGCTTTCTGAATATCCCGCTAGCAAAGCCATGTTCTCGGAGACTTTCGCTCGCGATTATTTTCTGCCACTGCGTTGTAGCGAGGCATTAATTTAAATGTGACCCAACTGGAGAGTAACGGAAGCGATATTGCGGGCAATTTGATAGCGGGATGTTTGGTCATTAGCGCAGTCATCTCAGGAGAAAGCGCCGAATATACCCAGCCAAACATCGATGTTCAGATGCGTCCGTGACACACGCTTGCTTTCTGAATATCCCGCTAGCAAAGCCATGTTCTCGGAGACTTTCGCTCGCGATTATTTTCTGCCACTGCGTTGTAGCGAGGCATTAATTTAAATGTGACCCAACTGGAGAGTAACGGAAGCGATATTGCGGGCAATTTGATAGCGGGATGTTTGGTCATTAGCGCAGTCATCTCAGGAGAAAGCGCCGAATATACCCAGCCAAACATCGATGTTCAGATGCGTCCGTGACACACGCTTGCTTTCTGAATATCCCGCTAGCAAAGCCATGTTCTCGGAGACTTTCGCTCGCGATTATTTTCTGCCACTGCGTTGTAGCGAGGCATTAATTTAAATGTGACCCAACTGGAGAGTAACGGAAGCGATATTGCGGGCAATTTGATAGCGGGATGTTTGGTCATTAGCGCAGTCATCTCAGGAGAAAGCGCCGAATATACCCAGCCAAACATCGATGTTCAGATGCGTCCGTGACACACGCTTGCTTTCTGAATATCCCGCTAGCAAAGCCATGTTCTCGGAGACTTTCGCTCGCGATTATTTTCTGCCACTGCGTTGTAGCGAGGCATTAATTTAAATGTGACCCAACTGGAGAGTAACGGAAGCGATATTGCGGGCCATTTGATAGCGGGATGTTTGGTCATTAGCGCAGTCATCTCAGGAGAAAGCGCCGAATATACCCAGCCAAACATCGATGTTCAGATGCGTCCGTGACACACGCTTGCTTTCTGAATATCCCGCTAGCAAAGCCATGTTCTCGGAGACTTTCGCTCGCGATTATTTTCTGCCACTGCGTTGTAGCGAGGCATTAATTTAAATGTGACCCAACTGGAGAGTAACGGAAGCGATATTGCGGGCCATTTGATAGCGGGATGTTTGGTCATTAGCGCAGTCATCTCAGGAGAAAGCGCCGAATATACCCAGCCAAACATCGATGTTCAGATGCGTCCGTGACACACGCTTGCTTTCTGAATATCCCGCTAGCAAAGCCATGTTCTCGGAGACTTTCGCTCGCGATTATTTTCTGCCACTGCGTTGTAGCGAGGCATTAATTTAAATGTGACCCAACTGGAGAGTAACGGAAGCGATATTGCGGGCAATTTGATAGCGGGATGTTTGGTCATTAGCGCAGTCATCTCAGGAGAAAGCGCCGAATATACCCAGCCAAACATCGATGTTCAGATGCGTCCGTGACACACGCTTGCTTTCTGAATATCCCGCTAGCAAAGCCATGTTCTCGGAGACTTTCGCTCGCGATTATTTTCTGCCACTGCGTTGTAGCGAGGCATTAATTTAAATGTGACCCAACTGGAGAGTAACGGAAGCGATATTGCGGGCCATTTGATAGCGGGATGTTTGGTCATTAGCGCAGTCATCTCAGGAGAAAGCGCCGAATATACCCAGCCAAACATCGATGTTCAGATGCGTCCGTGACACACGCTTGCTTTCTGAATATCCCGCTAGCAAAGCCATGTTCTCGGAGACTTTCGCTCGCGATTATTTTCTGCCACTGCGTTGTAGCGAGGCATTAATTTAAATGTGACCCAACTGGAGAGTAACGGAAGCGATATTGCGGGCAATTTGATAGCGGGATGTTTGGTCATTAGCGCAGTCATCTCAGGAGAAAGCGCCGAATATACCCAGCCAAACATCGATGTTCAGATGCGTCCGTGACACACGCTTGCTTTCTGAATATCCCGCTAGCAAAGCCATGTTCTCGGAGACTTTCGCTCGCGATTATTTTCTGCCACTGCGTTGTAGCGAGGCATTAATTTAAATGTGACCCAACTGGAGAGTAACGGAAGCGATATTGCGGGCCATTTGATAGCGGGATGTTTGGTCATTAGCGCAGTCATCTCAGGAGAAAGCGCCGAATATACCCAGCCAAACATCGATGTTCAGATGCGTCCGTGACACACGCTTGCTTTCTGAATATCCCGCTAGCAAAGCCATGTTCTCGGAGACTTTCGCTCGCGATTATTTTCTGCCACTGCGTTGTAGCGAGGCATTAATTTAAATGTGACCCAACTGGAGAGTAACGGAAGCGATATTGCGGGCAATTTGATAGCGGGATGTTTGGTCATTAGCGCAGTCATCTCAGGAGAAAGCGCCGAATATACCCAGCCAAACATCGATGTTCAGATGCGTCCGTGACACACGCTTGCTTTCTGAATATCCCGCTAGCAAAGCCATGTTCTCGGAGACTTTCGCTCGCGATTATTTTCTGCCACTGCGTTGTAGCGAGGCATTAATTTAAATGTGACCCAACTGGAGAGTAACGGAAGCGATATTGCGGGCAATTTGATAGCGGGATGTTTGGTCATTAGCGCAGTCATCTCAGGAGAAAGCGCCGAATATACCCAGCCAAACATCGATGTTCAGATGCGTCCGTGACACACGCTTGCTTTCTGAATATCCCGCTAGCAAAGCCATGTTCTCGGAGACTTTCGCTCGCGATTATTTTCTGCCACTGCGTTGTAGCGAGGCATTAATTTAAATGTGACCCAACTGGAGAGTAACGGAAGCGATATTGCGGGCAATTTGATAGCGGGATGTTTGGTCATTAGCGCAGTCATCTCAGGAGAAAGCGCCGAATATACCCAGCCAAACATCGATGTTCAGATGCGTCCGTGACACACGCTTGCTTTCTGAATATCCCGCTAGCAAAGCCATGTTCTCGGAGACTTTCGCTCGCGATTATTTTCTGCCACTGCGTTGTAGCGAGGCATTAATTTAAATGTGACCCAACTGGAGAGTAACGGAAGCGATATTGCGGGCCATTTGATAGCGGGATGTTTGGTCATTAGCGCAGTCATCTCAGGAGAAAGCGCCGAATATACCCAGCCAAACATCGATGTTCAGATGCGTCCGTGACACACGCTTGCTTTCTGAATATCCCGCTAGCAAAGCCATGTTCTCGGAGACTTTCGCTCGCGATTATTTTCTGCCACTGCGTTGTAGCGAGGCATTAATTTAAATGTGACCCAACTGGAGAGTAACGGAAGCGATATTGCGGGCAATTTGATAGCGGGATGTTTGGTCATTAGCGCAGTCATCTCAGGAGAAAGCGCCGAATATACCCAGCCAAACATCGATGTTCAGATGCGTCCGTGACACACGCTTGCTTTCTGAATATCCCGCTAGCAAAGCCATGTTCTCGGAGACTTTCGCTCGCGATTATTTTCTGCCACTGCGTTGTAGCGAGGCATTAATTTAAATGTGACCCAACTGGAGAGTAACGGAAGCGATATTGCGGGCAATTTGATAGCGGGATGTTTGGTCATTAGCGCAGTCATCTCAGGAGAAAGCGCCGAATATACCCAGCCAAACATCGATGTTCAGATGCGTCCGTGACACACGCTTGCTTTCTGAATATCCCGCTAGCAAAGCCATGTTCTCGGAGACTTTCGCTCGCGATTATTTTCTGCCACTGCGTTGTAGCGAGGCATTAATTTAAATGTGACCCAACTGGAGAGTAACGGAAGCGATATTGCGGGCAATTTGATAGCGGGATGTTTGGTCATTAGCGCAGTCATCTCAGGAGAAAGCGCCGAATATACCCAGCCAAACATCGATGTTCAGATGCGTCCGTGACACACGCTTGCTTTCTGAATATCCCGCTAGCAAAGCCATGTTCTCGGAGACTTTCGCTCGCGATTATTTTCTGCCACTGCGTTGTAGCGAGGCATTGATTTAAATGTGACCCAACTGGAGAGTAACGGAAGCGATATTGCGGGCCATTTGATAGCGGGATGTTTGGTCATTAGCGCAGTCATCTCAGGAGAAAGCGCCGAATATACCCAGCCAAACATCGATGTTCAGATGCGTCCGTGACACACGCTTGCTTTCTGAATATCCCGCTAGCAAAGCCATGTTCTCGGAGACTTTCGCTCGCGATTATTTTCTGCCACTGCGTTGTAGCGAGGCATTGATTTAAATGTGACCCAACTGGAGAGTAACGGAAGCGATATTGCGGGCCATTTGATAGCGGGATGTTTGGTCATTAGCGCAGTCATCTCAGGAGAAAGCGCCGAATATACCCAGCCAAACATCGATGTTCAGATGCGTCCGTGACACACGCTTGTATTCTAAATATCTTGCTAGAATCGCTTTTTGTAAGTATTCACGTGGAAACATACCATCGTTCTAAATGGAGATATTTTTCTTTCAATTGTTAGTAGATTATTTTTTCTTTGCCCTTACCTGTGTGACTGTACTTATTTTATATGACTGAAGTAAATGATGTATGTTATCCACTTTTTTACAAATGAGTATATGAGTGTTTGTGCTGTAAAGTAGAAATATTAATTTTGAAATCTTCAAACCGACTTCGGAAAGGGCTTTTTTACTTCATAAAATTTTTAAAACGTAATTTATATTTTATAAACGAATGTCTCGTTTACATAGATACTTATCTATTATTTAAAATAGTTTAAAATATTTTTTATAGGGTTTGTATTAAGTACTACATTATTTTTTTTATTTAGTTTATGAAAGCAATGTGTATTTTAGAAATATTTTATAATTTTAAGTTCATTTCACTAATAAAAGTTTTACAAATACACGAACTTTATATAATTGATTTTCTATTATATTGAAAAAGTATTATATCTATTAATCTACATAAAATATTAGTGCGATTTAATTTCAATAGTTATTATAACGAAAAATAAATTATGTAAAAATGAAATTTAACATGTGTAGGTGTATAATGTATCTCAAATTTTGTAAGTAATGAGTTGTCAGTTAAAAGAATCACTATATTAAATTGTCTATCTACACTAAAAACAGGCTATAAAGAAAGTATTAAATATTTTCACTGATATGTTTTTTGGTACAGATATTGTTGTGGTGCGAAAGAACTTTTGTTTCATCTGAAGTATTATAAATTTTTTTTATGCTGTTTGTATGGGAAAAAACATTGATAATGAGAAATACAGTAAATTTACGACTGCATCCAAGAGACTAAGATATTTGTCAAACATTTGTTCTTTTGAACGGATTAATTTAAAGATTTCAGAAACAATGGTTTTTAAGCGATTAGCATGGAGTATCAGCAAGTGTGAAAATATTGAATGTAAAATAATTGAAAAACGGAAAAAAGAAGTTAAAATTGTTGTCAGGTGAATCAAGTAATTCGAATATGATTATTACCGCTGAACAAGAACTAAATCAGTTATATTTTTAAGCAATCGATATAATTATTTTGCATACTAATTTTAATATTTATTATATCGGTAACAATTGCTTCAGGAGAAAGGAGTTTTAGTAAATTAAAAATTATAAAGAACAAACAATTCTTTTACTGTGATATCGTCACAATGCCGGGCTGCAATTTTTAATCGTATTTTTAATTTATTTAAAATATATGATCTCTATTTCACATTAAGTGTCTTGCCCCTGTATATCATACTTTCATGTTAGCAATAGAGCAGTGCCTGTTATCTATCTAACTCCTTTCGGGGGAAAAGCTTTTAATCAAAATAACGTGAAAGCCCGTTATAAATTGGAATTTCTTATATAATTAATCGGGGCCTGGTGCCCAATGCGCTCCACATCTGGTTCGGCATTCATCTAACTGAAGGAAAAGAGAGTGATTAAAGAAAATCCTGAGATTAAGGAAGGACAGACAGTGTGAATTTATAGGTTACAATTTTTTCAAATTGCAGCCCAATCATTTCAAATCAAAAATGAGTCAAGAACGTCTGACATATTTAAGTATTTTATCAATAGAATCTGAAATGTTTTATGAAGGTAATTTCGACAGTGTGTTTGATAATTTTGCGTGAAGAAAATTTCGGGAAATAAAATTATTGTAATAAAAACTATAAAAATATCTCTTTTTTTTTATAACGGTGCAATTTTATTTCCTGGCCATATGGGAAATTTTTCCATTTACTTATATATAAAAAAATTAAGAGAAAACTTTTCAAAATATTAATATCACAATATTTTATTGATTATTGCATTAACATCACAATTTAACTGTATTATATTATTATTATTTTGGCTTATAAAGTAGGGACTTCATAAACTAGACTTGAAGTAAAGCCAGAAATTCACAATTCTGGTTTTATTTATGGTATAAATATTCATAAGAGACAATATTAGATACAATCAAGAAAATGTTCTTAAGACAACTCTAATCATTTATTTATATTACAAAATTTTCTGATATCTTCTGAAGATAGTAATACAACTAATAACAATTAAATAATGACAACGAACTTTAAAATATTTCTAGCTGGCAGGATGGCCAAGATAGTAAAGATTCCAACTTGCTGCTTTGTGGGATCTGTGAGTCTTAAATTTCAATTCAAATTTTCACAAGGTGATCCAGTTATGTTGGTCTCCATTCCTTACCATCTGGCCACTCTATTTATGGGCCTGGCTGAACACAGTGGGTATTAAAAGACACTCTTAGTGCCCACAAAGTGGAAAGATTTAAGGAAAAAATAAATAAATAATACTTGTAATTTTATCATTCGGAAATATTAGTTTTAATATTAGTTAATAATTTTATTTAAAATGCTTTACATACGAAAGAGCTAATTAGTTAATTTATTATATAAGAACAACAAATATTTATTATTTCATATTTTTAACTAATAATTTTTACCAAAGTTAATAAATATCATGTCTACATGAACTTATTTAAAATAATTCTAAGATGGATTTTATAATTTAACTTACAGATATAGATTAAATCAGTCAGAGATAATTGATATATTCTATATGTATATCATTTACAAAGTTATTATATCTTGAATTACATGTAGAATATTAGCTATTTTGATAGTAATAAAGCTACAACAGCTATAACAATATCAAATTACAAGAATGATTTCAGAATAATACTGGTATGACAATCAAATATATTGACTAAACAATCTTCTATTGCAAAGTTTGGCTTATTCCACATGTTCTGAAAAAATCAAATGTTTATATTAAAAAATTAAAAACTGTTATACAGTCAAACCTGTTTTTATGCGGGGGATAGGGACCACATAAAAAAAATGCATAAAAAAAATCGAGCGAAACTTTACGAGTGGCTATAAAAAATAGTTTTCGCAACACAATTAAAAAAATATTTTTTTTTATGCGGTGAATAGGGACCGCATAAAAAAGTCTCACGTAGAAAATAACTCGAAACCGTACGAAATAACTAGGAATTGCTTTTTTAACTCCTTGGGCCGTTTTCTGCAACACCTAATGGAGAAAAAATCCTCTAAGAATTTTAATTTTTATATTAATTAATTATTTCCACTTAAATACGAATCTAACATTAAAAAGTTAAAAATAATCGTTAAATAATGATTTTATTTGATAAATATTGCTGCAGGAAGTGTTATTTCATTTAACAAGGCGTGAAATTTCACACCTGCAGTCTAAAGCCGGAGGGAAGCTAACTTACCGCATCTGTTCAAATATAACATAATATTTATGGTTTTTATGCTATTAAAATAAGAGGGGACCGAAATAAACGTATGAGAAAAAAATTTTACTGAATAAAAAATGAAAAAACCTGCTGATGTCATAGAAAACAACCAATAGAGTTTTTAAAAATTTTACAGGAGTCAATTATGTTCCAATTTGATTGAAATTTTCATATACCGCACAAAAAAATCGCACAAATAAAATTCGCACAGAAAAAGACCGCACAAAAACAGGTTTGACTGTATATAAATTTATAATATTTAAATAAAAATATAAGGTGATTCAAATGTTTATTCTGGGAAAAAGTCTACCACTTGTACACTTGTAGCTGACAGGGGCAGATCAGGTGCACTCAGTGGTATTACCTTGCTTGAAAATAAAGAAAAGAAGGCAGAATGTGAAGGCGAAGGTAAAAATACAGAAAATAGGATAGGGGCGGAAAAAGGGAGGCACAGGGCATCTTTGCCGGATTTATTAAACCAAAGTAAAAAAAAAAAAAAAACAACAAATACAGAGATTAAATAACAAACAATACAATAGTAACATTGAAAATGTACCAAACACACACCCACTACACTTTGTGAGACACATAGCATTTATACTATACACATTTGTGATCAATTGTTGAAGTAAAGTTTATAATACACAAATGCACTATGTGATGATCGATAGGCAGATTCCAACACTCCAGTTGAAGCAGGAAGTCCATGAGACTTTTAAAAAGTTTTTGATCTGTTGTCCATTTTGCATGGCCAGTTGAATCCTTGGGAGAGTGCAGTCCTTACAAGTGTTTCTTGTTCATGTGTGAAGTTATCACATTCAAATATGTAATGATGAATATCTTGTATTGAGGTGCTGTTACAGCCGCATAAGGGAGTGTCTCTGTGACCAAATTGGTGTAGGCAGGCCTCAAGGTTGCCATGTCCGGTAAAAATTTGTGTATTTATATATGTGATGGAAAGAAGCTTCAGTTTAAGTCTTGTTTCTATGTTGGGAATGAAGGATAATGTTATCTTTCCAGTGTTACTATTCTCCCATTCCCTCTGCCAAAGGCTGATAGCCATAGCATGAACAGTGTTCTTGATACTGGGCCATAGAGCCTTGATTGTCATATGTTGCTGGTGTGCTCTTGCAGCTGCTTTTCCACTAATCTTTTTGTGGAGCCTATTTACATGAGGTTCCTATCTAATCTCCTGTCTTTCAAAAGCATACACTACACGTGTTCTATCAATGAAATGAGATTCACCTGAAGCAGGACTGAGGAGTCCAAAAACGGAGGAGGAGTCCAAAAACGTTCATGCAGTGTACATATTACTGACACCAGACAATAGGTTTGTAGTGCAATTTATTTTCCTAGATCACAACATTGTTATATTCAGATTTATTATACAATTTGACTAAAATACTTTAGGCAGTAATTGTACCAAGCAAAATATTTGCTGTTAATTGGATCCAGTCATAAATTTCTCTGGTCTTCAATTTTCTATAACTGGTTTAATCTTATGTAGTTTATTATAGATTTGATCATTCCACACATTTTACCATGTATCTAATAGTCTTATCTTAATTACTAGTTTCAAGTCAGCATTTTCAACAGGCATTGGATGCCTAGAAAGAGAAGCTGGCCTAACAACAATGTCAGTTACATTATTTCCTCTTATACTAACAAGGTCTGGAATCTAATCATCTTAGAAATAAATTCATTGCAGAAAGATGGCAAATCAGTTTATAAATTTTGACAAGAACATAATGTGAAAAATATTTATACAAGATCAAAGTACAGAATGAATCAAAACAAATATATAGTGACAGCAACCATTCCTCGGAATTTGCTTTTAAGCTAAACGGGTAGCATGCAACTTAGCAGTGAAGATGGAAATCAAGTGAGAAATCTAATTAACCTTAAATTCATCACAGTAAACCATGGCTGATCCAGTGTAATTCACAGAATTAGATCCATCTGTATAATATTCAATTCATCAATTCCAGGCCTAGGAGTGCTATTTCCCCTTTGAAAAAGTGTGAAAAGTGAGTTGAAATACAGAAAAAGTGAATAAAAAGTGAGTGCAATAGTGACAAAACAAAGTGAAAACACAGAAGGAAAACTCAGCAAAACAGCAGTAAAAATTGTTATTTCTTTTTATTCTGTTATGGTTAAACACATTTTAAAAATTTCTGTATATACTGTAATATAGTAGCCACTCGTTATATCGCGTTTTTTTGGTCCCCTAAATTTTAAAAGCATTTGAGTCAATTAATTTTAAATTACCAATTACCACTGAATTTCTATTTGCAACGAAATACGAGAAAGAGCTAAATATGCAGAACAGGTGGATAGATCGATTGTCATTTGTTTCCTTTTGATATAAAAGTTGTTTATTTATTAGTTTTAAGTACAGTCTCCTCATTTACAAGTTTCTGTGAATTCGAAATTTCATACATTTATGTGAATTAACGGTATTGCGTCAATTCACATAAAGGTGTGAAATTTCGAATTCACCGCATAACGTGTAAGGAAAAGATCTCTCTAATTCTGAACGAAAACTTCTAAAATTTTTATACAGTAGTAACTTCATTTTGCTTTTTAGAGAATTTTTACTCTGTAATTTTATAAGTTTTGATGTTCTATTATATATTCAATATTCATTTTTTTTAAATTTTCAATTACAGCATTTATAATTTTTATTGAAAAATATAAACTACACGAATTTCTAATAAGCGATTTATATAGTACTGTATAATAAAATCGCAATTGATGTTTTTATATCGACAGTATTTGTCTTTCAATGTCATTGTTAAAGAAACAATGCTAAATGGGCGTTCATGGTTTCGATGTTTACGTAAACGTCAATTAATTCGATATAACCTACGAATAAAATTCAGGATTGAAAAACTAAGCTTATTTTATATCAGAAACACTTGCTGATGAAAGAACAGAGATTCCATAGCATGTATAATCTGTTTAGTAAAAGCCCAGAATTTTTATTACTCGGTTATATCGCGTTTTTTTTTTTTCTGTTTCCCGATAACCAGTGGCTTCTGTATTTCCAGTAAACCATGAATACTTGAAAAGTCTTTGGCTTCTGTAAATAATCAGTCATGAAAGATGATGTTCTTTTATTAAGATTATTCTGCATGTTATCAACTTCCTTCTATTTCGCTTCCTCTTGCTTTTGAACACTTAACACTAATAAGCATCACACGTGCTGCTTGTACTTCATTCATGTTCTTGCTGTTAATAGCCTTCTCCAGTTTTTTTGTTTGCTGCTTCTAACAAAACTTAGACTGTCGCATGTATTTCATTTTCTTCTACATTTTTCTGGTTTAAACTCAGTTGCCGTTCCATAATCTTCATGTTACGAACAGCTTTCTTTTGTTGTTCTTCAAAACATTTCTGTGCTCTTTTTTCCGTTTCTCTTATTCTTTTAACTTCTTTTCATTTTCCAATCGTTCTTGATAATTTCTATGCACCGAGGAAGCTAATTTCAGTCGTCCTTTGCAATAGGTACAAGGTGTGGGCTTTGGTCATACATGTTTAGTCCCTCCTTAACAATCAAAAGTGAATTAAGCATTCTTTCCAACACTGATGCTCTATCAGGAGAAAGTGCCCGGCATAAAATTGATCCTCTCATTCATGGGAACGGGATTTTCGATGCTGATTTCACTAATTTGGCTATTCTCGGATATTTATCATTATCAGAAACTGTTTATTTTTTAATGCTTCGAGATGTGTAAATATTGATTTCCAAATAAAATAATAAATCTGAAATAAATATACTCCAAATAATATAAGTAAAATAATATTTTATTAATGATTTCATAAATAACAAAAAACTTTTTCCTGCAGATGAATAAAAACCAACATCGTTGCAAAGTTGTTAACCTTTGGGAAGCCTGTGAAAATCTTTCTCACAAGCAATTACGTGTTGTACTTTTTACAACACTTCGAATATTTTAATTTATTTGGTAAATTTTATATGTAAATATGAATTTACATTTTCGTTTACTTTTTTAGTCTCTCAATTAATGCACAATTATAATCGGCATAAGAGAAGATTAAAAAATGGATATTTCACAAGCAAAGTAATCACACATTTTATGAAAATAACACTTACTATATGGAATAATTATACTTGTAGTCAATTTAAACATACATTTATGGGAAGATGTAGATGTGATTTAACGTTAACAATATGCTATGAAATCATTAAAGTAATTTTATTAAACTCAAGTTTATGAAATTATTTAAAGATAAATCAAGTAAAAAAATATTTTTGTAAACGACAACTCCATAACCCGATTGTTAATTAAAACCAAATAATCTGCCAAATTATTGGGCTATAACCAGGATAACTAAATGGTCAGAAACGAAATCTTTTTTAGTGGTAGGAGGTTACGCTACTATCTCGTGTTAATTTTAATAATTATATATTTTGAATTTAAAAGCGGCAGCAGTGTTGTCAGCTTGAGAGATTAATCCCTCTGCGTAATGTGCTTTCCCCTGCAAAAGGACTTTAGTGATTTTCTTAGAAAACAGCCAAAACTGCAGGGATGCTTAGAATACTTATTTTTAAACTCTGTAGAAGGAAATGCAATTCGGATAAGGTAGATTTTGGCGAATAATGAAAATATGGCATGAGTACATAACTTTACTCAACACTGGCTTCTGAATTTGTAATGAGAGGGTTTTTTTAAGTGCATAAAAGATTTTTTTAAATACGTTAAATAACGAGTATAACACACTGAATAAATTCTTGTTTTCACTTATTATGACTCAACTAAATCAAAGTGAAAGCCATGGGCTATTACACGGATTTGGTTTGATACTGAAGTAATCAACACGGTTTCACAAATCAGTAAATAATTTTTGTTTTCTATCCTAACGACACTGAGTGGCAGTTGCAATTTTGAGTCTGCTCAGGGCCGCGTATTTTCTTCTAAAAAATTCTATTCTGATAGTCCGATAATTCGGCAATTCGTTTGGCTTTAAAATTATTTTTGGTTTGCCCCACATCTTAATTAAGCACGTGAAAATGACCAAAAAAGTGAGAAAAGTGAGAAAATGACCTGAAAAGTGAGAAATGAAAGTAGAAAGGAGTACTTCAGAAAAGTGAGTACAAGTGAGAAAAGTGAGCGACTCCCAGGCCTGCAATTCAATATTCAATATTCAATATATACATCAGTATATATATATATTAGAATAAACTCATTGTTACAATGATTGCTGCAAAGCGCTGCTTTTAAATGCAATATGTGAAAGAATTAAGATATTGCTTTAAGCTAAAATCAACTGAGATTGTAGGAATTGACCAGGATAGGACAGTATGTAAGACTGAAATATTTGTTCTTACAGGGGAAACCAGGCAATGTGTTGTCACCAACTTTGATAAAATTTTTTGGCTATGCAATATTTACTTGTATTTAAACTATACCAAAGCCATTCTGGCAATCTAGAGAAAATTAGGATAAAAGTTATTCTGGCAATCTCAAGAAAATTTAGATAAAATTTTTGCAACTATTAATACCAATATGAAAGACTGATTCATGAAGTATTGGGTGGAATGGTTAGTTAAGTTGTCATGTGTGAAGACTTTGTTTTTGGGTTCAATCCCCATATGTAAGTTTTTTTTACATTTATAATTTAATCTTATCATTTTAAAATTTTTGTACTATTTTTATGCCATTTTTAATTATTGAAAGTAAAATTTATTATTCATTATAAATTATTAAGGAATTTACATTATTCTTCTACAATGTAAAGTCATATTTGCCTTCCCAAAAAAGATTACATAAGTAAATCCAATAAAAATTACGTCATTCACAATAATATGACAGTAATTTGAATAGTATTTTCAAATTATTATAAAAACATCATAACATCAATCAAATCATAAAAAACAGTTAAAACAAAATGGTGCCTTACACCATGTACAGTACATACAATCATTACTACTTTATTCACACAGTCTTCATATTTTGTTTTAATAACAGAGGGTAAAAAATAACTTCATTAATGTTTTTGAAACTATTTCTTTCATGTGCATGGTTTAAGTCTCAAATAGACTCAAACCATGCATATTTTAACATTTCACAAATAAACTGGTGCACCCAACTGATTGTGAATTAGAAATTATATTTTAATAACACTTTTGCTATTGACTTTAACAAGATAACTACAGTTTTGTAATTTTTTGATAAAATTTTTAATCTGTCTATTAAAATAAACACTGTAAGGCTGACAAAGATGGCAAAATAATTTTTAATTGGCAAGATGGAATAATTATAAAAGAGCTTCTTGTCTTGAAAACCAAAAAATAAAGCCTCCACATGTGACAATTTAACTAACCACACCATACCACTACTTTGTGAATTGGTATTCCATATTGGTATTAATGATTGAAGAAAACTTATCCTAATTTTTTTAATAATGCCTAAACAGTGGGTCTTGCAGCTTTGGGAGAGTTTAACTACAAGTAAATACTACCATAAAATTTCATCGAACGACAAATTGCCAGGTCCCCCTTGTTAGATTTATCATGCTGGTTAGTGTGTCAATTTATACACTAAAAAACAGAGTAAAGATGAATGTTCACTGTAAAATACATTTAGATTTTACTCAAATAGTTCAATTTGCAGAGTCAATTTTCCTCAGCAACAGACATCAACCAATTGCATTAACATATCAGATATCAATAAGACAGATTCAGAAAGCAAATTTAGTGCACAAATGCAAAGTATTATATAATATAAATGCAAAACAGATATTTTACTGACAGTACTGTCAACAAAAAGCAACAAAAATATTTATGAGTAAAAAGTTCCCATACTTAAGTGGAGTATATGGAGGTGGGGGTGGAGGACCAGTTCCTCGAAGTGTTCCAGTTCGACTAGTTGACCTGAAACAATTCGAAGAAATTAGTACATATTTCAATAAAGTAAATAAAATTATTAATTATAAATTAAAATTGTACCTTAACGTATTAGATTTTGGCAAAGTTGAAGATGGACTTCCTGTTCTAGAACGGGGAAGAGAAGATCCTGGAGTTGAACTAGACTGAGGAAAACTGTCCCTTTTATTTGATAAATGACATAATTGATTGCTTGCTCTCTGAATTGAATTATATTGATTCATTTGCACACTGTAAAAGCAAAAAGCACAAATATATATATCTTTTTATGTATATGTAATATGAATACTTTAAGTTATACTTAACAAGATACTATATTTTGTGGCAAATAAGATGCCACTTTTATCCAAAAAAAGGCTGACACAAATTGCCCTAAATCTTATATATGTAAAGTTGCAATCTCCACAGCTAAAGAATTCCTCAAATAGCCTTTAGAACACTACTGGTAACATCTACTAGAGGCCAACTCTTGAATAAAATATTATTATATTTTGTAATAACTAAGCAGCTTTTGCATGTAGTCTTGTTAAGTATTTTAATGGTAAATGACTTTTTATAACTTCTTTTTTCTCTAATAAGTAAAAGTGTGCATTCTAATTTTACTTTTTAAAATCAGAATCCTGTAAAATAAACTTTATTGGCCAAGTGCCCAAAAAAGATGTGAGATAGCTTAAACACACTGAATATCTTTTCCCTAAATATTCTGTGAAGAAATGGGAATGCGTCTTACATTGCCATAAAATATTATATCTGGCTTTTCAATAAAATATAAAAAACACATTACACAAATATGTTTTCTTTAAAATACTAATTTGACTAAAATGAAATAGAAAGTAATTCCTATCAATGTAATTCATTTACCAGAATTAACTGAATTAGGAATTTAATAATTTGATAAATATAGTTTAAAAATTTTTCAAAACGTCTATTATTATGAAATCAGTAATAGTAATAAATTATCAAGATTATAATTTATTATAACTGAAATTTACATAAAATATTATTATTAAATGTAAATGTATCCTAGTCAGACAAAAAATTACTCTGCAAGCAAGCTAAACTCCAAAAACAATGCTTTAACAGAAAAAAATAAATATTAAAATGAAGAAAGAGAAAGACATATTAGTGCTTTTGAGATTATCAAATAACAATTCAAACCAAAATATATTGGATCAAACATAATTGTCTTGGAGGGAGATAAGCTGAATAAGTCAACTGTTATAGTTACATGAATAACAATTAGTAAGATAATCAACAAAATATATAAAAACATCTTACTTTTTTATACTTCTACTAACTATTTTTTTAAATTCAAAAACCATCATAATTGAAACTAGATATTTATTTATTATTTTTAGTATAAAATTATGCAAATAATGAAATAAATAAAATTAAGTATTATTTGATTGCAATAATTATCATACATTGTTTATATAAACTGTCAAAAAATTTTAGAAAATGAAACAAGATATAAATGAAAAAATTATGTAGATTATTGGTCTGCAGACACTGACATCACAGATTCCTTTGGTTAAATAAAGTTTTATGGTCATTTGAAAAAATTTGTGAGCTTTCTCAAACTTTTCTACAAAATAAAATGGAACAGGTTTGTAGGAAAGCACGTAAATAACAAAGACAAATTTCCCAAAGAAACAGTAGAGAGAAAAGAGATTGAAATTCAACAACACTATAAATCCAAATAAAAACATGTTTACAATGATCTCATCTAACTACAATGCTGCTATAAATAAACAAACAAAATTTTCCATTTATCTCTAAGATGTTCAAAAGAGCACTTAACAGATGACATTGCTAGTTGTAAACCTTTACATATCTATGAATCTATAAGTAGTGGAGCTGATAGAGTCGTTTCTTAGAGAAAATAATACTGAATTTCCACAATTTGTTAACTATTTTACTAGTCTGAAATAAGGATGACTTCCATTTTCAGACTAAAACAACAATCATTAGTCAGATAATATGATGACTAATAACATACCAGAAGAAGATGCTAAGTAATTATTAAATAACAGTAATAGATGTATTTCAATATACTGCTCATTATAAGTCACATTAGTTCAAATAAGTTTGTTAATCACAAGCATATAACTCCTTTTTAACATTTAAAATGCTTTCAACCTTCATTATGTAACAGATGTAAAATAGAAAATTATTATACAGGGTGGGCCAGCGAAAACGAAACGGCAGAGTGTTCGTGTTCGTCCAAGCAAAGCGCTCGACAGGTCGATTTTACTCTCGAGGGGACATCTTTTGCAATAAAGTTTTTGCGATTCTGAATATTAACTAAACAAACATTTTTTTCGAAATAAATGTTTGTTTAGTTAATACAAAATAAATGAGTTTTTAAAATTTTTGTTGTCTTTGTATTCAGAATCGCAAAAACTTTATTGCAAAAGATGTCCCCTCGAGCAAAAGATCGACCTGTCCGAGCGCTTTGCTTGGACGAACACGAACACTCTGCCGTTTCGTTTTCGCTGGCCCACCCTGTATATAAAGAAGAACATGGAAATAGAGTTTCTGAGCACTATCTATTTCATTATTTGTATTTTGTTTTTAGGCTGCAATTTGAAAAAATTGTAAACCAATAAATTCCCCATTGTTGTGCCGGTACATCCATCCGTGTCTGTCTTTTCAATAGATGAAAGCTGAGAACAGATATGGAAAGCTATGACAGGAGGCCACAATTACAACTATATATGAAATTCCGGTTTGTGCTGGAAGTCATGTTATTTCAATTAAAAAATTCTCCCCAAAAGGAGTTTGAACTAGTATAACTCTATTGCTAACAGGAAAAGTATGTTGTACAGGGCAACACACTACTAATTTGAGGTGGAGAGCATATATTTTAAATTAAATAAATTTAAAATATGATTAAAAATTGCAGTTGCATTGCAAGATGTCACAATAAATAACTGCTCATTCTTATTTATTGTTACTTAAAAACAAAATCATTTAATAATTTTTTTCTTTCATAAAAATAAACATAAAATTTGATTTGAAACTCATATCTTAGAATCAAGGAAATACAATATTTTTGGAAAAATCAAAAGAAATGATAAGCTGGTAGACTGTGAAGATCATATGGATATTTAAATAAAGTTTGATGACCATTATGAATGTAAAGAATATTAATATTTTATCTTAGATATACAGTAGAGAGTCGAAAATCAGCACCCCGGTAATTGGAATGGTCGGTAATCGGCACGATTTTCAGTCGGCAAATTTAAATTTTTCCTAGTGCTGTGGCGCTGCAATCTTTGGCTATGTTTTGGGCTACTCCAATACTTTTTTTGTTTGTGTGTCTGTTTTAGCTGGCAGCACTGGCATTTTTGTGTAGTTTTTTTTTGGAAGACTCTGTTTCGGGACGTGTATCGTGGTTAATCGAAATACGTTTTCATCGGGTACATTAATTTTGGATCCGTGAATTTTTTATTTGTAACAGATCATTCTGTAGTTGTTGGTGAGTTCGAAATGGCAACTAAACGTAAACACGTTTTTCTCAGTATTTCTGATAAACTTAAAATAATAGATCAGTTGAAATGTGGTGGTAGTGGAGCAACCTTAGCTCGGGAATATGGAGTTGGAAAGAGCACAATATCGAGGATTAAAAAGACCAGTGATGACATTAAAAAATTTGCTAGTGTATTTGACAGTGAAGTAGAAGCTTGCACAGAAAAACGATGAGAATGGCAGAAAACCAAGATTTGGACATTGCAGTTTACACGTGGTTCATGCAGGTACATAGCCGAGGACAACCAATAAGTGGCACTTTGGTTTACGAAAAAGCTCTTGAAATGAACAAGAAACTAGGGGCTGACGCTGATTTTAAAGCGACTGCCGGCTGGCTTAAGCATTTCAAATCTAGGCATGGAATTAGGGAATTGAACATCCATGGTGAAAAACTATCGGCTGATACTGAATCAGTTGAATGTTTGAAAGAGTCTTTTAAGAACATGATTGATAAGGAGGACTACCAAAAACCAATGTCTACAATGCAGACAAAACTGGTTTGTATTGGAAGAAAATGCCAACAAAAACCCTAGTTTCTAAGAATGAAATGTCAGCACCTGGTTTTAAGGTAAGCAAATCACGCATCACTGTCATGGTATGCGGAAATGTTACCGGAACGCACAGGCTACCTTTGCTAATCGTCGGAAAATCTAAAAATCCGCGGTGTTTTAAAGGAATAAAAAAATTGCCAGTGACCTATAAAAATCAAAAGAATTCATGGATGGATACAACCATTTTTATAGAATGGTACGACACTGTATTTATCCCTGAAGTCAAAAAGCATCATTTTAAAACTGGAAATTCTGGAAATGTGTTGTTGTTAATTGATAACGCTCCAAGTCATTTCTCAAACATTTCTCTTGAAAGAGAAAACAGAAAGTTTAAAGTTGTTTACTTGCCTCCCAACGTTACTTCAATTCTCCAACCAATGGACCAAGGGGTCATTGAAAGCTTCAAACGATATTACAGAAAGGCATTGCTGCATATGGTAATAATCGGGGAAAAGTATGGGAAACCAATTCAGCAAGTGTACGCTGAAATAAACTTAAAGGATGCTATGTACATGGCAGCAGAAGCTTGGGCTACTGTCAAGCAAACTACACTAGCAACTGCTTGGAATAAGCTCCTACCATCAGATGAGTCTATCACTGCACCTGAAGAGTCACCAAAGAGCCAATTTGTATCGCAACTGTTTGACCTGATTAAAGAATGCCCTGGATTTGAAGAATGCAACAAGGAAAACATTCAAGACTGGCTCAAGTGTGATGTCAATGACCCTGGCTATCAAATATTGTCGGACGATGAAATTATTGCCAGTGTCATCGACAACAAAGACTCTTGCGATGATGAGGAAGAGCGTAATGACGCTGACCATGCTGAAAAAGGACCATCCAGTGAGGAAGCTTTTCATTGCCTTGAGACGGCTCTGAAATGGTTAGAACAGCAAGAAGAATGTGATGCTATCCAATTGCTGTCTTTAAAACGTGTGCGTGATTTAGCGGCAAAAAAGCAACTCTCAGCTGTGAAGCAAAAGACAATTTTGGACTTTTTTTCTTAAACTGTAGGCCTACTTTACAGTATGTAACTCATTTCTGCATTTGAACGTTTTTAATATTAGATTAAATTCCAAAATATTACAGTATTATTATTACAGTATTTTCAATATATTTTGTTTGTACAGAATAAAGAAATAATTTTTAACGATTATTATTTTTAAAAATTTACGTTAGGCTTAACATCGACGAAAATTCAACGCGAAGCAACACGCAACAGAGAAAAATTTGAACATCGGACAGGTTAATATATTTTTTCGTACATAGACCATAATCGGAACAAATCCCTAATCTGAACAACCCCAGTCCCCAATTGATGCCGATTTTCGACTCTCTACTGTAGTTAATGAAAATAAAAGCTAAAATTTGGAATTAAAACAATCAGAGCTGATTGCTTTATTCAGGAAACTACTGATTGCACAAATAACATATAAGAAATGTTTATAAAACACTTAGACAAAAAGTGAAAATTATATTTAATAAAAATTCTTTAAAATGATAGAATAATATTGAATTTTAAGGTGTAATAATTAATTAATAAAAGTTGTAATTGCTTTCAGTATATTAATACAGCATTATCTCATACTTTAAATGTTCCACAGTTCAAATGCTAAATCAAAGAGAAATTTGGCCTGAAGTTCAAACTATGCTTCAGCATTTGAGTTGGCGTGCAGTGAAAAAAATGCACTCACTGTAAACACCATCTGTTGTGTGTCCAAAGTAAAAGATGCTATTACTGTGCTCAACAGCAAATTTTATCAACATATGCATGACAATTGTTGCAGTTGGTCTGATAAAGCATTTTTGCCATCATAAATATTTTTAAAAACAATGTTTTTGAAGTTTGAACAAATAAATTTTGTGTCAAGAAGAAGGGCTTAAGTCTGTTTAGTGCTCTGTTTGTATCTACTACTGGGACTGACTGTTTAGTTTTGGCTACTGATGATGAGCTTCTGTAGCTCAAAACTTTACAGATTATAAGTTTTTTAAACTGACTTCATTCTTCAAAAAGTCTTTTTAAATGAAGATTATAATATTTAAATAAAAACTTGCTAGTAATAAGACTAGTTCAGATTATATTTTTATCATAATTTTTTTGTGATTTTTAAACTTTTAACCTAATCAAATTTATTTCTTTGTTTATGAAAAAATTGTTATTTTAAACTTATTATTAAAATCTAAGTCCAAATCAATCCTGAAAATATATCGGCATCTTTCATAACACATTCTGTATTCTGATATAATAAATACTGTACAATAATATATTATTATTTTTCAACAAATATTACTATATTATTAAAAACTTATATGGGTATTTCCTTGATATTTAAAGGAATATACAAAAGAAAAAAAAAGGAAAAATGATAACTGATTTATAAAATAACTAAATAATAAATAATTAAAACAACATAAATAAATAAATAAATGCAAAATTAGTATAGCTTAGAAACAGCATAATGATGATAAGAATTATTACCTGGACGTATTTCTGTTTCTTTTCTCCCTATTGCAAAATGAAAACATCAGCCAATATCAATTAATGATTAAAAAAATAAATAGAAATAAAATTAAAACTTACATTGCAAAAAAAAACAAAAGAAAAAAAAGCAATTTCTTTGATATATTAGAACAGAAATAATAGTTTTAAAATCTATACTATAAATAGTATATATTTAAAATATAAATATATACACGTATATTTAGACTAATTACTTCTATATTTCACTTACAGCCCTTCTCTTCCACAACACATAACACAAACTAATGATGTAAGTAAGATAACAACAACCACAGCAGGGACAACTATAGATACAATGAAATCCAGCATGAAATCACGTCTAGGAAGACTAATGGTTTGTGGCCTAAAATCATCACTAGTTAAAGGAATTGAAGAATAAGATGGACTAGGTTTACCATATCCTGACTGCTGTTTTTCTTCTTTAACCTTTATAAGATAAATAATTAAATATTTTAATAAATATTTAATATACTTAATTTTTCATTACAATAAATTATTATATGATTTTTACCAAACGAAAACTGCACCAATCAGATATGAAATCTTCTCTTCGAAAAAGATGTTCAGCAGATGTGCGTTTATAATCTCTGGGACAAGGTACTTTTAATACTCTAAGTGGTTGAATTTCTCTTTCAAGATCAAGTAAGTCTCTAGAAAAGTTATCAGTGCCACCAACTCTCACAACCACACTAAAATAGGATTTTTAGTAAAATTTAGTTTTAATTTATATATTATAACTATTAATAAGATAAATTAACTTAATTTATTCTTTTGCTCAATAATATTTTATAATGTGCTTTACTTATTATTTTATTACTAATTTTAAAGATGAAGAATTATAATGAAAATGATAAAGTTTAAAAAGTGTTCAATGGGGGTTGGAAATTACTTTAATTAATTTAAAAACATAAATTATGAAAAAAATTCTCAGCCTCTTCTGACTTCAGAGGTGATTAAAACATTCAAACACTGTTAAACTTAATATGATTACAAAGCATTAAACAGGTATGAAGTTCATGATTATATAAAACCTTTAATTGAGTTTACATTTACAAATAACTTTTTTAGTGTTTTAAATACATTTTATAGGCAAGTAGCTTGAATATTAATGGGGTCAGGTTTGGGATCAAATTACCAGTAATGTATATGTCCCAGATTGATAGTAAAATTACTATTTTTACAGGTGTGTAAATTTATGTCTAATATGTTGATCATATTTTCTAAGTTTATGATACAAGCATAATTTCAGCAGAAAAAATAAATAAATAAACTAAGAAACTACATGAAAAAATTCAGTTTGAAATAAAATCTGAAAACAATAAAGAAATTATTTATTTAAATTTAACAATTAGAAGAATAGATGAAAAATATCAATTTCATAAGTATGAAAAGTTATGTAATATAAAAAATCTATTAATTATAAATCATATTGTCTACTAACAATTAAGGAAATGTGTTTATAATGGAAGTAAAGAAAATATTATCAAGAACTATGTTAAAAAAATATATAGAGAATGAAACAGAACAAATACTTAATAAATATTTGTTAAATAGACATCCTAAGAATATTTTTTTTTAAATCCAGCAACAAGTTACTTAACATTCCCAGCAACATTTGGTGGTACCATCTGTTACCATATTTTTTATATTTTTAATTATTATAAAATGGCAAAAAGCTTAATTTTGAGAGTAGGGATGAGTTTTATAAATAATAGTAAATGCTAATAAGTAAAATTGTCATTAAGTCTTAGATACACATGATCCCCTTATTTCCCCAACCCCTCGACCTTTAATCACCGAAATTTAATAATCAATTTGTCTAATAAACAAATCTCCCTGCAAAATTTCAGAAATTTTCAACAAAAAGCACATGAGTTATTAAGCTTCAAACAAGGTGAACAAAATTGTGCCCTCCCAGACACTAACATCCATACATACAGAAAAAACCCCCAAATTTTTTTTGAATTTCTTAATATTTCAAGGTCCAGAGTCTAAAAATGTAAAAATCTGGAGCAGATCATTTTTTGACCGATCTCCATACTTTCCCTCTGTTATATATAACAAGTAGGAAACATGGTATGATAAATATATTTTACATAGATTTATGTTAAAATAAAACCACAATATTTCAAACTTCCATCTATAAAAAGTTTACAGTGGAACCTCGGTACATGACCTTAATCCGTTCCTGATGTTTGGACTTATACCGAATAGGACATATACCAAACCAACCTTTCCCATAAGAAGTAATGTAAAAATGATTAATCCATTCTCATGTAAAAAAAAAAAAACAGCCCTCTTGATATGGTATATTAATGGGCTTGTAAAATAATTTAAACACTGTTTGAACACATTAATAAAAAAATAAATTTTATTATAGATTTTTAAAGTTATTACAGTATATTGTATTATATTATTTAAATCATTAAATCAAAATCAAACCAAATCAGTCTCCTTAATACTAATAATCTGTTTAGAAATTGATTTAATTGAACGCTGCTATATAATTGACCAAGACACTTCCGTTTGTCGATAATACGAAATGGAACTAGCAAAAATGCGAAATGGAAAAATACTTAAGAAAATGGCTGCCACCGGGCATGCATATAAAAAAAGTATGGGAACTGCTGCTCTGAATCAATGTAGTGAATTTGGTTCGTTAACTTTTATGTAACCTATGCAATTTCTTCTTATAAATATGAGTTATTCAAGTGCAACGAACATAAAAATGTCTGCTGATTGTGGATCTGAAAAATTGCTTCTCCCCTGGATTGCGAGGCAAAATTATGACGGCCTTGCTTTTTACAATTTTGACCAATAATATAACTATGTAACTTATATTTGAAACAAAATTTCATATTTTTGTAATTTTCTATAATGCAGACGATTTTCCACGAATTCACCACTCACACTGACATTTTTTCGCAAATTTATTACCATCTTCCAACTACAATCTCTTTATGCTTTCTATCGGACAATATGTATACCACGACGTGTGTTGCAGAACGACATTCGGTCACACTGCTATTCCGAAACCTTAGCCACAGTGTGATGTATTTCCCGAAAACTTTCGAACTCCGAACAGTCTGACGACAACAATTTTTTTTTTTCGTTTTCGGTAACATTCTGAAACAAAATTACGCTTTTACTGCCTTTGACCGGTGCCTACAAGTTTTTAACAGAAACAAACGTAAAATTATCGTTACGCTATTCCTTACGACGTTACAAACTGTAAACATAATTGAAATGTCACACAGAGATAATCCCTGGTATCTGAATTATACGAAATTAAAAGCTTATTGAATATTTGTAGTAATGACTTAAATAGTTTATCGTAGAAATTTCGAGTTATAAGTGATGCGATTGATGCGACGTAATACTCAACTAACAATACTTTACAATTGTTGTTTTCCATATTGTTTGTGGAAGAAATAAACATGATTTTTATTGTTGTTTCTCCTTAGAAAGTTTTCAGCAAAATTCGGTTTCGGTAAGTCTCAAGGAAGTAAGAAATCCTTTGTTTTTGTTTATGTAATTAATATTGAGTATAAATTCTAATAGAGCATTGACCCGAAACATATTTATGTCTTCAAATTGAGATATTTACACAAATTTTTGTTGAATTAAACTAGCGAGATCGATTTATAAACAATTTTAATAGAGCATTGACCCGAAACATATTTATGTCTTCAAATTGAGATATTTACACAATAATTATTCTCAAATTATTAAAATGAAGGTGCGTAAATGTGCAATAGTTTAGACAGAAATCAGTTGACAAATAATGTTAGCAGTGGCGTAGCGTAGTGGGGGCGGCAGGGGCGGCCCGCCCCGGGCGGCACTTTTAGGGGGCAAACAATCGCAAATTTCACAATAAATAATAATAATATCTTGTAAAAATTTTTGTAATAAATGTGATTATTGAATTGCAAAACATATATACATGACTTTTTTATTTGTAACATGTACTGTACAATACACAATAATGATGATTGTTCTTACCGAAAAGTTCTTTAGAATTACTGTATATTTTAGTCTTTTAAATTGAGATACCTAAATAAGGAGGCAGCAAAATTTTCCTCCGCCCCGGGCGGCTGACTCCCACGCTACGCCACTGAATGTTAGTTCTCTTAACATATTTTATGTAAATTATAATTTTCTATGCAAAGTAGTTTAATTCCGAGATTTCTAAGCTATATTTCGTGTTTGATTAACAATACAAAGTACAGAAAATAAAACAAAGCGTCTTATGTAACAATAAATACGCAATGTCTTGATTATATAATAGATAAATAAAGCGAAATTCTGCCAAATATAGATAAAATAAGAAACGTTTTATTCAGTTAAGTCTAACTTCAGTATCGAAGTGAAATAAAACAGTGAAAGGAACAATATCGCCAGAGTCAGTGTCGTCAAGAGATTTATAATTTAAGCAACATGAATTGTGCAAGTTATATTCTTTTGTCTTATAGAACTTTTTTCAAATTTTTACAAGAATATTACTTTCAGGTTGACGACCTTCAACTTGAAATTTTACTTAAAAATTTCTCTTCCTGACGCCAGATAAAAGAATCAGGACAAGTAGCCAGGATAAGTAGCATAATTTCAACACATTCTTTTCATTTAATATCGTAATATTTAATTTAGAAATTTTAAATAGGAATAATCGGATTTTTTCCAATTCCAATTAGTGTATAAGCTTATATTTTAGTAATATTTTCAGTTTTAATTTTATACAACATTTCCACGATAAACTTTTTCAAAATTTTTTTAAAAGTATCTTTTTCTACGCATTTGATACATAATAAACATTGCAATGTTTTCCGTTTTAATTACATATAGCATTTCCACGGAACACTTGTTTAAAATTCTTTTAAAAATATCTTAACGTATGGGATAGGATATTTCTAAAATTCTTATTCTACACGTTAGACACACAATGAACATTGCAATGTTTTCCGTTTTAATTTTATATAGCATTTCCAGGGTACATTTGTAATATTTATAATTTATGGTTATTTATGTTTTAAAGATAATCTATTATTCGTTGCTATTGTTACAAGTTGTGAGGCTCGGGATATAAATTGACAGCACAGTTTACTGAAACTTACACTTCTTAGATACACTAACAACAAATTAAACTTTAAATATCTCGTTAAAAGAAACAAAAACAAAATTCTCCACCGTTCTTTTTTCCCCGAATCGTTCTTCTCTTTCATTCCAAAAACGTTCTTTTCTTTTTTTCAAATCCTTCTTTTTTCTTTTTAAAATCGTTCTTTTTCGTTTTGCAGGTGTGAAAATTCGAACCCGCCGGAACCAAGCCGTTAATAATAAAATATTTTATTGCTTGGTTCCCACGGAGAAAATATGAATCAGGAGGAACAAGAATCGAAAAACGCTGGTTGGAGAAACGGGAAAACATGACCGAGACGATAAAAGGGTGACGAGGGAAGAAAGGGGGGCTGTTACATTCTGTCACTTTGACTGTGTGTGTGTGCAAAATCGAGGGGAACCGCCCGAAATCCACGGAATACGTTGACCAGGAGGACCGACCCAGATCACGAGGTATGACCCGAATTTATGTAAACTCTCCCTCCGTGGATCCGAAAAGACCGTGGCAACCGTCGCGCGCCTCTTCTGTAATTATATCGTTAGCTTAAATAAATTTTTGTTGTTGTTATTATCCGTCGGCTATGTCTTTTATTCGGGTATCGTCACTGCCACTCTATCGTCAGACCCATCCACTTCCTCCACTCGCCTAAAAACGCGCAACGCGTGACACTTCAGAACCGCCATCTTGACGTGGGCAGGTCTCACGGACCTGTAAGCCGAAAAAAGGAGGAACGAGACTCCGTCCGCCTCCCGGCACCCACACAAGTCTCCACACCATGGCGCTCATCTTTTTTGGAGCCGGCGCAACACTGCCCTCCTCTTAAGGCATGCTCATCCTGAGCATCGTTAGACCCATAGTACTGCGCCAAACGATCCACATGAACAATCTTTGATGCGGTTCTTGACCCCTTCTGTATTCGGTAGGTGACATCGTTGATTCTAGTCACGACACGATATGGCCCGTCCCACTTTGGCTGTAATTTAGGAGACGGGGAATACTATAGATTACTACCTATGGAATTTCAGGTCAGGGGACCGAGACGAGTTCAACGATATCCTACTTTTGGACCAGAGACAAAAAATAAAAAAGTTATCATACTTTCTTCCGGCGATCGCGCGATGATTGGAAGTCGCGTCGCTCTCTCCACTCTCGTATCGCGTGTTTAACCCTCCGGGAGATGACCGTAGTCCGACATTATGGTTTGCAGACTTTACCGCAAGATGGCAGTACTAGCAACTATGGTGCCGTCTGCATGAGAGCATTAAAAAAGTATGGTAACTTAAAAAGTATGATAACTTTTTTATTTTTCGTCTCCAGTCCAAAAATAGGGTACCGTTGAACTCGTCTCTGTCCTGAGTTCAAATATATAATCAAAGTCCTGAAATTTCATAGGTGGTAATCTATAGTACACCCTAGGAGACTTCCCCTTGCTGTGCACATGGTTATGTAACCACACTAGGAACCCTCTTCAAAGCCTCAATTGTTCGCCTTCCAGTCATATCGGGTCTTCATCTTTTCAGACATTTGTTGGCCTGACTGTCGGATGTGGTCATATAAGTCATTCATCTTATGACGTAAATTGCCCGCATAGTTGGTCATGCTACGTGGCCTATCAGGTGGAGTGTCGGTGATTAAATCTGCAGGCAATTGTAATTCTCTTCCAAAGTTTGCAAAGGCTGGTGTCACAGACGTACAGTACTTTCATGGACCGCGCTTCGGTATGCCAACAAAAATGGTCGAATGTGCTTGTCCCAGTCTCTTTGCCGAGTCTCTATGACTTTTGCCAAGTACCTTTCCAACGTCTGATTAAATCGTTCCACCATCCCGTCAGACTGTGGATGATAGGGGGTGGTTCTGGTTTTGTGGACACCCATCACATGGCATGTTTCCCGAAAAACTTGGGACTCGAAATTCCTGCCTTGATCACTGTGAATCTCTAAGGGTACTCCAAACCGACAGAAGACTTCATGGACTAATTTATTGGCCACAGTTTCCGCTTCTTGGTTGGGAATGGCGAAGACCTCTGGCCACTTAGTAAAGTAGTCCATGACAACCAAGAAGTACCAGTTTCTATTTTCGCTTTCAGAAAACAGTCCCGCAACATCTAACACTATTCGTTCCCATGGGCTCCAACATTGTACACCCTTAACACACCTCTACTGCGAGTTTGAGGGTCCTTCACGGTCGTGCAACTCGTACATCTGTGACACCATTTCTCCACATCATCACGACAGTGGATCCAATAAAATCTTTCGCGGATCTTCAGTAAGGTCCTCTTCACCCCCATATGGCCTCCAGAGCAGCCGTCGTGGTACAGTTTTTGGATCTCTGGAACTTTCCTTGGGAACAACCATTTGCAGGTGGTAGCTGTCCCCTCAGGTATTTTCCCATTTACGGCACAATACCCCATCCTGTATGGTCAAGCTGTCCCATTGTGCCCAGTAACTCTTTGTAACTGAACTCATAGCTGCAACATCACTCCAGTTGGGCCTAGGAGCATCAGCCTTCAACCACTTGAAGATCGGCTTAAGGTGTGCGTCCTTTTCCTGAGCCTGTTGTAAGGTTTCCTTCCACTCGTTACTGATTTCCATTTTCAGCATTTGCACAGGAACGATTTCTTTAGCTTCTTGTCTGACACAGTGCGTACAGTCATCAGCACAAGGTCTTCTCGACAAGGCGTCAGCGTTATCATACGTTTTCCCTTTAATTTCGCCTTGGATAATTAGGCTATTCCCATCGTGGGCTTGGGAGATAGAGATTCCTAGGGCTCCCTCAGAACCAGTGAGCACCCGCCCCGCAGTCCTGGTGTTTACTTGTTTCCCTGCTGCCACTGCGGCTGGGTGGTGGTATCAGCCACCTCTACCTTCTGAAGTCCATCCTCCTTTCGGTCTCTTCCAAGGTGCCCTCGCTTTGGGCAATTCATCTGTAGTAGTAACACTGGTGTCATTATGACCTCTCTAATACGATAGGATCGATCATTGTGTCTTACTGTCTCTACCTCCAAAGCATGGGCCAAAGCGTCCTTCAGAGTTTCATGATGTCCCAATCTCACAGCGGCTCGAATTTCTAGATCGCGTATTCCATCTATGAATGCTTGTACAAGTAGTCCTTCAACCAATGCAGGTGAAGACTGATATGCTTTTCGGATCAGTTTCTCAACTTCCAGTGCCCAGCACTGTAGAGTCTTGGCATTACATTGCACACATTCCTTAGGCTGGGCCTGATACACGCGTCAAGATGCTTGTCTCCATATCTGGACTCCAATGCTTCCACCAGTTGGTCGTAAGTGACGTCCTTAACCAGGGCCTCTAGTACAGCCAAGGCCTGATCACGGAGGGCCAACATGAGTGCTATCATGGCTTGTGCATTAGTCCATTCGTTCATCCTCGCCACGGCTTCAAACTGAATTTTATAAGCTGACAATGAAGATGTCCCATCGAAAGGCGGTACTTTAAATCCACGTACTGCTGGCGTAGCTATAACAGGAGTGGCATTCCCAATCTCAGATATGAGCTCGACCAAAGCTTTCTCAACGTCCGTGATCTTCACTTCAGCTTTGGCAATTCGAACCTCATGCCGCTGGACCTGCTCCTTGATTTCCTTTAAATCATTGCTAATTGTGGCGTGCAGTTCCTTCAGTTGACATGCCTGTTCTTCTTGGCCTCTCTGGAGCTCTTCTTTCATTTGACATGCCTGCTCTTCTTGCATGTTTTTCAAC
The DNA here is from genome assembly GCF_030686945.1 of Centruroides vittatus. Classification (NCBI taxonomy): domain Eukaryota; kingdom Metazoa; phylum Arthropoda; class Arachnida; order Scorpiones; family Buthidae; genus Centruroides; species Centruroides vittatus. The sequence continues at coordinate 2,310,977 of NW_027122194.1, forward strand.
TGACTGGTCTGCTCTTGTAATGCCACCAATAATACAGATAGGTCCAGCATAGCTGGTGCTGGAGTGGCGCCAGAGGTGCTGGCAACAGAGTCAGTTGTTTGCTGATCATCTAATGTCCGATCAGTAGATTCACTAAAACGCCGCTGATCCATCGCCTGCTGTCGCTGTTGGCTTTGTATATGAATCCCTTCAGTGTTTCCTTTCGGCATAACCGGCTTGATTCATATCGCACTCCTGACACCAATTTGTTACAAGCTGTGGGGCTCGGGATATAAATTGACAGCACAGTTTACTGAAACTTACACTTCTTAGATACACTAACAACAAATTAAACTTTAAATATCTCGTTAAAAGAAACAAAAACAAAATTCTCCATCGTTCTTTTTTCCCCGAATCATTCTTCTCTTTCATTCCAAAAACGTTTTTTTCTTTTTTTCGAATCCTTCTTTTTTCTTTTTAAAATCGTTCTTTTTTGTTTTGCAAGTCTCCACACCATGGCGCTTGTCTTTTTTGGAGCCGGCGCAACACTATGTTTACTTTTAAATGAAAAATTTGTATTGAAAATTTGCATTCTTCAATCGGAAAGTTTAAAGAAAATGACATAAAAATTAAATTTTAGTAGTTTATTTTGGTTTACAGAATAAATCAAATAGCAACAAATATCCAGTTTTATTCCCTGATTGTTATTCTGTCAAGCAATTGGGGTCAGTTTCTGGAAATCAAAAAACTACCACAAAATGGGTGTCGCCTTGACGTGGCTTTGTGGCTTAATGTGTGAAAATTTTATCCAAGTTCTAAAGATAATATTTTCCACAGACTAAGAACACCCGACAGAAATTTCATATGTTTTTAACCCCTTTAGCAGATGTTAAAATGTTAGCAGATTTAATAATGTCTTTATTTTTCACGATTGTGGATATCGTCATTCTCAGAATACGGTATGCCACAGTTAAATCTCGAACACGCATGCCACCTTCATATTTCTCAACAATCTCTTTTTTCAGTTCCATTGTGATTCTAGTCATTTTTTTAGTTTTCTGTTGCTTTTCATTTGCCTTTTTGCAATTCATGATTAATAAAAAGTTTTACTTAAAAATTAAAATCAGAAGAAATTTAACAAAGTTATAAACCGTGGCACCACGAACATTTAGTCTGATCTAGTACACCGATAGTGTACTTGTTCATAGATTGCACATATAATTAAATTAAGTTGTATACCGAGCGAAATTTGTTTTGTCCAAACAGGACATATTCCGAATTGGACGTATTCTAAAGCAGACGTATACCGAGGTTCCACTGTATTTGAAAAATATTAGAGTGAATTTAATAATTTTCCATAGCATTGGCTCCTTCTCAAAATAATAGAATATCAAGATTATTACGTGGAAAAGAAAAAGAAGTAAAAAACCTTAAAACAGCTGGAATAGATTACAATATATTTTTACTTGTGAAAATCAAACTAAATATTATATAGGAGAAATGAAAAGATTATTCAAAAAAAGAGTAAAAGAGCATCAAGAAGCTGTCAGATTAGCTATTATGACATCACTATGATATTTACATTGTAATGAAACAAACTGTAACATCAATACTGATAATATAAAAATTTTATTTAAAGAAAAGAATACTATTAAAAAACAATCAAAGGACATTTTTCAATAATAAGGATAATATAAATAATGTTAATTTAAATAATGGCATTAATGTTGATGCATGCAGATTGAATTGTATTAACAGTGAGGAGGCTAAAGCATTGTCATTTGGTGAAATGTATTTGATAAGTAACTTATAATCATATGAAGAAATGTATGAATTTAAATAATTCTTTCTTAATTTAAGTGTTGTTTGAATGTTTTAATCACCTCTGAAATCAGAAGAGGCCGTGTTTTATTTTATTTCTCATATTTTATATTTTATTAAAAAAATGAAGAATTGTGTACGAATTCATCACTGATATTAAACTCATTATATGCTTTTCTAAATGCAAGTTTTAGATTAAATATATAAACTAATGATTACAGCAGAACTCAGATGATATGAAATGTTTGATACTAAGTGATTGAAAAAATACAAGAATATTGCAATAAAATCAAAGTTAAAGTTGATTACAATTAAAATTTCTTTTTTTTAAAAATTCATATTCTTATGAAAAGTCATCAGAGTAAATTCTTTTGAAACACCCAGAGCCTCTTTTATACACTGCATATCACCTGGACAAAATTTATAAACCAAACTCTACTGTGTTCTCATCTTTGTTGACAAAGTAGTATGTTTTTTTACTTCAAATAACATATAACTTCAGTTAAATGGGTCTTAGTTAATCAAAAAGCTATTGAATATACCTTTCAGCAAGAAATAACTGCAATAATTTTTTGTATTTTCCCAAACAATTAAATTCAATATTATCAAATTGCATAAATCTTGACACTATTTTTCACAATAATTGAAAATAATAAATAGTAGAATAATAATAAACTACAACAAAACTGCTTCTTTACGTAGTCATAATGCTTATTTGAAAAATCAAAATATTTATTTTATTATTATTGTTTAAAGTAAGTTCAATCTTAATTACCCTTCTTTCTCTCTAGGATTTACAGGAAATCTCCCACCAACATCAATGGCCGAAGCAATCATTGTCACATATATTACATCACTTTGATGAGATTTTCTCCATAAGCTGTTTTCAAAGATTTTAATTAATTGTTGTAGCCTCTCACCTTCGAACATATCTTCAACATTTAAATTTGAAAATTTTAATTCTACTTCATGTCGAGCCTCTTCTGTTAAAAAAAATAATAATAATGTACTCTTTTTTAATTCACAAATGTTTTGTTATCATATAAAAAAAAATTTTTAGATTAATAATAATTCTTACTTTTCTTTTTTTCTACTATAAAGCTGATCACTTTACGATATGTTTCATACTTGTTTCTATTCAATGCAATAATCTATTTAAATATAATTGCTTGTTAAACTGATAAAAATTACAATTAATAATAACAATATAATAAATACTAGAATATATAATTATTATTCAGATAAATACTTCAATTTGAACCCCTCCTGCTTCTTCTGGTGCACCATATAAAAATGCAATATCAGATCCATTTGGATGACGACAATGCATCCACTTTGGTAAATCCGGCATATCAAGAAGAGATGCTTGGTATTCTATATCTGCATCAGCTTTCATTATAAATAAGATTTAAAATTATTACTATTTAAGCATTTATCATTATTATAGTACTTATTATATAACAAAAATAAAAATTATTATTTGAGAAATTTAGGTATATCTTTTGTTAACCTTCAAATAATAGTTTGATATCATTTTATTATATTTTAAATTAAATTCTGAATATTCCAGTTTATTAAGTAAAGTATCCTATGTATTGTATATGTTACAGTCAAAACTCGTTTTCAGTTAGAACGCGTTTTAACTACTTGAAACTAGTTTATACTGGATGTCTTTGTTAAAACCAGTTTTGTCTAGTTAATTTACTGCTGTATATGTTTTGATTTTAGATAAAACTAGTTTTAACTTTTAACATTATTTAAAACTAATTTTAGCTACATAAATATGTTTGGAGGAAATAAATAAAGTTATGTATAGTGATTCGGGGGAAGATGCCTAACATTTTGCTTATGAAGGAAATTATAACGATAATTTTGGTTTTGGAGGCCTCTAACAAAAATATCATATTTTTGAGCATGTTTTTCAAATAAAACTTTGGAGTATATGAAAAATAATTGTATATTGTGTTTGCAATGATGACTTTTTTACTGTCTGGCATTTTAGGCACCTCACCCCAATTATCCAGGTGAGATGCCAAATGCCATTAGGGTAAGATAACAAATATAATTGCATAAAATTAATTTTCGAATATCTTAACCAAATTTAATTTATTGCATATGTAGCACAAAGTACTTCATAGTAAGTATAACAGCGCAGTATAAGTATTGTTAAGTTTCCGCCAGTTCTAACGTGCTCTATAGCTAGCTGAAAGCTCTTTTCAGTCCAAAAACCTTTTTGAGAAGTCTTTATATAATTTCTATGCTGCAATAAAATGAGAAAACAAAAATTTATTAAAAATAGGCATATTGGAATTCAATTAACAAATAATAGGCATGTTACCCCAAGAAAAATGTGGCATCTTTCCCATTTTTCGGGGTAAGATGCCTAGCAGAGTCACGTGTTCTAGTGTGTCCAATCGGGATCAGCGGTAGCTCACAATGGAAACTTTAGAACCTTAACTACATCCCACATTAATTGTTATTTTTTAATAAATTCTATTTTAACTTTTAGCTTTAAAATGATTCTAGAAACATTTCACAACAAAAACTTCATTCTTGTATTGCTTTCATTCTTCTCAGATGTAGAAAATGAGGTAACTACAGCTTTCCGCACTCAATATTGGCCCAACGATTCATCATACAAACACATGACAATGTCTGACGTCACCGTTTGAAAATATCAAAAAGTAAGCATCTTCCCCCGCTTACCATCTTACCCCAAATCACTCTATATGTTGCAGTCAAAACCAGTTTTTAGTTAAAATGCATTTTAACTAGTTGAAACTAGTTTATACTGGATGTCTTTGTTATAACTAGAATTTACTGCTAGTCAAAAATAAATATGAGTTAAAACTAGTTTTAACTAGACAAAACGGGTTTTAACAGTACATCCAGTATAAACTAGTTTGAACTAGTTAAAACACGTTCTAACTAAAAATGGGTTTTGACTGTAACATATATACTTTCAAATGTGCACAAATAACAAAGGCAATATTAAATAATTAGACCAAACAATATGTTAAATATCAAAAAACACTTTCTAATTCATAAAATTATCATGATTAATTGGTTAGTTAAATGAGATATATAAACTTGAAACAAAAGATTGTTTTGTTAGTAGACAACTGTACAGAACATCCATTTGCTAACAATGTATTATTAAAAAAAATACAATAATATTCCTTCCTGTAATCACTAATTTAGCCATATGCCAAGGAATCACATCTAACTTAAATGCATACTAAAAAGTGAAATGTTTGCAAGAATTTTAAAAAACTAGGTTTTCACCTAGATATAATTAACTAATATAATTTCTGTTGCTAAAAGAATTCTCCTACTTGATGCACTAAATCTTTTGGCAATATTGTGAGATCAAGTATCTGAGAAAACCATTGAGAATTAAGTATAACAAACATATATAGCCCGATTATTTAAGCAATCGTTTGGTGATGCTTCCATTGAGAATTATAAGCAATTACCTTACTAAAACTGGACAAGGAATATATTACCACAGTACAGTACCTTCTCTGGAAAAACTAAAGTTTTCTATCTTCTCCAAAGATCTTCAGGTATTATTCAAAAATGGAGCAGTCTAAAGAACAAGATGTACTTCAAATTTGAAACTGTCAATCAGATGCATATACACAGTTGACATAATTATATCATAAATATTTATCAAAACGTGCTTGCCAAACACGAGAAATGCATTTCTTTTCTTTATAATTAATGCATGTTGGTCAGCTTTAAAAATCTTGTGTGCTTCCAATTCTCTAAGTTATTTGGTAAGACAGCACATCTTATAATGGAGGCCTGATCTAATTTTATTATAATATCATTGTCCGACACATGTGGATGAAAAATTAAAATTGACCTAGTTTATATAGGGTGTATGAAAAGGATGCTAAAAAAACAGATGACAGAACACAGATATGACATAGCTCAAAAGAAGAGATCCATAGCCCTATCCATATATGTGTTGGACAACAATATTATAGCAAAATTAGATCATGCCTCCATGATAAAATGTGCTATCTCTATCGAACAACTTAGAAAATTGAAAGTTTAGCTGAGACGGACCATTGATCTTTGCAGCACCAGAAATACTTATAAAAACAGAGTCTATCACATCTGTACAATACAGTTTCCAACTTCAGTTTGGCAATGTGATTCTCCTAGTTATTCCACTCTTGTTATTCTGAATATCAAAATGGTTTCAAGAAGAAAGTATAAAGGGTAGAAACCTTCAGAATATCATCATTCAATATGTACACCAGACAATATAAATCATGTAAGAAGTGCCAACTAGTGCCTTATGTAGTCAACACAAGTGAGCTCAGAGGTAGGCTGTCATTCTATAGTATAGTATATTACAGAATTTGCAGACTCTAACACAGAGACCTTAATTACAACCCATACAAGATCTAATTTATCCAGAAGCTGAGAAAACAGGACAAGAGATTGCAACTTTAGTTTAATAAGTTTTTGGCATTATTGAAAGTAGACAAAAACCTTGTTACTGATGTCAGATGAGGTCCACTTACAAACGTCTGGGTTCATGTTCAACAGAACTTCAATTCTAGGTTGAAAATAATTTGCATGAATTTCAGCAGCAGCCTTTACCTAGTGCTAAAATGACACTGTGGTGCACCATTTCATCCAACAGCATTATGAGTCTGTATTTTTTGAAGATGAGAAGAGTCATGTTGTAACAGTAAATTCTGAACACTGCATAGCCATGCTAGACACATTTCTGAAACATAAGGTTAATCTTTGTCACTGTGATCCTCTAGCAAGATGGAGCAACTGCTCATTCCTGTGCTTCTATGGCAGTTCTCAAAAAATGTTTCCAAACAGGGGTTATTTCTTGCTTTGGGAACATCAACTGGTTGTCCATTCTTCAATGTGACTACACCAGATTACTTTTGTGGGGTTATGTGAAACATTGTTTATGAGAAACATCTGATTGTTATGAATGAACTATGAATAACAAATTTGTGAATGTATCCAAGCAATTCTAAGAGTTATGTTGCAAGAGGTTGTATAATCTTTTCCAGCCAGGCTAAATGAGTGTAATAATTTCAAAGGTGAACACTTATCTAATGTCATTTTCAAGAATTAGTGTTTTATGTTAATTTTTTATGAAAAGGCATATATCTTATGTGTAATAATAAATATTTATTATTACACACAAGAATTATATGAAATGTTCTTTAATTTTAAAAACATCTGATGTTTTTGGTACACCATGTAGATACAAATAAATTTATTCCATATAAAACATTAAAAAATTTTTTAATGGGAAAAACATTTTATTCTTTAATTGTATGGAGAAATGTAAATGTTAAATAACTATTTATAAAGAATTACAAAATGACAGATAGAATTTAAAAATTCTATTTCCTATTTTACTCTCCCATATGTAAATAGTTTAACAAAATTTTTAAGACAAACTTTAAGCTGTTTTATATAAAAGAAATATTTTAAAAGTTTCAGTTGATTTTTAAAATATTGTATTGCTCTTGTCTCAATTCAAAAATAAGTTTTTAATAAAAATTAAACCATAAAAAATGAGAGGCATATGATTCAAAAAAGAAAAAATTTTCAAAAGTAATTTATTCCATACTATTTACATGTCCTTTTCAAATATATATATATATATATATTAGAGAAACTAATAAAAATTTAAATCAAAACTCACTTCCTCAAAAATCAAAGTACCATTTTCTACTTTATTTGAAATTTTACATCGTTTCCCAAATATTTTCAATCCTTTTGACTCATCATTGAAGGGAAAATATAAAGAATAAACTTTATAAATAGAACACGATAAACTTTTAAATTAAAATTACTTCTAACAGTGACAACGTTTATTAGAAACAATTTGAATTTAAGTCTATTGTATTCCAACTTATATTTATGAAGTTTCTTCTCCTGACAAAAGATGAAAGGCTCAAAAACATTCAGGAATTGATGTAAATATTGTGAAATATCAGATAAAATAGGATATAAGCTACAAATTTACACACCTATTTATTTCATTCTTTTAGATTTAAAATTTTAAAACTTAATACTCCTAAACATGTTATTTATAAGCTAATTAAAACATCAACTTACTGGCAGAATTTAAAGGTTCAAACCAACTTTTACTGATCGGAAGGAAAAAGGCTTCCGTCGTATATAGTGTAAGAGGTTCAGTCATTCCGTTAACTAAAAGGAAAGAATAAAAACAATATTAAATTTCTGTTTAAAATTACTTTTGTGTATTTATGTAAATGCATTTACATATTATATATTATTTATATATAATAAAAGCTGCTCACCAGAAAATTGAGACAAAATGAAAATACATAGAAGATATGTAAGATACTTCATTATGATCTTCAGTTATAATGTTTATATATGCATTTAATAAATAAAAGTACATATATTACGAATTCATATTTACAAATGTATAATCGTTACATAATAAATAATCAATATTTATGAGGATTTCAATTAAGTATTATAATAACTTCATTCGTTTGGATAAATCATGTGTAAAAACAGGAAAGTTCCATTCGCAATTAATAGATTGTTATTACATAATATAAACAATGTACAACTTTGAGAGTACAACACATCAACTAGCACATTCGCAGGAATAAAAATGATTACAGCGACCTCTAAGAATTAAACCTGCTTATTCAATACGATATATATATATATATGTATATAAAATTATTTCGAGTTAATTTAACTTAATTTTTTTTAATTTGGAAATTGAGAATAATAATTAAAATTAATTTAATAATTGAACTGCAATTTGAAAAAACTGTAGACATAAGCGAGGTTGCGGTCGAAGTTCAAACGTTAAACTTGTACGGCAAACAGAAGTACATGTTTGACGTTTGAACTCCACGTAAAATACGCATTATATGTTTCCTTCAAAATTTTTAAAATTTCAACAATCTTCAAATAACTATAATTGGAAGTCGTCATCTTTGTTCTGTTCTAATCCGTAATGTTATCAATTTCATATTATGTGATCAGTATTTTCCCCCTATTATTGGTGAAATTTTAGATTCCATTATTTTCTATTGAATACTAAAATTTCTAAAAAAAAAAAAACACCTACTAACGACCAATTTATTTTGCATAAAGCATTATTTTTACTATTTTTCCTTACATTTAACACGTTTATAATGTTTTCCTTAGTTGTTATTTCGTAATATTTTATTATTTCTTCGCATTACTAAAAAATAACAATAATATGAATTAAGTTATCTCTAAAATAAATTTTTAATAATTTACATGAGATAAAATTGTTAAATTAATGTTAAATTATTAAATGCTATTATTTTTTTCTCTTTTACTTAATAATATTTATTTTATATTTTATGAATTCTTATCAGCTGATAATAATAAGTTTATTCAAGTTATTTTATATGAAAGAGACTCATATGAAATACCAATCCAGGCACACATATATCACGCGATGCCATGTGTCTGCCAGACCCTTAGATCCAGGCACAAGCACAGAAAAGTTCCTAGAATTTGATATAATAAAAAAAGTGATAAAAGTCTTTGTTTTATTGATTTTATTCTCGAATTTTATGATTTTATAAGAGTTCAGACTCTACATTTATAACAGTTCTGGATCCCATCATCTCTCAGAATTTCTATGTAGTGCAAGGTGATCCAGAAGTTAGTTAATCATTGTAAAAACTAAGTTGCTATCAAAATTGGTATCGATTTTATATCAAGTTCATGCGATTCGTTGTCACAAGTATACATGAAAATTAGAAAATACACAGTGAATATCTAGAATTGACTCTTAACCTCAGATGTATGCATCACTAGGAGAATACGAGGCATCTTTCCTCGTTACTTATGAGATGCCATTTCTTATGGATAAATTTTTTCTTTGAACTTCCTAAATATATTTACCAGCTTTTTCATTAAGAATTAAATCTTTTTAAAATAAGATATTGATAAAAAAAAAAAAAAAAAAATGTAAACGATATGAAATATAAATGTGTAATTATACAGGTTTTCTGTTATAAATCCTTAATTTTCAAATAGGTTATTTATAAATCTAGGTTAGATCTACTTAAACAAAGATTAATTTTCTTTCTGAACAGTATAGATCAAGTCACATTTAAAGTTATCCAGAATGAGAAATTTTCTGTTTATTATTCATACTAAAAATAAAAGTACAATTACTCTGTATTAATTATACGAGTATATAACTTGTATATAAATTTTGGATACATTTAATACCACGAAATGAATAAATATATTTATCTATTTATCACCCTATAAAATAATATTTTATGCGTATTTGAGTTAAAGTGTAAAATAGTTAACATCACCTCCTTTTCTTTTTATTACATCTATCTTTAAAAAGTAAGACAAAAATAATAAATACAAGTTTCCTCGTTCAAATATAATAAGTCTGTAGTCTAGTTGAAAGCTTCTTCAATAAGATTCTGAGTTTTTAATACAATACAATGAGAAACATAATTATATATTTGATATTAATTGTAAATGTATTTAAATTCTGTACATCTTTTGCTCCGAGAAATATTTCATTTAATGAAGAAAACAGCTGGAAATTTAAGGAATTAGAAGATTTTTTCAAGAATTCAAAAGATCAAATCACGAAATTCATTTATCCTTATTTGATTAGAATATATAATGAAGTGAATATAACATCATTATGTAGAATTACTGGAATTAAATTATTCGCAGGATTTAAATTCTCAAAAAATTGGACGTTTAAAAGTAAGGAAAACTTTTATTTTTAATTGTTTTTACTTGTATAATGTTAAAATTTAATTTACTAATTGAGAAATTAAATTATAATTTTATTTATTAAACATAAAATAAAGTTTTAAAATGTAAAAATAGTACAGAAATGTAATTTTGATTAAAAATTGCAGGGAAAATTAGTATAAATTTTTCAGATTGAAAATACTTTAAAATGTGTTTTCTCACCTCGTTTCTTTCATACAATGTCTGGGGGACCGGGTTCGAATCCCGGGTCCCCAAGAGTAGTAGGCTGTCACCTAGACCGCTCGGACATCTGGCCGTCGTTATCAATTGATACTATTATATAATAAGTTTAGTGAATTTGTATTACGTTTAAGTATTTACTATTGTTATTCTACATTTCATATTATAATCAATTATTTGCTATAGTGTTTGACGCAATGAGTAAACCAGTTCCAGCTTTGGAGTATTTATCACTTTGGCAGTATGGAAACTATGATCAATGTCTAAATTTGGTTGTACCTAAAAACGAAGAAATGCCTATTACAGTAAAAAACGAATTGTTTCGAGGAAAGTATTGCGTTTTGAAAGTAGAAGGTATTCCTTTAATTATGATTTATTCTAAAAAACCAAAGAAAAATCAAGAGTTTGCTAATTCTGTCGGAGAAATTGAACAGGAATTTAAAGTAAGGATATTTCTATATTTTAAAATTTATTTATAAGAATAAAAATTAGAGAAAAGTTAGTATAAGAGACCAGACTAGGGGCGTCTAGTAAGGGCGCTAAAACCATTTTCAATGGATTGAGCGTAATCAATTTCCTACAGGTGCTAATTACTTTCGTGGCACTACGATAAATAGTTTAAAAGTTGTAGAGGATGTAAGGATTTTCCTGAGTCTTGAATCCTTTAAATTTTAAAATTCATGTTTTAGAAAATATTAAAAATCTATTAAGGCGATTTATTTCGACGATAGTATTGTAAACTTCGCTAAATAAATCGCGTAGAAAATTTTTTAAAAATATTATTAATTAAATAAATGTTATTACAGTTTATATTTACGACGCCAGATTTGAAGTATTTTCAGAAAAATTTTGAATTTCGAATGGATCTTTGCATTCCGAGTACATGTAGTCAAAATGATCTCACAAGCATTATTCAATGGAGTGAGTACTTATTTATGTTTAATTTATCAATAATATTATTAATAATAAATCTATATATAAAAATGTGTGTTATTTATATATTCTACCTATACGTTATTATTATTATTATTTATATAATAATAGACAAAAACTTGTGAGAAACTGGCACACGCATAATGTATATTATTGTTACATACTGTGCTTATTTATTTATTATTCACTGTTTTAAAAACAATATTTAAACACTGTATTAGCACACTGTTTTCAAAACAATTTATTTTAAAATTATGTAAGTTTAAAGAATTATGAATTTAATAAAAGTACTGTCTATTAGTCAATAATCTCCGGATTGTATGCTTATACTAATTATCTCGGGTATAATATATATATTGCATTTCAAATTATTTGTAAATTGTTAATACAATATAGTAGACTCTCCTTTTTAGGCTGTAATTTGAAAAAAATTCTAGATCTTTAAATTTTCGCTGTCGCCCATCCGTTGTCCTTCCTTAACCGAGAGAAAGGAGAAAGGAAACTAGATAGATGAAATTCGAGACCAGATATGGAAAGCTTACAGGCAAAAAGTCCCGATTAACTATATATGAACTTTCGGTTTGTACCGAAAGTCACGTTATTTCAATTCAAAAATTTTCCCCTGACAGGAGTTATGTAGTCCGGCACGACTCTATTGCCAGCAGGAAAATATGATATACAGGGGCAAGACACTATTAATTTGAGATGGAGAGCATATATTTTAAATAAAATAAATTTAAAATATGATTAAAAAATTGCAGCCCGGTAAATTGTCACAATAAATAATTGCTCGTTGCAACCTAATTGTTTTTTGAAAAAATGTTAACAGACGAGTCATAAAACAAACCGTTAGTTTCAGTGTCATAAATACAGATAAAATACTTGAGAATGATTTAACTATAAGATACTAATTAGAGGTAGATTTAATATAATATTTCTTATAGAAAAATTATAACGGGCATAAAACTGGAATCTCTTCTATTCGAGAATTTCATTAAAAATAATAAAAATTATCAAAGTTTTATCTAATAATTAATTTTATTCAGTAATTCAGGATAAAGTACAATGGTATGTGGACTACTGTACAGTGAAAACTGAAGTGTTTGAATATACTTCAAGACAAGTAATTTGCTTGTAAGTATACTTTTATGTAATGTAAGGGCTCTGGAAAGACAGGGACAGAGAGAACATGAGTCTAGAGCGCCGAAATGAAGGATATCAAAATTCCAGGGCAAACTAATAAACTCATTGAAAAATGTCATGCTCTTCTACGGCCCTGTATAATTTTCATACTTATTTTAATAAATTTTCAATTTTTATTTTATTGTTGCAAATTAAATATTTATAAAACGAAATAAGATGATTTATTTTAAGTACTATTAAATAAAAAGAAAGTAAAGAATTGGATTGGATTGATACGGGCGATGTGCCAATAAGGAGATATTAACCGGGAGGACTTTCGTAGAAAACTCGCTGCTATTTAGGTGATAGACAAATAAAGAGAACCCGGAAAATTATACTTCTGGATCCATCTCTAGCGACTTACCTGTTCTTGAGGATAAAATGAAAACAAAGCATCGATTTATTATTTTTCCGTTTCTTTTATCAAAACTTTCTGGAAAATTAGGAATTTGTTGTAATAATTTCTCATTTAATGTGTCCATTCACTGAATCATTTTGTAGAAATGAACTCAGTGGATGGACAGTGTCGAAAGTATTTAAATCGCGCTTACGTGGATCAGATTTTAAGATCAGTCTATAATCCTGACTGAGATAGGTAAAATCAGAATATAAATAAAATCAATAAAAGAACTAAGAACAAGTTATTCATCCCTTTTATGAAAAGAAACATTAATTTATATCACGTTTTTACATGCGTTTTACGTAAAAGACAAATTTTTGGATCTTTTGTGTCCGGTATCTGAACCAAAACGGCCTACTTGCCTTCTTTCTTGCTCTTTATGTCTAAATTTGAAGGAAGAAATTTTAATTAATGTGGAGTTTCAAAGTATGATTAAATTATGATTAAAATTTATTAATTATAGAATGGAAATTTAGACTTGAATGTTAAAGAAATGGATAAATAATACTAAAGCCTTGGTCATACCATGCGATTTCCAGCCGCGCAGGCGACTATATTCTAGGACCTTGGTTCCCGTTAACTAGTAAACCCCTTCGAAAACCAACGTGACTGCAACCGCAACTAGAAACAAACTCGCGACGATTGCAAACGCGCATCCAATCAGAAAACGTCTTTGTGCACGTCATACTTTGTGTTGTATATTTGTCAAAATATCTTGATTATAACGTTTGTATTAACTTAGTTTCAGTACATTTAAATGCTATATTCGATATAAATCAAATCTGAATTTATAAACGTTATTGTTAAATTTATTTTGATTACTTTTAATAATATACAATTGAATAAAATAAATGCTTATATTAAGAAAAAATATATCGATTAAAAATGAATTAAATCATTCAAGCTTTCCTCTAAACAACACTTACCCTCAAATATTCACTTTTATAAGATTGATAAATAGCATCCAAAACTTCTGGGATAATGACTGATATCGAATTATCGGCCACTCTAAATTGGTATTCCAAACTACGAAACGTTTCGCCTAAATTATATATGACCATTTTATACTTTAAGATTGCATAAAATATAAATTAAATACAAAATATGTATTATTCTTACAGGTGGTTAAATAACGGAGTGTCAACAAAAGTCGTTCTCCGGGTGAAATAGAACTTCGAAGATGTATATTTTCTTTAGCTATTATGGGTGTTGTCTTCTTAAAATACTTTGGAAAGTATTCGTATCCATACGGATATATCCCCTATAATCTTCAACATCCGAAAGCCTTAATTTATTCATCAGCTGGTGAAAGCAAGATTGTTTAGCCCGTTGATTTTCATTTGGACAAGTTTTAACCCAACATGATCGTTTTCTCTTATTTTTCTCTTCGTATATTCTCGCCAACTCTAACAAAATTATCGCCTTTTTTCTTTTATTCATTCCAGAAAAGGAACTGCTTGCCATTTTAATAAGAAAAGTGGCTAAAATTCCGTAAATAATCTTAAGTGAAACTCGGTAAACTGTAAAATGTCGGTAAACTCACGAAAGTAATCAAAAACAAGCTACTGTAATTTTATTGGTTTATCACTTGGGTCACGTGTTTTCGAGTTGCAACGCCAGCGAAAATGTATGACCACGAGAAGACGCGCGCGACTCGCGCGTGTTGCAGTCGCGGTCGCCTGCGCGGCTGGAAATCGTATGGTGTGATCAGGACTTGAGTAAAATTAAACTTCGTGTTCTCAATTATTCCGATTGCCATGCTTTCAAAGGCGTGACAGATGCTATTGAATCTTTTATTTTAAAATATGTTTATAGTTTTCATTAGCACGGTTAAATAAATATAATTTTAATATAAAATTGTTACAAGTTTAAGCTATAGCTAAGTTTTTAACTGGAAAAAATATCTTTTATATGTCACAAAAATTAAAGTAATAAATCTATAAGATACAAGTCGAAGTATTGGTTATTCCAGGGAAAATAAACAATATTATTAAATAAATTTTTAATTAAGAGTAAAAATCAGAACTATTGAGAGAAAAATATTTTATTTTCAAATTTTATTCAATAGTTTATTAAAATTATATAATATTATTTTAATGAACATTTAAACTAATCCTTTATAGATTTTTTGGTTAATGTTACCTATGGTTCCAAAATGGCAACTCGTCTCTGATTCCAGCAAATAAAAGAAAGGAAACAATGGGGACGCACGTTATAACCTAACCTAACCTATTCTAATAAATTACTATAATTATTACCAACAAAATTATTAGAATAGGTTAGAACGTTCGTCCCCATTGTTTTATTTCTTCTATTTGCTGGAATCAGAGACGATCTGCCATTTTGGAACCATAGGTAACATTCACCGATTTTTTTTTTTTTTTTTTTTTTTTATTAAAATTTATAATTTCTTACTTATATAATTTTCTTTAAAGTTCTATATAAAATAGTTTTTATATTAATGAATAAAATCGGTTTCTTAATAATTTTGAATATACAGTATAAATATTCTATAATAAAGGATCTTTTTCGGATTCTGCATCACTTGTGTACTGTTATCAACTGCTCTTCACGTGATATTCTCTTTACTTCCTGAAAAATTAAGGCTTGTGAAGAAAGGTTAGTCTATTCTACATATAACTTAATTTTTAAGAAATTGAACGGAATGCGTAAATAAAAGATAAATACAGCGTAACCCAAAAGTCAGTTAGCTAATATCGTAGAGTAAAATTTGAGTATAAAGCATTCTGAATATTCGTGAAAACATTATTTATTTCTATCGTATCACGAATTCTATTCAAATTTAAAATAAAACATATAATTGTTATTTTTCAGTAAAAATGTTGAGAAAATTTTCAAGTATCTCTATTTTTGAAAGCTTAGAAAAGCTTTTAAATATAAAACAAGGAAACAAATTACATTGGTTGTGTGGAATGAAAGTTTCTCTTCTCTATGGAATTGTATTTGGACATTGTTTTTATTGTTGTTTCATATATCCCACTGCATTTAGTAAGTATTCTATAATTTAATTTACTGTAATTCTCAAATAATTTATTATATAATTACTATTAAATAATACATTCTAAAGAATAAAATAATTTAATAATTTAATTTAAAAATAATTAATTAATTTTAATGAATTATTATATAGGCAATTTAATGAATTTTCCAACAATGTTTCGTCAGATTTTCTATTACACAATATCCAGTATTCCAATTTCTATAGAATACTTCTTATTCATTAGGTGAGTCTTTCCTTCAAATACGGATTTCAATTAAAAATCTTATACCGTTTAAATTCTATAATAAAATTGATAAATATATTTACTAATTTAATATAGTAGTTAACTGCAATTTCTATTAATTTTATTTGCTTACCCCGCTTAATGTTATCAGTTGGTTATTTTGTTGTTGGTTGGTTTGTTATCAATAGTCTAGGAAAGAATCCGAAAGTAATTACAATAAACGGATTCTGCTGTATTAATTTTGAAAATACAAATAGTTTTAACAATAAAAGTGAATAAATATGTTATTTTTCACATTAATTTATTTATTTATTTAAGCATTTTTACTTTATTTTGCTATTTCGAGATTGTAAAATAAATCTGTGAATGAATAATTATATTTTTAAATTGCTTAATGGTTCTAGAAAAATTTCCTTAATTTATAACTAAGAAAGAATGAAGAAAGTTATCTTTAAGGCTGATTGTAACCTCTTTGGTTATGCATGAGATCTTCAGCTGATGGCGTTAAAAATTTAATGCTTTTTATAGGGAAGAATCCTTTCGGAAAGTCGTAAGTAATAATTGGTTGAATGAAGGAACTAGTTTGCAGTGTCCTGGCTTAACTAGGTCACTAGAGACTAATTTCTTCATGTACAATTATTGCTTACTGGCGGATATTTTCAAGAATGGAAAAAATTCCATTCTTCCATGCATCCTAAACGCTCCATATTTAGGCGCACAAAGATACTGTATATAAAATATATTGCATAATATTTTTTTACGTATTTTCGATTTCCTACCAGTGATTACATATTATTTTCTTATATCTCTCTCTTCGTACAGACTTCTTTGTATTATTAACTTACGTGTTATTAATATGTATCAAATTTTATTTTTACCTTTACTCCGTTTAAGAAAAGAAAGTCAACTTATATTTATTACATGATTTTGACAGAAATTAAATTTTGTTTATAAATTTTGCAGTTTGTATGAATGTTAAAAGAATAACTTATTCGAATAAACTTTTTGTGTTTTCGGATAAATGAGTAAAAATCTCATTGATAATTATTAGATTATTATTTCGTATCCATAATTATAAGCTTTAATTATATTAATTTATAATAATTCCAAAAATATTTTCAGCGCATTTGTAAATTACTGGCAAAAATTCATACATGGAAAGAAAATGAAAGTCGATTATCTTTTATTCTTCTTTAAAACATATTTTAGGTAAAACTATTTCTATATAAATGCTTTATCAAAGGGGTGAAGAATCTTTTTAATCAGAATGCAAATCATATTTTAGAATGATAATATAAGAGAAGAGACTCGTAAGATAAGCCAAGTTCTCATAAAGAGAACCTTATGAAGGAGAATCTTTTTGTGATAATTTGACCTTATGAGACGTGATTAAGATCAACTTGCAATTATATGTATATATAGACTAATAGATGTCGTTATTAGAGGAAAAAATACAAAACATACTTTCATAAGTCAAAATTAACTATTTTCATCATTTCATATTTTATCAGGCTGTACTAGAAGCCACAAAAATTCAAAGATTCCTCACTCCTGGCTATATAAATCCTAAAATAAAACTACTAAATAATTATTTTTAAACCAAATTATAGCTTAATCACATTCTTATTAGGAATGAACTTTTTAATTTTATATTTATTCATTAATAATTTTTTAGGTTGACAATTCCTGTACTTGTAACAATGAGCTTTCAAATAATTATGCCACTTTTTGGGGAAGGTCCTCATTGGAAAGAAATAATAGAAGAAACGAGTCGCAAATGCGAAAATGAATGGTGGCAATTTCTAATTCATATTAACAATGTTTTTATGAAAGAGAGAACGGTGAGTTGATCTTAAGGTAATTTCGATAGCTTTTTAATTTTTATTTTAATATTTATAAATGAAATTTTATATAATTTTTTAACATGAAAGATTAAATTTTGAGAGCTCTTTATCCGGAGCTCATTGCCAAATGAGATTGTTGGAACCATTACTATGTAGAGCTTGTAATATTAAATTTCATAAGGGTTTGATTTTAAATTTGGAAGGTTAAATGCTACTTTGTTATAAATTAGGAAACGCACAAATATAAATAACTTTTAAAAAAATATATTATCTCTTATTATAGTGTCTTCCTCATTTGTGGTTCATCGCTGTTCTTATGCAACTAAGCCTCGTTTCAATGATAATAATAGTCATATTGATTAGGTAAATAATTAAAATTTATTTTATAATAATAATTTATATCATAATATACATTAATATACATAATATAAGGTAAGAAGATATTATGGCCCACTAAGTTTGGAGAGGTAAATCAGTTTCTTAGCCAGGAATATACCTTTGGGGTCAGATTAATAAATGAGGAACAAGATTTATAGGCCTATAAACGGTATTTATACGATTGCCTACATGAACATCTTAAACTTTATCATTTTAATTTTCCTTTTTTCCAAGATTACTATGGGTGATTATTATTAATTTAGTTTGTTAAAATAAGTTTATATTATCAGATAATGCAAGGGATAAGGGTTGACGCACAATAAAAAAACTGAGACAAAACACTAAGAAAACAAAGTTGTGGTTAGAATTAAACATTGGTAGTAGGTTTGTCTATGACCAAAGGGATGGTCGCATGGAGTTTTCCGTATTTTCTTCATGTGTTTGACATCTATGTGAAGGGTAGGTGAAAATAAATAGGGGTTAGTTTTCATACGAGATGCACCACTCCTTGGTAAATAACCAATCAATTCAATCCTGTCGTTACTCATCCCTCATCCATGTTCATTCATAATAAACACACCACCCATAGGCACGGGTGAGCAGACTAATGGGATATGGATCGAACTCGCTAAAAATGGGCGACCCGACCCATATAGCATACAGTGTATTAGTGCCATGTATTAATTAATTAATTTAAAATACTCTGTAATATAAATTGTAATCGTATAATACAAGATTTAATTATATATTTTCGAGTTTATAGATGAATGTTTTTAATAGATTTATCCAGTTATTAAACATTTAATTTAAAAATTTATATAAAAACAAATTTTATTTTGTACGAACAGATGGCCAAAATTAGGGATAATCCTTCTTTTGTTATTAATTTTTGTTGGAACAGCTTCCAATGCCATGTATTTTATATTATCAAAAAATTACTATATTCCTGGATTTCCCAAACTGAATGAATATCGGTAAAATATTTCTTATTAATTTATTTATCGTTATAATAATTAATTTTAATTGTATATAATACGGAAACTATAATTCTTATTTCAGAAAAATAAAGAGTTTCATACTGGATAATTATGTTCTTCCATATTATTCTCATTTGAGTTCGTACTCATTGGGACTATTGACAGGTTACTTTCTGGCTAAACATGAAACATTAATATTTAGAAAGGTAAGAGCTGAATGACCAAGGTATTTCAAAAAATTTTTAAAATTTCTGACTATTTCTAACTGGAATATCTTAGGTTTATAAGCAAACTATCAATTTTATTGTCTTCTTTTTCTTCAGCCTTTAAGGCTTTAGGCAGTAAATGCAATGTGTTCCTTTCCTTCCTGTCCTCAATATTTTTTCTCCCGTTCTCTCTTAATTCTTTGATGATTTTTTTTACCTTTACACAAAATCATAGCTTATATGAATTAATTACTCGTAGTGTATTGTATATCCAAGTTCTGCATTTACTATTAATCGTATTAGAGTTGCGGGTCCGGTTGATAATGATGTAAATGTTACACTGTATGTCTATTTCTATATTATGATATTTTATTTTAAAATAATACAGTATACGAAAATTATCTCATGTTTTCTTATCTGTATGAACTTTCTTTATTTTTTTAGAATTTGCTAAAGTATTTGCTTCAACTTTTCAGAGAACTTTATGCCTATGGTGGATAGGAATCATAGCAATGATGTGGTATTCTTATTTCGGATTATATTATTATATGAATGATATACCAACTAATGATAGTGTAATTATAGTGTATCATTCACTGTATCGATTAATTACTTGTGTTGCTTTATCATTGTTTTGCATCTGTTGCTTTTACGGATATGCAGGTAAACAACTTTAATGCTTTAACGAAAAATATAAAATATATTTTTATTTTATTTAATAAAAGCTAATTGAATTTAAAATTTTTCTATAGGAATTTTTAAGCGATTTTTTTCATATAATGTCTTTGTTATTTTGGATCGAATAAATGTCTGGGTTTATCTACTTCATTATGAAGTTATCCAATATGTATTAGGAAAAACTAGAAATCCTATTCCTGTGAATGGCGTCAATATGGTAAGTATCTGGGATAATCTATAAATGGTTAATACTTTAGAGGATTGCCAAAAAGATTTTTAGATGGCAATATAAAATTCTTTAGGGATCCTAAACATTTAAATTTATCTTAATGACTGAAAGAAGATAAACTTTTCTTCAGTGAGGTTAACCTCACTGAAGATATACTTTCAGTGAGGATAGCTAGGCTATCCTCACTGAAAGTAGGCTGAAGATGACCACAATTCAGGCTACAAATATATTTCTAATTCGACAATACCAAGCAGACTTAAACTTAATAATCTTACAAAATTAATTTTATATATATATATTACATTAAAGATTTGCTTAATTTTTCATTTAAAATTACTGTATAATAAAAATTTTATGGAATTATTATGTAGCAATATAATTGAAACGCAGCGAGTGAATGTGTTTGAATAAAAATGATTAGTTTTCTTTGTATAAAACAATAAATTGACTTTCTTTTACTAACAATAAATATAACTAAAATAAAATAATTTATAATATCGAATATTAACCTAATCAAATTTTTAATTTTTTAGTGGATGTTCTATACGTTTGTATTGGTTTTAAGTATCGTCTTATCGTTATTGTTCTACATTTTCCTGCAGCCAGTTGTTGAAAAAATCGTCTTTAGTGTGATGACATTATGCACATTATCTAGAAAAGAATCATCTACAAAAAATGATAATCCAGTAATTCAGACTATAACTAGTAACATAACGCATCTTTAATGAAGTAAATAATCTTTTAAATTTAATATGCCCTTTCAATAATTAATTAGTCTTACAATTTTTGTGCTAAGTGACTACTAAAATAGTAATCACTAACAAATATTACTACTATTACTATCATAAAATAGTAATAGTAAAATAGTTTTGATTGCAACTAAAACTTTCAAGTGTTTTAAATAATTTTATTAATTAATATAATTAAAATAAAAGATATTTTAACGAAGTGTTTTTATTAATTGAATACACTAATCTCAGAATATTGGAGAATGAGCCATTTCGAAAATTATTCAACTTCATATAACATATTTAGTCGTAATTATTTACCACAATTACCGGTTTATGTTAAAGACAGATTCATATTTTTGAATTGAAGTAACGTGATTTTCGGTTTGTATAAGAAGTTTGTACGAGGGGGGCCCAAAAAAACCGAACTGAGAGCGCGCTGCCATTCGTAGACGTAGTAGAGAGTTCTCCCGCTAGATGGGGTTAGTAGAGTAGGCGTTTTGGTAGAGGTCATGTAGTGGGCTGAAGCTGCCCCTCGAAATTTGAGCCGCCGCATGGGAGAGTGTTCTGAGGCGTAGCCTCGTGCGTAACGGCACATAACCAGTCTCTGTGTAAAGGGATAAGAGAGGGATCGTCCTGGGCACGCCCAACGCCGTTCGTAATGCAGCGTGGAGCGGTCACTCAATGCGATTTATGGCAGTGGGCGGGGCGCCATCCAGAAGCGGCGCTCCGAACTCCGCCATAGGACTGAGAACCGTAAAGAGAAGCCTGAGGAGCTCCGCCGTACGAGCGCCGTTACGGCGGGATGCGAAGAATTTCAGGAAAAATCCCGCTCTGGTCAGTTTTGTGCGTGTGAAGGTCTCGTGGGCCGTCCACGTGAACGTATGAGAAAAGTGCATGCCCAGGACACGTATGGTGGTGCGTTGCGGAATTCTCCCCGAAGGCAGGGTCAGCGCCACTGGCGGACGGTTATGTTTGGGTGACAGGTCCATGACAGCGTTTTTTGTTGCAGAGAAGGAGAGGCTCCATCTGGCCGCCCAATGGGTCAAATGGTTAGTAGAGACATTCACGAAACAAGGTCTATATAAGAAGGTCAGGACACGCGTCAGTGTTGCCGTTCCTAGTACATTTGTACTTTTCGGGTATATTTTGCTTTTTCGAGTAAATTGAATGTACACTTAGTTTTTTAGTACATTTTGAGTACATTATAATATTTCAATACCATTTATGGTACAAAATAATATTTCATGCCTTAATTAACAAAAAAATGCGAAAAATTAGTTCAATAAAGTCTCACTAGTGTCACTACTTGTTAATTTGAATTACCCAATCACAACATGCACATGGCGTATGTCGGTAGACATCAAAGACATAGATAGTTTCACGTGCAAATGTCTTGACTCATGGTTCTCTTTCACACGTGTGTCACACGTTTCAGTCGTCTGCACATTCTCATCAGAACCTTGACAAAATTTTTCACGCCACGTGGTCCAAACAATTCAAATCCGTCAAACAAAAATAATGGACAGGTAAGGAAATCAACGATTTTAAACTTTTGTCGTCAATAATATCAAAATATCGGTTAATTCAGAGTCGAATTATTACAGAAAATAGTTCTAAAATTGTACGAGTATAAATAATATAAATACTTTTTTACCGCCATAATTTTTACCACCATAATTTAATTCTTAAATTATGAACTTATTATGCGAGTTCCTGATTTTTTTATCTTTAGCCTTGGCTTCTAGTGTGGCTATGTATGGGAATCTAGTTATTTCTTCTGCTAGTTGTTAGCTGCGGCCAAATCAAACCATAGCAAAACACGATCGGGAACAAGATCGGCAACACTTGCCGAAGATGCCCCAATAGCCACGATTTAGGAACATTAAGTGGAACCCTGAGAATAGGGTACTAAGCCATGATCTGGTCACGTGAATAAGTTAATGTTTTATCCTTCTAACAGGAAAAATAACTTTCGTTATTATGGAATTATAACAAAACATGCCAATTCTATATAAATGGAAGCAAAATATTATATGAAATTGAATGAAACAGACAACTTATTTGATATTTCAACTACTCTTGTCGGAGAACAACACAGACACCACACTAAACAAGCCGTCATTAAAACTCAACTGTCTAGCTTCTAAAGAGAGTCTCCTTTTATTTTGTTTAAAAGAAAATTTAATTGACGAAGTTGCCCCAATCTCCCCTATATGTATTGGCACGTAATCAAAGTATTTATGAATATGAATTTGGTATAAGCACAAAAACTTAGTATGATGGTATATTAATATCAAAAGCTACCAACCATAGAAATAGTACATTTTGAAAGACAATAATACATTTTTGGAAGGAGATTAGTACGTTTTGAAATTTCATTGCCGCAACACTGACACGAGTACTGGAGCCGCCGTTTTGAGACTTTTTGAGTCGCATGTTTAAAACAAACCTGTACGAGCAGTCAGTTTTATACGACATTAATTTAACTAAAATTGCATAAATTTAGTTTAATTAAACTAATTTATGCTGAGTGCTCGTACAAGTTTGTTTTAAACATGCGATTCAAAAAGTCCCAAAATGACGGCTCTAGTACGCGTGTCCTGACCGTCTTATATAGACCTTGTCACGAAACAGCTGTGCAGACGGTTTGTAGGTTTACGTTTGAGCGTAGTGTTGTGTTTCTCTTACTGTTATTTTGTTCCGCCTGAGAAGTCGAAACTTAAAAAAAGAAATTGAAAGTGATCCAAACTTTTTGATCAGTCATTACAGGTGATGAGAGTTGGTGTTACGGGTATGACCCAGAAACTAAGCAAACATCGAGCCAGTGGAAGACTTCCAACTCTCCCAGACCAAAAAAAGCAAGACAAGTGAGGTCGAATGTGAAAACGATGATCATTGTCTTTTTTGATGTTCGTGGAATTGTGCATCGGGAATTTGTTCCTCCTGGCCAGATATTAACCAGCACTTTTATTTGGAACTTTTAAGACGTCTGCGAGAGGATGTGCGAAGGAAACACCCGGAACATTGGCGATCAGGTGACTGGTTCCTTCTTCATGACAACGCCCCCGCACACACGGCCTTACGAGTGACCCACTATTTGGCCTCTCGGGGATGGCCTGACGTTCCCCACCCTCCGTATTCACCAGACCTAGCCCCGTGCGACTATTTTCTGTTTCCGAGAATGAAGAAAAATCTAAAAGGGAAGTGTTTTGAAGATGTGGACGTGATAAAAACAGCTTCGCTAAGGGCACTGGACGATATCAAGGTTAAAGAGTTCCAGAGATGCTTCAAACAGTGGGTGAAAAGACTTGACAAGTGCATCGCATCTAATAGAGAATGCTTTGAAGGTGACTGAAGAAATTTTGTAAAAAAGTTAATAAAGTTCTTATACAAAAAATCCGGTCTTTTTGGTCCCCCCACGTATGTAGTTAATCGGGGTCTCCTGCCCGTACGTTTTTCATATCTAGTATCAGATTTCGTATATCTAACTCTCTTCTCAATATTGAGGAAGGACAGACGGCAGACAAGCGGACGACAGTGAGAATTTATAGGTCTACAATTTTTTTCAAATTTCAGCCCAATGAACAAGGCAATGTGGTGTGAGTTTCTATTTTTAATTTAAATAAATAGTATGAACATAGGAATATATTTTAACACTTGTATTTAATAAAACAAATGAACATAACGTAGACTTTAGACCAGGGGTGTCAAACTCAAATTGCCTAAGTGCCATTTTTTTGTTTCGAGTATGACAGCGGGCCAGATGTTTTTAGCCTTTGTAGCCAAAATTTTTCTAAAATGTAGCCCAAAAGAAGCCGACTCAAAAATTCCTTTCTAATAACCCGAGATTTCACAATAAAATAAAAAAACACCATTTCTAGTTTTCCAGAAATAACTTTAATCACAGAACACATTTTTGGTCAATTTACAAGCCTGAAGAGGTGTGTAAAATAATTTGGAAATAAGGATGGCAATACTTAAAATACAAGCATAAACTGTAATTTACTAATATGTCGAAAACATGCATTTTTTTTATACAAAATAGTGAGAATTATGCAATAAATGATCTTGCCAAGAACGTACTTTAATTTGAAATTCAAAAGATGAAATAGAGAAAACATAATGTAAACAAGAAATTAAGCACAAAAATAAATAAAATAAACATCTTTAAGTAATATGAATAAATAAAAACAATAATTGAGATCAACAATTTTGTTTATTAAGTATTATTTGTTTAAGTACAAAATATCACATTTTCTTTGGTATCAAAATAATAATAACATAAATAGCATTATTGAATTGATGTCGCGGGCCGCAACTAATTACCTCGTGGGCCGTATCTTTGACATCCCTGCTTTAGACTATTAGAGAAGACATTTTAGCTTAAATACGGACCGTAAGCTGTATTTATTTTCGACCAGGGACTACTTTGATTTCATTGTTGTTAGCAGGGACCACAAGGTTTAACCCTTTTCCCCCGACATCTTGTTTACGTTTATTTTGCGATTCCTCCTAGGGCAATATAGGTCAGTCAGGCGATATTATTTTAAAAGTTCACCAAAAATGAAATTATCATTATATCTATATGAAAAAAATCACATTTATTAATATCTTTAGTTTTAAATACGATATTTCCAATGCATTTTATTAGAAAAATTTATAAGAAAAAAAAAATAATATATATCAGAACTGACACACGAACTTGATAATTTGTAACATTTTGTGAAAATTAACATTGTCTAGTTACATAGTTGTTTGCTGGCACTGAGCCAGAAAGACGTAGAATATTGTTTTGTACAATTCAATTCGATATAACACTTATGCATGTATGTTTATTCGTT
Organism: Centruroides vittatus; assembly: GCF_030686945.1. Taxonomy (NCBI): domain Eukaryota; kingdom Metazoa; phylum Arthropoda; class Arachnida; order Scorpiones; family Buthidae; genus Centruroides; species Centruroides vittatus. The sequence goes on from NW_027122194.1 coordinate 2,337,412, forward strand.
GTGAAATTATCGCACATTATATCAAACATTTGTTTGAAATCAAAATTTTATACTGCTATCAATTAATATAATGAATTATTATACTTTATTCACTTCATATCGAACGGGATTATATCTGTTGTTAATAAATTTTACAAAAATCGATATTTACCAAAGTAACAATGAATCGGTACCCTCAAAGTTTTACTTAAAAAGACAGGGTACCGATCTATCGGTGCCTTCAGGGACAAAGGGTTAATTAATGTTAATAACACAGATGTGTGACCAATATTTTCAATAAATATCGTATTAAATAATACAAATGTTTTAATCCCAATCATCACTTTATTTATTTCCCCCAAACATTTATGTAGCAAAATTAGTTTTAACTAATGTTAAAAGTTAAAAAGTTAATGTTTGATTTTAGTTTTATCTAAAATCAAAACATGTACAGCAGTAAATTCTAGCTTTAACTAGACAAAATGGGTTATAACAATGACATCCAGTAAAAACTAGTTTCAACTAGTTAAAACGCGTTTTCGCTAAAAACGGGTTTTTACTGTAACATACACATACGTATATATTATATTTATATACTAAATAACAAAAATTTCTTTAAATTAATTTCATTATAATTTGAAAATTCTATTTTATGGCGGCGCTAAAATATAACCTTGAACCTGATAGTGCTTGATATCTACGGGGCTGCTTGATTTAAATAACATTAGATTTTTTTTTTTTTTTTTTTTTTTTGTCTCTGTCAACTGTATGAAACTGTCGTAAAACATATTAGTAGCTCTTATGGATTGGGTTAAGTTATGAATTTACTGGCGATCAGCATTGAAAGGAGCCGCCAAATGCCTGTAGCACGCAGACTAACATTCACCCAGGTAACAGTAATAATTGTTAGTAACTTTGAAAGAATATCGAATCAAAAAGAAATCACTTCGTGTGAAATAAATTTATCGATTTTATTATAACTAAGAGAGAGTGAATTGTACAGAAATGACATTAAAAACATTCTATTCACTCTTAATCCCAATTGAATTAATGAAGACAATACCGTATATAAAGCATTTGTTACCTCAGAATAATAAGAAAAACTGCTGATTATTCATTACAATGTAAAAATGAAAATTTTTTATCGATATTTTCTTGTCCAATATAAAAATTATTCTGCAAATAAAAAATCCTTTTACGGATATTCTAATAAGAGATTTCTCACAAAACATTTCATAAAATTTAAAATCTGCAACGAAATTTTATATGTTAATAGCAATTGCTAACGAAATACAGTCAAACCTGTTTTTGTGCGGTCTTTTTCTGTGCGATTTTTATTTGTGCGATTTTTTTGTGCGGTATATGAAAATTTCAATCAAATTGGAACATAATTGACTCCTGTAAAATTTTTAAAAACTCTATTGGTTGTTTTCTATGACATCAGCAGGTTTTTTCATTTTTTATTCAGTAAAATTTTTTTCTCATACGTTTATTTCGGTCCCCTCTTATTTTAATAGCATAAAAACCATAAATATTATGTTATATTTGAACAGATGCGGTAAGTTAGCTTCCCTCCGGCTTTAGACTGCAGGTGTGAAATTTCACGCCTTGTTAAATGAAATAACACTTCCTGCAGCTATATTTATCAAATAAAATCATTATTTAACGATTATTTTTAACTTTTTAATGTTAGATTCGTATTTAAGTGGAAATAATTAATTAATATAAAAATTAAAATTCTTAGAGGATTTTTTCCCCATTAGGTGTTGCAGAAAAAGGCCCAAGGAGTTAAAAAAGCAATTCCTAGTTATTTCGTACGGTTTCGAGTTATTTTCTACGTGAGACTTTTTTTATGCGGTCCCTATTCACCGCATAAAAAAATATTTTTTTAATTGTGTTGCGAAAACTATTTTTTATAGCCACTCGTGAAGTTTCGCGCGATTTTTTTTAATGCATTTTCTTTTATGCGGTCCCTATCCCCCGCATAAAAACAGGTTTGACTGTACATTATAATTTACAATAAAATTATAATGTTTTAAAAATTAAATTTAATTTTAAAACTATTTAAGAATTTATTTATTTATTTATTTATTCGCATAGTGTATTAACAGGTCACCCTGTTAATGACTGGAAAACGCACTAAACAATTGAGGTAGAGCGAGACAGTTTTTAATATTTATGAACTAACATTAATTTCGTACAGTTGAGAGCTCTTTCGGTACCAAAACTGAAGAACAGATTAATTTACACTTGACACTAACACTATGTATTATTAGCATAAAGTAATTAAATTTTCTTGTAGAATAATTATAAAATTCGGTGGGACTCTGGTTCATGTCTGGGACCGAAATCTTAGAAATTTTCATGAGCAGTTATTCCCGGTTATGTTGGGTCCTCGTCTTTTATCACTTGGTCTTCCTCGTTGTAGGTTTGATTAAACCCGCAATGAATGGGGAAAAAGGTTCACTTCCACAGGACGGGAAGAAGCGAAGATTAAAAAAAACTGCTATACACTAATCCTACTGAGGATCAATTTGTAAGAATGTTATGGATGAAATTGCTTATGATCATAAATCAATGAACTAATCTCTACAGCTGAGAATGTTTGTGGTTGAAACTATCTCCATTTTATATTTCAAATAATATAAATAACAATTCCATTTCTACACATTTCCGTAATTAAATTTATATAATTTCATTAACCCTTATAGCAGGCATGGGCAAATGCGACTCCGAGAGCCGCATGCGGCTCTTTTTGAGTTACATGTGGCTCTTGCTGAAAGTGCTATCCTTCCCAGCCTTACCATACTATCCGCCACGACAGTACAGAACTGCGGCTCCCATGCATTTTGCAAAACCTACATTTCGGCTCCCACTGAACTCTTGCTTGCCCGAGAATACATTCCCGAGAATACTTTCTGAGTTAAGAAGGAAAGGGTATCTTCCTGTCTCAGAATGCTGATTACCATATAAATTACTGTATTGTATTGATTGTTATATTATGTGATTGTACTGATTGTTTTGTTTTATAATTAATGTATTTGATAAATTTGTGTTTCTTAGTAATAATGTAATCTTTTCAGTATTAAATAGTTAAAATTTCAGATTAACTCACATTTGTTGATACAGTAAATAAATGTTTTTATTATTTATTAAAATAACTTTAGAATTATGAATTTCCAGAAAAATTATTTATCAATTTATCATTAATTCAATAAATGAAATCAAAATAGACTGATATATAAAATCTATATTAATGTTTTGTAGACAACTGTTTGACTAATACTTTTAAATTTATTAATGTATAATATATCTTGTGTAATAATTTAGCAAATCGATTCGTATATTCATATTATTATCATGAAAGAATATTTTTTTAAATAAACAAAACCCGTTTGGTATATATTGCAGTAATTATATATGAAAATGTCTCGAAGTGGCAGAATGTTTATAGAATATTTTAATTCTGTTGTATCAAATCTAGACACTGGTTTTTAATATAATTATTAAAATGAGATTTAAAACCAATCATACAAAATTTAAAATAATTCAATAAGATAATATAATTTTACATGATTATTTATTCCACAGGCCGCGTGACAGAAGTAACTGTCCCTTGGAAACAAAAATTGGCTCCATGCCAACAGTAAACACGTGGTTTTCATACGTAATGATAGGGAGAAGTTCAGTAAAAACTTATTCTTTACAACTGGTGTAAAGAGAAGTTAGAATAAAAATTGTCGTCTCTCTGTCATTTACTAAAAGATGTGAGAATAACTTGTTTCATTAAACAGGTAAGTAATGATTGTTTTATGAATATTAGATTTAAAAATTTTTTAACAGTAATTCATTCAGTAGAAAAGTATTTATAAGATTTAACTTCGATTTTATTAAATGGGATTTGATGTATAAATACTGTACACATTTAAAAAATCTTTTTATCTTTCAAGATAAAATTCTTACGGTTGGAATTATTTTAGATTTTCTTTTGACGATATTTAATTTAATTTAATTTTTTAATTATTAAAATGTATTAGTTAAAGTGTAATAAGTTATTTTTAATCTCGTGGTATCCAACTGCTAACAGCATGTTAAATATGTTAATACTGTGATTGGAAGACGTTCAGCCAATCAGTGACTTCGTAGATGATGTCAACATATTTAATAAACACGCGCGTGATAACAAGGGTTTTTCCCATACAAGTGGATAGTCTATCTGCTATTTGTTTATGCCTTTACTTAATAGACTGAAAATGCCTTTAATAGACTATAAAATGCCTTTTAATTTGTATTTTTGATTGAATATAAAAGTACTCGTCGCAGCAATTGTTACACTCTTGTGTTATTAATCGTAAATTTCAAAAAAGTATGTAATTAATACTCTAAATCGTTGAAAAAACTTACAAAACAATTATATACTTACTGTATATTAAAAGAATTTTAAAAACATTATTATGATTCTATAATAATCTGCTTAAAAATTTTAAATAATTAAATTAATAAGATAAATAAATACTCAAATACTTATAAATAGTAAATAGTATATAAGATAAATAAATAGTTTTTAAATAGTACAAATCGAAATATTTTCTTTCACTTAGAAAGTAAAAAGATAATAAAAGAAGTTTGTAACGTAGTTTGGAACAGAGTAAAGTTTTAGAATGACAGAAGTTGAAAAATTCGTAAACAAGGAAAATGTACTGGAAACAGAAGATTCCATGGTACAAATGGAAGCTTCTACATCTCAAATGGAAATTTCTGCAACGCAAATGGAAACAGTCGCAAATGATTTCAAAACCAATTTGGTAAGGTTATTTTCAACAAATTTTTTATTATTACTATTATTATTAGAAATATAGATTTTGTTAAAACGTCTTTGAGGGTATCATTTCTGAAGAAGTCTTAGAGAATCTTAAGGAAAGACAGACAGACAGTGGGAAATTATAGGACTACAGTTTTTTCAAATTGCATCCCATGACAGCATCACAGCGAGTTTTATTAAAGAATATTACTTATTTTTGATATGACTGATATGCATACAAGCCGCATTCAAGCGTGCCGCTAATTTATGTTTACACTTATTTGCATATGAATAATTACCTGTTCATCTAATGGAAAGCAGCATGTACTGTACAGTACAATAATAATAATATTTATTTATTTACTGCTCTGGTAGATCTTGAATTCAGGCTGTCTGCCCTTGAAACTGATAGAGAAAAAGGTTATGTTAACAATGTTAAATCAATTACAGAAATTGACGCAATATGTAATAATTTGCAAGAAAAGTTAATGACATTAGAAGATAAAGAAAGAAGAAATAATATTGTAATCTCAGGTATAGAAGATAACAATAAAATGGGTGATAGTTTATGAAAGGTTTGTAAAGTGAATATTGAGCGTGCTTCTGAAATTTTAATATTTAAACCAAATGGAAAAGGGACTAATTATTTGTGAGTTGATCAGTTTTAAAGATAAATGAGAAGTATATAAAAATGTTAGTAATTTAAAAGGTTTAAATATATTCATTAACAACGAACACTCGACGAATACAAGAACTGTTAGAAATAAATTAAGGCTCTATGGTAAAGAAATGCAGTTAGGAATGTTAAATTGCGATATAACAGATTGATCATAGACGATAAGACATTTGGGTGTAATTACAAAGGTGAAATTATCCAGACAGATGGAGAACAATCTTTTTTAGCAATATAGTTTACAATGATAAACAGTACGGTGATATAAAGAACAAGGATGACGAATATAAAGTTCTGTACTTGGATAATAATGATAATATGAAACTTCTTTTTTATAAATTGCAGGTTTAAATAATAAATATTGCTTTCCTAACTTCTGGAATCTGATATATAGAATGGATGTGTTCTGTCTGGTAGAAACATGGCATACATCTCTCGCAATTGATTCAATGTTTTCTAATGAATATGAAATTTATCATCAGGTAGCATATAGCTGTGAGGGTCCTGGAAGACCCAGTGGCGGATTAATTGTCGGTCTTAGATTAGACTCAGTCTCTGAGGTAAAACTGATATTTTAGTGCTGATTTTACAACTAGATACTGAAGACAACCAATATCTAGTTAATAGTGTCATATATTCTGCCTAACAATAATTACTTATGACGTTAAAACTGTAACTTCTAAAAGGCATACAACAAATTCATGGTATGATAGCGAGTGTTACTCCATGAGAAAAAAATCTATGGAAATTGTTTAAGAAAGTAAAAAAAATAAATACGGATGGATGTTATGTTTCGTATAAAAATTATTTAAAAGAATATAAATTATTATGTCAAAAGAAAAAAACAGTCTTATTTTTGGAAACTTAAATAGCAGATTGGTGACATGCAATAACTAAAATGTTTTGGCAAATAATTAGTTTTAAATGTAAAAGTTCATTGGGTAATTGATGAATTCCTTTGGAAAGATGGTTCAATTATTACACAGGTCAACAGTGGTTTTGGTGCTGGGATATTTTGAGCTGATTTCATATGAATTTGATGCCCTGAATTCAAGTATGGCATTAGTTTTTTCCTAGGAGCTCTAATTTTTAAGATATAGTGAAATATACATTTCAATATCTTGAGTTAAATCTATGAATCGAATAAAAAAACTAAACATGGAATTTTTATTATTGTATTATGCAAGTATTATTCTATACAAAGATAGAGGAAAAAGTTGTCGATAAAACTAAATAGTTATATTAAGGAAGCTTCTTTTCCATGACTTTCGTGAATGTATTTTGGAACAGTCCCTTTTTAAACTTCAGCAGTAATCTGCCATCATATACGTATCCCATCTTCGTTGGTAGCGGTCCTCCATAGTTTTAATATCCCGGTGAAATCTTTCACCTTGTTCTTCACTGGTCTCCTAAATTTTCAGGAAAACAGTCTAAGTGACTATGTAAATAGTGCTCCTTAATACTCATATTACACCCAAGGGATTTGAAACTGTTAAGCATCTCATTTACCAGTTCAACATAGTTTTCAGCTTTGCATTTGCCTAGAAAATTTCTGACAACTGCAACAAATGAAGTACAGGCTTAGCAAAAAGCCTGGATAGTTTTAGTTCTTTAGTATATAGGATACATTAAAAATTGTAAATACAGTGCACGGTATATATTAGTTATTCCTTTGTATTGGTTCACTATTAGTGTTATAATTATTATGTTTATGCTATGTGTTTGTAAGCTGATGAGGAGTCCTTGTACCCGAAATGCATCTTTACCTAAGTTTGAAATGTGATTAAAGACTAACTTTTTCGTAAAAGATCTGGTCCTTCTTTCTGATGGCCTTGGTGTGATAAGCCCTCCAAATTGTTAAATCCTTATTAGACCCTTTTCTCTTGTACGGTAAAAGATAATTTTGGTTCCTTGCTCCAGTAAATTTTTCTCATTCAACCTTGGAAGCCAATAATTCAGAAGCTTCTTTTGGCAAGTTGAGATCTCTGGTGAGGTCATTTAACTCATCCTGGTTGAAACGTTGAGAAATTGATGACATTCTCTCATAATCACAGTCACCTTCATTAGGATCAGAAGGATACTCGTCCTCACAGAGCTCTGGTAGCACCTGATGCAGTGCCCAGCTTTTATCCTGATCACCAAGCCTAACACCAAAGTATCCAAGATAAGCTCTCTTTACAAAGTCACTAATAGTTTTTCTGTTTTCTTTTAACATATATTCTCTGCATATGTAGCAAAACACATCAGAATGATTAACATAACTTCTTCTATTTGAACTCATTTTATTTCTATTCAACAACACGAATAAAAGCATCTAGAACACAGTACGTTTTAGGTTAACTTTATAACAACTCTTGCCTTAACACAAATATCACAAGAGGCCAACTTCGATCTATACACTGTACAGCTAGAACTTACAAACTTACCTCAACTCTAGTTGAAGCATTGAACGTCAATTCGTTACCAGATACTTACTTCATCTGGTGGATTTACCTGGAACTAACTGGACGGCAGACCGACAATGGGGAAAATATAGAGGAATCAATCCTTGCATATGTGATTTAGAACTGTACAAACTGGAATTAGAGCAACACATTTTGTGTAGCACTGTACATTAAAAAAACACTGATCTACAAAAGTAGAGCTGATAAAGAAAAACTGATTTCATATTTGGATTCAGCAACCCAAATATAGCTAAAATCAGTTCTAAAATCCTTGGCACCAATTTTTTTTTTTTTTTTTTCTATTATGCTACTAAATTCTCTAAAGAACATTCTTTACTTATTAATGATAAACAATTGTCGAGGGATGTGTATAAAGTGTTTCTAATAGAAATGGAATATTTTACAGATTTTACATTGGAGAAGCTAAAAGGAGCTATTAACCATTTTAAATCTGGCACCTGGAATTGATTTTATTAGAACAGAATATTTAAAGTGTTTTTCAGAAAATTTTCTTCTTACAACATTGGAAGTTTTTAACTCTATTAAAAGAAATCCTACTTTCCCGGAAAAATTGATTGCCTCTTTGATTATTCCAATATATAAAAAGGACGATGTGTATGACCCCAAAAATTATCGGCCTATATGTTTGGTTCCTGTAATTGGTAAACTATTTACGTCTTTATTAAATAAAAGATTAGAAGATTGGTTTATTAAGTATGATATTTTGTCAGGAGCAAATACGTTTTTGATCTGGTTGATCTTGCCAGGATCAAATATTTGTGTTAAATGCATTGGAGCAATTGAAATTGCAAAAAAAAAGAGAGGAAAACTTTATAGACTTACGATCTGCTTTTGATATTGTTAATCATAAAGTTTTATGGTCTCTATTAGAAAGAATGGGTATGAATAAACAGTTTCTTAGTCTTATAATTGACATATCTCCAAAGCTCTACTGCAAGAGTAAAGATTTAGCCGAAACGATTGATTCATTTAGTATTGACATTGGAGTTTTACAGGATGAGATTCTGAGCCCATTACTTTTTAATTTATATGTTAATGGTTTGATAGTGCAACTTGCTAAATCTGACCTGAGATTTTTCTTTCTGATCAAGTTGAGTTACATGTATTAATGTATGCTGATGACAATGTAATCCTTCTGATACTCCACAAATGTTATAAAAGATACTTTTCCTTGGTACATAACAGGGAAAGTATTGTAATATCTTTCCCTGAAAGAATGTGTACATGACAGCAGAGAAAGTCAAATGAAAGATCTGTGGAAAATATACTGTATTTTGCAATTTAAATAAAACGTTTTATTGAAGATAATGCTAAAATCACATTAGATATTTATTTCTTTGTTCCATTTTTGTTTCTTTTTAGCAAAATGTTAACAAAATTTTAAAAATGAAGAGCTAAAAAGAAGTACTCTGCACCCTCTTTTATAACCTTTTTTAGCACTGTAAAATCCTATCTTTAGTCATAAGACTACTTCTTATATACTTTTTTGTTGACGTAAATACCTTTCCAAGTATACGCTAGCTTATTAGTGCTTAAATCTAGCCCTGTATGTGTCTTATGTTCTGGTTTGTTTAAAATATATTTTGTTTGTCTCCTTAGATTTGTTCAGGTAATTTTAATTTATTTATTTTTATGAATTAACTCGAACAGATGGAGAATATATTGAAGTCTGTCTCTTGTCAAAGCTTAGATTTAACGAATGAAAATCTTCCAAAGCCAGGTAAACTTTATAATCGTATTAATGATGTGTTAGATTCATTATCACCTATGCAAAATATATCTTTATGTATATTATATTGCTGTAATTATAATATTTTATTAAATGAAATTATATATACTTATTTCAATAATAATTTCTTGAAATTTTCTTTTAAATACAGTTGTAGTTAAAAACTTACAAGGTCAAATAGGAAATCAATATTATGTGTTTACTGATGAACAGAAGTTAAAATTCAGAAAATGTAAATTTAATTATTGAAAAGTTAAAAAGAAATTTATTTATTATAGTTATATTTGTTGGTAATTTTAAGTATTATATTTTAATATTAGTGAGGAAACAAACTGACAGTGAAGATGAAGAGGAAGAAAAGAAGGAAAAGCTTTTGAAGGATGGGCGATCTTTGAGTATATTATCCAAACCACACATTTCTGGAGTTAATGATATTATTATTTTATCAGTCTTGTTTGTTGTTATTTGCATAATAACAGCAATAAAAATATTTTCAAAAACGATCTATCATGAAGGTATAAACATTTATTAAAGATGTATTCATAATCTGAATATATGTTCTGGCCTAGAAGTAATAGGGAAAAGTTATAATATGTTATTATTTTGATGACATATTTCAAAATTCGAAATAACGAGAGATTAGAACTGTAGAAAGATGTACGGGAAAGCGGGGTAATGCCACTCACTTAAGGGAAAACTGATAGAACATACTTAAATTTAAAGAAACATTTATTGAAAAAACATAACATTAAAATATTGTGAACAATTTGCTCCAATGCTATAAATAACAAAATACTTTATTATTTAATTTAGAATATTACGTATTTAATGATATAATATCCGGCAATATCATGGTAAGGTAATGGCGCTCATTGTTTCATCTCAAGATTTTAGTACAACAGTACCCACATTTGTAGCTATTTGGGCTGTGCACACCACTAAAATTATTATGTAATCAATCTCTACACATTATGCAGCAGAAACAAATTTCATTGTTACTTCAAAATTCTCTACAAATACGGTTACAACATATTTCTTCTTCCATAACTCCTTCCAAGGAAGCAAATCATCTAAATCATCTTCATCATCACATAACTGCAACTTATCAGTCTTTTGACCTGCTATTAATTAAATAACTTCTTTGTTGTCACATTACATTTTTTTGTGAGTTTGATGATCACATTTGTGCAAGTTTAAACGTTAAATGCTTCTTTGCCATACTAAATTCAGATGATTCATGTTTGGCATAACAATAAGCAAAAATATGAATGCAAAGCTAAATATATGCAGTTTATATTTATATATATATATATATATATATATATAAACTGCAATTATATAAACTGCAATAATAATTATATATATATAATTATTAGAATTAACAATTTAAAAATAACGGTGTACTTGTTTTCAGTTGAAATATTGTAGAATTTCATTTTAAAAAATTAACGTAAAAATAACACTACAGCGAAATACGAACATTATTCTAATATTCTAAAAGCAGCCAATTTTTTCACTGGAGACGTAATTTTGATAGGTAGCCATACCAATTATGCATTTATGATTCTATTCTGTTTTGAGATACCTGAGTGAGCGGGATTTCCCGTAATTACACTACTTTTCCTTAATAATTCTGTGGTGACAAACATAGATTTTTTTGTGTAGAATGTATTGGCTTAAATGAAGTATTTTGTACAATTGTTGTCTTTTGATTTATGCATATAAATAATGTGTTCTATATATACATACCTTCTATCTGCACACATTATGTTCTGCTAATAAAATTTCTATACTAAAATGTGAAATCTTTAACTATCCTGTTACTTTTAGGTCACCCATGTACATTTAATGAGTTCTAAAAGTTTGAGGTTGTAAAATGAAAAAATTATTAACGTAGTAAGTATGGTTGCTGTGTATTCTAATTCTGTGTGTGCCGTCCTTGTAATTCAAAAATTGATTCTGGCAGACGATCATACAGCAATGGTTAGGGAAATTTTCGTTTATTTAATCAAATGCATTTCGGATTGGTTTATCTCCCAACCCCTCTTCAGTGCTGTCAAAGAATACAAAATATGGTAAGGTTTCCGACAATATTAAACATCACGTAAATTGGAATACAACAACACAAAACTTACATATCATATGTTGGTACATTTTTAAAAATATTTTTCTATATTTTAACACAAAGGTGTATTACATTCTCTATAACATAAAAATTTTGGTTTAATACAAATTGATAAAAAATATATAGTTATTCAATTTAGGTTATTATATAAAAACTTACATTTGCAGTGAAAGTGCATTGTTCCTAATGAGGGTGAAGATGAGTAACAACTAAAAAGGCAGGCCTTATCCAGTCTTGACCTTGTTACAGTTTATTGACAAGTGCTGTAATGTTATCCAATACATACAAGGCATTCCGAAAATAGGGGTGTGTTTTAAACGATGTTTAGCATATGGAGGTGTCCTCTATTAACTTGTACCATTGGGGATTTATTGTCATTCCATCGGAAATATTAATAAGATGCTCTTTAGGGTGTTTTCTAATTTCAATGTGTTCTTTAAATTTTCGTTTGTATGGATCTTTCTCAGAATGTAAAATTTTGATATTGTTTTTATTAATTTTACAATTATTTTCTATTGTGTGGGTGTACCAAGGGGAAGTGTTATGTTTAAGGCAGATAGCGGCTTCATGTTCTTTAATTCTAGTTTCTAATATATAGCCAGTTTCATCAATGTAAATTTTCAGGTTATGACATTTGCATTCTAGTCTGTAAACAGTTCCAACACTTTTAAGGATGTTTGTTCTATTGTTGTATTGTTTATTAATGTTATTATGGATAGAGTTGGATATTTTGTTGGTCAAAGACGGTGCCAAACTGATGTTGTCTTTTTTAAGGATTTTATTGGTTTTCAAAGATGTTTTTTATATATGGGAAGGGCTTATATATTTTGTCTGGTTTGTATTTCATATTATATCTGTGTTTCCAGTATTGTTTTTGCCAAGCGTTTAATTTTGATTTGGGATAGTCATTAAGTAAAAATTTAGTTTCTAACTCTCTTAATTTAATTTTCCAGCAATTATCATCTGATGTTCTTGTGTAAATGTTTTTTAGTTCCATGACAAAAATATTCTTTTTTATATTTTCCGGAAGATATGAGTAGTAGTTGATGGTTTTGTTAACATTACAGGATTTTTTTTATGTTATGAAGGAAAATTTATTAGGTGTGTTTGTGATTGTTATGTCAAGGTAATTAATTTTGTTATTGTTTTCTTTTTCTATGTCAAATTGAATGTTTTCGTTAATATTGTTTGCGATGTTGAGGATAATATTATCGTTTGTTATTTTGTTATTGTATATTAGTAAGTAATCATCTGCATACCTCATTACTAGTTTTATGCCTGGAATATTATTTATTTTTTCATCTATGTTTTTCATGACTAATTCAGCTAATTTTGGCCCCATCTTTGATCCCATACTGATGCCATCTATTTGTCTATAAAAGTCACCATTAACTTCAAAATAGTTTTTCTTGTATGCAAATTGTATTAGGTTAATTAAAGTATTATCCACATTTTGCATAATTAGGCTTTCTTCTATTAATTTCCGTTTTATATTTGGGTACATATTTATTACATCTAGACTTATTAATTTGTTGGTGTTTTCTTTTTTCATTTTCTGTATTCTGTTTATAACTTCATCTGCATATTTTACGCTGCAACGAGAATAATCTATGTCTGTTAATTGTTGCTTGATATATTGTTCTAAGTTGTAAAGAATAGAAAATTTAAAATGAACTAAAGGTCTATATTTCTCTTCATTTTTGTGGGTTTTTAATCTTATATTTAGTTTGGGGGTTCTATTATTTTTGAAATTAAAAATATAATATTTGTTGTATTTGTTTATTTTATTATTTAGGTAAATGTGTTTGATTTTGTTAGTTAATTCCTTTTTAATTTCTTCGTATGGGTTATTATTTAATTTAATATAATTTATATTGTTAATCTGTTCTATAGTTTTCTTTTTTAAATTATTAATATCTATTATGATCAGTTGGTCGGTTTTGTCAGCTTTAATTATTGTAAGATTATTTGTTTTAAGGAAATTTATTGTATTTTTAAAAATAGTTTTATATTTGTTGATTTTATGTTTATTATTTTGTTTAACGCGTTTTAGCATTTGAATGATCGTTGCGATTAAATTTCCTTTTTCTTCTTTTTTAATTGTTAAATCTTGGACGCTTTTATCAATATTGGCAATCATGTTTGTGGTTAAATCATTGACGGGGATTTTTAAAAATGTACCAACATATGATATGTAAGTTTTGTGTTGTTGTATTCCAATTTACGTGATGTTTAATGTTGTCGGAAACCTTACCATATTTTGTATTCTTTGACAGCACTGAAGAGGGGTTGGGAGATAAACCAATCCGAAATGCATTTGATTAAATAAACAAAAATTTCCCTAGCTATTGCTGTATGATCATCTACCAGAATCAATTTTTGGATTACAAGGATGGCGCACATAGAATTTGAAAAATTCTTCTCTTAACACTTGAAAAATTTCTCTTTGTTTGTTTAAACATCACAAATTTCATTTATTATCAATAATATTTCAGATTATTGAATTATTTTTAATATAACTACAAGAAAATTTAAAACAATAATGAAATCAATTCTTTACATTAAAAAAGAAAATTGTCACTTTACAATAAACAATGATTTAAAAAATAAATGAATTCCTGTAATAAAACACAAAACAAAAATTTTCTTGTAATGGTAAATACAATTATTATAATTATTTTTCATTTATAAAAAAAAAATGTTTATCACATTTTGTAAATACCGAATCCATAATGGATTACTAGTAGATTAGTAACGATCTTTTGTAATTTACTCTGTCTTGTGCTTTCATCTTCATTATTTGGTATAATTTCACATTACATTCTAATATAGTTCTTACTAGCTCTGCTTTATGGTTTTCTTGCTTTAATTTTATCTGTATTATGCATATCAGATAGTTGTGTACTATACCTTATTTTTTATCAATTTCATGAAAAACAAAATAATTGTCTTTTTCAGTTTGTCCTCACTAACTTTGTGCTTTTGATAGAATATAAACAGTGAAATGTTTAGGATTTATACAATTATAATTAAAATTGAATTATTCTTATAAATATATCAAATATTTCAGAAACAATTGGACAATCTTCCTTCACCCTAAATATAATTGACATCCTGCTACTACTAGTGATCACTATCGCTTCTTGTTTTGGATTTTTTATTTATTATAATGGATATATAAGTGGTAAGAATTCCAAAATTTCTATATTAACACATACATTATTTTCACTTTTATTACTCTATTTTTATATTATTATTTAGATGGGGATCTTCTGAAAAAAACAAGCAAGCTGAAAAAGAAATATGCAGAAATCAATTCGTTTGAGTATCATAATCTTTGGTATGACAGTTCTTGCGATATTCCTTTCGAAAACTATGTTATTAATTTAAAAGTAGTCGAAGATAAAATGGTAGAAAATTCTTTAAGAAATGAAATATTTCTATTAGAAGACATATTTACCATTAAAAGAATTTCCTTAAGTAAAAACCAATTTATACTGGTAACTGGAAAACCATTTTTTGGTAAAACAACATTGGTTAGAAGACTGGCGTACGATTGGTCTACAAGAAACAGTCCTCATTATCTGTCACGATACGACATGTTAATTGTCATTCAGTTACGAGAATTAGGGAACAGAACGATTACTGAAGCGATTATAGAAACCATTTTAGGAACTAGAGATGAAAACTCAATTAACGCCTTCATGAAATCGAAATTAAACTTTCTCATTCTGTTAGATGGATATGATAACATGGTCAAGAAGCAACTTTTCTTAGATTTTCTACGGTCATCAATAAATAATCCTTCACCGAAAATGACGGTCATCTTAACAAGCAACGAAAAGGTTTCAAAAGCAATCAGAATTAAATTCGATTGGCATTTTTCTTTGACTGGCTTGATGCAAGAAGATCAGATAAGTTACGTAGAACAAGTGTTTGCTGACGATGTGAAGAAAGGGAAGAGAATGAAAGAAATATATTTAGAGAACTTGGTCTTTCTTGAAGATTTAACAATATGCCCGCAAATGATGAATATTATATGCAGTATTCATAAATATGAAGATGAATTTAATGTAACAATAACGACTTTATATATCAAAATAATTAAAATGTTAATTCGTGGATATTGGTCAAAATACGGTTATAATTATTTGCTGAAGAAATCATCATTCATAGAAGGCGAGAAACTGTTATTGCGGTTGGGGAAAATAATCTTCGAAAATCTAATTAATGGTAAACATTTTGTTCTCGAGAAAGATTTAAAAAAAGAATTTTCTAACGAACAGGAATTTGAAATTATTTCACAGTTAAATATCGTTCCTGTCACAAATTTTGGAGACGATATAGCAATTTCTACTTTTCATCAGATGCTGATCGAATTTCTTGCGGCCTTCTATGTATTCAATTTAGAATATAAAATCAATAAATATTCTGTAGAAGTATACGGAATTACGGCGATAAAAGGATATTTTTTAAATTTTTTACGTTTCGTATTTCTTTATGGCATGCAAACCTTCTGGGACTTCGATAGATTGGAAAGAGACTTAACAGAAGGAGAAAACTTATACAATATGAAAAGAACTCGAGTAATTCAGTTTCCTGGAGACTTGGAAATATTTCAGGTATGCAGAGATAAGATTTCAGAAGAGAGATTTGCAAAATTCTGTATGATAAAAGCAGATTTCACTTATAACATAGAGTGGGATTCAGTATCTACTCTAAGGGAAGTTCTATGTCGTAATCAAGTTGAGCTTATAACAATTTTTCTTCCAACAAACAAAGAAAAGTGGAAGAGAGTACAAAGGGATGTTGTCTTGTTGCTAAAGTCAAATCCCTCAATTAGATACGTTTGTTTTCAATTAAATTCGTGTCCTTGTTACATCGACGAACATAAACATGTTTTTGTAGATTTGCGAAGTTTACTAGAAGCTTCAATTTCTGCAATAGATATTGAATCAACTGTTGTTGTAGAAGTAGAACATAAGTTTAGAGACTTTAAAAGAATAAGCAGAAATTTTCGATCTGAAGATTTTTATAGAGAAGAAGAAATTGTTAGTTTAGTTTATTTTGCCTTAAACCAAATTAACCAACCTCCGTTTTCTCTAAAACTTGGCAAAATTCATTTGCAATTTAGACAAAACATTGAATTAGAAATGGCAAGAGAAATGATTCTTTTCGTATCTAAAAAACAAATTGAAACTTATTCTAAATATTCTTGGTGGCAGGATTTGTTAATGAACACTCTTAATTGGGTGGAACATCAACCTAGGCATTACACTCTGCAAATTGATGATCATGAAATTATATCAATTCTGTAAATTTTATTTTAAAATGCAATTGTTTTTACTAAAAATGTTAATTTAAAAATAAAACATTTGTAATTTTTTGAAGTAAAAACGCATATTTTAAGTATTAATTGGAAATTTTAAACATAGATGAAGTGTTAATTCAAATGTACTTTTGTAATTTTTAAAATACTCTTAAGTTTATGTTCAGATATTTAGTGAAATTATATTTATATCACTAATATAAAAACGGAAATTACGTAAATCGTTTTTCTTTTATTCACGAAATGATTTGCAATGTTTATGTTAAATGTGTTCTACTGCAATTCGTTGACATTTCGTTTAGGACAGTAGAGTGCACGCTTTTATGTCGATCTGTTCAGTTTAACAATGAAGAAATTTCAAATTGACGATAAAGGAACCCGATAGAATTGTAAGCTCGTGATTAATATTACTTTCTACAACAATAGACGTGTCTAACTAATGACAAATCTCAGAAAATGAAATTGAGTAGAAGCTCTATATTCGCAGGATAAAATTAATTCTGCAAAACTGCCGCGCAAATATGGAAACTGCGTTTACTAAATAAAAATTACTTTTAAATGTAAGTTTACGAATTGAAAGAAAAAATATAATTAGAAAATAAAATCACGTTTTCATGTTCAGAAATTTTTTATTTACTCTACAGTATTTCAAAGTAAACATTAAATAATACAGTGGAACTTGATTAACTTGAATCTATTGTGTAAAAAATCTAGACTTCGAGTTATGAAGATTCAGTTCAAAATCAAGATTTTGTGCATTGGTTTATTGGTATAACCCATAATAAATTGCGTAAACCCATTATTGCGTAGAATCGCTGTGTCGGTGTAAACCTCTGGTTGTCCAGAAACTCGAAAACGCTTAACCGAATGTATAAATAAGCTGTCGAGAAATCCTTTCTTGCATATTTGATCCGTTCGCTCCTAAGTGTTTAGTAGGGTTTTTTTTTTAAATTGCGATATTTCGTGTCTAGAATCGATATGTTTATTTTTTTTATCACAAAAATATACAGTAGAACCCAGTGGCGTAGCGTGGGTGTCAGCCGCCCGGGGCGGAGGAAAATTTTGCCGCTCCCTTATTTAGGTATTATTATTTATTGTGAAATTTTGCCGCCCCTGCTGCCCCCACTACGCTACGCCACTGGTAGAACCTCATTTTACGGATTAATTCGAGGGAGCGGTAAAGCCGATAGTCCGATATATTATAAGTTTTCCGAATGTGTGTATTAAAAAATCAACAAATTAATAGTTTATCTGTTTTTACTTATGTAGATACGTTTGTATAATTAATATTAAATTGCGATAAAAATTGTCATAATTTAATATTAAGGTAATATACAATTAAAAGACACAGTCGCTCTAAAAATCAGACGATCACCATTTTTTATTTTCTTTTAGTGTACCAGAACAAATCAGACAGCCAGACCTTTCCTTTTAAGCTACTTAGCTGCCCATTTAAAAAAAAAAAAAAAGTTCCTTAAAACACAGATAAACCAATAAAAATTAAAAAATTTTTTAAAATCGGTATGGTAAATCTTACGACGTCTTTAATGGTTCATCCTTATCCGTTCGCGGTTTCGGCTCCTTTTATCTACTGGGGAATTGAGCTAACGAATGTAGATTAAGCCTGGACGTCCCTCTGGTGACGAATTTTGACAAATATGTTTTCATTTCCGTTGGATGAATAAATATAACGATTAAATACAATTTACCTAAAAGGAAAGGTCTGGTGTCTGATTCGTTCTGGAACACAAAGAAAATAAAAAATGGTGATCGTCTGATTTTTAGAGCGACTGTGTCTTTTAATTGTATAAAAAAAATATTTATTCATCCGACGGAAATGAAAAAAAAAATTAAGGTAATAATTTTATTTTTAAACTAAAGTCCAAAAAAGCTGAATATGGATAACAATTATAATGTTTTGTTCGTGCAAGCAAATAACAAATATATCAAAGTAAGTTATATAATAATAATTGTAATGTATTTTTAAATTATAAGTTATTTGTATAAAAGAAATTTTGTAGTCCGAAGAGGAGTCAGATAAATGCATAATTAATAAGAATAGTTTTTAAAAAATTGTCTTCTGAGTCTTTGGCTGCAATCGGTCTGATGAGAACCATGCCTTCGTGTGTTTTTTCTCATATAAGATTATTTTATTCGTTATAATTAAACATACATTTTGTAAGTAAATTATTGTTTACGCATTAGTTATTGTTTTACTATTGTTTATTTAACATTATTAAGGTTTTAAATGAGAAAAATTAACTGTCAGAAATAGAAAACGTTTATTATTTTTAGTTTTTGTCGATAAAAGTAATGTATGATCACCAAAACTTGGCACTGAAATACCGAAAGCTGCCTAATTTAATATTCACAGATTTTGTAATTATTAGAAATAAACAAAAATGCTTTATTACATAAAGAGTGTTTATTAAGTAAAAATTTTATTTCAATTAAAATGGCAGATAGTATTTTTTTTTTTTTTAAATTAGAAAAATTGAAGAACTAAGTCTCATTAGTTCCGTTTAAGTCATGTTCGTTTCTTAAAAAATACTGTGTATCATTTTAACTGAAATTAAGTATACATTTTTTAATTGGCTTGTTATCAGTGTACGTTTCGACTGTTTTATATAATTTTGCAGAAGCATAGCCTCTAATAAACTGTTTTGTCTGAGAAGAAAGACTGTTTTGTTAATGGTGATTGGACAAGATCGAAATACAGATGACTTAGTTTCTTCAATTTTTTAAATTAAAAAAATATATATATTTATAACAAAATACTCCCAGTAATAAATTTTGATAAAAATAAAAAATTTAAAAATATATTTAAACAAAATCTATTTTAATTGGCCTATAAAATAACAACTAAATAGTGACTGTTACAACTCATAAACTAAAAATCGCACGATCAGGAATGGTCATCAATTGGGCAAAGCATCTTTTCTGGTCGCCAAAGTGCCATCAAAAAAACCCAATTGGCTGTTTTTCTCCCAATCTGGCAGCTCACTTTCATTGTATATCAATTATGTATTTTCGGCAAATCCTTCCCTTTTAATTACGTGTATCTAATTATGTGTTAATTAGGGACATTAGGAAAATGACCTCTGACATTAAGTAAATGACCTAAACAAGTTCTGCAAATATTTTCGAGTAAGTATAAGAATAAATTCGTTTTCCATTAATATCACTAACATAGTTCACGTAGAAAATGCATTGGCCCTCATCTTCATCGTGTACAATGATATACAATACTTTAACCCCCTCTTAAACTGTATATATAATTAATGAAAGGTTTCCTATAATAATAATATATATATATAAGATAATGTAATTTCATAATGATATATTATATAAAGATAATTCGTTTCACGTCACATGACAGAAGCAAATGAAAGTTGGCACGAAGCCAACAACACGTGGTTGCAACACGTGTTGAAACCACGGTTCAAGGTTAAAAATTACTCATTACAGCTGATATAGAGAGAAGTTAGAATGAAAGTTGCCTCTCTGTCATTTAAAATGAGGTGTGAGAGTTAATGGTTTCATAAAACAGGTAAGTAATAAACCATATTAAATAATTATTTATGAATTATAAATTTAAAATTTATATAACAGTAAAAATATAAGCATCTACTTATAAATTTAATATTATTGAATCAGATTGATATGTAAATACTGTAGACTTATAGATATTAACAAACAGATTGCTATAATTTCATTTAAAAATTTTTCTCTCTCAACATAAATAAAATTGCAATAGGCGAAACGAGTTATTTTAAGTGTGCTTTTGA
Source organism: Centruroides vittatus (assembly GCF_030686945.1). NCBI lineage: Eukaryota > Metazoa > Arthropoda > Arachnida > Scorpiones > Buthidae > Centruroides > Centruroides vittatus. Next base: position 2,358,301 of record NW_027122194.1, read on the forward strand.
CAATACTTTATTTTTTAACAATACTAAGAACTATTGATTGAAGTATAATGATTTTAAGTCTTGTGATATTTAATTGTCAACAGCGCGATGTGTTAAATATTAACGTAATTTTTCATGCTATAATTGGAAGACATTCAGCCATTCAATTACTTCGTAGATGATGTCAACATATTTAACGAACAAAATATATGATAAGAAGGGTTTGCCCAACTGATACTAGATTAGATCAGCTTCCTGCTTTACCCGAAAGTAACAAATAAAATAATATATAAATAAATTATATTTCGTTTATTATCAAAAATCTATTATAGGATATTTATTAAATATAAAACATAAAAAATAAAATAAAATTTTATTATTTAATAAAAATTTCATTTCTTAAAAATTGAATTTTATAAATTCAAACTGTTTTCCATTTTTTAAAATTATTCTTTTATTTAAAATTCAGAAAAATTATTTTAAAAACAAAAATAACTCAAAAATTATACACGATTTATTTCAGAATTATGCCGAATATTTAGTCCAACATTACGAAAAACAAAACAAGCACCTGATCATTCGCTGAGAGATATTTATTCTTAACACAAACGTTTTCAATCCAATCAATCATGTTGTTCTATTTTTGTAATGTTCGAATTTCGCCTGATGATGATCCATTGATTGGATTGAAAACGTTTGTGTTAAGAATAAATATCTCTCAGCGAATGATCAGGTGCTTGTTTTGTTTTTCGTATTATTTTCTGCTGAGCACACTGTATGTTGTCCAACATTAATAACAATATACAGTATATTTTATTTATTAATCTTTGATATATTTTTCAATAGTGTCGCTTATATTTAATCTATTACCTATACAATTTTTTATTTAAAAACTTATACTAAAGATCATTAGAAAAATTGCAAATTATTTGATATAGTATTCTGTTTAAAAATTTTAACTAAAATAGATTAATAGATAAATAAACTAAGTTCTTAGATAATACAAATCAAAAATTTTGTTTCGTTTAGAAAGTAAGAAGATAATACTGTATAATTAAGTTTGTACTGAAAATTAATACTGTAACAGAGTAAAGTTTTAGAAAGATGGAAGTTGATAAATTGTAAACAAAAGAAAATATACTGGAAACAGAAGACTTCGTGATACAAATGGAAGCTTCCACATCTGAAATGGAAATTTCTGCAACGGAAATGGAAACAGTCGCAAATGATTTCAAAACAAATTTGGTAAGAACGGTTATTCTAAACAAATTTTATTATTACTATTATTAAAAATAGACATTTTGTTTAAAAACTTGTTTGAAGGTATCATTCCCAAATGAGTTAGAAAACCTTAACTTGGTTCTAGGCTGAAGGGATAATTAATGATAGTGTTCGATAAATCAACTGATAGAGTTTTTGAACGTAGAGTGCGGGGACTTATAGAGAACTACAGACTAATTCCACAATATTTATGAAATTTTTAGGAAATATCTAGAAATATGTGTCTATTTTCCTTTAAAAAAAAATGTGCTAATAGAATTACAACGAGTTTTATTGTAAAATATTATTTAGTTTTGATATAATTAGTGTGCATATACAGTAAGTCGCCAATAATCGTACCGTTAATTCACGATTATACTTATTTGCATCTGACATATTTATACGAGCAGCAATTAGAAAGCATCTTGTGAAATAAAACGAACTTTTTAGCGTAACAAGTTAGATAAGTGCTGACCCTTTATGATACTGTGCATTATTTAATAGATATAAACTGATCTGTGTTACACTAATTTATCTAAAAATGCTGTTTTATACTCTATATTGGGTTAATAAAACAAAAATAAATTTTTTATTGGTTTCGTTTGCCAGTTTTAAAAAAACTAACTTTCAGAAACAAAAAAAAATCAGGCAACGAGTTACGTAACTCTCCCGGTTCTATTTTAAAATAACTTTTATATTATTAATACAATTAATAAAATTGTGTGTGGCGCATCTGTTATGAGATTTTGTTATAAAAAAATATTTTTTATTTTTTTAATTATTATCGAATGACAAAGAGCTAAATTCTGAAGGTAGGGATGAGTTTTATAGAATATTGTAAATGCTAATAATGAATAACATCTTCAATAAGTCCGACCCCTCTCGAGACACATGACCTTTCCCTCTATCTCCTCACTCTCTCGACTGTTCACCACCAAAATTTAATAGCATTAATGCCCCCTCATATACAAGCCACAATGCCTAATTTCGTTTCCTTATCTTCACCCCGTCCTGAGATATTAAGCGAAATATACGCCAACACACATATACATACATATCCACGGATTTTTTTTTTTGTCGTTTTTTGACTTTTTTGGGTTCGTGGGTCTCAAAATGGGTCAAATTTGACACTATTCCATTACTTTCCCTTGTTATGTATACATAACAGACGGGAAAGTAAATACGATTGCTTTGATTGTACCTACATCTGTCCCTGTATGTATCTTATGTTTTCATTGGCTTCAAAACAAAAATAATGTATATATATGTCTCTTTATGTTGTCCATTTTCAGATTTTTATAGATAATTTCAATTTATTTATTTTTATGAACTCGAACAGATGGAAAATATATTAAAGTCTACTCCTTGTCAAAGCTTAGATTTAACGAATGAAAATCTTTCAAAACCAGGTAAATTTTGTAAACTTATGAAACACTTAATTATTATTAATGCAAAATATATTTCGATTTCTATTTATTTTCTGGTTTTATAATATTTTAATAAATGAAATTATATATACTGTACTTATTTCAATAATAATTTATTAAAAATTTCTTTTGAATTTAGTTGTCGTTAAAAACTTACAAGGACAAATAGGAAACCAATATTATATATTCAGTGATGAAGAGAAGATAAAATCCAGAAAATGTAAATGTAATTGTCTTCTTCTAGAAGAACAAATAAAGAAGAAACTTATTAACAGCTCGATTCCGTATAATTAATAATTAAATAATAATTATTAATATATTATTATGTATTAATTATTAATTATTTATTTATTATATACTAATTACTAATTAAATCATATTATTCATAATTTTAAGTGTTTTCTATTAATATTAGTGAGAAAACAACTTGATAGTGAAAATGAAGAGGACGGAAAGCAAGAAAAGATTTCAAAGCGAGCTATTTCAATTACACCATTTAAGCCATCTATTTCTAGAAATAATAATAATAATATTATTATTATTATTGTATCAGCTTTATTTGCTGTTATATACAATATAATAAATAAGATATTTCAAACAAGATTATATAATGAAGGTATAAAACATTTACTAAAGACATAGTCATGTGAATGTACTATACAGTACAGAAATAGCCTAGAAGTAATAGAGATGTTATAAGATATTGTTATTTTGATTATTAATTGATAATTATTTTTATGATAAGTTCTAAACTTTTCAATAATGAGAGGTTAATAAATGAAAAATAATGTTTAACATATGCATTTTTATAAGTTACTAAATCAATAATAAGTTAGATTAGTGATAGATTATAAGTTAGATTCGAAATAATCTTTTGCAATTCTTTCTCTGTTGTGCTTTTATCTTCACTTCTGCGGAGATTTGACATTGTACTGTTTTTTAAAATCTCTTTGACACAATTCTTTCTAACAGTACTATTTGGTCTTATCTTCTTTACTCGTTCTTCTATTCCGCATATTAGGTCGTTGTACGCGATACTTGCAAAGTATGTCTTTATTTTTTTTCGGTTTAATCCCGACTAATTCCATGCTTTTGATAAAATATAAACAGTGAAATGTAGAAATGTTTAGGATTTATGTAATTGTAAATAAAATTAAATTAGTCTTATAAATATATCAAATATTTCAGAAACAATTGGGCAATTTTCCTTCAGCCTAAATACAATTGACATCCTGCTACTACTAGCGATTGCTATCGCTTCTTGTTTTGGATTTTTTATTTATTATAATGGATATATAAGTGGTAAGAATTCCAAAATTTCTATATTAACACATACATTATTTTCACTTTTATTACTCTATTTTTATATTATTATTTAGATGGGGATCTTCTGAAAAAAACAAGCAAGCTGAAAAAGAAATATGCAGAAATCAATTCGTTTGAGTATCATAATCTTTGGTATGACAGTTCTTGCGATATTCCTTTCGAAAACTATGTTATTAATTTAAAAGTAGTCGAAGATAAAATGGTAGAAAATTCTTTAAGAAATGAAATATTTCTATTAGAAGACATATTTACTATTAAAAGAATTTCCTTAAGTAAAAACCAATTTATACTGGTAACTGGAAAACCATTTTTTGGTAAAACAACATTGGTTAGAAGACTGGCATACGATTGGTCTACAAGAAAGAGTCCTCATTATCTGTCACGATACGACATGTTAATTGTCATTCAGTTACGAGAATTAGGGAACAGAACGATTACTGAAGCGATTACAGAAACCATTTTAGGAACTAGAGATGAAAACTCAATTAACGCCTTCATGAAATCGAAATTAAACTTTCTCATTCTGTTAGATGGATATGATAACATGGTCAAAAAGCAACTTTTCTTAGATTTTCTACGGTCATCAATAAATAATCCTTCACCGAAAATGACGGTCATCTTAACAAGCAACGAAAAGGTTTCAAAAGCAATCAGAATTAAATTCGATTGGCATTTTTCTTTGACTGGCTTGATGCAAGAAGATCAGATAAGTTACGTAGAACAAGTGTTTGCTGACGATGTGAAGAAAGGGAAGAGAATGAAAGAAATATATTTAGAGAACTTGGTCTTTCTTGAAGATTTAAAAATATGCCCGCAAATGATGAATATTATATGCAGTATTCATAAATATGAAGATGAATTTAATGTAACAATAACGACTTTATATATCAAAATAATTAAAATGTTAATTCGTGGATATTGGTCAAAATACGGTTATAATTACTTGCTGAAGAAATCATCATTCATAGAAGGCGAGAAACTGTTATTGCGGTTGGGAAAAATAATCTTCGAAAATCTAATTAATGGTAAACATTTTGTTCTCGAGAAAGATTTAAAAAAAGAATTTTCCAACGAACAGGAATTTGAAATTATTTCACAGTTAAATATCGTTCCTGTCACAAATTTTGGAGACGATATAGCAATTTCTACTTTTCATCAGATGCTGATCGAATTTCTTGCGGCCTTCTATGTATTCAATTTAGAATATAAAAGCAATAAGTGTAGTTTACATAAATTTGAAATTACTGCAATGGAAAAATATTTTTTAAATTTTTTACGTTACATATTTATTTACGGTATGCATGCCTTCTGGAACTTTGACTGGTTGGAAGGAAGTTTAAGAGATACAAAAGAACTACTCATTACGTTAAACTCTAATATGTTTCAATCTGTTCAAGACTTGGAGATATTTCAGATATGTAGAGATAAGATTTCAAAAGAGAGACTTGCAAAAATCCTTACGACACAAACGGATATCACTTATAATATAAACTGGGTTTCCGTATCCACTCTAAGAACTCTAAGAACAATTTTAAATCAAAATGAATTTGATGCTCTGTCAATTATTATTCCTGTTAATAAAAATAAGTGGAAGAGAGTACAAAGGGATGTTGAATTGTTACTACATTCAAATCTCTCATTTAAACATGTTTGTTTTCTATTAAATTCGTGTCCTTGTTACATCAACGAATATAATCGCATTTTTATAGATTTGCGAAATTTATTAGAAGCTGCAATTTTTGCAATAAATATCGAATCGATTATTGTGATAAGAATAGTAAATAAGTTTAAATATTTTAAAAAAATAAGCAGCAGTTTTTTGTCCGAAGATATTTATAGAGAAGAAAAAATTGTTAGTTTAGTTTATTTTCCCTTAGATGAAATAAACTATCCTCCATTTACGTTAAAATTTAATAAAATTACATTGCAGTTTAAAACAAAAATCGAATTAGAAAAGGAAAGAGAAATTATTTTTTTCGTATCTGATAATCAAATAAAACTGTGGGAGGATTTATTAATGAACACTTGTTATTGGAATATTCTTCCGCCTAGACATTACACACTGCAAAGTGATGATAGTGGAATTGTATCAATTTTGTAAATTTTATTTTAAAATAAATTTTTTTTTTTACTTCAAATGTTATTTAGAAATGAATTATTGAAGTAAATACGTGTAATCTGAGTATTAATTGAAGTTATAAGTACAAATGAATTGTTAATTTAAAATACTTTTGTACGTTTTAAAACAAAATTTGTTCAGCTATTTGGCCAGACTAGATTTATATTACTAATGAATATGCACACAGAAATTACATAAATTGTTTTTTTTTAATGCATTAAATCATTTTCAATGTTATTTTAAACGTGCACTACTGCAATTCGCAAATTTGTTTGTTAGAATCGGAGGGCACGTTTACGTCTAACTTGTAAGTGATGTTATCTGTTTAGTTATTAATGAGGAATTGACGCATAGTTTGTCCAAGTAATAAAGGAACCACATAGCATTGATACTACGTGATCAATAGACACGTGTATTGTATTGTTACTATAGAGAGAGTAGCTTATGTCAAATCTGATAATGAAAAATAATAGGTCTAAAGATATTAGCATTTGTTGGTTTTAAAACGTTTTTATATTATACAGTATATTATTATAAAATGGTAAAAAGATTAAGTTTTAAGGTACATCCCACTCGAGATATGGCACGTGACCTTCTCTATCTTTCACCCCTTGACTTTTTACTACGAAAATTTAATAGCATCAATCCCCTAATACAAAATTTCAGAAATTTTCGACAGAAGACACAGGAATTATTTAATTTAAGTCGGTGAACAAAATCATACCCTCCCCATACACACACACTAGCATTTACACATACAGAAAAAAATCCATTCTTTTCATTTCTCGACGTTTTAAGGGATCCTGAGTTCAAAAATGTAAAACTCTTGGGGATCATTTTTTGATCGATCGCCATACTTTCCTTCTGTTATATATAACAGCCGGAAAAATAATGACTGTCCACATCGCTTTCCAGGATGTGTATGGAGAAATTAACGTATTACGTGGCTTATGCAAGAATGGCCAAGTTTTCGAATGAAAATGGGCTTATCATTAAAATTATTTTTGACCAATCTTTGAATTCAAAACAGCGGTTTAATTTATTAAACATTTACACTGTTGAATTTTACTACAGTATATTTCTCTTACATAGCTCCTGAATACAGAAATATAGTAAAAATTATATAATAGAATCATCACTGAGAGACCTTGAATTACTTCAAGTAAACGTTGTAATGTAAATAATCTTTATTATATAATTTATTATATAGTTCCACGAAGATTAATATATAAAATCTTGTAAGCACTCAAGACTTGTTAATGTCTTTACCGTCGTCATTCGGCCGAAGCATTCTGCTTAGGAAATCTACAACCATATTTGATAATATTGCTGCTTAACTCGCAGTGATTGCGATTTTAATTAAATACCAGACCATTGGGCTGCAATTTGAAAAAAATGTATACCTATAAATTCCAGCTGCCGGCTGTCTGTTCTTTCTTAACCTCGAGAACGGAATTAGATAGATTAAAGCTTAGGAGCAAGAAATCCAGATTAAATATATACGAATTTCTTGTTTTCACTGGAAGTCACGTTATTTCAATTCACAAATTTTCCCCTGAAAGGAGTTAATCTATCTATCTGATAGATGGCCGACACGACTCTATTACTAGCAGGAAAAGTATGATGTACAGGAGCAAGACACTACTAATTTGAGATGGAGAGCATATATTTTGAATTAAATAAATTAAAAAGATTATTAAAAATTGCAACCCGAAATTGTTACAATGTGACAATAAATAATCGTTCGTTACTATTATTATTCTTCACGTTTAAAGCTTATAAAAGAAGAAATTAAATTGTAATGTGGAAATACGAATGTGTAAATAAGCAGACTAGGATTTTTATCGCTCCTTGCTATCGTCACTATTTTTATCGCCACTTTCATAAAAATATCGCCAAGTGACGATTTTGGTGCTACGCAGCAAATAAAATTCAGTATTGCAAACCTAAGCTTATTTTATATCATAAACACTTGCTGATGAAAGAATACAGAATAGAGATTCCATATCATGCGTAATCTGTTTAATATATTTTTAGTACTCGGTTATATCGCGCTTTTTCTTTGTCTCCCGACAAGCGGGATATAACAAAGGACTACTGTATTAAATTGACACTTAATACTATTGCCAAATTATGTTAATTAATGTAGCAGTATCGGAAGAATTGACAGAGTATATGGAGTCAATCGGGCTTATTTAAAAATTTAAATTATGTATTTATACTTAAAATATACATAAATTTAATTCGACAGTAGTTTCGAAATTAATTATATTAAATTTCTAATTCAATAAAATTTTAATTCATAAAATATATTATGGCCCTTTATTCGTCAAAATATTCTAAAATTTCTGCTATTTGCTCTTCTCCTAGTTCTTCCTGATAATCTCCCATTTCAGCATTATGGGATATTTCTTCTGCTACTTCTTCAAAGATATTCTCAACTAATGTTTCCCCTTCATCTTCCTCATCTTTTCCTTCTTTATTTTCATCTTCCTCATCTTTTCCTTCTTTATTTTCATCTTCCTCATCCTTTCCTTCTTTATTTTCATCTTCCTCATCTTTTCCTTCTTTATTTTCATCTTCCTCGTCTTTTCCTTCTTTATTTTCATCTTCCTCATCTTTTCCTTCTTTATTTTCATCTTCCTCATCTTTTCCTTCTTTATTTTCATCTTCCTCATCTTTTCCTTTTTTATTTTCATTTTCCTCATCTTTTCCTTCTTCATTTTCATCTTCCTCATCTTTTCCTTCTTCATCAATTTGTTTTTCTTCTTCTTCTATCTCTTCAGAAATGGATTTGAGAATCTCATCTTTTTCACGTCTCAAACTAGCAATATAGCTTGCGATGTTATTAGAATGAACATATTTTGCATTCTTTAATTTCTGTTCGAATGATCTACGAAAGGAAGATTATTAAAATTACAAAAAATTTAATTACAAATAAAATATTCAGAAACCTTTGCAGAATAATGAATTTTTTCTCGCTTTCACGACTTCTTTCTCTTCTAATTCGATTATAATTTACGTGAAACCTGTTTTGACATTCGTTAATTACAGAATGCACTCGAGGAATCAATAATTTGATTTCGTCCATGATCATGTCTTCCATCTTCTTTAAAATCTGAGCTGCAGTGTCGATCGGATCTGTCTAAATATATACAAATATAAAACTTTTTTTTTAATTATTTAAATCATAATTATCTCTTACCAATTCGTCAACATCGATGCTATTAAGAGACATGCTTAGAAGTATTCTTTACAAACTGGATGCTCAGATTAGCTATTATTATTTCGTTTTTTTATTATTAATTTATTATTACATAAAAATAATAATACAATAATTTTATTAAACATTTACATTTTATTTCATAATTTAAATGTGAGTAGAGATTTACAAATTTCATTTTTGAAGCATTCTCTGAGTAGGAACAAGATTAAAAAATATATAATTTTACAAAATTCTTATAAGAATATAATTTGTAGGGGTTTACTTTATTTTCAGTCGTTTTACCTACAGTTTTATATATCTTCCGGATACTTAATTTTGTTTAATTTTATACTAAAGTTTTTAACACGAACTCATAGAGTTTCGACAGAACTTCTTGCTTCTTCATTCGAAGAAGTAACTTCATTTACAGCGTGTCTAGATTTAAGATGTCTCTGCAAATCTCTCCTTCTTACCAAAACTTTCCCGCAAAAATGGCATCTGTAAGGCGTATCCGAATCTCCATGAAGACGTACGTGCTTATTTAAGTTACTAGGATCGCTGAAAGGCCTCAAACAAACTTGACACTTCAATGGTTTATAACCGGTATGAGTTCTTACATGTATTTTTAAACCGTATCTTCTAGAATAGATCTTTCCACAATAAACACATACGTGGCCATTTTTCTTAGAATCGGAGGGTCCTGGTAGAGACACAGATTCTTCTGTCTGTCCTAAATAATAATTTCTTAATCTCAAATTGATATGAGGCGGTGATACGGAACGATTTTGCATGTCTTCCGTTTGTGAATATCTTTCAGATTTATATCCGGGACACTCTATTAAAAGATGCGCTTTCAGTGGATTTGGATGAAGAAAAGTAGCTTGGCAGAGATGGCACATATAAGACTGACCTCCTAGCAAAAATAAAAATAAAAATATTATATATGTGTGTTTGTATTTAAATAAATTGTGCAACCAATTACAGTTTCTATGATTAAAAACTATGATTAAAAATTGTTAAATTACATTTTTCTCTACACTATTAATATAAAATAATATCATTAAAGAACAGGTGATACAGAATGATTATAGAAAACAATTATAACTGTTTTGAGATAATATCTCTATCGATCGTCTATATCTGTCGAGAGAATGATTAGTAAAAACTAAGACCCCAAAATTTAGCATTATAAATGATACAACCAAAGAAAATAAATAAATGGAAGATCTCTGGTGTGTGCTTAAACAACGGAAAACGATACACAATCAAGTTATAACCAGGGCTGTGGAGTCGGTAGATTTTTACACGACTCCGACTCCGACCTTTTCTTAAGATTCGACTCAGACTTCGACTTTGACTCCGACCAGGGGCGGACTTGTTAACAAAGTAGGCACGAAAATTCTGACGTCATCACGTGACCTCGGAATATTAGCATCAATAAATATAGTTCTAATAAAGATAGAACGTAGAAACTTTTTTATTTCAAAGCTAAAATATGTTTCAAAGTAATGAGTCAATGCGATAATTTTTACTTTTATGTTGTTATATATAACAGAGGAAAAGTGTAGCGATCGTTCAAAAAATGATCCCACCCCAAATTTTTGCATTTTTGGACTCAGGGCACCTCGAAATGTCGAGATTTGCAAAAGATTGGGTTTTTTTTCCTGTATGTACGAATGTTAGACTGTATGGGAGGCACGGTTTTGAATCGGAGTCGGATGGTTTAACACAGGAATTATTAAGATTGAAAATGATTGAACTAAATCGGTTGGTACACATTCTAACATCCATTTGCACTTCTCTACGTTTCGAGGCTTCCCGAGTCCAAAAGCGTAAAAATCTGAGAAAGTCATTTTTTGACCGATCGTCATTCTTTTCCTTTGTTATAAGCCTATACTGAATAACAGCCGGAAAAGTAATAATGACGACGATTCTGATTATTTTTTTAAAAAATACAAAATAAAACGATTTTTAAAAATTAATTAAACATTAAAATTTGACACATCTACTGAATATAAGTTCACATTTATTGACTTGTTTCGTGATGACATTGGTATTTGGTAAGCGTGTATGAATAAAAACAGTAAATACATTCTTATACAAACAAATTAGTTTAATAAAAATGTTGTACAGTACATAATATATGAGTATATTGGGTAATATATAAGTATACAGATACATGAAACTAAGTCTAGAATGAGAAATATAACATTTAGACTGGTAAAAAAGAGGTTGCTTATTTTGCCACGTTGATTAATTTATTATTTTTCATCTCTGTTATAAACTGAATTACTCTTTACAAAAACAAAATCACTTCTATTAAGTCAGCATTCACTGAAACTCTTAAATCATATTTAATAATTTTAAGAACGGAAAATAAACGCTCTACTGAAACATGATTGGTAACAATGCTGTGAGAATCAATGTTGTATTTTGGATAGTGTCTGAATAGTGCAGTATTGCCGTTTTAACATCCAAACTTAAAGATTGGTCAATGTGATTTATTTTTTGCAGTGCATAATAAATATCATCTTCAAATTTTGTAAGATTTCCTTTTCTGTCTGTTCTCATATTAGAACTCAGGCTTAATTTTGAAAGTAGGGACGAGTTTTATAGAAAAATTAAAAAAATAAAAACTAGCAATGAGCCAGACGTTGCTCACGCAAAAAGTAACAATAACGAAGATTAAGATATTTAGATTATAGTCGATTTTACCCGTTTCCACTGGGTGCAAGAATTAGGTCCTCTCTCTTCCGAGACTAATTAGAGAATTTTTAGCTGGGTCTAAGAGTATGTTCGATTTTTCACAAAAACACAAAATACTGCATCTAAAATAGTACGGTAGAAACGGAGTTCTTCGGGGTAATCCTTAACCCTCTCCCTCTTCCCCCCGCGAGAGGAATTTCGAAAAATCCCTTCTTAGTGTACATTCTTGTGATGTATCCTAACTGTGTACCAAATTTCAACTCTTAACCGTTTGAACTCTGAGCTTATCATTATTTACTATTACAGTATTACTATTATTATTAACCCATCTCGATTATATTATAAGATTGTGAATGCTAATAACGAGTAAAATATTCATTAAGTCCGACCACACTGGAGATATGACACATGAGCCTTTCTATGCCTCTACCCTGTCGACCTTTAATAAAGAACCAAAATTTAATAGCATTAATGCCCTTTATACACAAGCTATTGTGCCAAATTTTGTTTCTTAATCTTTATTCATTCTGAGATATTGTTTAATAGTTCGGAACAGAATAAAGAAATTAAACAAATTAGACGCCAACATACGCGCGTGGACGCGCGAATTTTTCCCTTTATTTGACATTTTTTGGGTTCCAGAGATCTCCAAACGTATAGATTTGCAAAAAACTCGGAGAGTCAAATGTGATACGATTGAAATACTTTTTCGTTTTTTATATACATAACAAGTTGGGAAAGTAAAAAGGAGTCGGAGTCGTCAAAAATCCCCCCCGACTCCGACTCCGGCTAAAATACCAAGACCCCACGACTCCGACTCCACAGCCCTGATTATAACTGAAATGGAGCAGAGAGATATGAATAAAAATAATAAAAAGGTCATCAGACACCAACAACTGCTGTTTCTAATGTTTGTTGTTGTTGATAACAATAATGATGATGATGATGAATATCATATTAATCAATCTCTGAAATGCTAAAATCGAAACAAGAAATTATTTATTATGACATTCTCACAATACCAGGCTGAAATTTATTACATTTCGATGCACAACGCTTTTGATTTTAGTAGTGTCTTGCCCCTGTACAGTACATCCTCCTTTCCCGTTAACAAGAGAATCGTGCCGATCAGTGAATGAAAAGAATTTCTAAATTGGACTGAATTAAAATATTTTCAAAAAGTGAATAAAATGTGGTTATTAAATATTCATATTTTTTTTAATAGTGTTTTTTTGTATACTGCAACAAGACACATCTGACTGTCTTGGGAGACTTTCTATAAAAATTTATTCCTATTTATGTATTATAAATGTGAAGAAAACCAGGCAAACTGCACGTGGCCAGCCCGTTGATTAGGAGAGAACCCGTGACTAACGAGCAGTGTTCAGTGGTTTTACCAACTCAGCCACTGGTGAATTTCTTGAATAGTGGCTATCCTATTTTAAAAAATAAGCAGTTTACCCATTTTACTCATCATCCATTGCCATTAAAACATTCATATTTATATACATGCAGTAAAATCTGCTTGTCGTAATCTCTTGGATTCTCTTATATTGATACACCTAAACAGGATAAGTGAATAAGATTACAATTAGTCGAAATTCTGGCTTTTTGACTCTGAGATAATGATTAAAACGATTATCATTTCGTTTAAGGCTTTGATTAAAACTGATAATGCTTGCCTGTTATCAGCCACGTGTTAAGATTGAGGGCATGAAAAGACAGCTTAAAACTGTCTATTTAATAAAGATAATTATAGCCTAAACTGTAATTATTTAAAGCCAAGTTTTTTATAAGTATTTTTTCTTTATGCTTTGAGATTGCTAATTCTTATAATATTGCACTATTGAGAACAATATCGTGATTTCAATGGATTCAACTGTTTTTATATAGGCTACAGGTATATGGATAGTAACGTGTATGTTGTTTGCAAGGCTGTCGAGAACGTATATCGGGTCGGGAATAGAGCAGGTCGTTTTACCATCAAATGAAATACGTAGGATGTTGCTTTATCAATAAAAAACAATCTTAAAGATTTTACTTTTTAATTGGTAAAAATAAAGTTAATTTACAAAAGGAAGAACCACTATAAAAGAACCCTTTAAGTTTTCTCCGGACCCGGAGAAAAATTTCCTGCTCTTTCCTCTCAACAGCCGTGTGTATTTTATCGGGTATAAAAACACATTATTTTGTAATTCATTATCACAGACTACTAAAATGATGATTCTGTTCCTTTTTCGTTTTGGGCTTCTTTTCTTGATACAGGGTCAGAAAGTGCATGAAAATATACGAATGGTCAACAAATTATTTTTAATCTATGGTGTGTTTCTAACTTTTTATACAGAAAAAATCCAAAAATAATTAATACAAGAAAAGAACGAAATGTCTCCCTAAAAATTTTTAGTATGTCAGGTAGTGTAAACATTAAGTTGAGAGTAAAAAGATTAAGAATTTTTACATCAGAATTAAATTAATTTGATTTATAACTTATTTTAAAGATTTTCCTTACATTAATAGAGTTTTAATTTTAATTTGTAATCTACATTTATTACTTTTCTTGTAATTTAAATATAATAAAAAAGCTATTAGTAGCTGGATTTTTCTAAAGTAATTCGGTGCAAATTATTACAGGTTAATTAAATCAAGTCCACATTCATTAACGAAACATTAAGTAACAGTAGCTTTAGCCAATTACATTATCAGTTTCTTGTCAACCGAACTGAACCTATTTCTTCTTCACTGAATTACTTATCACTACAAAAGAAATTAGCTAAGCATAACTAACAGTTTAACATCCCATTACTGAAAGCAGTTCTAATATTTTCTTATATTAGAATTAATATTTTATAGACAAAGTTCTTAGTCTATATCAGGGGCCAAGCTAAATAACGTGGGTAGTTTTTCTTCTGTCTAGACCCTCTTACTATCCTGTAGCTACTGTTAAATAATTTTTCGTATTGTAAGTTAGTAACGTGCATTTTAACGTTGTTCTAAACAACTTGGTATGTCATGACAAAAATTTATGTTAATATATAATATGCTAGCATTATTGATACAAGAAAACAATCATTAACGCAAAATAAATATTTATTAACTCATAAGTGACTACTATGCAAATTACTTGCATAACTATTTAGAGTAGATACTCTACACTTTTTATATAAAAAGAAAGCAAAGGTTATGCGATATATTTTCTGATCAATAATTATGTAACGAAGAGATTTTTAAAGAAATTATTTATGTTTTTTTCGTATTAAATAAATTACTAGAAATTGAGGGAGGAGTTTGATTACTGAAATTTCTAGGCTGCAATTTAGGGCTTCGTATTACGGGTCTATAGCTAAGGGCCTCACATTATTATTTGGCAGAGGGAAATGGTCTATTACACATTATAGCTTGAGGGCAAAATAAGTCTAAGATCAGTTCTGCCTCCAGATACAAGGGTAAATTACTTAATACCTAAGTCTATAAAAATTAAGAGGACAAGCTATTAGTTCATTCCTATAATGTGTTTAAAGTAATAGTTTGTCAGATCTTATAGGAACTTCAAGACAAGTAATAATTTAGTTTAAAATATTTGAGTAATCAAAAAAAATTAATTAATATGCCGTATATTATTATAATGTTTTGTTTAGTCAGATAGATGAATTAAAAATTATAAATATCGATTTTATAAAAATAAATTTAAATTATGAAACATATATGTAATAAAACCTGTCTAAAACGAACCCTCCACAAAACTGAAAATGACTAAACAGAAAATAAATCTCGGAACGGAACAATTTGCTATGTAAACTTGTTGGGCTGTTGTTTCTGTCGTGTGAAAGCGAAGAAAGTGGCGACCGTAAGAA
Organism: Centruroides vittatus; assembly: GCF_030686945.1. Classification (NCBI taxonomy): domain Eukaryota; kingdom Metazoa; phylum Arthropoda; class Arachnida; order Scorpiones; family Buthidae; genus Centruroides; species Centruroides vittatus. The sequence continues at coordinate 2,374,174 of NW_027122194.1, forward strand.
TATATTTTCTGTGTATTACTTGCAATTTTAAATGCAGTTTATTCATTTTAACAAATTTCCACAGACTCAAATAGAGAATAGTCATTTGTTATGGCGCCAGGCACAGAAAGATATTTCCAAATTTAGTTTTTTTTTTTTTTAATTCATCAGAAGAAAATTATTATATCAAATAAAAGAGAAATAAATTATAAAAAATTTTTAACATTAAACTTTCTATTATATCCTTAATTATTTTTATAAAATCGATACTTTAGTCTACAAAACGCAAAGATTTTAGAGAATTTAGTACGATATCTATTGTAAATATATAATAGCAATTAAATATTTAGTTTTTTAAATAAATTTTTATAAAATTATTAGAATATCTCCACTCCAATTAGGATATTCATTAACTTACAAGCTACATACCTTTAATATTAGCTGGTGTTAAGAAAGGCACTTCTAATTCTGATAATAAATCGGATCCGTACCAAACAAATAATTCCATTCCAACTGAAATTTCACATGTTGTTCTTAAACAAATTCCTCCTTCGCTGTTCCTAGTAAGTTCTATATTCTGTTCAGTGCAATCTCTGGAAAGTCTAAACAGTCTTGCCCAATTCAAAACAAAATAATCTTCGCACACGTACAACATTCCTCCTTTAACCAGTAACTAGAACGTGAATGTATTTCATCTATTAACTCATTTATTAAAATAAAGATAAGCTTTCTTACATAAATCTGGATTTATACTTTAATATAAATATGTACTTACTTTAGCTATAAAATAAAAATAAGAAATAATAATAATAATAATAAACATTACACCCACCTTACAAATATGCTTAGGAGTGGAAGGCATTAATAATTTCTTCAGTTCTAATGTACCAACTCCTGCAGGAGACCACGTCCCAGCAGAAATATTACAAGCAGCTACTACTGAAGTAGCTTCCATATTCTTATACAAATTCAAACCCCTGTAAATGATACTTCTCATCCAGGTTCACTCGTTAAGCGGTTGCTAAAACCCGTAAATGAAAAGTTGGAGTCTAACAACGAATAAAAGTGAGCAAAATTGGGAGGAGTTTTAAAACCGGAAGGAGAAGGAACCAACGAGAAGATGGGCATCTGTGATCTGTCGACATCTGTTGTGGTTCGCATGGGAGGATGGTCAAGGGTTGGTGGTACCCCACACTCTTAATTGATGATATAACGTGGTGCCTACAGGTGACTTTGACGCGCTTTCTGTTTTAACGTCTATTGACTGTACTTAGTTAACTTATGTCTTTGCTACTATCATAAATAAGGTTATTTTATAATTATTTTTTTCTTACAGATTCAATATTATAACTGTTAAATATCTCTACTTTCTCTTGGTCGATCTATTATATCTTTTAAATGAAACTAATAAGTATATTCAAGATACTATAATTATAAAAATAATTATACTATATCTAACCAATTAAAATAGAAAATTATATTTATAGCAACATATAAACAATTTTTTATTAATTAAAATGAACAGAATTCCTTATTTTGATAAAATAGTTGTATTTTAAATTTTCTCATCAGAAAGAAAAATTCTAGAATTTACAGAGAAATTCTAGAATAAAAAATCAACTATAAGATAATCTCGTATATATATAATGCACTGCATGTATATAATTCTAGAACGTAATCCTAATCCTAAATTTAGTCCTAGGATTATATATGTAGAAGTACATTTAACTCCAATAGTAAATTCTTACAATTTAATGGAATTTCTAATTTTTTTAAATGATATATTTGAAGTTAGAGTAGCGTAACTGCATCTTAAACGGAATTTAAACTTTTAATTAGTGCCTCATGGTGGCTTTTGTGCCACTTGTTACCACTGATTCATAAAGGGCGATCACGAGCCTCTCAGCTGCGGTTTTTCACGTGAGTCGGATTAGCGTGGAGACCAACAGAACACAATAGTAGTCGGGAGGACCTGTCTCGACAGCGGGTGTCGCACATTGTCGCAGGTGTCACTAAACGAGATGTTAAAAAGATGCAAAGTGGCTTTTGCGGCTTTCAGTGACGTAATCTGGTGATATCAGAGTTAATACTCGCTAATTACCGAACCGGTCGCTTCAAATTTTACTTTCTTAAATTGATCGAATTAAAATTTTCATTTGTTAATTTCCCTTCTTTTTTCTATTCTTTCGGTGAATAATTCTACAATTTTACAGCGAATTAATGTAAAATTATACGAAGCGCTCTTCGAATGTGGAAGCTTCCTATATATTTTTTCGATTTTACAGACGTTTACTTCAACTAAAAGCTTCAATTTGATTAAATTAATATTAACAGATCAAATTGATAGTTTTAATGTTGAATGTTAATATTAGAACTTATATTGTTTAGTTTAAAGCATAATAAGGTTTAAATCCGGCTTTGCTTTCTTGAACGTAGGTCGGAGTTCCAGCAAACAAGGTTTCTTGTGTTTTCTACTGTAAATAACATCACATTTTACTTTGTAATTTGTAATTATATTAAAATATATATACGTAATTTGAGTATGAAATTCATTTCTCAGATAGAAGTTACTTCCTTAACCATTCATCGAAAAGAATTTAACTGAAGCAAAGAGAAGTCGATGACGTCAACGCGTGTCCGATTACCAAATTGCGAACAAAGGATCCTTCTGAGAATCATGCAGATGTTTCTGGCTGACGAGTTGTTGACTTCTAAATCTCTAACATAACGTATTAATGGATTGATAACGAGGGAGAAATTGTTTGGATTCGGGAACGGGAGAAACGATACACAATGACATCATATCCGATACGGAAGTGATGTCATGGAGCCTTTCAATGGAATACTTCTGTCCAAATCTGTCGTTCGAATAACTTATACGTTTATTTTCTTATAATGGGATTATAATTCTCTACAGACGTCAATTATTTTCATTAATCCAATAAAAAATCTATTAATTTATAATAAATTAATATTAAATTTTTTATTTATTTAATAATAACAACGCCTTATCCTCTATAATTTTCTACACAAAGCTTTATCTTTTGACAAGAGTTACATACAAACTATAGTATATTCATACAAAACTATAGGAAATAATATATAAATATTAACTTCAAATACGTACAAAGCTAAAATTTAGCTATAGAAGACAACAAACATAAATATGTTGAGATTAAAGAAAATTATTTACAGCCTACTGCATGCTACAATTATAAATATTATTATAAATCAGATTTCTCCTGACAAAGTTTACGAAACATTCTAAAATACTGCTACAAGTTCTCTAGTATAAAATTGTATTGACAACCAAACGTACTGTACAATACATAAGCTTCTACAATTAATTCTATATCCGAGGTTAAACAACCTGTTTAAGATTAAAAGGACGTATCTAATTGAGTTCTCTATATAATATAGTAGCTCTATAAAAAGTTTTTTATAGAGTTACTCTGTAATCCTAGCCCTAGCCAGAGGATAAGATTCTATAAAATAGTTGTTATTAAATACGTAAATAAAAAGTAAATTGTAATTATTATTATTGTTTAGATGTCTGGTTCCAGATTGATTTTATGTAGAAAATGTTAAAAGAAGAGTTCACCTCTTCTTTCAACATTTTCTACACATTTTAAACCAAACTAAAATCAAAACAGTTTCCTACTAAATTAAATTTTTCATATTTTTCTCCATGCTTCTTTACTTTATCATAGGGTATAGTGTTATTTTGAGTAGACATTTCATTACTACTTGAAAATCGCTTTTTTTTTTTCAAGAATGAATCATGCATATATCATTAGTGTAACTATAAACGATATTAGGAGGGGGTTCTAGTTATAACGTGAAAACATACATTTATTTCTTACAGGAAGAAATGTACAGTAGCTTTGCACCTCTGGATGAATAGTTTTATATATTGTATACACGTGTATATATACTTAGATTATTTTTCCCTGTACTTATCTGACTTTTTTCTTAATTTATTTATTTACGAAAGGTAAGTAGACTCGGGTCTCTGGGCCCCTCCGTGGTTAGTTACTGGTATTTAGCGCTTTCTTAAACCGATATATTTTAACTCTTACATCAAAAACAATTGTCCTTGAACAAATACATTAATCGTAAATGAAAACTGTTATAATTTATGAATTAGTGGATATTTTGTTCCTTTTTTTTTCTAGCACGTATTCTATTTTAAATTTTTATTTTAATTTTCTTCTAATATAGATATAATGAATAATTTCAGCAGAATTTCAGTTTTAAAACCTCTTACATAATAGATCCATAAAAATTTTAAAATTAAAATTATTTTTGATCTTGTATATTGATTAAAAACTTCATTTGATATATAAATAAACTGTATTTCAAGTAAATTATATTATAAATCCAATAATAATAATATAAAGTGCAATAAATTATTACATAAAAAATGTGTACTTAATTACCTTTGTTTAGTCTTTGAAAGTCTATACTTCAGGATCCTTTATTCATTTGAATCGTTTTCATTTTCAATAGCGATTTATTTAGGAATTTTTTAAATATAAGACTACTTTATATATATATATATATAAATTAATTAATATTTATTCCTCGAACACTCATATTATTTTACTAGAGCTATATTTTATTTTATTTTTTATGCTTTTAATGCACACTTTGTGTTTTTAGGTATCTGGATGATAGCTATCTACATAAATTTGTTGCTTTCTGTTTTCGAAAAGCTAACTCTTTTACATTAATCAGATAATTTTCAGATTATTTTGCAATTTTATTGGTTATTTTGTTGGTTTAATTAGTAGTTTTATTAGAGATTTAACGTAGATTTGTGTCGTTCGGAGGCAGCATTTATATATATAGTAAAGCTGTGCATTTTTTTTACAGTATGTATAATGATAAATAAAATAAGATTCTTTCAGCATTTTCACATTAACAACAGCATAACATCTAACTTTTCGTTGACAGTTTTTTAACAATTTACCATTAGGAAAGTTTATAGGGCCTTTAGAGTCATAGCGAGGGAGAAGACAGAGGAGCGCATCACTGTGACGTACGTTCCTCTCTATCCCTCTCTCGCTGATTTTGAGCATTTTCTTATTTTGTTCTGAAGACATTCTTTAAAACAATGCTTTTATTAATTTTGCTATTTTCATAACATTTAGGTCGATAAATCTCTATAAACTTTCGGTTTCTCTTGATATCGTTAGACTAAAAGTGCTGTTTTTCGGTTAATGTGAGCCTAGGTATACAAAATGGCGGCGCTTCCGGTAACCTCGATGGCAAGTGTTTTTAGAAAAGAAATGTAGATGACGCTGATAGTAATGATGCCTTCGTATGCAAATATCCATCAAAAAATTCCGATCGGGAAACATGAGGAATAATGTGAATTTCGAATTTTGGTCACGATGTAGACGGATTATGTACAGTACGTTGTTAATTTTTTAAAAGTCTGTGTTTTTTTCAAAGTTTGTACAATTTACTCGAAGTCTAAAGTTATCGAGGAGGAAAGTTTGTCAATGGTAATTAACATGATAAACGTGTCCTTAATGTGTTTAATGCGTGTTAAATGTCATAAAAGTGTATTAAAGGTGTGTTAACATTGTGTAAGTGAGGTAAAAATTTTGTAAAGGGTTTATATGTGGTTCAAATTTGCGTTTAAAGTGCTCAAATGTGAGCTAAATGTGTTTAAACGCACATTTAAACGTGGTTTAAATGTGCGTTTATAGTGTGTAAATGTGTGTTAAAAGTGTTTTAATTAAAGTGTGCAAATGTGAATTTAATGTGTTTAAAAATGTGCAAGTGTGAGTTAAATGTGTTTAAACCTAGTTTAAATGTGCGTTTATAGTGTGCAAATGTGTGTTAAACGTGTTAAATTTGTCATAACCAAGGATATGTAATAGTGATTTCCGAAAGACAACGTGAACGACACATGGAAGGCTAGGTGGCCGTGGATCGCAGGTGCTAACCTCTATGGAGACACTGCCTATCGTAGATGAAAAGTCGAGAGATGTGAATCGTAAGACTGCAGTTCTTAAGAGGAGTAAAATTTATGTACAATACAGGCAAATTTTGTTCGAACCACTGATGTATAGAATCTCGTAATTCACTTCGTCCATGCATCGATTGAATTTATAGGTAGTATGATGACTTTTTTATTTTTCGTTTCTGGTCCAAGAGTAGGAAAAGTAACCAAAAGCAGGGGAAAAAGTAAGTAGCAAATTTACGTTTTAAAAATGTTTTAGTTTTAAAAAAGATTAAATATAGGCGCGTTTATGTTATTGTCGACGGTCGCCATCTTGTTTGCACATTTGCGTGTGCAAACAAGATGACGACCGGAAGCGCCGCCATTTTGTATACCTAGGCTCACATTAACCTGTTTTTCTTATACTTTAAATGCATTTTTTTAATACAGAAACAAATCAAATAACAAACCTATTATATAAATATTTCTTAATATATTTTAATTTAAAAAACTAATAATTGACTCTAGTTTTCCACAGTTCTTTTTCAGCACCCGCAGAGTGGCGTTTAAAAAATCCAATAAAATAAAATTATACATTTAGAAATATCTAAAAACATTCCATAAAATTTTATTAAATTGTTGTATAAATTCAAATATAAACGTTAATCGTATTCTAAATTAATTTATTTCTAATGATTAAATTTAACAACACTAGTGAGTACTACTTGCTCATATCGAAATTTTGAATAGCATAGCAAGCTGATATGATTAGGATGATCTTATTTAGGATGATTTCATATTATTAAGTATATAAATATGAGCGTGTTGCTCACTATAAACATATCAATTGCAATTTTATACACACTACAATAATGCAATAAAAATTATTGCAGAATTAGTCAAGCAAGGAATGATAAGATCAAAGTATTTTATTTGATAAGCTGTACATGTAAATAATCAGTAAAAATGTTTCAGAAAATCTTTCTTTTCTCCTATACCAACCAGTATTGTATCGACCATGCCTTGTTCTAAATCACATAGATTATCATTGATTGGATCTTTACATCGATTATTCCTTTCATCCTCATCTGCATCTTCTTCAGCTATTGGAGCCTGAACTACTATATAAGGTTTCTCCACTTTTTTCTTTAGTTTACCGTTTTTCACCACTCTCTTAACAGCGATTCCAACACTTCCTCCTGAAGTGCTTATTTCTATATTTGATTCCACTCTTTTTGGATGTACCGGTGCATGTCTGGATTTAGTTTTTGTAACTGGTCCTTTCAGTTTATGAGATTCTGGTACGGATACTTGAACCGATTTTATATTAACATTCACAGGATCTTCTTCGATAGTAATTGAGACACAATTTCTTTTGTCTTCGGCGTAAGATGGCATCAGCTTTGTTTCGTCGTGAGAGGTGCCGAAATTTACGACCGCTTCATCTTTTCTAATCTTTTTTTTCTTACTTGCCTTTTTTCTCGTAAAGAATGAGCTTATTTTTGGTTTTGATCTTGTTTTCGGTTTTTTTGAAAGCTTTCGATGCCCTTTTTTCTTTTTAGCTCCAACATCTAAATTTACAGTTTCTACTTGTATGACTTTTTGAAACTCTTTCGGAAATCCATATTTATTGATATCTTCTTCTTCATCAATAATAATTGAATGATCGTTTTTAACACTTGACGAATGACTGGAAGTTATAAAATTGATTTCATTCTCATTTGTCCTATCTTCAATAATTGATTTATTTAAATAAGGAAGTGGTTTTTTTCTAGTTTCTATGTTTAGTTTCTCCATGTCTGATTGGCTCTCTGTTTCTGTTAATTCTTCCTTAAATAGTATATCAGCAAGGACTTTTCTTACTGTATAATGAATCTTTCTGTTTTTAGCATCTCTCTTGCTTTCTTGAAATCTTTTTGGATGATTCTCATTATTATATAAATTTGAAGATTCTTTACAAATCTGTGAAAACTTATTTGCCTCTTGTTTTATGTCTTCTTCCTTATATCTGGATTTAGATTGCCGAGATCTTGTCTGAAAATTTGTTACAATATATATTTAATTTCTATAAATTTAAAAATATATTGATATTCTTGTACAGTAAATACATATATGCAAACAAATTTATGTAAAATGATATATATAGTAATATATTTATATGCTGTTGCAAGTTGTAACGTTCAAGAGTGTATGTTTATTATAACCCTCCAGATACCAGCACACTGTAGCCTGTAAGTTATGCTGATATATTCGCGTTAATTAATCAGTCAAAAACGTTTAATAGGTGGCCAGAATTCCATCACAATACAAATTAGTTTAGATATTCAGGTTAACAAATATAATAAATAAATATATAATTATGAATATTTATGATTTAATTAAATTAATATTTTAAAATTTTAATTACTCACTTCTGAATAATCAATGTCGTGATTATTTCTTGATAATTTCATATTGTGAGATGAAAAAACATTTATTTATATTCTTTTCGAATTTTTGAATTTTGAAGAAGTATAAATTTCAAAATATTTCAAAAGAATTTTGAACATCTTTAAATTTTTTCCAGTCTAATGAATAATATTCTTTAAAGATGTTTTTAAATACCGGTAATTATTTTTATCTTGTAAATATTCTATATATATATATATCTATTTTTTTTTTTTTTTTTACTCTTTTCGTCTTGTAGTCCCTAAGGTCTTTTCCATTGCCCAGTAGGGCAAGGCCGCCGTTATATAGGATTATGAAGGGGTGGGTCACCCCTCTTAAAGTCGAATATAGTGATTTCAGTCGGAAAATTTTTAATGATACTTCCATGAACTTTTGCAGGTCGATCAGTCAGTCAGTCAGTTAGAAAATTTAGTTATGTTTTAAAGATAGCAGCGGTCTATTTCTTAAATAATCCTAAAGCATAAATTAACGTACTTTCTCGATTAAATGCTATTGATCAAGTATTCGATCAGGTGTGCAATGATTGGATGGTAAGGTACTGTACAACGCCCGACAACCCCAATCAACTCATGAAAATTCTCGAGATGGTTCATACTTAAGGTGACCAACCGTCCTCCTTTTGTAAGTTCTGTCCTCCCTCGACACCCGACTGTGAAAAAATAAGTCGCGAAATGAACCTTGACAACGCGCTTTAACAATTAAGTCATGGAAAGTTCGACCGACTCAACAACCCATGACTAAAAAATGGAAAGGATCAACGGATTCACACTAGTCAATATAAACCTGTGATGATATCGCTTATTCGATATAGCGTTCAAGTTTGCTCGAGTGCGGGAATATTACAATTCAATAATCCGATACTGTTTTATAAAACAGTTAAGAAGGGTGACACCCACGGTATGACTTGGGATGACACCACGATATCCGTCCCGGGTGTCACCCATGCTAGCTACGCCACTGCGCATGCAGTAGAAATTATTATAGTGTATTATTATTGCAATGAATAAAATGTTTCTTTTATTTACAATATTTTTTCCTTCAATTTATGTGTCCTCCTTTTCATTATAAAAAAAGTTAGTCATCTTATTCATACTCACTCTCGGACTTCAGAGCAACAGGTTGGTGCTTTGCCCTGGTCATCCAACTATTAGTCACCTAGCACGGAAGACTGAAAAATCAATTCTATAGAGTTAAGTGGAAGAGAGAACGAATATATTTCAACCCACTTGATAATTCATGGAAGTACTCTCAGCTCCAATCTAATCTATCGTAGCTTGTCCAATAGCCGTCACAAAATTCAGATTCTAACGAACTAGCCTCATCATCTGTAGTTGAATCCTTGAGACCGCCAGCACTCATGAAACCCAAGCAGTACAACTCTTGAAGCCATTCAGTAGGACAGAGTGCCGTTCGTGTTGGACAAAACTCAGAATAATTGAATTTTTAGTTTCTTCGGATATGCAACTTGTAATGTGTTCATTAGAAATGCACAGCCTACATGTTTCAGAAAAATGTCTACAATTGCTCGCTTGGATTAGATACCGGATTCCCAAACCGTCTTAGCCATCCAACCGTCTATAGATAGATGCAGAAAATTAGCCGGAGAGATAACCGAGGTGATTAAGGCGTCAGCCTACTGCTCTGGGAGACCGAAATCAAATCCAGGAGAGTCAAATAACCCCAGGAATTTTTTAGGGTGGTCTGTCCCTGTCGGCCTTTCCATTGTGAATCCAGGCTAAGCTGACCATAACCTTTACAATCCATCCGGGAACAAGTTAAAAAATTAGTGAAAATGGGGTCTAAAATTGATTATTTGTTAAAATTTATTTATTTATTGATCTATAAATTGATGATATTATAATGGCGTGTTAACAAAATTGCTCTATTTAACGATTGATTCTACAGCCAAATATTAAAAATAAACAAAATCAGGGAGTTCTATTTACCCGAATCACTGATGAGTCTGATAAAACGACCCTCTTACTCAGGGCCTAATTTGGCACAAGGCAGGCAAGGCACTTGCCCGGGGCCCGTAATTAATTGGGGCCCGTAATAGGTTCTAAACATGCGTATTAGTATTGCGAATTACTATATTATTAGTGCCATATTCAAGGGTTAATAATTAAGAATGACATTACCTACTGCTCCGACATCTAACAACATCACTGAGAATTAAATAATGTTTGAATATGCGCATTAGATCTGTTCGGTGAAGTTCAGAATAAAGCAGTGTTCGTTGAGAAAAATATAATGTTTATTGCTGCATAATTTTATTGTAGCCCCAAAAATACAATGCAAGTAAGATATTCAAATGGAAAAATAAAAATACGCATTACAACTAAATTAATATTTTTGTAGAATCGAAAATCAGAAAAAGAATTATATGATTTTTTTTAAAATTCTTTGATTGATATTTTGACAAAATAGAAAATCAGAAAGAATTGTATGATTTATTTTTTCTTTTTTTTTTAATGCATGAATCGTTATTTTTTGTATTAATATATTGATTATTTTATGTTTGTAATTGTTTTGAAATAAAAATACTTTAATTTTAAATATTACAATTTTATTTATATTTGTAGTAATACAAAATATGTAGAAGGGCCTGTAAATATTATTTTGCCTGGGGCCCGCGAAGGTCTAAATTAGGCCCTGCTCTTACTCGTTATTGCCCACAAGAGTGTCAACAGAAAATGTGTAGAATATTTACTAAATTCCCTAGCTATATTTTAATATTTCATTCCTTAAAATAAATTTTTTAAAAATTTCAAATATTTCTAAAATAACGTAATTTTCAAAAAAAAGGAAAGTTTTTTTGAAAATTTGCAACACCGCCATCTGTTGTTGGATGGAAAACGTTTCTGAATAACAAAATGGCGGCTTCTATTAGCGGAATATTGGATGAAGAGGAAAGGAAAGCTGTTCTCAATTCGCGAATTCTTGTCGTTGGTGCTGGAGGCATTGGATGCGAACTATTGAAAAATTTAGTTTTAACGGGCTTCAGTAATATAGACGTGGTAGGTAAATTTTAATAAAGCTATTACTTTTCATTCAAAAGCTAACTATTGCCATTCAGCCGAAGAAAGACTGCTGCATCGTGACATTCTATAGATGTATACTCTGACAATTGTTATTGTATAGAAGTATTTTTTAAAGCCCAGTTAAATTACAGAGAAATCCTGTAACTTAGGTTGACATTTACATATTAGCAATATATTTTTACGCTAATAAACGTCAGATTTTGTAAATATATAAACTATATAATTTCAAGACAAATACCAAGAAAGACTTTTCTTAAAATCGCTGCAAATAGAAACCAAACACGAACTTTTACATGTAACACGTGCACGGTAGAGTAATAGAAACGATTGTAGGGGGATGGTCTAATTGAAACATGCAATCCTACATTCATCCCTGTAGATGCAGCCACTAGCGTTGTGAATAAAGAGTAAACTTAGATATTGTATTTACATATGTGTAAGTGCGTTTATCACGTTTAAATCTTTTTACTGTACTTGTTTGGTCTCTTTCATTTATTTATTTAAGTAATGAGCTTGGGCTTCCACCAGGTTGTACTAATACATGTGCATCCAGCAAGTGTTTTTGTCTGTATACAATAATAATTCTGTGAGAAAATTAAATAAATACAACATTTAATATACACTTTCTGCAACAACTTGATTAAAGTCTATTCTAATAGACTGATCTGACATAAACTTTTGCAAGACTGGTTCCTAAATTGTGTAGATCCAAAAATTGCATTTACATGTGCTTATAATGAATAATTCATTATTATAAAATTTAAAAGTACATACTAGCATAACTAAAACTATGGTAGTTTTAGAATAGATAATTTTAGTTATCCAAATGTCGTTTAGTACTAAAAGTAAAGTTACGCCTGTATAATGACAAAAAAACTCAGAAACATGACTAAAACTAGATGTTAATACATATCTTAAAGTGCATTTCGGTCCATGGTGTTAATTGCCACCATCAGTTAGGTGAACATCTTTTAAATATAAGGCAAAAATTATCCTAAAGAATATATTACAAGTTATGTTTCAGCTGTAAAACTAAGGAAGCTGAAACATAAATTGAATCGTGCTTCCAAATGGATAAAATCTAATATATTACAAGATTCACACTTACAAAATGATAAAATTATAAAACCATCAAAATGTTTAAAAACTGTACACTTAGCTGTTGACAACTTTACAATTGTTCTGTGAACATCTTGACAATATATTATGCAACACAGTGGGTTATCTGAAAAGGGGTATTGTTTCATAGATGTTGCAGTTAGAGCTTTATGGCTTTTTTTCTTTCTATATTGTTTACTTAGACCTTGTTTATAAATAGGACTTATTATACTGGTATAGTTTCTGACTAGCAAAGAGAGGAAGTCTTAGTGAAGAGTCAAAACAAAATATTTTCAGATAAAAATAAAGATAGTTTGTTTAAACAGGTGAAAATAAAAACAGGAACTATTAACTTATAAATAAAAATGGGATAATCCGGGACATTTTTCTAAGCTGAGATAAAGAATCAAAAACTGACTGATTCAGGATGTATTATCACTTTAACTGAACCCACTCATAGTAAGTTTACTTTTATTGGAGACATTTTAGACTATTTTCCTTGATTTTTTGTCAACTGTTCTTAGGCCTTTCAGTCATCAGGTATTGAAAGCATTAAAAAGTTTATAATACTAATCCTACAGTATACTGGAAAAAGCCAGATTGCCTACAGTTCTTGTGGAACATAAAATAGAATACACAAAGTTCTCCAGGACTTCCTCAGATTTGATGTAATACTAAATTTGAATACTAGATTGTTTTTCAAATTCAACCATTTGAATTAGATGCCAGTTACTCAAGCAAACTTTACTATTTGAATTGAGTTTTTAGATTTTAATAAACTGATTAAAATACTGATTTTATTGAAATTTATACAGATTTAATGACAAGCATGATAATAGTATATCTTTCATGTATACCTACACTTTTTATATGTATGAGAAATGTAACTTTTATAAATAGTATAGTGTTGAATCAGCCAATACTACATTTTCATTTATAAGTAAAACATTTATATGTATATATTAAGCTGGTTATTATGGTTTGGTCATTGGTTATTGTGGTTATTATATATGGTTTGTTTATTATGGTTATTGTATATAAAATAAATAAAATGGAAATTGGAGAGAGTTGTATAACTACTAACATTTTCTATGATAAAGTTTGTTATTACAAAGAATATTATATTATTGTTCTTTACAAGATTTTATTTTGCTTGATTTTGAAATAAACAAAATGAGATCACATTCTATTTACATGTAATACAAGTAATAATTCAATTTTAAACTATTACTTGGATTATAAGAGAAGCTTATAATTCAGGTATAATTTTATATTATTTTATTTATAAAAAATTTCTTAAATTATTTTGTTTAAATAAATTATGTTGATGACTATGTATTTATGAATTGCATTCTCTGAAATATAAATTTATGTTTATCTGATCTTAACTTATCCAAATCTGTTAAGTGTATTTATTTATTTTCTTATCTATAATGATTATTAACAAGATTAAATAAATAATTATGTTTTAAAGTTATAAAATTAACATAATTTGGATACATATTGTTTATATTTAATTATATGCACACAGTTGAAACTCCACATTTATAGGAGTTCAATGATAACACTTTCTTAGAAAATTTCTATTTTTTTCAGATAGTATACTTAAATATTCATTCAGCCATTTATAATTAACAGAAAAATGTTTGATTTCAAAAGGTTTTAATTGTATTTTACAAGAATGAGTAACATTTTAGACCTATCCTATGAGATCTATGTTTCTGAAAATAAAGTATTAAAATTTATTACTTAGTTAAAAACAGGACATTCATCAGGATATTCATTAGACACCTACAGTATACAAAAGTCATAAACAGTACTATGTGTTACATAATTTTGATTAAAATTGACAATATTCAGCTTCATATATAAAAATCAATATGTATTATCATCAGAAATCTTTTTCAGATCATCCCAATTCATTGTTTGCTGGCTTTAATATAATAAAATATAGTAACAACTTGCATTTAATTTATATGAAATGGAAGCTGTTATTCTGAAATCAGTTAATAATGACCAGAATAGTTTGAAAATATTTCTAGTAATAAAAAGTATTGGTCTTTTAATTAAGTATGCTTTATACAATTAGCATATTATGGAATCATTACTTATTGATTAAAATGGTTATTTTGATTACATATCAGTAGACCTGTCAGTTTTAAGAGAGATAATATGTTATTTTCAATTGCAATACTTTATTCTGTATCAATTTTTAAGTATATCAAAAGATTTTGGATTGTGCAGGATTTAGTAAACTGTTCTCTCATCTTTTATTCTGTTACAACTTAAACACATCAAAATCAATTATAGAATTAATAATTCATTTAAAACTTATGGAATAAATAAATAATATAATCTTTATGCAAAACAAATATTGAAAATAAGGTAAGCTTGGAGAAATAGAATGACAGATTTGAAGAATGTTAATGTATTTAAAGCAAAAATACTGGAAAATACACATAATTAAATAGTAATTTATTTACATACTATGAAAAATTCTGACTTTCAGATGTAATGTGTTCTGAAAAATCTATGAACAATAAAGTTGCATGTTATAAAGTGATGTCAGTTTCCAGAAAAATGAAATGAAAATTATAAAATCTTATCAAGAGGGAATTTTTAGTTTGTTACACTGAAAAGTGAATATATTACAATACATAAAACAATTAACATGTTAAAACCATAGATTAATTAAATACTAAACAGAAATAATTTTGTTATTGAAACTAAAGTGTCCTAGCATAATAATGAAATTTTTTTGTCAGCAGAAAATGTACTAAAATAGGAATTTGGTTTATAAAAAGTGACTTGTGGACACAAAGATATGAAAGAGTGAGTTGTTTGTAAGTCAAATGTTAAAAAGTCAATGACTTCTATGCAAACCTAAAAGTCAGTTAACCAAGATATAATTTTAAGATTTTAAGAACAGTTAAAGCTGATTTGAAATAGGTGTATGTTGAACTGTTGAAATGACTGAATCACAAATAACAACATATATTGCAGGGCAGTGAGCAAATGGCTCATGGGCCAACTCCAGCAACCCAAGTGTATGTAATCTGGCCTATTGTCATTTTCAAAGTATATATAGTAAATAGTCTTTAGAATAACATATAATTAGGTTTATTGTAACTTCTAATTATACACTAATTCTTCATGTGTTGTCCAATGTATTATTTTCTGTATAAGTCATTTTTTTCAATCAACTTGTTGACCAGATGAGCTAGAAAGTCACAAAAACCTATAAAATTTAGCCTCCATACATACCAAATAAAATTCAAAGATGTATGTAATTTTTTGCATTTTATTTGGCCAACTTTTAAAAAGGTTGCCACTCCTAATTTACAGTATTTTAAATATTCTACATAAATGTTGTTTTGGAATTCCATTCTAGAATTAAATTTTTTGTTCTTGTTTGTAGCTCTTTCAAAATCCTATGGAAACTAATTATGACTTAACTTTTTCACAAAATTAGTCTTTTTTTTTTTTTTTTTTTTTTTTGTGAATATTGATAATAAGAAAGAATGTGGTTATATAGAAATGCAATTCAATTAAAAGCATTTATAGAAAGTGAAAAAAGCTTGAATTTTATATTAATTCAGAAATCATATTTTATCTTGATTTCAATAAGTTGTTAATGGATATTCTGAGAAGAGTTTATTTGACCAGTGAATAAAGAACTTTCTTATGGTTAATCTTTGTTCTTTGCAAACTACTCAATCTTCTATGTTTAGAGAACATGGCAGGAAAGAATTTATGACACTGATTCAGATTTCTTCTCATGCCTCTCCTCTATTCTGTTATTTAAAATTTTTTTTTTCTGTGTATTACAATATAATTACACATCAGATTAAAGATTATATGTTTATCTAGAAATGACATAAATCATTACACAGAATTATAAATTTCTGAGCTAAAACTTGGGACAGCTATTCACATACTCACATACTAATAGAAAACATATTTCAGAATAAACTCCTTCTATCTAAAAGAGTTCACATTTATAAAATAGTAAATTATCTTTTAGATTAACTGTCCCATGTCTAGTACTGACATTTAGACTTTAGATGGAATATGGTCAACGTGAAAATAATTTTAAAAATAATTATATCTAAAATAATGAATTATTAACTTTGTGTATTCTGAAACCATGTCTTCTTTTATCTGTTTTTATTATCATGACCAGGTGCACAGATATAGAAATTCATGATATGTTTTGTTATGTAGCCGACAGAAGAGGGGCTTATGCCTAAAACGTGTATTGGTCTATAGCAGGGGTGGCCAACTTTTGTGTACATAAGATCTACTTTTTATCTTAAAAATGTGTTGCGATCGACTTGTTGTCATAGGCATAGTCTAAGTGGAGAGGGGGGAGGTGTGTAATACATACTATGTTTATACACTGTATTTCAGTATGAGGTACACTCCCGCGAGCTATGGGTAGATAAGCAAAATATATTCAAAACTATTTTTCTATTTTTTAAATTACTTATTAAGTTTTCGAGATATAAGGCTCATAAAAAAATAAATTTTCAGACCCAACTTTTGATATTTGCAGCTACCAGTTCATTCCATACAGGCGGTACCTAAAAAAAATCTTTCAAGATAGATTTTAAGTAACTTACAATATAATTTAATTTTTTTTAAATCAATTGCAATGTATAAGTTGTGGTACTATTTGTTCGTAAATATGAAAAAGTACAGTATGGATGATAATTATCATGAAGATTATCATGGAAGAATGATATAAGATTTTTAGATTTATTCTTTGTTAATCTATCGATCGCGGGAGTGCACGTCGTACTGAAACACTCTGTATATCTACCTACGTAAAAAATAACATAATTATTTAACGGGCCGAAAAACTCACATCCCGGGGAATTAAAACGAGTTTTTTTTTTTCTTTAAATGCAGAAAAGGCCTCTTTCCGCTCAGAGAGCACTAAGAGGCCCAGGGAAGCTTAGGCATAGTTACACACAAGAGAATAAAATGATGGTACAAAGAAGGGACAGCGGGTGAAGCGACATACCCTATTCCAATATTAGAGTTGAAACAGAGCATACGACACCCACAAACACACACACAAAAACTAGAAACAAATACATACATCTAAATAAAACAACTATACAAAAACAAAAAACAACATGAGTAATTATTAACAATATTTATTAATTTTAAAATTTGGTTTTAAAATTTGGTTTTTTTTGGAGGCGACTGTCTTTTCATTTTATAAAAAAAATATTTATTAATTCGAATTAGCTACAGATAAAGACAGATTTGGAATCTATTTTATTACCTTAATAATAATGGGAGAAATAGTAATAACATTGTTAATACATGTACTAAAGAAAAGAAGCTACCGTATGACAGTACCAAATATTCAAGCTAAATGGCTGTGTTTTTCTATGAGTCGAGTCATAACTGCATGCATACTGTTGCGTTTGCTTGTTACGTTCAGGCGTTGCGTTCAGTTACAAGTGTAACACATAAAGTAAAGACATCGCGAGCGGTCGACCAAAATTGGCTTCGCAATCGACTTGTTGGCCACCCCTGGTCTATAGGATATTCTGAATAAAAATGATGTCAGAAATGCCCAATGTCTATCTATGCACCTAGTCGTGACAATAAAAATGAATTATTAACTTTTTACTTGTCATAAAGAATTAAAGAAATTAGGCACATTTTCTTAGAAATTTCAGACAGCATTGAATCTTTATTGTTTTCATGATAATGTTATTTAATATATCTTTTTAAAAAGAATATATGAAATTTTGTGCAATTTTCTACAAACTTAATGTAATATTTATTAAATTTGAAGTAAATTCAAAATAAATAAACTGTTACTTATCAGTTGTGTAATTAGACAGTTTTTTTGTTCTAAGACTCAAATAAACTGTCAAATATGTTATTTAATGTATATGATTGCATGTACTGTACAAACTTAAATAAGTAATATCATTTTGATGGAACACCACACTCATTGTCAAATTTTGTTATTTAGAATATAAATAGGTATGTATATATATTATATATGAACAGTTATTTATAGTGACATTGTCACAATGTTGAACTGCAATTTTTAACTATATTTTAAATCATTTTTAAATTTAAAATATGTTCTCTCCACCTCAAATTAGTACTGTAGTGTCTTGCCCCTGTATATCATACTTTTCCTGTTAGCAACAGAGTTGTGCTAGTCATCTATCTAACATTTTTCAGAGAAAAATTTTTTAAATGAAATAACATGATTTCCAGTTTGCATTGGAAGTTTGTATATAGTTAATTAGGGCCTCCTGTCCTTGAGGTTACCATATCTGGTCTCGTCTTACATCCGTCTAACGCTATTTTGAGAATAAGGAAAGACGGATGGACGATAGTGGGAATTTACAGGTCTACAATTTTTTAAATTGCTGCCCAGTAAAGATTTGTTTGTAAATTTAAGGATAATGATAAAAATTATAGTTTTTATAAATTGAAAAAATTCTGTTTGATAAACATCATGGAAGATTTCTTCAGAAATCCTCAACTCTATCATGAATAAATTAGAAAGGAGCAAAATTTACTTATATTTTTAGAAGTCAAATTTGTTTATTTTATATTTATTTAAAAGATTTTGTATTCTTTAGAACTTTATGCATATTTACATTTTTCTAATTTCTGTTTAGATAAGATGACATAGAATAACACCAAAAACATTTAATCAAGTAATAATTTTATATGACACTTCTAGAACTATAAATAAATTTTTTTTTTCCTAATATATCATTGATGATAATTTTATCTTACATTTATTTTTGATATAAATTTTAAAAAACTTGTAAATTAATTTGTTACATTTTATTTTGTGCTTATTAGATTTTATTTAATAAAAGAATTTTACTACTAAAATGTTTTTCTATTATCATTCTTACATTTCAAATTTTTTATAGATTGATTTGGACACAATAGATGTCAGCAATCTGAATAGGCAATTCTTATTCAGGAAGGAACATGTGGGAAAATCTAAGGCTATGGTAATTATTAATTTTTTAATATAAGAATTAAGTTAGCAATGATTTTTAATAATTATTAAAAGTTGATAATTAATTAAGATTACTCTAGTTGAATTTTTGTATTTAAAGAATTTAAATTAAGTTTAGTAGAAAATTTAATATTTAAAATTATACTAATTAAAAGTAAATAGATTTATTTTAAAATTACTGTTCAAAATTACAGAATTTCATAAAACAGATTCATTAGGCAATTAGCAGAACAAAGGATTTAAAAATTTTTTAATTCTTTGTTCTGTTTGATTGCCTGATGAGGATGAAGTTTTGTTGAAAGGAAAGTGATTGCTGACAATAAAAGTTTATTTTGTAATTTTATTTTTAGTTTTTGCTTTCATTTAAAAATACTTTACACATTTAAAGACAGTGTTTACAGCATTTTTATTATAATTTTGTTTTAAAGTACATTTCTATTGAAATTATTTAAAATTGTTTATATGTAAAATTTTTCATACATGGTTTTTCTTTGCCTTTTCAAAACTTTTAATATAATATTTGAAAATATTTGATTTTTAAATCTATGACTTTTCCCTAAAGTTCTGTAACAAGAATTAATGTGACCATTATTGTTATATAGTTGAAAATGCTGTTTCCAAATTACCTGAAATTCGTTTTTTAAATAATAACATTTTATTCCAATTTTTATTTTCTTTTTGTTAAAAAAAGTTAATTTGTAAATTCAGGAGATTAATTAAAATATATTTAAAAAGGTATATTTATATATATAATTTTAAAAAAAACTTGTGAAAAGGGAAGTCACTTTAAAATAATGAATATAATAAAAATTACTCTGATCTTTTCAACAGTCCTTTTCATTAGTTTAGAACAGTCCTTCAACAGTTTTTTTCATTATTGAAGAGATGTACTTACACCATATGCATTTCGAACTGTATCAATTAACATTTCCTCTTCAGTAGTAGAAATACACAATAATAATAAAAACACAATGAATTCTTGTATACAAGAGTACCGAGATACAGTTTAGTCATGCGCTGGTGGCCATTTTTATAATATCATACCAACCAGTGAAAATTTGCCTACTGTCATTTACATTCAATATATTTTTAGTATTAATGATTATTAAATTCTTTAAATTTTCTTTTATAAATATTTTTTTTCTTATCTATTTTCTCTCTAAATACAGGTATACCTCGAGTTATGTCGTTCCCGATTATACGTCGTTTGTCAAAAAAGTATATGGAAAAATAAAAATCAAGTTTAAGTCAGTTTATTCAACTTTAAATCCGTCTGCCATAAATATTGAAGTCGTAATATCACTAGAAAAGCGTTGAAAGCGCACAAAATCATATTAAAATATGTACATTTACAGTAAATGTTACTATAATCGTCATAAATTCTAGGGAACGAACCATGAAAACATCTGTGTTTCTGTGTTGTCGGCTTATTTAGCGGTCTTTAAGTGCTCATTATTGGCGTTTCCTCCATTATTGGCGTTTAGTTACGACGTAAGTCGAAACTATGACTTATGTCGTAACTACACAAGTAAATTCGACTTACGTCGCCTCTCCTGGAACCAATTACCGACGTAAGACGAGGTATACCTGTATTTTAGTTTCTGAAGTATCTATATTACAATTTTTCTCGTTTACACATTTCAACCATAGCAAATTTACATACTTACATACTTCAAACTATAATAATTCCTGTTAAATGTTCTTTAATTCTTTTTTCCTTTTTTTTTTTTTTTTCCTGTTTCTCTTATATATATTTTTGATTCTTGATGTGTACAATTAATAAATGATGACATCATTATTTATTGATCTAAAGAGCTCATAATTATTTAAAGAGAATATTAAATAAAAGCGACACACTCATAAAAAAAAATGTATATATGGAAACAAACATGTGTTTATAATAAATTTATAATATAATAAAATTTAAAAATAAAAAACTATCTGAAAAATTAAACTAAGTTTTATTTTTAAGGTTGCCAAAGAAAGTGTTCAAAAATTTAATCCAGAAGCCAAAATTGAAGCACATCATGATAGTGTAACAAAGTAAGTGTGTTTATAAATATATAGATAATGTTTTATAAATAATATAGATAATAACATAAAGAACATTTAAAAAAATAACAGAATTTAATGTGTGACTATAACAATACCCTCTCTAAGGACTGCATAACTTGGATAATGCAAATTCCAAGAACAGAATAGACTATTTATTGTTCCTGTAACATTGAGTTAAGGTGTCATCTGAAAAAGGCATTCATGTATTGTATCCTTCATTGGCATAAGCAGGGGCAGATCTACATAGGGACTAATATGGCTTAAGCCCTGGGCCCTCAGGTGTCAAGGGCCCACAAAAATTGAATTATCATAAATTTTTAATACTTTTTCATTAACAATGAGCACTTATCATATAGTAAAAAATAGTTGATATTAATAATATAATAATTGATATACAACTCCTAGACAAAAAATTAGAATATTCACCTAACTGAAAGTTAGGTGAATATTCTAATTTTGTGAGGTGTTAGGTGAAGTTAGGTACGTTTTTTCATGAACAACACAGAGTATGAAACTTTTTTGACACTACATAAACAGTGGTTATGTATATTATATCCATATTATATTATATTAATCAGACAAATTAACTCAAATGGTTTTTTTTGTTACAAATGAAAATGAAATGACAAAAAAATAGAATGGTGAGATTGGTGAGTATTTATGGTGAGAAACACCACAAATCAGATTATTTTCTATGAATTGCTTCATGCAAATGATGTAAAACTCTCAATTAATATTCTTTGTTGACAATTTGGGCAATCAGAAGGAATTTGTGATGCACAACACAATGACAATTGAAAAAACAGTCAATGTGACCTTGATTTTTGACTGACTTTGACATGATCTTTTTGGTCTTGCTTTGCCATTTGAGTGCCATTCATTTGATTGTTGTCAAAAAGTAGATTCATGTTTCATTACCTGTAATGATGTGTTTTAAGAATGATTTGCTTCAAGAAACCATTTTTTTAGCCACTTGAATGCATTGTTTTTGGAAAATGTTTAATGTTTTTTGGGATGACTTGAGAAGCAACATGCCACAAGCCAAATGATTTTTTAAAATTGTTCAACAAGAACCAAATGATACTGGAACATGTTTAATAATGTCTCTAGTTGTTAAATGACAATCATTAAGCACCAAATCTCTGACTTGAGTGATGTGTTATTCATCAGTTGAAGTGGATGGTTTACCAGAGTGTGGTTTATCTTTGATGCATTCTTTGCCTTCTTGAATATGTACCATTCAAATACTCTTGCTTTTGATAGACTGTCATCACAAAATGCTTTTTGCAACATTTCAACATTTTTGTAGCAGTAATTCCATTGTGAAAACAAAATTTAATATACTTTCTTTGCTCAATTACACTTGATGTTTTGAAAAATTGCAGAAATGCAAAAAATTTTACACACTAAACAAGTATTTATTTTCAAATGAAGGCAGATGATGACATACAGATTGCTGCTAGATGTCAATGAAAGTTGTACCAAATAAAGAAAACACCCTCTTGCAGGCATGCAGTTTTAAATGAACCATTCCCAATAGTTTTGGTCACAGTAGTACATAACCAATAAAATGTAGATATGTATGGATGGAAGGGCTTTTCTTGTGTACTGTGTTGCCATAAGAGAGATTTAGTGTTATTTATTATTTATGTTGTTACTATTATTATTTTCATCATTTTTCCTTTTTCTAGCAAATTTATAAAAAGTAAGATTATGGAGAATTTTAAAAAATTGCAAATAAGAGCTTGCTCTTATGTGTGAAAATGACTTGTTTTCACATTTTGGAAACATGTTCTGTTTTGGTTATAAGAGCATATTCTTATGCTTGATGATAAGAGCATTCTCTTGTATGCATGGGAATATGATAATTATCTGACCTTTTCATGCTAATTAGATATGTGTGTGTATATGTAAATATGCATAAAAATTAGAATTATTAAATATTATTGAAATATAGAAATAAATATTTTATTTATTTTATATAGGACATAAGTTTAATGCATTCTTTTCTTTCAGTGTAGATTATGGAATAGAATTTTTCAAACAGTTTTCTGCAGTATTAAATGCTCTAGACAACAGAGGTTAGTTCTGTTTATAATGGAATATTAATATTAAAATATTGAAAATGTTAATTATGTTTACATTTTTCTGATTCAAAAATTAAGATGATATTTAATTTGTTCATCTCTCCTATCACTGTTTGCATTTTGAAATTCTCATTAAATTTTTATACATTTAATTTTTAGCTTTTTCTTTATGGCTGTTTTATGACCATTTATGAAATGAAATGATTACAGGACAAGTGTAGATTATTAGACATTTGATCTAAAAAAGAGAATCCATGACATTGGATTTTTTACAGTTACTGTTATAAAATTTTTTAATGTTATAATCAAAATTTATTAAACTTTAATTACATATATAGGGTTTACAGTGGCTTCCCAAAATTGAAAAAAGTTCCCTTTTTTAATGATTCTCAATAAAAGTCCATATTTTCAGGAAAAGTTAACACAAATCCATAAAAAATATTTTTTGTGAATATTAAAATACATAATTATTTAATATTGCACAATGAATTAATAAGAATTATTGAACATAATTAAAATTATTATTGTTACAAATAATAATTGTTATTTTTATGTCTGATTTACAATGTAAAATCAAAAATGTTTGAATAAAGTTAAAATTATTTTTTATTGGTGTAACATAAAAAAGATAACTGATAAAGTTTGGAAATACAATCTATATTATTTATAAATTAAATACTTGTTGATATATAAATGTTATGTATTACATGTATTTTTAACTGACTAACATGTATAGAATTCAGACTTGTTAAGATTCTGATTATCATTAAACTTGAACATATTGTTTACATATATGATCAAGTTTATTTTTACCTGATCATATACCAAAATGTTTGTTCAGAATAATTTTTATTTTGTATACAAATAAATAAATTATCAATTATCACGAATTTTGAGAATCAGAGCATTTAGAAAGTAATTAACAATAATACATTTTTATTAAATTTTATAGTATAAATCTTTTATTACATTTATTTATGAAAGAATAATCATAAAATTTCATTGATCTGATGTTACAATTAAAATGTAAATAAATTATTTTAAATACAATTATAATTACATTTAAAATTTTTTATATTGTAATACAGTGATGCTATTTAATTCATTTGATCTTCAGTTAGAAATTTAAATAAAAATCACTTATATATCCTATTCACTTCTTTGTAAATAATAATCAAATGTTATATAAATTGTTATAAATTTTAAACAAAAAATTTTTTAGCTGCACGAAGTCATGTAAATAGATTGTGTCTTGCCTCAAATGTACCAATAGTTGAAAGTGGTACTGCTGGTTACCTGGGACAAGTGACAGTTATTAAGAAGGTATGCATTAATATATTATAACAGTTTACTATTTATAGAAAAAAAACAGTCAATCCTGATGAACAATGCTTACCATCAATGCATGTTGTTTAATTTTTTCTCCATTAACTTGGTCTCTAACTTCAAAAGGAAAAGAAAAAGTCAAATTTATTAAATATACAGTTGTATATATAGTAAAATTCCATTATATTAAAACACAATTATTGGTTAAGATAATTAACTCAATCTTAAAATGAAATTACTGATGATTACTCATTAAAATATGAAAAAATAAAATAGCTTTCATACTGTCAATGACAAAATGATAAGCTCGCATGATTTTTTCAAGTTTTTGTTTTTTAAAATCATTTCATTTACATGACAAGTATGATACATAATTATCATCACAAAATATACAAGACTAAAATTTTCAGATCTCAAACGTAAAGATTTTTTTTTCTTAACAAAAGTAAAAAATAGTATGCAACAAAAAGATAAGCTTATACTATAAATTCAAATAAAAAAGTCAGTTTAATATTTTGTGTAAGAGTCTCATGCACAAATTAATTCAAAGATGCAAATTGGCATTAAATTATATATAATTTTTTAATATAATCCTGAGGTATTTTTTTCCAGGCATTTGTAATTTCCATTGTAGTTCTTGTGTTGTTGTAAATTGCCTTCTCTTGTACACTTTATAAGAAAACAATTTGCACAAATTTTCTGTGGGATGTAAATCAGGACAATGCAGGAGTCTAAAAAAAATTAATTTTCTTTTTATTGAACCACTCAAATATGATTTTTGCTGTGTGTTTTGCAGCATTCTCATGTTGAAACTGCCATTTA